>NW_024063532.1:425000-1625000 GCF_006381635.1 Hibiscus syriacus
GATTGGTTGATATGAGCTAGCATGTCCGTATATAAATAGTGAATGGGTAAGAGAATGGATAATTTAGTTAGAAGTCATTGTATTGAAGTGACAAATCTAGTAAGATACAATACTCAAGTAAACAAGATATGTGGAAGGTGTTCCATTTGGATTCAGGGAATTGAATTCTCTTTAATCTATGGAGTTATTCTTCAAGGGATTGGAAGTAATATTGAAAATGAACTAATTATATAATAGCATGTAAATAACGATTGTAGATTAAAAAGGGGTACAACTAATTAGCTCAGACGGATTAGAAATGTTAGTGTCAGATGATAGATGTTAGGAAAATAAATAAATAAATTTGAAAGAGCAAGTGATGAGGATATGGTTTTGGAAGAGTTTAAGAATTTGTATATTAACGGAAGTTAAGGATTATCATAAAAGTTTAAGACAATGGAAAGGGATAAGTATTTTGGTGATTGGAATAAGGATTTTACAAAGGAAAAGCTTGCGTAAATAGTATTAATTATGGAAATTATGAAATTACGATAATGGTGTTGTTTAAGGATAAATATAAATGATATGGATGTATAAAGGAAAAAAGTAATGGAAGTCAGATTATGATAATTCGAGAGATTAACTGAAGAGGTAATATGTGAATATGAATAAGAGACGTGTATACAGTAGTTTAATTTATTAGTATAGTGAAAATTCGAGGACGAATTTTCTTAAAGGAAGGGAGATTTATAACATCCTCAATATCGAGTTAGTGACTAAATTGAAATATTTTAGAAATTATTGGTCAAAGTAGATAAATTGAAAGTTTGGGGAATCACATGAAAAATGTTGTGTATGATTTAAATATTAAAGAAGGAAATATGGAAGAATAAAATGGTCATTTGCAAGGAAAATAACTAATTTGGTTAGATATATATGGAGGCCACATGTATGAGAGGAAGCAAATATCCAAGCTTCCAGACAACTCTTCTCCTCATTTCTTCTTTGTGTGTATGAACCAAGGTAAAGGTAAGAATTCTTATTAGTTTATTAGTTGAGATTTAAGTTGATTTTGCTCCTTAGATGCTAATTAAGCTTAAGGAAAGCTTAATTTGCTTTAAAACAACAAGAAGAAGGGAGTATGAAGAATTAAAGATTTGGAGTTCTTGAATGAAATTTCGAAATAAAGTTTATAATGAGAATTGGAAGTTAATTTGACTTGTCACCAACTTGATTAAGATATGAAGGGTTAAAATCAGATTATAACATGTGAGAATTTGAGTGAGAATCTTAAATTCTATGTGGAGGAATGGATTTTGAAGTTTAAAAGATATTGAATGGGTATTAATTAGTTTAAATAGGTGTATGAGAGTTAAGAATATAAAAAGGGGTGAAATATGAAGAGTTGAGAGGATTAGGAAGGGATTTTCTTGCTCAAAGTATCATTTATGGGCTGTGTGCATCGATGCACATTCAATGTGTACCGATGCACTCTCAAATAAATGAACATCGAATGCCATTAGTGTATCGATGCATAAGGAGTGCATTGATGTACCCCCTTAAAATACAAACATCGAATGAGATTTGTGTACTGATGCACAGGTAGTGCATCGATGCACACGTTAAGGAATGCATCGATACACTGTAGAGTGCATCGATGCATACCTTCATTAAAAGATAAAAATAGCTTCTTTTTGGCCTAAGGAGTGATAGTTTAGAATATATCAATTAGAATATGATGGATCCATGTATGATTATGTAGATACCGAAATCGAGCAAGCTTTGGAACGATCACCGAGTTAGAATTTGATCAAAATGAAGGAAGTCATAGGAATAATTAGTAATCAGTGAGGACAAGGTGAGTGCATATTAGATAGTGTGTTATGTTTAATGGAAATAAGACTTGCAACAAGTTTATTTCCTATAGTAGAATGCATGAACTCATTAATATGAGCATATGTTTCACATGATACATGTGTGATATTGATTATTGCATATGTTAAATGATATGTGTGAATACAAGTTTATATGATACATGATAAATGTATATAGTATATGTGAACACAAAATGATATGAAAAAGGATATAAGAGTATTATGTGATTTATAGAAAACATATGTGAACAATAAATAACAATGATATACATGTATATGAACACAAGAGAAATGTTATAAGTTATGTGATATATGCATATGAAATCATATGAGCAATGATAAGTATATGTGAAGATATGAATAATAATAAATGCCCATGTTATATATTATGAGGGCTAGAGGTATAATTGGCATGCCAAGAGTTGAGGGATTATCAGTGGTCATTCGGGACATAGTGGTCATTCGGGATATTTCATAGTGGTCATCCGGGACAAATTCATATGCCCCTAGTGGGACCCTATACGAGCTGTGGTGACAACATAATGCACAACCTTAATAGACTCACATATCTACAGTTCTCACGTGTGTACATGAGATAATAAATAAAAACATGTGTTGTATATGTTTTGTGATATTAATTGTATGATTTATCGGATGATATATGTATTGCTCGGTTAAATGAATCACATGTTGATTAAAAATGTTAGGTATAAGAGGATATAATTATAAGATATAGATGATAGTAAGAATTGTGATGGAAACGATGTGTGATATGTATATGTATACCTTACATTATATTTAATGTTATATTGTTTAGTATGACATTACACGTTTACCTGTTCATGCATGTTTAAATAGTTAGAGTTTTCTTCCATATTTTTATTATGCCTCACTAAGTCTATGACTTAGCGTGTAAGTAATTCACACGTATGTACCAATAAACAAGAAGAGCAGGAATAAAATTGACAATGACAACATCACTACTAATAGATCAGATCAGAAATAATTGACAAAGTAGGTATTTTGGTTGTGTATAGAGTGTGTGGCATGTAATAAGTTGTTAATTACGAATGCTCTGATCGATTTTGTATTTTGTGGTCTCTTTTATGTAAATTAACGTATTTTGTTTTAATGAAAGTTTGAAAAGTCAATGTGACACCTCGGACTCATATTTGGGTCGGATACGGGTTAGGGGTGTTACACCTCTATCTTTTGATTTTAAGATAACTTAAACTTTTCTTAAGCTTAGTTATCATCTAGGGATCAAAACCCAACTTAAATTTTAGCTTATAATCAACAACAAATAAATCTTACCTTTGCTAGAGCTTTTACGTGGAGAAGAGAAGAAGATGAAGATGGAAGAGAGAAAAGTAATATGGAATTGATTTCCCAAAACATATGCTCCACATGGGTATTATAATACCCATTAATTATTATTTTATTATTTCCCTTGTTCAATGATCATTTTGTCCTTTAGTTCATTTAATAATTATTAATAATTTTTAGGAAATATCTTCACATAAGTCATTGAACTATTTAACTATTCTACTTTTATCCCCAAATTCTAAAATTTTACAATTTAATCACTAACTCATAATTTGAGATGTTACATGTAATGCATGGAAAGGTAAGTCTCTCCTAACTACTATCTTGAAGCTAGTTTGATGTGCTTTTATCTATTCACTGTGGGAGGAAATAAATATAAAATTATATTGAGGTAGCTCAAGAAGCGTGAATGAAATCTTGAATTCCATTAAGGAAATTGTAGTACCCAACTAGGAAATTGTAGGTACCCAACTAAGAGGGATGAATATAAATAGATTAGATGTTTGCATTTGTAACCAATTGGTATTGATTAATCATTTTTGCTGTAAGTAGGCTGTATTTTTATACCATTTGTGGGATCAATTCTGTAGCTTAACTTTGCCTCTTGGGGGTAATAAAATCAATTATCCAAAAAAAGTTATTACCTAAAATCCCTAAGGCTTATTATTGTCTCTCTTACCCAAATCCGACTCTGGTTATCTTTGTATTTTCAATTTCAATTAAGTGGTAAGTTCCCAAACTCCTCTTTCAGATCTTGCAATTCATTCTCCATTGTTTCGTTGGTTTCTGTCAATGATCGACGAACTTTTCACTCTCATATATTTTTGCACTCTTAGAAGTTTACATCTTTTACCCGATTTATTCGAGATTAATAATTGGATCGTCTCTGTTTCTGGGAAAATGAAATAATTTGCACCTTTTCGTTTTTTTAAAAAACTTGTATTGGTTTCTATCTCATCCGCCACTTGTAGTTTTAGTATTCGTTTAATTTCTCTAATTCTTCTTTAAACTTTTATTTGTCTGACAATGATTATCACGCTGGTATTTCCTTTCTCTTAAGAATGAAGTAATTGTTTTCGAGGTTGTGAAGAGAAAAGTAAATTGGAAATTATTTGAAACACAATAGGAACAGAGAAAATCTCAACATTTAGTAAATTACACGGGTCCCCCCCCCCCAGGCCAGTTTCTTTCAAGCTTCTTTGTTGGATGATTGTGGGTTGGTGGCAAAGAAATGAGTGGAGTAAAAAGGGCTAGCTCAGGTATGCTAATATTACATCAATCCTTTGATGCTCATTTTCTGTAAATGCAATTGAGTGATTTGAAATATATTATAATCATGTTCTCCATGAAAAAATAGTAAGGGTCTAATTGATCAGATAGCTTGGAAAGCCTTGAGTAAATGTTAATGTTTTCTGGTTAAGCTTTCCTTCAAAGGTTGCTAATGGAAACTTTGCTGTCAACAACAGATAAAATGAGACAATTCTGCGAATGTACAATCGTATGCCAAAAAAAAATTAATTAGTAGGTATGCATCATACATGGGACATTTTCCTATACATTTCTCAAAGTTATTGCTTGAGGTCTTAGTCAAAATATTTCTGCTTGGCCTGTGCATCCCAACTCAAATAAAATAAGGTGAAAATAATATATGCTTGTCTTAAAGAGAAGCTTATCTTTTGGATTTGGCTTTTTCAGAATTCAGTTGTCAACTTATTTACTTCACTGCAAAGGGTAAAACTTGTTTTTATGAAGCCCTAAGAGTCACAATGATGCTTGAGAACAAAGGGATAAATTCCTATCCTTAATACCACTAATTTCTTTTTTTTCCCCCTCCTCTCTGTAACCTTAGAAAAAATTGGATTTACTGCAAAAGGTGAGCACTTATAACCTGGTTTTGTGCTGTTATACGCTACAAAATTAGCAGTTCATTTTTGGATTTACATCGAGTATAAGAGGTCAGATAATCTCCATTTTTAAGTTGAACCTTTAAAGGTAAAATCACATTTCTTTTTAAAGGTTAATGCATCTTTGGTCTTCCTTAAATTTTACTGAACTTTGTAGAAAATGCATTTCCTCTGCAGCTAAAGTAAGATTGAGGAGCTTATTGAATCAAGCTGATAACCGCACTTGTGCTGATTGCGGTGCTCCAGATCCAAAGTGGGCGTAAGTTTTACTGTCAAGGCATATTTAGAGTTTGCCTATTCATTTCTTATCCTATGAATAGGAGATAAGAGTACCTGATGAATACATGTCTCTGTGGTAAATTTAAGTATGCACTTTATGAAAAGCTTATAACCTAACCATAAATCATAGTTATGGACTTGATCAAGCATGCATACGTATGTATGTTTTTTGTAGCACAAGAAAGGATTAAGAAAATCAATTGGAAATTGTATTTTCAGATCAGCAAATATTGGAGTCTTATTATGCTTGAAATGTTGCGGTGTGCACAGAAGCCTCGGTGTACACATCTCCAAGGTGATTAATGTGTTTGCATGTAATGTATTTTTTTTCTCATGGAATGATCCCTGATTGCGAAACATATGAGGGATTTTCTGTTGGCTATTTATTGTACACATCTGTATAATTTCTAGTGGGCAATTTATTTATCCGAGGTTTAGCAGAATGAATTTGATAAATCAGTAAAAGTAGATAAAATGTGTGCCTTGATAACTGAACCAACAGTGTGTGCCTGTGAATTTCACACAGTTTATAGACAAAATGTTTAGGATATAAATGAAAACAAAAAGTAAATCTAATCGATTAATATGCTAACTAATAGTCTACTTCTAGCCTGTAACCATTTATTTATCCAGAGTGTGTCTTTGTTAGTTCACATACGTGTATTTCTTGAAAGCTTCTCTGGGCTTAATCTGGTTGATTATTGGAAGAACATTCATGGATCAAGATTAAAATTTAATTATCTTGAGGATTAATTTCATTTCAGCTGAGGTTTGTGAGATGCACACAAATTGTCATGCAAAGCTGATATATGGCACAAAAGATTTTATCTGTCAACTGTGACATTTGAATTTTTCATATGTTTAGCTGAAGTTTTTACATGTTTATGTTACCTTTGTGGAATCTTTTAATGGTGGTATATCATGATGAATTTTCCCATTTAAGGGATTAACATAGGGCATTATACTTGTAGAATATTTTAACTGCAGTGTATCGTGATGGAATTTCCCATTTAAGGGCTTAACTTGGAGTACTATTTTTTTTAATGTTATATAATCGTTTTGACCTCATTGGTACCTATATATCATGCTTACAGTTCCTCTTACATCATATTATGCAATACTTTAAGCTTTATTTTAGTGTCTTGTGATTTTCCTAGATTGTCATTTGTATATTTGTAGCTTTTTTTTTTTACTTTCCAATGATTCCAGGTTCTATCCGTGGCATTGGATGAATGGTCTGATGAAGATATCGATGCCATGATTGAAGTTGGAGGAAATTCCGCTGCTAATTCAATCTACGAGTCTTATATACCTGACGGATATATAAAGCCTGGTCCAAATGCTAGTAATGATGAGCGGAGGAAATTTATTCAGTTAGATTTCAGACAATTTACAATCTCTCAATTTGAGCATTTCTTTCTTACTTATATCTGGTGCTGTATGTGTTTAAAAACTATTTTTCATGTAGCAGCCTTTTGTGGGCACTTCTTTACTGATTTGTATGGAAAGCCAGTTTCATAAACTGCAGTAATCTTATTGTGACCTACCGTTTAACTTATTTTACATATAGCAGATTTGATAGATTATCAACGCTTAGATGTTATAGTAATTACTTGTTTCAAATCTTCCTGCAGGGCCAAGTATGAACTTCAAGAATTTGTGAAACCTAGCTTACGGATCACATCAGGGAGGAGTTCTTCTTCTGTCCAATCAAACATTTCTGGAAAGATTCTTGATACTATCCTATCAAATTCATCGAATTCGGTAATTCTTTTGTTTTTTGCTTCTTCCAATCTGATTCTCTGTCTTGGGAACAAGGAAGATCATGTTGCTAATGATTTTAAGAGATCATATGGTCACTTTTTTGAATAGCATGAGATGAACATGTACATGTGATTCTTTTATATCATCCTGTTTGTAGGATTCTTGCATTCAATTTATTTTTCTAGGTCTATAATTATTTTTGTAAAAGTAGGTCTGCAATTAACACTAACAATTTGAATACCACAAGCCGGACTTAATATCTTACTGCACTTCATAACTTCAATCCGTTTGACCTGAAAGTGATTACAGGAAGGCATGGTTGAATTTATTGGGTTACTGAAGATCAAAGTGGTAAAAGGCACAAATTTAGCCATCCGGGATATGATGACAAGTGATCCTTATGTTCTCCTAACTCTTGGGAAGCAGGTTAGTTGCTTTCTGTCATTCGTTTTATTCTCATAAAGTTTTGTCAAGGCTATACATTGTGTTCTTGTTTTCTTTTGTCAATCTCAATCTGTAGACCTCTTTTTTTTCTTTTTTTTTTTGATAAGAAATGGAGGCCTTGTTAAAAACCCCCTTCATAACCGTCAAGAACCCTGGGGTATCTCGACGGCCATTGGAAGGAGGGAAAGAGTGCCTCATAATTTTATTACTGCCGAACAAACCATTACATTATAACCAGTACATAATAGACAAAACCAGCATACTAGAAGAACCTATAGTAACCTAAAACCAGAAATTCATCCAATTCCTCTCTTAGCTAATTCATCCGCTTTACAATTCACAATTCTGCTAACATGTTTTACAAGAACACTCCTATTTTCTACCAATGAACTAATATCCTTGACTAGAGAACTGAAAATCGTAGGAGAAGAACTCGGACACTTGATCCAATCCACAACTTTACTACTATCACTCTCCACCATTAATCTTCCCCTCGAGCTCCAACTTGAATTGAAGAAGTATAATAACCCTGCTTTAATGGCCAATAACTCGGTCAGAATTGGAGGGCCTCCCCCAACACTCTCAGAGAAAGAACTCAGAACAGCCCCGTCTTCATCCCTCAAAATACCACCTATTCCCCCTTTACACCAAGACTTCTCCACAGCTCCATCAACATTAAACTTGAAAAAATCTTTAGGAGGAGGATTCCAAGAAAGCGAAGAATCACTAGATTTAACATTAAACTCACAAGAATCAGCTAGAACCGGATTCCCCACAAGACAGTCAAACATAATAGGGAAATCAGGAAATTTAGCAACAAACCAAGAAACCAGTCTATACCTCGTTAAGAAATGCAACAAAGCAGTGTCCATCTTCCTACCATAAAAAATAATCTCATTCCTGAACTTCCAGACGGACCAAATAATAGCTCCAGGAATAAACGCCCATATTTTTGAACAAGGGAACATCCTTCTCTACTCTTCAAGTAGATCAGATGGACTATCTGGAACAACAAAGGCAATGTCCCAACTCAAAAGAAAATAAGACCATAACTGCCAAACTATCAGGCAAACAATAAATAAATGCGATACTGTTTCCGCATCCATACCACACAGGGGACATATATTATCCAAAATCCCATTAACTCCATGTTTTAGAAGTTCAACTTTAACTCCTACCTTCATTCGCAGAACCTGCCATAAAAAAACTTCGACCCGAGGAGGAGCCACCCTAAGCCAAACAAGTTTATGCCAATCCATGTCAACCTTTTCTTGCTCATTCATCAATTTTAAACAAGATCTAACTGAAAAACCCCCTCCCCATTCCCTTTCCACACAAAGGTGTCTTCCAACGAAGCATCAACAACCGAACTGCATAAAATAGAGTTTAATTCGAGCCAAAGCTGTAACTCCCAATCTGCAAGATTTCTCCTCACTTGAATGTCCCAAAACAACCCCGCTTGACTATGGTTTCTGAACTCCGATATTGTTCCCCATTTGTTAACCGCAAGAGCGTACAACCTTGGAAATTTGTCTTTTAAAGACACATTCCCCTCCCACACATCATGCCAGAAAATAATAGCCTCCCCACTCCCATCCTTGAAGCTGAAATGCTTTCTGAAACTATCCCCAAAATCATCCTTAGCCAAACAACTATTAATCACTCCTTTCCATACCCAAGAAGCTTTCAGAAATCCCCTTCTCTCGATAGACAGATATTTCGGGTCCACACCATTCTTACAACACACTACTTTTTTCCACCACGACCTAGATTTAGTCGCAAAACGCCAATACCATTTACCCAAGAGCGCTCTATTCATGAGGTTCAGATCAATAATCCCTAGACCGCCTAACTCCTTAGGTTGACATACAGACTGCCAATTGACCCAATGGATTCTTCTCCTCCCATTCAAATCACCCCATAAAAAGTTAGTCATTATTGAATTCAACCTCGAGAGGACACCAGATGGCAACCTGAAAACAGACAAGTAATAAATTGGTAAGGAACATAAAACCGATTTGATTAACACCACCCTCCCTGCCATGGAAAGAGAAGCAGCTTTCCATCCCGACAGCTTCTTATAGAACCTCTGAATTCTTTTGTCTCTCTTCTCTATAGACCTCTTTATAAATTATGTTATTTCTTTTGTCTCTCTTCTCTGTGTGTACGTACATCGGTACATGGATTTCTTGGCATTATGCTTGTAGATTAACAGTATCACTTCTGCACGTGGATTAAGCTGTCAGTACCCTTACTTTTTGCTTTGTCTTTCTTTTTGGAATTCGAGGTTGCAAGTTTTTACTCCTGGTCATTGAAACTAAGAGTCTAGCACTTTAAGCACACAGCTATTGACAGGTTGTTAGTACCATTCACTTGGTAGTATTGTGGATTTGTGGTTCAGATCTTACACCTATTAAATATTTTGCGGTACTTTATATATCTGTTCTCTTGATTGGCAGTTATGTTACTTGAACTTTGCTGTATTGAAAATGGGTGGGTATGTTCTTTTTTTTTTTCCAAGTTGTTTTCATGTATTTGGTTGGAGGACTATTTGAAAGGTTATATTTCTATGCCTATTTCCAGCTACGTATCAGACACAAATACTAAAAAAATAAAGAAAAATAGTCAGAGTAACATAGATTGGTACCGTGTGCATATTTCTTTTGGGCTGCTTTACTTGCTTTCTTATGTTTTTGTTTTTCCTACCAATATAGGATTTTTTTATTTTTTATTTTTTTTAAAAATCCTACCAAAATAGGATTTAGTTGCTTTGAAGGGTTCCTTTTTTTTCAAAACATGGTAACAATGGGTGACTTTTGGTCTTCTTAGACTGTTCAGACGACTGTAGTATCGAGCAACTTGAATCCAGTTTGGAATGAGGAACTCATGCTATCTGTTCCTGACAACTATCGACCTGTGAAGTTGGTAAGCGTACTTTTCCCCTAATCTCAGTTATTTAGAAACTATGTAGTTGTTTCTTTAAAAATAGAAAGAAAATTTGTAGTTAAAAAGTATGCTTGGCTATTTATGAAGAATCTGTATATGGTGATAGGGCTGATTAAGTTGGATTTGGGTCAAAGTCATATGAGTTCTATTATTTGGCTCTGTTAAGTATTTTGTGGTTCAGGTTTGTTTGGCTACATGATGGCTGGGATTTGGTCTTCCAGGTTTTGGATCAATTTGACCTGTATGAGAACAAGTTTTTGGTGGGTTATCTCATGCCAACTTTTGTTGCCTCTATGTGCAATGCATAAAAGCAGTAACCAGGTGGGACAATTAGTTGTGAGGTCAAGTTACTTTGATTTCATTTCATTTCAGGTCCCTGGCTCAAATCGATTCAAATTTGGATTAGCTCTTCAAGTTATTAAAGTTTTGACACGATAGTCTGGTTTTCTACTGGTCAGATTCATTAGAAATGGAAAATATTTCTTATTAAAGTTATTTTCTATTGATGATCTAATTTCGCACCCTCTGAAATTTTGTAATTTCCCACCCAAAATTTCTAATATAATTTTACAAGTTCGCACCCATATGATGTCTCTGTGTTCATGGTTTCAGTCTCAAAGGACTAAGAGGGGTAAAAATTATGTGTACTGCACAGGGAAAGAAAGGGAATGTATAAGCAGACCTCCATTTCTATCTGATTAAAAGGATGTAACTAGAAGTGTCAGATCGTTTGTCAAGATTGGTTTAGTAGAGCTAGAAATCAGTGGGAGGTGAAACGACTGAAGCCTGGATTTGCAACACCTATTGCATTCATTATCTATTTAGATGAGTTCAATTTATAATTCAAAGATACGCAGACAAAAAGGCAGTTGCTAGAGCCAACAGTAGAACATGCCGGTGTTATTATTTTTAGGCAGGAAAATAAAGAAACTATCCAAAAGCTAGCCTTATTAGCTACATCTATACTAGGCGCATTCTCAAGTTAAATCTCCCATTTAGTTATTACTGTCACTTTTTTCTTTGATACTAGGGATTACTCGGATTTGAACTCCAGCTTGCATGCCGCATAAACCCTTCTAGCCACTTCAACAAGAGGTCGTTGGCAGTTGTAGCTATTGCTATCTATTATGAGTTGCTGCATTTTGGCTCACTTGACTAGGAGTTTCACATTAGAGAGGGGGAAAAAAACTTATAGATTAGAGGGCCAACTTATATTGTCAACTTTCTGTTATTATAAACTATGTTGCTTTAGCACTTTATTTTTCTACAAGTACCCTTGTTCGACACCCGTACTCAATACACATGCGAAGATAGGTATGGGGATTTGATCCTTGAATAGCTTTCCAAATACATGAAAATCTCGGACAAAACCAACATACTTATGCAGGACATATTCATGTCAAAAATTCACAATTGAGTCAGACTGATATTTGATTTTCAATAAAACTACATACTATGCAATGCTTGGACATTTATTATACTAGTTTAGTCTTGATTAAGTAAACTAACTTTTATTATTTACGATGACAAGATATATGATTGATTTGCCGATGCTTGCATTACTCATTCATTCATACAAGATCTCCTGCCATCTTAAGCATATAATTACAATGAGTTTCTCTAATCTGTTGAGCTTCTACACTGTAGCAAGTATATGATCACGACACCTTCTCAGCCGACGATATAATGGGAGAAGCAGAGATTGATATCCAGCCCTTGATAACATCTGCAATGTCATACGGAGACCCCCAAATGTTCGGGGATATGCAGATCGGAAAATGGGTGAAGTCCCATGATAACGCCCTTATGGAGGATAGCATCGTCAACATCGTTGATGGGAGGGTGAAACAAGAAGTATCACTCCATCTCCAAAATGTTGAATCTGGAGAAATTTATTTAGAAGTAGAGTGGCTGCCTCTCGATCAGTAAGCATGTGTAGTGTAATTGTATTGGCTTCAATATGTGTAGACACCCGTTTTTGTCCGGGTCTTTTCTATCTAATTGTAATTATTATTATTATTATTATTATTATTATTATTATTATATTATGCTTATTTATTGTTATTAATATATTACAAATTTTTGCAGGCCTAATCCCTAAGCCCAACAGTAGAATTACAAGCTGGAGCCCAGACCCGGTTCAGGCCCACAAGTACCCAAGTAATTAGGGTTTTAAACCCTAAACATATCATCATCCAGTCGCCGCCGCCAGCAGCAGATGAACAGCCGCGCCACCGTCACTGTTCCGGCCCGTCTCGCTCCACTCCGACTGCTCCCACCTGCACCAACAGTAACCCCATCAGTTCTAAATCAAACCAATCAAAGGAAATAGTAAACAAATCAAAACCCTAAATTAAAAAAATACCTAAATCCCGATAAATCGAGAAATTTGTCCCTACCAAGATCAGAGACCATTACCCCTACGCTAGCATCATCATCATCTCACCAAACGAAGCAAAATCAACCATAAATCAAGCAAGGATATCAGAGGAAGGGGGGGACATTCGGGTTTTGGGGGTTTCCAGAAAAAACGAGAGAGATAAAAAACAGAGAAAACATTTCGAAATAAAGAAAGGGAGAGATGAAGCAAATAATAGAAAAAAAGAAAAAGCCAAGAGTTACATAGCCAAAGGAGAGAAAGAGAGAACCCTTACCTCGGTCGGAGGAAGCCATCGAGAACACCAAAGGTCGTCGGTGTCTTATTACTTCGAAAGGTAAACTTGTAGATCTGGGGGCCTAGAGTGGGTTTTAGACTAAGATGGTTGGGGATTTGGGTTGAGGAGAACGAGGGGGATTTTTTGAGATAGGTTGCTCCCTCCGGCCACCGTGCGTCGCCGTGGACTCCGCCGGCGGCAACGGTTGGCACCCTCTCCGATGAGAGAGTTGGGAGAGTTCTCTCCAACTCCCTCTCTCTGGTTTTTGGTTGAAATGAAGAAATGAGGGAAATGGTTACGGAAAGCCGTTTTGGGGGCTTAAATAGGGGAGTCAAAACGACGCAGTTTTGACCTTCCTTTTCCGTGTTTTCTGTTTAGGGTGTAATCACATTCTAGGTCACCCGTTCTTTGTAATATCTTATTGAAGCCATGTAATGAAGTTTCAATTTCTTTGATTTTGAGCATTCATTTTTCAGTATTTATATTTTAGTCCTATTATTACATGTTATGTTATTATAGTTATATTTTACTTTGGCCACAATGTTTGTATTAGTTTCATTTTAGTCACTAATTTCGTGTGTTGTGTATTTTTGTGAATGTTCGAATTTGGACAGGATATTTATGTATTTTACATTTTAGTCACTGTTGGGTATTTGGTTTAATTATTGTTCAGTCCCCCATGCTATATCATACTATTTTGTTTATGTTCGATTCTGGTTTTAATATTTACAAATGTTTCATTTCAGTCACTGAATGTACCTTTCTTTATTTTTTAATTAGTATTTTTAATTTCTTTGTTTACATTATGGTCAATGTTTTAGTATAAATACTTTAGGTAAATTTATTGTTTGCCCTTACGAATTTATGTTTTAATTTGTTTTAGTCCCTTAATTACTTATTTTTGTATTTTATTTTGGTTTGTAATGTTTATTTATTTTTATTTTAGTCATTTATATATGAATGTATTTTACATATTACATGGTTATTTGTATTATGTAAATAATGTGTTTAATTCCATTTAATGTAAATATTTGTATTTCCAATTACATTTATTCTCATTATATTTGTATCTATGTATGAAATATTTGATTTTCGATTTTATTTTCAAGAATACATATGCGTAGAATGAGCGTGGAAAGTACCACTTGGTCGAAGTGGTGTGATCCGGTACGGCATTTTAACGACATAGAAACTTGAAATAAGTTGAGTATATTTTGCTAATTAATTTGTTCAAACGATGCAATGTGTGTTATTTTAAGTGACAATTTACTTTATTTTATGTGAATGTAAATTTCAAAATTTTTAATTTGTATTCAATTCATTTTTTAGTTAATCAATTTATTTTGTTGTATGCAAACGTCAATTTTATTTATATTCGATTCGCATTTTATAAAGAGGGAAATATTCTTTATGGATAAGAAATAGTCGAGTTAGCTTTCCCGATGGAGGATTGTTAATTTCGAGATTTCTTTTCGAGTTAAAGAATTTTCTCTAGTTATTTAATTCGAAGCAAATTAATCAATGTTCGATAAATAGATCATTTTTAACTTTATATACGATTTATAATTTCCATCATTTACGACGGTGTGTAAGCGACACAGTACCAATTTTGGGCGTTGTGGGGGTGTTTACCCTTCCCCGCACGTAACCGACTCCCGAATCCATTTAAATGAATCTTTGGTAACGCAGACCGAATCTTGTCTTAAAAAATGATTTTCCTTAAAATTGTTTTAAAAGACGTTTTTAGGTATTCAACCTGCCTAACCCAAAGGTCGATGGTGACTCCTATCCAATTTAATTTAAATCTAAAATCATTCAATATTTTCAACATAAAAGTCATAATCGTTTTTTAAATAATATTTAATTATTTTTATAAAAAAAATGGTTATGACAGCTTGGCGACTCTGTTGGGGACCTTTTTAGAGAGTCAGGCTGTATGTCGTTTACATATTGTCATCTTGGTGGAAATTATGATTTCTAGTTTTTAGTTAATTAGGATCCGTTTATTGAAATTTTTAATTGCTTCGTTTTTTTTGTCGTACTAACATTTTATTTTTGGCTTTCAGCTTTGTCAGGATTCTATCATTTTTCTTTGTTTTGTTTTCCTTTTGGGTCGAAGGTAGGTATGTTCCTCCTCACACACATCACTCGCATTGTCATAACATAAGCTCTAGACACGAGCTTCGATCTAAATTAGTTGGGGTGAATGCTTTACTCTCGTAAGAATTTATTCTTCGTATGAGTTTTAGCAAATAACCCATGGGATACATACCTTATACTTTCGTAGGGATTTATTCCTCGTACGGGTATAAGACAGTGAATCCCCTCGAATTGAACTCGTTCCGTTTGAAACCTGTAATGGGTGAGGATAGAGGGTTTGGCAGCCCAATGGGGCACCGACATCAAGGACAATTCGAGTCCCTTTTTCCCGTTAGAGCCGAAACCATGTATATAGTGAACCGTAGAACGATCACCCTAAGTATAGTTATATCGAACCTCTGTCCGTCAGTAGGTACCCAAACTAAGTGTACACAAAGGAGGAATGTTTCTGAACCTTTCATTTTTACTTTAAGTTCTGCCGAATAAAGCATGCGAATTAGATACCATGCGGTTAGGACCAATTTCTTGAAAATAGATCATTTTGGGTAGATAACATGTCCGGGTAGGATTGTTATTTAATTGAAAGCATGTTTGGGTAGATATCATGACGGGGTAGGTGTTATATTCATCTCTGAATAACATTTTATCCGTGTAAATTATCTTACATGTACTAACTCGTTTTTCTCTTTTGTTTTTACACCTTAACTTATTTATTTTGTTTGTCATTTTTCATCCTTCTTTGCATTGCATTGCATCGTCATGCTATAATATGAAAATGTTGATCCGCAAGGGGATATTCATGAGAAAATCTTCACAAGAAGAGATAAAAAAATTTAATCAAGCAGTCGCATACACAAACATGCATCGAGGGCTAAAAAGAAGTCCAGAGTACAAGAATGAGATTTTCTCGAAGATCGTGCATCATTCGAGACTGATATGATAATCCACTGATCTAAGGAGTAATCCAGCAGTAGATTCTCATCCACAATTATTCCATCGTTAACCATCAGGGAGTGAAGCACAAACTTCAGCATAGCCGAGGTATTAACGGAGTCAGATTACAGAGCGCTTGAGGGGCATCATTATTGAGGACGAAGATCCGATATGAAGCAGTGATCCATTCCAGGCTCACCATCTAAGCGAAGTTAAGTCTGTAAAGGGGACTGTCTTGTAATGTGAAAACTTTTGTCTCTGGTGAAAATTTGTTCTAAAATATTCGTCGTTGGGATCAATATTTTGCATCTGCATTTTCATCATTACATTTTGCACAACATTCATTTAAGCATTGTTACATGCATTAATCATACCTTGCGGGAAACTTTAAGGAAACACTTCTAACTGTGCAACTGCATTCACACAGTATTGAGAATGGATGCAAAATTCGAGCAACTGAAGAAAGAGCTAGAAGAGAGTTTACAAAAGATGCAAGCTGAGTGAGAGGTTAAAATAGAGCAGATGCGAAAGACCACCGTGGATCGTATCTTGCAAAACCAAAAGGACATAGTTGGCCAAATGGTAGCAAAAATGGCTGAGCTTAACCAAGGAAAAGGCAGAGAGAAAATTTCCTTGACCCGTGAAACAGTTGAATGTGTGAAGGCACAGGCTAATTCACAACCACTTATCTCGTCCAACAGGATTCCTAGTCACCAAGCGACGAGAAGAGCCAAGAACGAGATCCCAGAGAATTTGAAATAGTGGTGCAGAGAGACATTTCAGGGAATGAGAGGACAAACCTCTCACAACGGGATGGATGCAACAGAACTAGTACTAGTTCCCGACTTGGTGCTCCCGCCCAAATTCAAGATGCCCGAGTTTGAAAAGTACAGGGGAACCAGTTGCCCCAATGCCCACCTCACGATGTTTATTCGAAGAATGACTGGATATACTAACAATGATCAGATGTTGATCCACTGCTTTCAAGACAGTTTGATTGGACCCGCTTCAAGGTGGTACCACCAACTGAGTCGTTCTCAAGTCCGCTCCTGGAGGGATTTGGCTAGTGCTTTTCTGGGCCAATACAAGCACATGATTGATATGGCCCCCGATCGAACAATGCTTCAGAATATGGGGATGAAGAATTATGAGAGTTTTCGACAGTACGCACAACGATGGAGGGATATTGCATCTCAAGTGCATCCACCAATGACTGAAAGAGAGTTCATCACTCTATTCATAGATACATTACAGTCTCCTTAAATCGACTGCATGATAGGGGTTGCCATTAAGAGTTTCTCTGACATTGTCATGTGTGGAGAAATGATTGAAAGAGCTATTAATAATGGCCAGATATGTGGTACTAGCCATGCTGACATTGAGGAAAGAGCTGAGGTCAGTCTAGTGGATTTAACTAATCTGGGGACCGTGTCTCATAATGTTTTTCGTAAAAAGACATGCATCAATCCAATTCCGATGACATATGAGGAATTGCTCCCAGCTCTAATTGAGAACAACCTGGTGATTCCAGTTCAATCCAAACCAAGAACTGACCCATATCCTGAAGGCCATGATATTAATGCCATATGCAGCTATCACATTGGGATCTCAGGGCATACCACTGAGAATTGTAGGGCATTAAAGTGCAAGGTCCAAGATCTGATCGATTCAAGGACATTAACGTTCAATGTGTAATGGGGCATTCTGATCGGAAGTCGGTCGGGGCACCCATCAGGAGATTTTGTTGCATTCTCATGCATGACATCTTGTTTGAATTTGTTTTTCTTTTGTTCTTCGTATGTTTAAATTTTTGTAAGTCACTTGACGTTCGAACATTGTAAATAAAATACTTCCTTTTGAAAAATGACAATGAGCAAATTTTAATATTGAATTCTTTGAATATCATTTTAATTAAAAGCATTTTAATAATTGAGGTTGTAAATCTTTGACAAATGACAAGATTGAACCCTGCAAAACAATGACCCCTTGATCCTAATCCAGAGGTACACCAGAATACATACCATTTTCTTGCAGGGACCGAGCTAGTTTTCTGTTCACATAAAGAGTCAATCAAAGGGTTTGGCATTCAGGTATGTGTTAGGAGCGGATAAAATGGGGCAACTAGCACATGAGATTGCAAAACTAATTGGTTATTATTTCTGTTTATGACGTTCAATGATGATCATAATCTTCTCAGATGGAATGGTCAAGTAGATGAATCTAGTTTAGGTCAGTTGCTTGGGAATTGAACTCTAACGATGAGATTTTCTTACCTTCAACAAACACCGAGACTATATCAGGTTGTCCTCAGCGAGCTTAAGAAATGGAATCCGTAAACAAACATACAAAAACATATATATGTATACAATAAAGCTGAGCTATTCCGCTAAAGCAATTGGTAATAGAGGAAACTCGAAAGCCCTGGCTTTATGAATAGAGTACATTCAAACCATGACATTGATCGGGTATTTGGCAATCCGGTGTATGCTCCACTGTGGTTGTCAAGACGAAGACTTTGTGACGACATGAATCCTTCAGCTAGCCTGATAAAGGCAATTATAAAATATATGTACAATAAAGTTGAATTCAGCTAGCCAAACAATGGCAAATTAAATCAAATTTACTAAATAAGGAGTTTCGGTGAATATGGACTAAGGGAGTTGAGGAACGCCTGTTATAGTCGACTTCACACGAGCACTCAGAATTCTCGTTTTTAGACCGATATTTCTGCACTACCTTGACTAGGTAAGTCTACGAAGCTTGAACAAATTGAAGATTTCAGAGAACTGAAACAAAAGTGTTCTAAAGAGTTTAGCAAGTGACTATGCTAGTTGTGTCATTTTGTTCGCCTCTGATTAAAGTGCCAAATCAAGAAAGAGGGGTATGTCATTACCTTCACGAGGACCAATGGATGAAACACACCTTAGAATTTAGGTAGCCAACCTCTAAACCCACCTGTCGATCTTGATATTTGTCAAAGATTTGTAACTATCAATGATTAAAAGAGCATTTGATTCTTTTGATATCCAATGAATTCATGTTTTATGATTGGCTTCAATTGTGAAACTTAGAAGGAGGCAATATTTTTCAAAATTTTGAAAATTCAAGAAGAAGAGAAACATTTTCAAACAAGATAATCTCTCCGGCGGAAATATCTTGGAATTCAACAAATATATCTCCGAAGCTCAGAATCGAAGTTGGGCAAGAGAAGCTATGTTGGGGCAAAATTTGATAGGGAAATAAGAGCTCGGAAATAACCAGATGTTTTCAACTTGAAAGAACAATGCAATCCACATATTTGGCTTCCTGAAGTCAACAATCAGATCTTCTGAAGACGTTTCCTCAACATGCAGGAATCAATAGACAAACTTTGAGCTATTGAGATTATTTTCTTTTAAAAAAAATAATAAAGTGTCGTCTCACTTGAGATAGTTTTCTTAAAAACAAATTTTATTTTGTCTCGCTTGAGACAATTTTCTCTTTAAAACAAATTATGTCTCGCTTGGGACATTTTTCCACAAATTTTGAGAATTTTAAAACAAATTGCGTCTCGCTTGAGACATTTTTCCTTTGAGATACAAATTTTGAATTTGATTCACTTAAAACAAAATTAATCTCACCTTAGATTGTTGTTTCTTTCAAAACAAATTTCGTCTCGCTTGAGACCTTTTCCCTTTGAGATCCAAATTTCGAATTTGTTTCACATTAAACAAAGTTGATCTCACTTGAGATCGTTTTCTCAAAAACAAACTTTGTCTCGCTTGAGACAATTTCTCTAAAAACAAATTTTGTCTCATTTGAGACTATATCTTAAAGCAAATTTTGTCTCGCTTGAGACATCATTTTCTCTCATAATACAAATTTCAAGGTTGTTGTACTTAAAGCAAAATTAATATCACTTGAGATTTTCAAAGCTGATTTGTCTCGCACGAGACAGTTTCCCCTTTAAACAAATCCTGAAATTGTTTCATTCGAAACAAAATAAACACTTTTGAAAACACCTTTGAGATTATTTCCATATAAACAAAATCGACAATCTTTGAATCTTTTAAAACAAAATTTTGTTTCTCTTGAGACAGTTTCTCTTAAAAAAAAATCTCTTTGAGTTTGTTCATTTTGAATAAAAATCTTTGAGTTTGTTCCTTTTGAATAAAAATCTTTGAGTTGTTTCTTTTGAAAAAAATCTTTGAGTTTATTTCTTTTGAAACAAAGTTTTGTCTCTCTTAAGATAATTTCATGGAAAATCTTTGAGTCTGAAACAAAGTTTTGTCTCTCTTGAGACAATTTTGTGAAAAAAAAAAATCTTTGAAATTGTTTCTTTTGAAACAAAAATCTTTGAGTCTGTTTCTTTGGAAACAAAATTTTGTCTCTCTTAAGATAATTTATTTTGAAACAAAAATCTTTGAGTCTGTTTCTTTGGAAACAAATTTTTGTCTCTCTTGAGACAATTTCTTTTGAGGAAAAAATCTTTGAGTCTGTTTCTCTTAAAATGAATTTTGTCTCTCTTAAAACAAATTTTTGAGTCTGTTCATAAAAAAAAAAAAATCTTTGAGTCTGTTTCTCTTAACAAAATCATCTTTGAGTTTATTTCTTTAAAAACAAATTGTGTCTCTCTTGAGACAGTTTCTAATGAAAAACCAACCTTTGAGATTGTCTCCGTTGGAAAAAATCGTCTCACTTAAGATGTAATCCATCTTTGAGTATATTTCTTTGGAAACAAATTTTTGTCTCTCTTGAGACAATTTCTTCTGAGAAAAAATCTTTGAGTTTGTTTCCTTTGAAACAAAATTTTGTCTCTCGAGACAATTTCTTTTAAAACTACCCACCTTTGAGATTGTTTTTATTAAAACAAATTTTGACTCCCTTGAGGAAGTTTCTCAAGAAATACAAAATCTTTGAGTTTGTTTCTCTTGAAATAAAACCATTTTTGAGTCGTTTCACTTGAAACATTTTCTCTTGAAACATTTTCTCTTAAAACAAGATCATCTTTGAGTTTGTTTCTCTGGAAACAATGTTTTATCCCTTAAAACAATTTCTTTTGAAGAAAAATCATTGAATCTCTTTCTTTGAAAACAAAATTTTGTTTCTCTCGAAACAGTTTCTTTGAGAAAAATCTTTGAGTTTGTTTCTTTGGAAACAAAATTTACCATCTTTGAATCTGTTTCCCTTGAAACAAACAAACATCTTTGAGATCGTTTCCCTTGAAATGAATTTTGTCTCATTTGAGACAATTTCCCATGAAACATCGATCTTTGAGAACGTTTCCCTTAAAAACAAATTTGTCTCGCTCGAGACAATTCCCTTTGAACGTCATCTTTTGAGTTGTTTCATTTGAAATGAATTTTGTCCCTTTCGAGACAGTTGCTTTGAAACACATTATCTTTGAGCTTGTTTTTCTTGAAACAAATCTTTGGGTTTGTTTCTTTTGAAACAAATCTTTAATTTGGTTTCTCTTGAAACCATAACTCCTAAAGATGGCCAGCCGTCCTCATCATGTAGGAACCGTGTCATCCCCAGACCAGATCTCCTCATCACGTAGGAGCCGTGTCAACCATAGATAACCAGCCGTCTCATCACGTAGGAACCGTGTTATCACCTTTAGATGGCCAGAACTCTTCATCACGTATGAGCCGTGTCATTCCCAGACCAGATCTCCTCATCACGTAGGAGCCGTGTCAACCACAGATAACTAGCCGTCCTCATCACGTAGGAACCGTGTTATCACCTTTAGATGGCCAGAACTCTTCATCACGTATGAGCCGTGTCATTCCCAGACCAGATCTCCTCATCACGTAGGAACCATGTCACCCTTAGACGACCCGAACTCTTCATCACGTATGAGCAGTGTCGTCCCCAACAACCAACATTATCCAATTTCTAAGTTTAAAAGGGAGAGAACCAGACAAAAACGTGATGTCTTGTCATCTTTGCCCTATTCTTGTTAACACAAGAATGTGCAAAGAGGGGCAGCTGTAGACACCCGTTTTTGTCCGGGTCTTTTCTATCTAATTGTAATTATTATTATTATTATTATATTATGCTTATTTATTGTTATTAATATATTACAAATTTTTGCAGGCCTAATCCCTAAGCCCAACAGCAGAATTACAAGCTGGAGCCCAGACCCGGTTCAGGCCCACAAGTACCCAAGTAATTAGGGTTTTAAACCCTAAACATATCATCATCCAGCCGCCGCCGCCAGCAGCAGATGAACAGCCGCGCCACCGTCACTGTTCCGGCCCGTCTCGCTCCACTCCGACTGCTCCCACCTGCACCAACAGTAACCCCATCAGTTCTAAATCAAACCAATCAAAGGAAATAGTAAACAAATCAAAACCCTAAATTAAAAAAATACCTAAATCCCGATAAATCGGGAAATTTGTCCCTACCAAGATCAGAGACCATTACCCCTACGCTAGCATCATCATCATCTCACCAAAAGAAGCAAAATCAACCATAAATCAAGCAAGGATATCAGAGGAAGGGGGGACATTCGGGTTTTGGGGGTTTCCAGAAAAAACGAGAGAGATAAAAAACAGAGAAAACATTTCGAAATAAAGAAAGGGAGAGATGAAGCAAATAATAGAAAAAAAGAAAAAGCCAAGAGTTACATAGCCAAAGGAGAGAAAGAGAGAACCCTTACCTCGGTCGGAGGAAGCCATCGAGAACACCAAAGGTCGTCGGTGTCTTATTACTTCGAAAGGTAAACTTGTAGATCTGGGGGCCTAGAGTGGGTTTTAGACTAAGATGGTTGGGGATTTGGGTTGAGGAGAACGAGGGGGATTTTTTGAGATAGGTTGCTCCCTCCGGCCACCGTGCGTCGCCGTGGACTCCGCCGGCGGCAGCGGTTGGCACCCTCTCCGATGAGAGAGTTGGGAGAGTTCTCTCCAACTCCCTCTCTCTGGTTTTTGGTTGAAATGAAGAAATGAGGGAAATGGTTACGGAAAGCCGTTTTGGGGGCTTAAATAGGGGAGTCAAAACGACGCAGTTTTGACCTTCCTTTTCCGTGTTTTCTGTTTAGGGTGTAATCACATTCTAGGTCACCCGTTCTTTGTAATATCTTATTGAAGCCATGTAATGAAGTTTCAATTTCTTTGATTTTGAGCATTCATTTTTCAGTATTTATATTTTAGTCCTATTATTACATGTTATGTTATTATAGTTATATTTTACTTTGGCCACAATGTTTGTATTAGTTTCATTTTAGTCACTAATTTCGTGTGTTGTGTATTTTTGTGAATGTTCGAATTTGGACAGGATATTTATGTATTTTACATTTTAGTCACTGTTGGGTATTTGGTTTAATTATTGTTCAGTCCCCCATGCTATATATCATACTATTTTTGTTTATGTTCGATTCTGGTTTTAATATTTACAAATGTTTCATTTCAGTCACTGAATGTTACCTTTCTTTATTTTTTAATTAGTATTTTTAATTTTCTTTGTTTACATTATGGTCAATGTTTTAGTATAAATACTTTAGGTAAATTTATTGTTTGCCCTTACGAATTTATGTTTTAATTTGTTTTAGTCCCTTAATTACTTATTTTTGTATTTTATTTTGGTTTGTAATGTTTATTTATTTTTATTTTAGTCATTTATATATGAATGTATTTTACATATTACATGGTTATTTGTATTATGTAAATAATGTGTTTAATTCCATTTAATGTAAATATTTGTATTTCCAATTACATTTATTCTCATTATATTGTATCTATGTATGAAATATTTGATTTTCGATTTTATTTCAAGAATACATATGCGTAGAATGAGCGTGGAAAGTACCACTTGGTCGAAGTGGTGTGATCCGGTACGGCATTTTAACGACATAGAAACTTGAAATAAGTTGAGTATATTTTGCTAATTAATTTGTTCAAACGATGCAATGTGTGTTATTTTAAGTGACAATTTACTTTATTTTATGTGAATGTAAATTTCAAAATTTTTAATTTGTATTCAATTCATTTTTTAGTTAATCAATTTATTTTGTTGTATGCAAACGTCAATTTTATTTATATTCGATTCGCATTTTATAAAGAGGGAAATATTCTTTATGGATAAGAAATAGTCGAGTTAGCTTTCCCGATGGAGGATTGTTAATTTCGAGATTTCTTTTCGAGTTAAAGAATTTTCTCTAGTTATTTAATTCGAAGCAAATTAATCAATGTTCGATAAATAGATCATTTTTAACTTTATATACGATTTATAATTTCCATCATTTACGACGGTGTGTAAGCGACACAGTACCAATTTTGGGCGTTGTGGGGGTGTTTACCCTTCCCCGCACGTAACCGACTCCCGAATCCATTTAAATGAATCTTTGGTAACGCAGACCGAATCTTGTCTTAAAAAATGATTTTCCTTAAAATTGTTTTAAAAGACGTTTTTAGGTATTCAACCTGCCTAACCCAAAGGTCGATGGTGACTCCTATCCAATTTAATTTAAATCTAAAATCATTCAATATTTTCAACATAAAAGTCATAATCGTTTTTTAAATAATATTTAATTATTTTTATAAAAAAAATGGTTATGACAGCTTGGCGACTCTGTTGGGGACCTTTTTAGAGAGTCAGGCTGTATGTCGTTTACATATTGTCATCTTGGTGGAAATTATGATTTCTAGTTTTTAGTTAATTAGGATCCGTTTATTGAAATTTTTAATTGCTTCGTTTTTTTTGTCGTACTAACATTTTATTTTTGGCTTTCAGCTTTGTCAGGATTCTATCATTTTTCTTTGTTTTGTTTTCCTTTTGGGTCGAAGGTAGGTATGTTCCTCCTCACACACATCACTCGCATTGGCATAACATAAGCTCTAGACACGAGCTTCGATCCAAATTAGTTGGGGTGAATGCTTTACTCTCGTAAGAATTTATTCTTCGTATGAGTTTTAGCAAATAACCCATGGGATACATACCTTATACTTTCGTAGGGATTTATTCCTCGTACGGGTATAAGACAGTGAATCCCCTCGAATTGAACTCGTTCTGTTTAAAACCTGTAATGGGTGAGGATAGAGGGTTTGGCAGCCCAATGGGGCACCGACATCAAGGACAATTCGAGTCCCTTTTTCCCGTTAGAGCCGAAACCATGTATATAGTGAACCGTAGAACGATCACCCTAAGTATAGTTATATCGAACCTCTGTCCGTCAGTAGGTACCCAAACTAAGTGTACACAAAGGAGGAGTGTTTCTGAACCTTTCATTTTTACTTTAAGTTCTGCCGAATAAAGCATGCGAATTAGATACCATGCGGTTAGGACCAATTTCTTGAAAATAGATCATTTTGGGTAGATAACATGTCCGGGTAGGATTGTTATTTAATTGAAAGCATGTTTGGGTAGATATCATGACGGGGTAGGTGTTATATTCATCTCTGAATAACATTTTATCCGTGTAAATTATCTTACATGTACTAACTCGTTTTTCTCTTTTGTTTTTACACCTTAACTTATTTATTTTGTTTGTCATTTTTCATCCTTCTTTGCATTGCATTGCATCGTCATGCTATAATATGAAAATGTTGATCCGCAAGGGGATATTCATGAGAAAATCTTCACAAGAAGAGATAAAAAAATTTAATAAAGCAGTCGCATACACAAACATGCATCGAGGGCTAAAAAGAAGTCCAGAGTACAAGAATGAGATTTTCTCGAAGATCGTGCATCATTCGAGACTGATATGATAATCCACTGATCTAAGGAGTAATCCAGCAGTAGATTCTCATCCACAATTATTCCATCGTTAACCATCAGGGAGTGAAGCACAAACTTCAGCATAGCCGAGGTATTAACGGAGTCAGATTACAGAGCGCTTGAGGGGCATCATTATTGAGGACGAAGATCCGATATGAAGCAGTGATCCATTCCAGGCTCACCATCTAAGCGAAGTTAAGTCTGTAAAGGGGACTGTCTTGTAATGTGAAAACTTTTGTCTCTGGTGAAAATTTGTTCTAAAATATTCGTCGTTGGGATCAATATTTTTGCATCTGCATTTTCATCATTACATTTTGCACAACATTCATTTAAGCATTGTTACATGCATTAATCATACCTTGCGGGAAACTTTAAGGAAACACTTCTAACTGTGCAACTGCATTCACACAGTATTGAGAATGGATGCAAAATTCGAGCAACTGAAGAAAGAGCTAGAAGAGAGTTTACAAAAGATGCAAGCTGAGTGAGAGGTTAAAATAGAGCAGATGCGAAAGACCACCGTGGATCGTATCTTGCAAAACCAAAAGGACATAGTTGGCCAAATGGTAGCAAAAATGGCTGAGCTTAACCAAGGAAAAGGCAGAGAGAAAATTTCCTTGACCCGTGAAACAGTTGAATGTGTGAAGGCACAGGCTAATTCACAACCACTTATCTCGTCCAACAGGATTCCTAGTCACCAAGCGACGAGAAGAGCCAAGAACGAGATCCCAGAGAATTTGAAACAGTGGTGCAGAGAGACATTTCAGGGAATGAGAGGACAAACCTCTCACAACGGGATGGATGCAACAGAACTAGTACTAGTTCCCGACTTGGTGCTCCCGCCCAAATTCAAGATGCCCGAGTTTGAAAAGTACAGGGGAACCAGTTGCCCCAATGCCCACCTCACGATGTTTATTCGAAGAATGACTGGATATACTAACAATGATCAGATGTTGATCCACTGCTTTCAAGACAGTTTGATTGGACCCGCTTCAAGGTGGTACCACCAACTGAGTCGTTCTCAAGTCCGCTCCTGGAGGGATTTGGCTAGTGCTTTTCTGGGCCAATACAAGCACATGATTGATATGGCCCCCGATCGAACAATGCTTCAGAATATGGGGATGAAGAATTATGAGAGTTTTCGACAGTACGCACAACGATGGAGGGATATTGCATCTCAAGTGCATCCACCAATGACTGAAAGAGAGTTCATCACTCTATTCATAGATACATTACAGTCTCCTTATATCGACTGCATGATAGGGGTTGCCATTAAGAGTTTCTCTGACATTGTCATGTGTGGAGAAATGATTGAAAGAGCTATTAATAATGGCCAGATATGTGGTACTAGCCATGCTGACATTGAGGAAAGAGCTGAGGTCAGTCTAGTGGATTTAACTAATCTGGGGACCGTGTCTCATAATGTTTTTCGTAAAAAGACATGCATCAATCCAATTCCGATGACATATGAGGAATTGCTCCCAGCTCTAATTGAGAACAACCTGGTGATTCTAGTTCAATCCAAACCAAGAACTGACCCATATCCTGAAGGCCATGATATTAATGCCATATGCAGCTATCACATTGGGATCTCAGGGCATACCACTGAGAATTGTAGGGCATTAAAGTGCAAGGTCCAAGATCTGATCGATTCAAGGACATTAACGTTCAATGTGTAATGGGGCATTCTGATCGGAAGTCTGTCGGGGCACCCATCAGGAGATTTTGTTGCATTCTCATGCATGACATCTTGTTTGAATTTGTTTTTCTTTTGTTCTTCGTATGTTTAAATTTTTGTAAGTCACTTGACGTTCGAACATTGTAAATAAAATACTTCCTTTTGAAAAATGACAATGAGCAAATTTTAATCTTGAATTCTTTGAATATCATTTTAATTAAAAGCATTTTAATAATTGAGGTTGTAAATCTTTGACAAATGACAAGATTGAACCCTGCAAAACAATGACCCCTTGATCCTAATCCAGAGGTACACCAGAATACATACCATTTTCTTGCAGGGACCGAGCTAGTTTTCTGTTCACATAAAGAGTCAATCAAAGGGTTTGGCATTCAGGTATGTGTTAGGAGCGGATAAAATGGGGCAACTAGCACATGAGATTGCAAAACTAATTGGTTATTATTTCTGTTTATGACGTTCAATGATGATCATAATCTTCTCAGATGGAATGGTCAAGTAGATGAATCTAGTTTAGGTCAGTTGCTTGGGAATTGAACTCTAACGATGAGATTTTCTTACCTTCAACAAACACCGAGACTATATCAGGTTGTCCTCAGCGAGCTTAAGAAATGGAATCCGTAAACAAACAAACAAAAACATATATATGTATACAATAAAGCTGAGCTATTCCGCTAAAGCAATTGGTAATAGAGGAAACTCGAAAGCCCTGGCTTTATGAATAGAGTACATTCAAACCATGACATTGATCGGGTATTTGGCAATCCGGTGTATGCTCCACTGTGGTTGTCAAGACGAAGACTTTGTGACGACATGAATCCTTCAGCTAGCCTGATAAAGGCAATTATAAAATATATGTACAATAAAGTTGAATTCAGCTAGCCAAACAATGGCAAATTAAATCAAATTTACTAAATAAGGAGTTTCGGTGAATATGGACTAAGGGAGTTGAGGAACGCCTGTTATAGTCGACTTCACACGAGCACTCAGAATTCTCGTTTTTAGACCGATATTTCTGCACTACCTTGACTAGGTAAGTCTACGAAGCTTGAACAAATTGAAGATTTCAGAGAACTGAAACAAAAGTGTTCTAAAGAGTTTAGCAAGTGACTATGCTAGTTGTGTCATTTTGTTCGCCTCTGATTAAAGTGCCAAATCAAGAAGAGGGGTATGTCATTACCTTCACGAGGACCAATGGATGAAACACACCTTAGAATTTAGGTAGCCAACCTCTAAACCCACCTGTCGATCTTAATATTTGTCAAAGATTTGTAACTATCAATGATTAAAAGAGCATTTGATTCTTTTGATATCCAATGAATTCATGTTTTATGATTGGCTTCAATTGTGAAACTTAGAAGGAGGCAATATTTTTCAAAATTTTGAAAATTCAAGAAGAAGAGAAACATTTTCAAACAAGATAATCTCTCCGGCGGAAATATCTTGGAATTCAACAAATATATCTCCGAAGCTCAGAATCGAAGTTGGGCAAGAGAAGCTATGTTGGGGCAAAATTTGATAGGGAAATAAGAGCTCGGAAATAACCAGATGTTTTCAACTTGAAAGAACAATGCAATCCACATATTTGGCTTCCTGAAGTCAACAATCAGATCTTCTGAAGACGTTTCCTCAACATGCAGGAATCAATAGACAAACTTTGAGCTATTGAGATTATTTTCTTTTAAAAAAAAATAGTAAAGTGTCGTCTCACTTGAGATAGTTTTCTTAAAAACAAATTTTATTTTGTCTCGCTTGAGACAATTTTCTCTTTAAAACAAATTATGTCTCGCTTGGGACATTTTTCCACAAATTTTGAGAATTTTAAAACAAATTGCGTCTCGCTTGAGACATTTTTCCTTTGAGATACAAATTTGAATTTGATTCACTTAAAACAAAATTAATCTCACCTTAGATTGTTGTTTCTTTCAAAACAAATTTCGTCTCGCTTGAGACCTTTTCCCTTTGAGATCCAAATTTCGAATTTGTTTCACATTAAACAAAGTTGATCTCACTTGAGATCGTTTTCTCAAAAACAAACTTTGTCTCGCTTGAGACAATTTCTCTAAAAACAAATTTTGTCTCATTTGAGACTATATCTTAAAGCAAATTTTGTCTCGCTTGAGACATCATTTTCTCTCATAATACAAATTTCAAGGTTGTTGTACTTAAAGCAAAATTAATATCACTTGAGATTTTCAAAGCTGATTTGTCTCGCACGAGACAGTTTCCCCTTTAAACAAATCCTGAAATTGTTTCATTCGAAACAAAATAAACACTTTTGAAAACACCTTTGAGATTATTTCCATATAAACAAAATCGACAATCTTTGAATCTTTTAAAACAAAATTTTGTTTCTCTTGAGACAGTTTCTCTTAAAAAAAATCTCTTTGAGTTTGTTCATTTTGAATAAAAATCTTTGAGTTTGTTCCTTTTGAATAAAAATCTTTGAGTTGTTTCTTTTGAAAAAAATCTTTGAGTTTATTTCTTTTGAAACAAAGTTTTGTCTCTCTTAAGATAATTTCATGGAAAATCTTTGAGTCTGAAACAAAGTTTTGTCTCTCTTGAGACAATTTTGTGAAAAAAAAAAATCTTTGAAATTGTTTCTTTTGAAACAAAAATATTTGAGTCTGTTTCTTTGGAAACAAAATTTTGTCTCTCTTAAGATAATTTATTTTGAAACAAAAATCTTTGAGTCTGTTTCTTTGGAAACAAATTTTTGTCTCTCTTGAGACAATTTCTTTTGAGGAAAAAATCTTTGAGTCTGTTTCTCTTAAAATGAATTTTGTCTCTCTTAAAACAAATTTTTGAGTCTGTTCATAAAAAAAAAAAAATCTTTGAGTCTGTTTCTCTTAACAAAATCATCTTTGAGTTTATTTCTTTAAAAACAAATTGTGTCTCTCTTGAGACAGTTTCTAATGAAAAACCAACCTTTGAGATTGTCTCCTTTGGAAAAAATCGTCTCACTTAAGATGTAATCCATCTTTGAGTATATTTCTTTGGAAACAAATTTTTGTCTCTCTTGAGACAATTTCTTCTGAGAAAAAATCTTTGAGTTTGTTTCCTTTGAAACAAAATTTTGTCTCTCGAGACAATTTCTTTTAAAACTACCCACCTTTGAGATTGTTTTTATTAAAACAAATTTTGACTCCCTTGAGGAAGTTTCTCAAGAAATACAAAATCTTTGAGTTTGTTTCTCTTGAAATAAAACCATTTTTGAGTCGTTTCACTTGAAACATTTTCTCTTGAAACATTTTCTCTTAAAACAAGATCATCTTTGAGTTTGTTTCTCTGGAAACAATGTTTTATCCCTTAAAACAATTTCTTTTGAAGAAAAATCATTGAATCTCTTTCTTTGAAAACAAAATTTTGTTTCTCTCGAAACAGTTTCTTTGAGAAAAATCTTTGAGTTTGTTTCTTTGGAAACAAAATTTACCATCTTTGAATCTGTTTCCCTTGAAACAAAACAAACATCTTTGAGATCGTTTCCCTTGAAATGAATTTTGTCTCATTTGAGACAATTTCCCATGAAACATCGATCTTTGAGAACGTTTCCCTTAAAAACAAATTTTGTCTCGCTCGAGACAATTCCCTTTGAACGTCATCTTTTGAGTTGTTTCATTTGAAATGAATTTTGTCCCTTTCGAGACAGTTGCTTTGAAACACATTATCTTTGAGCTTGTTTTTCTTGAAACAAATCTTTGGGTTTGTTTCTTTTGAAACAAATCTTTAATTTGGTTTCTCTTGAAACCATAACTCCTAAAGATGGCCAGCCGTCCTCATCATGTAGGAACCGTGTCATCCCCAGACCAGATCTCCTCATCACGTAGGAGCCGTGTCAACCATAGATAACCAGCCGTCCTCATCACGTAGGAACCGTGTTATCACCTTTAGATGGCCAGAACTCTTCATCACGTATGAGCCGTGTCATTCCCAGACCAGATCTCCTCATCACGTAGGAGCCGTGTCAACCACAGATAACCAGCCGTCCTCATCACGTAAGAACCGTGTTATCACCTTTAGATGGCCAGAACTCTTCATCACGTATGAGCCGTGTCATTCCCAGACCAGATCTCCTCATCACGTAGGAACCATGTCACCCTTAGACGACCCGAACTCTTCATCACGTATGAGCAGTGTCGTCCCCAACAACCAACATTATCCAATTTCTAAGTTTAAAAGGGAGAGAACCAGACAAAAACGTGATGTCTTGTCATCTTTGCCCTATTCTTGTTAACACAAGAATGTGCAAAGAGGGGCAGCTGTAGACACCCGTTTTTGTCCGGGTCTTTTCTATCTAATTGTAATTATTATTATTATTATATTATGCTTATTTATTGTTATTAATATATTACAAATTTTTGCAGGCCTAATCCCTAAGCCCAACAGCAGAATTACAAGCTGGAGCCCAGACCCGGTTCAGGCCCACAAGTACCCAAGTAATTAGGGTTTTAAACCCTAAACATATCATCATCCAGCCGCCGCCGCCAGCAGCAGATGAACAGCCGCGCCACCGTCACTGTTCCGGCCCGTCTCGCTCCACTCCGACTGCTCCCACCTGCACCAACAGTAACCCCATCAGTTCTAAATCAAACCAATCAAAGGAAATAGTAACAAATCAAAACCCTAAATTAAAAAAATACCTAAATCCCGATAAATCGGGAAATTTGTCCCTACCAAGATCAGAGACCATTACCCCTACGCTAGCATCATCATCATCTCACCAAAAGAAGCAAAATCAACCATAAATCAAGCAAGGATATCAGAGGAAGGGGGGGACATTCGGGTTTTGGGGGTTTCCAGAAAAAACGAGAGAGATAAAAAACAGAGAAAACATTTCGAAATAAAGAAAGGGAGAGATGAAGCAAATAATAGAAAAAAAGAAAAAGCCAAGAGTTACATAGCCAAAGGAGAGAAAGAGAGAACCCTTACCTCGGTCGGAGGAAGCCATCGAGAACACCAAAGGTCGTCGGTGTCTTATTACTTCGAAAGGTAAACTTGTAGATCTGGGGGCCTAGAGTGGGTTTTAGACTAAGATGGTTGGGGATTTGGGTTGAGGAGAACGAGGGGGATTTTTTGAGATAGGTTGCTCCCTCCGGCCACCGTGCGTCGCCGTGGACTCCGCCGACGGCAGCGGTTGGCACCCTCTCCGATGAGAGAGTTGGGAGAGTTCTCTCCAACTCCCTCTCTCTGGTTTTTGGTTGAAATGAAGAAATGAGGGAAATGGTTACGGAAAGCCGTTTTGGGGGCTTAAATAGGGGAGTCAAAACGACGCAGTTTTGACCTTCCTTTTCCGTGTTTTCTGTTTAGGGTGTAATCACATTCTAGGTCACCCGTTCTTTGTAATATCTTATTGAAGCCATGTAATGAAGTTTCAATTTCTTTGATTTTGAGCATTCATTTTTCAGTATTTATATTTTAGTCCTATTATTACATGTTATGTTATTATAGTTATATTTTACTTTGGCCACAATGTTTGTATTAGTTTCATTTTAGTCACTAATTTCGTGTGTTGTGTATTTTTGTGAATGTTCGAATTTGGACAGGATATTTATGTATTTTACATTTTAGTCACTGTTGGGTATTTGGTTTAATTATTGTTCAGTCCCCCATGCTATATATCATACTATTTTTGTTTATGTTCGATTCTGGTTTTAATATTTACAAATGTTTCATTTCAGTCACTGAATGTTACCTTTCTTTATTTTTTAATTAGTATTTTTAATTTTCTTTGTTTACATTATGGTCAATGTTTTAGTATAAATACTTTAGGTAAATTTATTGTTTGCCCTTACGAATTTATGTTTTAATTTGTTTTAGTCCCTTAATTACTTATTTTTGTATTTTATTTTGGTTTGTAATGTTTATTTATTTTTATTTTAGTCATTTATATATGAATGTATTTACATATTACATGGTTATTTGTATTATGTAAATAATGTGTTTAATTCCATTTAATGTAAATATTTGTATTTCCAATTACATTTATTCTCATTATATTTGTATCTATGTATGAAATATTTGATTTTCGATTTTATTTTCAAGAATACATATGCGTAGAATGAGCGTGGAAAGTACCACTTGGTCGAAGTGGTGTGATCCGGTACGGCATTTTAACGACATAGAAACTTGAAATAAGTTGAGTATATTTTGCTAATTAATTTGTTCAAACGATGCAATGTGTGTTATTTTAAGTGACAATTTACTTTATTTTATGTGAATGTAAATTTCAAAATTTTTAATTTGTATTCAATTCATTTTTTAGTTAATCAATTTATTTTGTTGTATGCAAACGTCAATTTTATTTATATTCGATTCGCATTTTATAAAGAGGGAAATATTCTTTATGGATAAGAAACAGTCGAGTTAGCTTTCCCGATGGAGGATTGTTAATTTCGAGATTTCTTTTCGAGTTAAAGAATTTTCTCTAGTTATTTAATTCGAAGCAAATTAATCAATGTTCGATAAATAGATCATTTTTAACTTTATATACGATTTATAATTTCCATCATTTACGACGGTGTGTATGCGACACAGTACCAATTTTGGGTGTTGTGGGGGTGTTTACCCTTCCCCGCACGTAACCGACTCCCGAATCCATTTAAATGAATCTTTGGTAACGCAGACCGAATCTTGTCTTAAAAAATGATTTTCCTTAAAATTGTTTTAAAAGACGTTTTTAGGTATTCAACCTACCTAACCCAAAGGTCGATGGTGACTCCTATCCAATTTAATTTAAATCCAAAATCATTCAATTTTTTCAAAATAAAAGTCATAATCGTTTTTTAAATAATATTTAATTATTTTTATAAAAAAAATGGTTATGACAATATGCTCGGTGTTAACTTTGAGTATAGGCAGTGCCCTTTTTTTCCTGAAGTTTTCATTTTATTTGGAGTTGATGATTGGGGCAATCATTACGTTAAGCTTTTGATTCATGTCTCGTGTTTGAATAAATTAAGGCATGTTTCATGACAGATACTGAGCACAGAATGATTTGAAGTTGCCTTGTATTGTCTTCTGCTATCCTAGATTTCTTTTCAAGCCGCAGGTCACCTGGAGTAAGTGTGTTCAACATATTTTCATAGCACACCAAGTATGTATCTTTAAACTAATCACATGTAATACCATAATTAAAGATCTTACATAAGATAACTATAAGTACATGTATAATCATTTCACTATTTTAAATTTAGATTGGAAAAAAAGCTAAATGTTTAAATAAGGGTCTAATTTTTTTAGACGTTGTTCATACAGGGGTTTAATCTTTTAGATGATTAAATAAATATTTAATATTTTTTTAATATTTCGAAAAAGTCAATTAAGGATAAAAAAAGGTTGATGTTTTTAGATAATTAATTTGGGGTAAGTACAAGATAATATATATTCAAAAATAATTTTCAATCGTTTGGCATTGGTACGTTTACAACTCAACATTTGTGGTGCTCGAATTCGAAATCTCATAAATAACAACAATTTATTTATCATCAATGGTTAATGCTTTTATATGTTAATATTTGAATCACGTGTAATGCATACAATTGTAATTATACGTTTTAAATAACATATAATTAAAATCAAATAAAATAATTTAATATATGATTCAAAAAAATCAAATAAATAAATGTATATATAATAGTCTAAATATTGAATTGACAGATTTCTTTATAAAAATATATATATACAATAAAAATTATCAGATGCAGTCCGAATACTGAACTGTTTCCGTTATAATAATATTCCAAATTATTCATAAGTTGTCCTCTTTATAGGATTCATATTTTAAAAAAAAATAATAAGATAGTTTAAAATAATCACATTCTTAATCGATATCTATACGTTTGTAAAACTGAATTTAGTTTTTTAAAAATATTTTTTAAAATTTAATAACAGTGCATAAAAATACGTAATTTGTATTGTTCATACAATTTTTGTTCAACACCATTTATTGTACAAATAATATCTTCTTTGAGATACTTAGTTCTTAGATTTATTGGTATGAATAAATTAAATTATTATTATTTACTTACTTCCCAATTTAATTGGTGTTACTGATTTATATGATAGTAAATTCAATCAAACACTTTATATAAATATTTTTAGAATTATTAATAAAATATTTTATTTAAAAATATAATATTATAAATAGATTGATAAAAGATTTTAATAAGTATATTATTGGTTTTAGGTCCGTTGAATCTTAATATATTGGTATTGAAGTGCATTATTTAAATAATATATATAAGAAAAAATAACTTCAAAATAACATTAGTTATTTGATAAAATAATATTATTTTAATTATTTTTCAATTATACTGAGTTAAATAAATTAGTAACATCAATTTAATCAAAAATTTAATAAAATGAAAACAGTAAAAATAACCTCAAAAAATATTAATTATTTGTTAAAATATAAATATTTTAATTATTTTTAAATTTAACTGATATAAAATTAATTCGTGATATTAATTTATTTCAAATTTTAATAGATAATATTAATATATTAAATTATAAATAAAAATTACTTATGTTATAGATTTAGTAAAATAAACTTGCGATATAGATAAGTGGCAAATCATTGACTTCCAATAAGACGAGTCATGTAACCCCTCAGACCGATGCGGGTAATCCGATCTGATTTGGAGTGTCACATTAGGGCCACCGGAGCGACTCACTGTAAAAATCTCATAAAATTTAAAACTTTTGTCAAAACATGTAAACTCATAAAATGATTTATGAATACAAAATAAAATTTATAAGTATCAGAAATAAAATAGATTTGAAGACTCATATATAAAACAAAATACAATTACATGCCCCCTAATCACATGTACCATACTCTGCAAGCAACGCCGGAAGAACTTCTTTACTGATGTTGATAGATGCACTGGTACGATTCTTTTAACCTGAAAAGGTGAGTAACAGAGTGAACTTTAGAAAGCTCAGTAATACAGAACTATCATATGATACTGAATAACGTGCAGATACAGATAAACATATATTTCCTTATCGGTTCAGACATCTACAGATCTTTATGTTGAGCGGAGATCCTACTGATATTTCAAGTAGTAACAGACAGTGAGCTTTTAGTTCAGAGAAATATTTCGGATGACTGAGTTCAGAAGATCAAAATAGATTATCTAGTGTGTTCCCGCCAAACCAGTGAAGAGATACATATATTTTCTTTTTAAACAGTAGCAGTTTAAAACATATTTTTATTCACAAACCATATTAATCCCTCCAACCGAACACTCCATAATGTGTAAGTTCCCCAGAACTATACACCCACCTACACACCAAGTAAGGACTTACCCTGAACATAAAGCAAAGGAGCCTGCAGTAACGGTAACTTCCTCCAACAACACCCTCCCATAAAACGTTTATAAAAAACCATATTATTCCCTCAAACCGAACACTCTATAATGTGTAGGTTCCCCAGAACCTTACACCCACCTGCACACCTAGTAAATTCCATTATTCCATAAATCAGGAACAATTCATATTTTCCAGTGAAAACAGGAAACCATATAACACATTTCAGGTAACCATAATTCATAAACTAGTAAATTCCATTATTTCATAAATCATGTACAATTCATACTTTTCGATGAAAACCGTAATCGGAGATCACATACCATGGTGCCATGGTTCATAAACCAGTAAATCAGTACTTTCGTTAAAACTCATTTTAAACATATAAAATCGTCATGTAGTACATATGGAACACACTAGAGGATCAAAGTATTTATCATATATTATTCAGAGATACTAAATAATCTTATTGGGTAGAGAAACACGGATCTTCAGTATGCTGGTACAATGCTAGAATTTAGAATCATTATTGGAAGAGTTCATTAACTAACGGAATCATCAGTTATCCAGAATGTGATTTGAGCTGATAAGAAAGAAATGAAGGTTCAGGACATTTACAGTCTATGTTGATCTATCGGATTATCGAAATAACTCAAGCTGAACAACTCCCATAACTAATGCATGTTAACCGGTCCATTCGTTGCCCTTCCTGGTATTCACTCTTTAATACCAACAATTCTTCTCCATAAATCATCTTCTGAGTCATAGCTGAATGAATCTTAATGAGACGAACATATATTCTAATGGTCTTTATTTCATTTCCATGTTTTAACTATATCAGGAAATGCTGACGTACTTGATTTGTGTTTTATAACCCATAGGGATGATACATCATGTAAGTTCATCCGAGTTTCCAGACTTATCCCAATCACTTACTTAATCCTCAGTCCTTTAGGTTATTTAGTTCATCTAGAAATCAAGTCTATCATGGTTACTCCAGAGTAATTCGGATGTTTCTGAATTTTGGATACATATTGTACTTCCGTTAAGATCAATTTAGTACATAATTCGATCTAGAATTGAGCTGAGATGAATACTTCCAAAATTATAATCGAGCCAACTTGAGAAGACGAACGCTTATTCAATTGATATCTATGTCGTTCATGTACTGATATATCATTAGGGTTGATTGGCTCACTTAAGTTGTTTTTCATAACTTTTAAGGGTAGTATAACGCCCATAATTACTTCGATTCCTTAATTAGTCCAACACCTCTACTTAGTCTATGTTATAAGGGTATTTTGGTCATTTTGGTGCTCAATTTTATTTCATTAATTTCAGAGCTCGAGGATATCCAATCATTCATGAGTTTAGTGATATTCTTGGTCATTTCCATTCCAGGGCAACAGGGGATACTTTTACCTCTCAAGGGTAATTTCGTAATTTCTTAATAAAATAATTTCGATATTAACTCCTAACGAGGATAATTATAATTTAGAGATTATGGGGTTAATCACTTTCCCGTATAATCTCTAAAATCTAAATTACTCCTTAACAAAACTTCTAATATATTGTACAAGCCATCTTGGATTTAGAAATCGGTTATCCATATTTTCTAAGCAAAACAAGTATTTTCTGTACACATCATTAGTTTCATCAAATCAACATGTCTTTAAAATTTCTTATACAACTTCCAGAGTTAATTATTGTCCTTATTACAACATAAGAGTATTTTTGTAATTTTACTTAATCGAAGTATTCTCATAATTCATCGCTTAAACTGTATTCGGTTATAATCCATCCACAATATAACAGACATAATAATCCAATCATATACATCCATGCATTTTTCCATTGTCAACATGTTCATTAAAACATAAAGAGATAGTAATGTATTATCTCGATTGCTGTGCCATATTGATCGACCATATAAATTCCATTCGAACGCCCTCGATCTTTAATTCAACTTCCAATAATTCCTCAAATAAAAATTTCATCAAAAACGGGGCTTAATTCTAAAAAATAGATCGAATCGGATGATAAATCAGTGAAAAATAGTTTACCGGTTTCGAATTTGACGAAACAGACCCAAAAACAGATTCAGAACGTCGAAAAACGTTAGGGTATGTATACACAGAAAAAGTCAACGACTGGTCAAAGTTCTAGTCAACGGTGATCAACGCCAGTCAACGAGTCGGTCAGTCAGACCGGGTCGGGTCGGATCGGTCAAACCAATTTATTTATTTATTTTTTTCTGTCCACACGCGCACCCAACCTTCTCCACGTGCAGGGGCGGTGCATGGGTCGCGTGCGGCGTCGTGGAGTGTCAAAAAATTCCCGAAAAAATTTCTAAAACTTATTTTAAGGCATTTTGAGACACTTAACAAGCTCGATTTACAATTTTGAATGACGGAGAGCTCGATTCCGAAACATCGAAAACTTTGACTTCATCACCCCTCCACGCGCCGGCGACGACGTTGGTACGAAGGACACCGGTGGACTCGGAACGATGCAAGGAACATGATGGTGTAGGAGGTGTCGAAAACGGGTGGTCGGATCAACGTGAATCGACGAAAAATCAACTAAAATGAAGTTAAAACTGACGAGAACGACGACGATTTACGACGAAAAGTTTGAGGGGTTTTGTTCATTGGTCGACAACAAACACGTTGGTGATTTCGGTTCGTCGAACGAAGGCCGGACGGTGAGTAGATCGGAGCTCAAAGGAGGGTCAAAGGGGGAGGGAAACTGAAAAAAAATTCCGTAATAACATACGGGAAATGAGTTTATATTTTCAACATATAAGAAAAATGGTTAAACTATGAGTTTAGCCACTGAATTTTCTATACTTTATAAAATGATCTGTCAACTTTAAAATTTTATAATTGAATCTATAATTTCTTTCAAAATATCAATTAAATCCAATACTTTAAAATTATTAAAATTTAGCCCGGGGTGTTACAAGTCCGTGAAATGGCGAAGAGGGAACCGTTCACTTTCTACAATTTTCTATAAGATAAGCCGCGCTTTCAACCTCTCTTTTTCTATTTTCTCATTCAAATCTCGCAAACAGCTTGCATTCATTTTCAGCTGAGAAAGTGAAGTCTCTAATTCATATGGGAATTTTCTCGGAGGCCCATATTTTCCATTGCGTAAGCCGATTGGTCACCCTAAAACGTCATTCGCTCGTTACTACCAGCGGCGGACGCCAGAAAACCGGCCAGCAGTTCCTCGAGAGCGTCCTGAGTCTGGCTCGCGGCCTGCTCCAAGTCGGCCTCCGAAAACGGAGATGTTGTTGCAATCTCTGCTTTCAACAGGTTATTTCCGGAACTTTTAAGTTCCAGACTCCAACTGCATCTTTCAATAACGGAAACTGCCCGACATTTTTTTCTTGCCGAACGCAGTCTTGTTTTATCTTTTGTTTTCCGACTTGGGTGTGGAATACTATCTTTTAGGTTTTCATGACGAAAGCATTCATTGGCATTATCATGAATTAACTTGTAATGCGTTCATCTAAGCCGATATTACACACATTGTTTCTCTTTTACCGAGTGAAGTCGAGGCATGATGCATATGTGAGTTTTTCTATGTGTGTTATTTATTTTCTTGTAATTGTTCTTTCTGATATTAAATTGATGTTGTTTCAGTGATTGGTATCTAGAGTGGATACTAGCCGCTGCATTTATTGGAGGCATAGTTGCTCCTTTTAATTATCGATGGGTTAGTAACTCAGTTTCTTTTACCAGTCGCTCTTAACTGTTTCCTATTTCAATTATTGAGCAAGAGAAGAAAAGGATTTTTGTTCTAAATCTAGTTTCTTTGGGATCTTAAATATTCCTGTGCTGATTCTTAACTGTTGACTGGAATTGTTGCCCCATTGGGTTCAAGTTTCTCTTGGAATTGGAATTATTGTGGTTTGTATGTTTCGCATTTTTGTAATAAGTATGTTTCATATTTTGGATATGTGCAATTAGGGAATGTTTCTTAAACTAGTCAACATAAATTTGTATCATCGAATGGTTGCTACTTTAACCTTCTCTGTCATGAATTTCTTCGTGAGAGAGGAAAGTAAAATATAATGTAGAATTTCCTTACTAGGGTTGAAAAATGGGCTTGTCAATTTTTCTTTGTAGAGTAAGAGATATTATCGGCTATGAAATCTCGTCTTATTTTTTCCTCTGCATTGCCTTCCCTAAATATAGAGCTTTGAAGAGGCAAGGATGGCAATGTAGCCATAAGACCAAAAATGTTGGTGACAGATGAGAGCTGTTACCTCTGGCATTCTGCACTCCAGGGAGATGCTATACTGGCTTTAAGGTGGCATGTCTCACTAAGCTCCCGTTCCTCGGATGCTGTAAACAAATGCGACAGCATGTATTTTTCTTGACATCTAAATGTCCTAGAAAATGAAGTGACATTTGGGATATATGATGTATCAATAGCCATGATAGCTTTGACATCATTTTTCCAGTATTAACGGTAGAAATGCTTGTGGACCAATCTGTAAGATTTGGATCGATGAATTACTCATTTGCACCTGAGGGTGCTTTTGTAGTATGCTTCACGTCAGGTATGTGTTTTATGCATAATCTTAAAACTTATGGTAATATAATTGCAACCTTATGTTGGAATGTTATCAGTCAATGAGTGTGTACCGAAAAATGAAGGGCTGGTGGAGGGTGGAGAAGAAATTCCTTCCCCTTTATCTATGTTTTTTCCCCTTCTATTATAAAATTCCTCTTTGACCTGCTCCCGGAAAAATTCCAAGATAAACTGGTGTTGCACATAATTGGGTAATTATTACCTCAAATCCGGCCTGTAGGATTTCTACTCCTCTTTTTTGCATCATTCATAGAGTGCATATATTAGGTTTTTATCTGTACTAATCATATTATAAAATAATATTCAGGGAGTGCATCATTCCTACCTCCCTGCCAGTCAGTATTTTCAAATAAGGTAGCTACTTTAAAAACCTGATCTTCTCCCGTGCTTCTCAACTAGGGCCTCTATAGGTGCTGTTCAAAACATGATAACACAGATAACCCGGTGCTCAAAAATCATTGATGAACTGTAAAATTTGAATGATGTGCCATGATAAGTCAGTAAATTTGATTCACAATGAAGACAGAGGTGACATTATCAAAAGTCTAATTAGAGCTAATAGAAAGCTTGGTACAACTCAGATTTTATGATTCTTTCTGATAATATATGAGGAGGATAGGATCGTACTGCCTTGTTAGATATTTCTTATTTGCTAATTTTGCTCCTTAATGTGGTGTTGTTACTGTAATGCATGCTGCACATAATTTCCTTATTTTGAATATTAATATTTTATCTTGAATTCAACAAGCTTGCAGGCTGGAAATCAACCACTCTTTCATTGGCAGGGAGGTTAGTTTTGATTAAATCGGTTCTTTGTTCACTTCCAACTTACTACTTATCTCTTTTTAAAATTCCCTCCTCGGTTAATTTCAAACTCAATTCCATAATGTCTAAATTCCTATGGGGAGGAGGGATGGATAGAAACAAGATTCGTTGGGTTAGTTGGCCTAATGTGTGCAAATCTAAGGAGGAGGGAGGTTTGGGAGTGTTGAATATTTTAAATATGAACAGAGCTCTACTTGGGAAATGGTCTTGGAGGTTTGCTAATGAAAGGAATGCTGTTTGGAGGAGGTTGATTTGTTCAAAATACAATCTGGATCATGCATCATTATTGTTTAATAGCAAGATACCAACTAAATCTTCTTGGATTTGGAGGTCAGTGGTTAATACTGATTTTAAGGAAGACTCTTTTGGCCCAAAGTTCCGAAGTTTGTGCAGAATACAAGTTGGTAGTGGTCAGTTTATTCGCTTTTGGCAGGACATTTGGGCAATGGAATGCCCTCGTAAGGTCTCTTTCCCAAGGTTGTTTGCTAGCTCTTCGAATCAGAGTGGTAAATTGATTGAGTTCGGCGAGTTTAGCCCTTTAGGTTGGATTTGGAATATTCAATTAAGGAGGAGTTTGGTGGATTGGGAATTTGATCAATGGACTAATTTGATGACAATTATTTCTTATTTTTCTTTGTCTAGAGAGGCCAGTGATGCACTGTTGTGGAAAGGGAATGTGGCTGGTTTTTATTCTGTTAATTCATGTGTGAAGATTTGTTCTCAAGCTTCTCAGGCGAATTCTTTTTGGAAGAAAATTTTGTGGAAAGGTTTGGTGCCCCCAAGGATTGAGGTATTTATGTGGCAGGTGGTTCTTCAAAAGCTGCCAGTTAGGACAGAACTGTTTAAAAGAGGGGTTACGGATATTGTAGATCTCTCTTGTCCTCTATGTAATTTGGCTGATGAATGCTCTTCTCACTTGTTTTTCTCTTGTTTTGTAGTGTGGTCTTTGTGGAATAAATTTTTACAGTATTGGAGCATTTGTTCGGTTTTTCATGAAAATGCGCTGAACTTTCTTCTAGCTTGGGAAGATCTGAATTCCAGTTCTGCCATTTGGAACTTTATTTCGGCTGTTGTTATTTGGACTGTTTGGAAAGTTAGGAATGATATTGTCTTTGATAGAGGCAAGTTAGATCAGACTAACTTATTTTTCTTAGCAAGAGTTCGGCTTGCATCTTGGTTTTTAGCTAAGTTTGCAGATTCTGTTATTTCTTTGGATGCTCTTATCAGTGACCCTTCCCTTGGGGATTCATATTGCCCTCTAAACAAATCGATTGTCTCACCATCCCTTGGTCCCCCCTCCTAAGGGCTTTGTCAAGCTCAATGTTGACGCAACTACCAGTTTGGATTGGAAGAGCAACGGAATTGCGGGTATTATGAGAGATGAAGAAGGTATATTTTTAGGCTCTTTTAAGAAGGCTTCTGGTCCGGGTCCACCTATTCTGATGGAGTTAAAGGCTGTTAATGAGGGATTATTCTTCTTTGACTCAGTCAGAGCAGGAATTAAGGGTCGGTTGATTGTGGAATCAGATTGTAAAATGGTAGTGGATTGGGTTAAATACGAAGCTCTTTGTCCTAGTTTATATGCCTCCATTGTCAGGGATATAGCAGTCAAACTTAAAGAACTGGAGGGAGTTATTAGATGGGTGGCTAGGACAACCAATATAGAGGCTGATGGTTTGGCTAAATCTGGTATTGGTTAATTTTACTGTGTTTGGGGTAATTTATTTTTGGAGTTTAGGTGTGTTTGTAAGGATTTTATCTTAAGGTTGTAAATCTTATGTATCTTGATTAATAAAGTTTATGGCACTCTTTTCCTCCTTCCTATGATTAAGGAATTCAATCCGAGTTCCTTAATCATGAAGGGGGTTTTTAATGAGGCCTTCTATTCCTATAAATTTTTTTTTATCTTGAATTGAGAAATCAACTATAGATTCTAAGCAATATTAAGTACTCTAAGTTTTCCCCACTCGCTATTTTCTCTGCATTTATTTTGCCATAAAGTAAAGCAAAGAAGGAAAAAAATGAGTCTTAACTATAAATTTAAGTGTAGCTTTTGCTTTTTATTTCGCCATACATCCTTAAATGGGCAAAAATATCTTAGTTCTTGGTTTTCGTTTTCCTTGACTATTTATAGGAACTACTGGGAAGCCAAAGGGAGTTGTGATAAGCCATACAGCTTTAATTGTACAATCCCTTGCAAAAGTTGCAATTGTTGGTTACAGTGATGATGATGTACGCCTTTCTTCTAGAAATATGCATATTCATTTTGACTGTATCTAAAGGATATGATTGTTGACAATGAAGAGGTAAAATAATTCAAACATGATTGTTCCAAAGTGGATTTACCTTGCTGGATTAACCTGAGTAATATGGAAGGGACCATACCTATGCTACTAGAACTTCAGTGTGTGTCAAATATAGGCATGTCAAATATAGGTACGAGTCTTGTACGGGTGTAACCAGATTTTCTAAGGTTAGTAATATATTTGGAGGATCTTTGGAGGTTAATTCTATACCTATGTGTCAGATACGGGAGTCGAACATGAATACTTCAAGAAAAATAAAAAGATGGAGTAACAGAAAGTCATACAGCTCAAGGAAGAGTGCATCCTATCTTTTTTGGTTTATATCCTTTGATCCCACTAACTTCTTAATACTTTAGTTTGGTTATTTCCAGGTTTATTTACATACTACTCCCTTGTGCCACATTGGTGGTTTGTCCTCAGCCATGGCCATGCTAATGGTAGGAGTTTGCCATAAATTCATGCCCAAGTTTGAAGCAACATTAGCCCTCAAAGGCATAGAACAACACCATGTGACTTCTCTAATTACTGTCCCAGCAATAATGGCTGATCTAATCTTGTCAACCAGGCTGAAGAAAAGTTGGAAGGGAAGTGACAGTGTGAAGAAGATATTAAATGGAGGAGGCGGCCTATCATACAACCCTATTAAAGATGCAACAACCAAATTATTCCCAAAAGCAAACTTCTTTCCACTTATGGGATGACGGAGACATGTTCTTCTCTGGCCTTCATGACCCTCTTTGAGTCAATGCTGGAGGTATCTGGTACATCACTGCAGACGTTTTCTGAAACTAATCCAAGTCCGGTCAGAACACGAGGTGTTTATGTTGGCAAGCCTGCTCCACATGTTGAAATAAAGATATGCAATGATGGCCCTTCTAATGTTGGAAGGATTCTCACCAGAGGTCCACATGTAATTCTAAGGTACTGGGATCATCAAATTCCTGATAAGACATTAAATTCTATTGAAGAAACTTGGCTAGACACGGGTGACATTGGGTTCGTTGATGACCATTGTAACTTGTGGCTTGTTAAACGAACCAATGGTCGAATCAAAAGTGGAGGAGAAAATGTATACCCGGAAGAGGTAAACATCAATATAGTTCCTATCATATACAGATCTATTCTTGTTTTACCTGTCACTTAAATCTGGTTCTCGTTTTACCTTATAATGCTAATCTTTTTGATCATATAGGTAGAGGCGGTGCTAATACATCATCCTGGAGTTTTTTCCTCCATTGTTGTAGGAATCCCTGATCCTTGCCTAGCAGAGGTGGTTGTCGCTTGCATTCGATTAAGAGAGAATTGGCAGTGGTCTGATGACAGTTCTGAAAGCTCAGATCAAAGCAACGGGCTATTCCTGTCTAGTACAATCCTTCGACGTTATGGTAGAGAAAAGAATTTAACGGAGTACGCTTTACTAAACTTCTAACTCCATAAGATTTAAAACTGCATGGATAAATTTTGATTTTCCTTTGGTTGTGATGAACCGAGGGTGAGTATCAGGTATATATATGTGTGCGCGAGACATGTATATGTTTTTCTAAAGTTTTCCATATTTTTAAAGGATTATACTCCATAGGCATATCTAAATATATTTTGCATACATACATAGTCTATGAAAAACAAAAAAGTCCAGGTAACATTTGCAGTGGATGAATATGGTTTGTTCACTGTTTCTTTCCTGCTCTTTTTCAGGTTTAAAATACCAAAGATGTTTCTTCATGGCGGACCCAATTCCCACTAACAACACTGGAAAGATAAAAAGATATCAAGTTAGAAAAGAAGTTATGTCCCAGCTGGTCTCTTTTCCTTGTAATCTTTGACAAATTTAGTTCAGTATCAGAACAAGCACCAGCGGTGCCTGCATAGGGATGGAGTTAAATATTCGAATGGATTCGTAAAAATTGAATCACATCAGATTGTGTTAAATATCCATCTCTATCAGCCTGCAGGTATGCATTTATCTATTCCTAAATTCCCCTCTTGATATGCCGGTGACCAAGACACTTAGAATAAGTACTTTACATTCCTACTCCAGTTTAGGCTGTGTTGATTCAATATTATAAACCCCGTGTTTGGATAATTAATAATAAAAGAAAGGGTTTGTTTGATTAAAGAAAGACGGCAATTAAAGGGAGAAAAATAGTTATTAAATAGTTTTTTTTTAATTATAATCGTACATTAATACAAAATGATGTGTATAACTTTAATCAACTTAGTATAAATATTTGGTGTCTTTCTCATATAATTAGTATATTAATTTGTATGGTACCTAAGTTTAGTCGAGTCTAAATTCTAAAATATAGGTATTAAATTTGGTCTAAACTTATTCATATTCGTAAATATTTAATCTAATTAATTTATTTTCTATTCAAACATGTTTTTTAAATTTAATATTTTTTTAAATCTTTTGAACTTTCTAATAATCATTTGAACTTTTACAAATAACTTAACCTTTTTTTTAAATAACTTAATATTTTGTTTTATATTTACAAAATATGTTATTTCTATTTAATACTTAGTAACTTTATATTTTTATTGTACTACATTTTTTGAACGGTATTGTACTACATTTTTAATCCTAGCTAGCTTGACATATTTCATTATATTTATTATTATACTATATATTTAATTTCCATAAGATATAACTTAAACTCATCCGCATAATATAATTACATAATATAGAATAAATAAAAGTAATATTTATAGAATCGGAAAATGTGTTAGAACTCAAGATCTATTTTTTTAAAATAAATATGATTATTATTATTTTTTTTTTAAAATCATCTTTCGAAATCCATATTTTCAGACTGTCCAACCTCTAAGCTTTTACATATAACCTTAAAGATGTCTATTTGTAACTTAGAAATGGACATTTAACCACTAACTTACTGTTTACTTAGGAATCTATTTTTCTTTTTCATATTTGGGAAGAAGTTATTGTTAGGATTTAACTAGTTTGGAGAATTATATTTATTTATTTTTTTTGGGTCAAAGATGCGATGAGAGGAGAAGTTTGTGGAAAATGAAGTTTCTTTTCCTCTCGTTAGGTTTGATGGGGATAATTCTTCTTCATTATAATTTTATTCAAGTACCTTTATTTTATTTGAAATCAAGACTTATTATATTATATTATACGTGTTTGACTAAGTTGATATTAATGATTAATCATATTTTAATTCAGTTGAAAAAATATTAAAATATTTTTATTGTAAATGATAATTAACATTATTATAAATTATTCTTTCATATTTATATATAATTTTTAAATAAATAATTAAAAATAAACCTTTGAAGTGCGGAAGACAATGAGGAGGGGAATGAATTGTTGTTGTTTGGTTGGTCATATTTCAGCTTCTCTGGTATGCTGTATTTAACCAGCTCCCTTTCACGGAGGAGAAGGTGAATCTTTTCAGTTGGAGAGAGAGGGGGACATTTCATCTTTAATCAATCAGTCAGACGCTGAAATTTGAGTACAAACCCTCTTTTAAATCTGCATTAAATTCATGCCATCTGTTCCCGTTTGGTTTGGGAGATGATGGGCAGCAGCGAGTGCAATCAAAGCAAGCGCCATTACGACATCACACTGTCCAAGAGAACCAGGAAGCGACTGAATACTCATCCCCAACAACCTAATACCAACGACAAGGATTCAGAAAACGAGGATCGTAAAAGCTTGAAGCAGCTCATCAATGGCGATGAAACGGCTGGCACCACCACTTCTCTGGACGGCACTTCTCGGAAGAGCAGCAACAGCTGCAGCTGGTAAAGAAAAACCAACAGTATAATAACAACGGGGTAAAGCTCAAAGGAATCATGAGTCGCTATGCCAAGGTTTTGAGCCATTTGGTCAAAGTGAAACGTGAGCCCGGTTTAGGGTCCAAGAAAAAACATCTTCTCCGGCTAACCAATATAGGCTGAACTATTATTAATTGCCTGTCTTTGGATTCATTAGGTTTTCAGATCTCATGCATGCATGCATGCATTATACATAGTAATATGTTAGCTTATGTCATACATACGTATGTAGAGTTTAAGATCTTGAACTTATAATGCCTGTGTTTACGTAGTCCTACCTTTCCGTTACTAGATTCTATTGATAATATAATGAGTTAAAATTAATCAGAATGTTTTTATACAAGTTAAATGTTCCATTTGGATTAAATCATTTAGTAGGTTGTTTTGAGATGTAGCAAATAACAACTTTCTTTTGACAAAACATGAAGGTGCATTACTCAATGCTAGCTCCATAATATTGTTGTCTATTTGTCTATATGGAATATATTTTTTCGTAATTGGAAACATTTTGTTTCTGTTGTTTTTCTTTTTTAGTTTAGTTCTGTTATACTTTCCACTTTCTCTTTAGATAAATCTCACTAGTAGTAATTATTATTAGGGAAGGAGTATAAGATTTTGTGTTACATGGATAAATTTTTATGAAATTATATTAGACATTTAAGGTACAAAATTATAAAATTATAAGAAAGTTCAAAATTAGATTATCAATAAAAAAATATAGTGAAAATATTTAAATGATATAAAAAATTAAAATTTTTAAAGATATAATCGTCCTCCAATACTTCTCTCGATCCATCCCTGATTATTATCGTCATCAATGAAATGAATAGATAAAATGAATATTGCTATACTCTTGGTTACACATATCTAAAAATATTATTTTGACAAAGTATAGCTCACATCTAACCAAGTCCCATCATATGCTACACGATCTCATAAACAACCCTTTAGTTTAGCAGACAATCGAGAGATGAGATAATTTAACTTATCCAATCACTTCCACCAACTAGATAGAACATACGATTAACAAACTAGTATAACAAGTCACAATATGACCCTCGACTACCTAGTGATAGACATACTCTCTCGTTGTTCTACTACCCAAGGCTACCACATATTTTTAAGAATATAAGATACGTAATATTTCTACGTCTTCATCGTTTTGGTTCCCACTGAAGTTTGAACATAAATACTTTGTCTTTTCAATATTGATCCTTAGTCCTTTTTCTTCCAAAGTTGTTTTCCAGGTAGACATTCTACTATTCAGCTCAGTTTTTGATTCAACCACTAAGACAATTTCGTCAGCGAAAAGCATACACCATGGAACACCGTCTGGTGTCGCACAATAGATGTCATCCATAATCAAAGCGAAGATGTAAGGGCTAAGAGCTGACCCTTGGTGGAGTCTGATTTCCACCGGGAATGCCTCGGTGTCGCCAACTGTAGTCCTGGCGTAGGTAGTAAATCTACAGTACATATCACGAATCGCACGGATATAAGCAGTTGGGGTCCGTCTCGTTTCCAATGTCTTCCAGATCGTATCGCGGGGAACGCTATCATACGCCTTCTCAAGGTCAATGAACGCCATGTGAAGATCTCTATTTTTTCCCCTATATTTCTCCATAAGCCGTCGAAGTAGATGAATCGCCTCCGTAGTAGACCTGCCTGGCATAAAGCCAAATTGGTTTTCCGAAACCCTAGTAACCTGTCTCAACCTAGCCTCTATCACCCTTTCCCATAGCTTCATGGTATGGCTGAGTAGTTTAATACCTCTGTAGTTGCCACAACGGTGGGGATCTCCTTTATTTTTATAGATTGAGATCTCCTCAATATTAAACATTAATATTATTATCCTTTTAAAAAATCATCTATTATCATATGTTATATTAATTCACGTTCTGGAAATAACGAATGAATGAGCTACCATCGATTTTTTCTTAAAAAATCTTTAGTGAGCTTTGAGTTGTAAATATATTGATCTAATTTTATTTTTAACGGTTAATCTAACTTTTATAAATATAGATAAACATCTTTTTAGTCATTAATATTTATAATTTTTTTTATTAATTTAACTCTTAAAAAATTGTGTTATTCAATTAAAAAATATAATTTATTAAAATAATTTTAAAGTTATATATTTTTATTCTCCAGTCGAAATATTATTTTAGTAAATAATTAATTTTGAATATCAATTTTATAAATAATTAAAAAAAGCATCCTCATAAAACCAATCTTTTAAACCGGTTCAATTAATGACCAGACCAGTCCAGTCCAATCCAATCCAATCAAATCCAATCCAATCATGTTAGATGATAATAGGGTTTGTTAAATGTAATTTATTCCGAAAAAGAATGTTAGTAACACTTATTACAATATTTTTTCCCCAAAATCATTTTTGTTATCTTTTGCAATTTACGGAAGAATAATATCCGTATGGATGTCCCATTCATCTATTTAAAGCAAAGCGTTAATTAGGCAACAGAGTTTAGCCCCTTCCAGCGTTCACTCCTGTCCATACATTCCTCCTCATAAAAAAGCAAAGCAATCTACTCTCTTCTAGAGATGACAAACGGGTATAGTTTCGTGAATTTCACACCGCATCCGCTCTAATTGGAGCATGGATGGGTATAATTTTAGCGGATAGTGGGCGGATGTGGATTTATAAAGTGATATCCGTCGTGGGTGGTAGGCGGGTAATGGGTTTGAGACATTACCCGCCCCGTATCCGCCCGCCCAGCTAAATATCTATTAAATTTTGGACCATTATGAATTTAGGTGTAATTTTAGAGACTAATTTATAAATTTTAATATTGTATAATATATAACATATAATTTAACCAAATATTAAGGATATTTAGTCTTTAATCTGGTCTTTAATTAGGGAAATATTCGACTCTTTGATTAAACCCATAATCCCACTAACCACGTCACTTTCCATATTCTTTAACCCATGCTGCCCATCCAAACACAAATTAGCCGTATTATATGCATTAACATCAAAAGCAACAACTCCCATGTTCTTTAGCCCCTCAAAACCCATATTAGGCGCACTATGAGCATTAACATCGAAAGCAACTCAACAATCCAACTCTGCGACTACATGCTCCCTACAATTTGTCTCCATAACATTCGTAGAGCCACTCCTCTAACAAATTGAAGCATGCGTTGCTATCCCATCACGAACTGTCTGGAACCAACTCCAACATCTCATTAGTTTGTTGTCAGGCGGGTCTAGATGGGTATGTCGCTAGTGGGTAGTGGGTGTGGGGATGGATTTGAAATTATACCTGCGTGGGCGGGTGTGGATTTGAAAATTTGTACCCATCATGGGTGGTGGGCGGGTGGTGGATTGAAAAATATTAGGTGGGTATGGGGATGGGGGATATTAGCACCCGACCCACCCGTTTGCCATCCCTACTCTCTTCGATACCCCATCACCTTATTTCCCATGAAACGAAGAGAAGTATCTGAACCCTTGTGAAGAAACATGAGAGAAATCTTGCATATCCAAGGAGGTTAATGTGGGAACCAGATCGGGGCTAAGTTTTGGGAAGTCATATGCGACGAGCATGGAATCGACAACACCAGCAAGTATAACGGCGACTCGGGTATTCAGCTGGAGCGGATCAGTGTCTACAACAATGAAGCCAGTGGCCGTAGGTATGTCCCTCGCGCTGTTCTCATGGATCTAAAACCCGGTACCATGGACTGTTGGTAAAATAGACTGCTGCAAAACGAGACGTTAGCACTGACTGGAAAATATTAAATAAAATAATCAATCAGAATGATAACCGTGTCCTGGTAAAAACCACTGCCTTAGAAATGAATTCGTCCCGATGTGTGTAATCGCTACAGTAGGCAGACCGTTCCCCCGAGGTTAACACGGCTCTCTAAGAATTCGTACACTCGAAAACTGGAGTGAACTTGGTGGTATTGCTCTTCTCTCAACTCAAACAACGCTCTTAAGATAGGAATATTTTAAAACAAATGTTTGCTTGGGATAATTAAAATAAATGAATTTGCTCTCTATTTATAGGATAAATAATGAGGGTAAAATTGTCATTTCCAACACTATATTTCCAATATTTAATTAGCATTTTCCATGATAATGCTATAACATATTTTGAGCATTTCTTATGCTAGTGGAATTTTGAGTATTACCAATACTTTGAGCATTATCAACATTCCCCCACTAATGCGAAAGAATTCTTTTGTAAAGATGAGATCAAAGAAGTTAAAACATGAGAAGAGCAATAGCGAGATTAGTTGCTTAAGAACTAGTGAATGTATCTAGAACTAGTACATAGTGATGATGAGCAATCATTCTCTTAGATAAGTGAAACTAGTATGGAACTTTCTAAGATTGGGGTAAACTCATAACACACAACTAAACCCTTCATCCATCAAAATTCTCGAAGTGTCTACAAAGAATATATATACAAAAACGTATATATGTTTAGCCCTCTTTCCTCGGGATTCTAATAAGTGTACTAGAAAAACGGCCCAACGTTTTTCATAGAAAGTGGCTAATTCTTCTCACTTACATAGGTTATTTCATCAAGTTTATCTCAACATAAACCACTCAAACTGAGCTATGAAATAATTAAGAGCTTTTATAATAGCTCAACCTCACAAAGGGTATGGTGACTTTCTTCAAGTTCATTAAAAATGAACCACCCAAACTCTGGGAATAGAAGTCATTAAGAATAAATATTCAACCTCATAATTTGGTGAATTCAATATGTCCTTCTCACTAGGATCCCCCATTCAATATGTCCTTCTCATTAGGAACCTCTTGGGTTTGAATTCATTAAGAGTTTAATAAAACTCATTCTCTCAAGCGGTAAGTTCATCTAGTCCTTCGCGATTAGAACTACCCACTCAACTCTAGGTTATGAACTTATTAAGAATAGATATTCAGCCAAAATCGGTAAATTCATCAAGTATTTCTCACTAAGACCACCCAAAGCCTGGGCTATGAATTTATTAAGAGCAATTAAGCTCATCCTGGGCATGCACATTATTCATCATAGGGATAGGCAGTAGGAATGTGCACTATGAGTCTTTCCATGGTTTCGTTTGACCACAGGAACTTAGATAACTAAGTTTGGGTATCCCCATGAATTCCTCAACCAATGGGCTTTAGACCCATCCCCTCGACGAATCTAGGACCAAGGATCTGCTAGGTTCCTTTCCGACTTCACATACTTTAAAGAGAGCACTCTGTTCTTTATTAAGTGTCTAACTGATTCATGTCTTATGCGAATGTGTCTTTTCTTACCATTGTAAGCTTGGTTTTTAGCCACACATATCGCAGCTTATGATCATACAATAAGAAATCTGAGTAGTCGGTCTTCCCACAACGGAATATCTGCTAACAAGCTTCTGAGCCACTCGGCTTCTTGCCCAGCTAGGTCAAGAGCTATAAATTCTGACTCCATGGTAGAACGAGCAATACAAGTCTGCTTTGATGATTTCCACGAGATTGCTGCTCCACCTAAAGTAAAATATACTCGCTCGTAGAGCTTACCTCATCATTATCAGAAACTCAATTGACATCACAATCCTTCCAGTACTACAGGATAGCCAATAAACTCAAGTTTCCATCCAAAGTACCCTTAAATACTTCAGTAAGAAAGAGCAATCCAGTGTTCACCACTTGGATTATGAGTATATCTACTCAGTCTACTCACAGCATAAGCATATCATGCCGAGTATAGTTCATTAAGAACATTAAGTTTTCGATTATTTAAAATATTTTGTTTGGGAAACACTACTTCCTTTATTCTTAAAAAGATATATCTAGTCACAAGGGTTCGAATAGGGACGACATCAAAACTATCAAATTTCTTTAACACTTTCTCAAGATAGTGTACTTGACAAAGAAATCCTTTTCCAGTAATTTTGACTTCTAAGATTACAACAACTTCTCCCAAATCCATCATCTCAAATTTAATGAACAAAAATTGTTTGTTTTGTTAATGGACTCAATGTTAGAACTAAAAATCACATGTCGTCAACATACAAAGCTTATGATAAAGCAATCAGTACCACTCATCTTCGAATACACACTAACATTTGAACCATTCACACAAACCAAAACTAAGTATAATTTTATGAAATTTCTTGTACCATTGTTCCCATATATCCCTCATCTAGATATCCATTTTATGCACTCGCAACTTATGAATAAAGGCTATTGCAAATAATGCATGGATCGTTAAGATGTTCATAACGGGAGTAAGAATCAAATTGTCTAAAACAAACTTTTAAGTGAACCCTTTGACAACTAGCCTTGCCTTATACCACTGGATCAACCATCTGGTTTCATTTTCTTCTGGAAGATTCATTTGCTATAGATTAGTTTAAATCCTCTAGGCAAGTCAACTAATCTCAAGTATGTTTAGACATTATCGATTCTAGTTAATCATTAATAGCGCTTTTCTAGAACTAGTATCGATAGATCTTATAGCCTTTTTTTAGGATCCTCATATAATATTTAAGCTATATGATCAAAGAGAGAGTCTAAATCATTTATCTAAGAAATAAAAGAAGTGATAAAATTTGGTCCAAATAGCCTTTTACTTCTTCTAGTCTCGAAATCAATTTCTTGATAGACCTAGCAGGAATACTAGAAGAAGTTGATAGAATATTTTTCTTTCTTTTTAAGATTATGCATTTAATCTATATTTAAGACAGACCCCCACATTTTAACATTTTAGGATATCCATAAGTGTCTTTTAAAACGTGTAAACAATACCAATCATATTAGAGTAAAGTTTGTTATGCGTTTTAGCCATAAAACTATATTTTAACAAACTTAAGTTTTGTTTACACATAATTATATTCTCAAAGTTTTGAGAAGTTACATTAAGATAAAAATGCATAAACCATTATGAAATGATAACCTCTTTTCTTTCCTCTACTTAGGAAAATCACCTAGAGATTTAATAGCTACAACACTCTTAGTAGCAATAGAGTCTATCATATTCTCATTCATGATATTCAACATAATAGCCTTAAGAGATCATATATTTTTTATTATGACTAAATTTGGTATTCTACTCATCCAATTAATCTACTCTTTTAACTTCTGCACTAAATTTTAAGAGTTTTTATCTTGTCATAGTATTTGAATAGTGAGCATAGTAATGAACAATGCACCAGGTAGGTTTCTATGAAAGAGAGGTGGTGCACTAGGCACCTTAAGTACCAAGTCTTTATAGAACCAATCCTAGCATCACTTTCATACTCATCACACTACTTTTGTGAATTTTTCTTTCTTTAAATAAGATCTCTTTAAAGAATTATGCTTGATACTTTTACTCACAATAATATCTTTGAAGCATATATTTTGGGCTTGCACTACTACCTTATCCTTAGTAGCACTACCTTAGTCTCTGCTAGTGGTTTTATCTCATTTCATAGTATCCACTGAGTTTTAAAGACTATCTTAAAGGCGCATGCAATCTAATTCATATTTAAAAAAAACATGAATTAACAGATAACAAGTCTAAATAATCTAACCTCGCATGTAGAGTCATAATTTCCAAATAAACTTATTCATCCTCACCATGCATGCTATTTCAGCCTTTGCATCATCATTTTAATCAGCATGATCCCAAAATCCATCGTGACAATCTCTTCATATGAACCAACATCTCTTTTGTATATTCTGAAGTCAAATGAAGAATATACATGGTTAGTCACAAAATTAATTTACTAACAATAATTTAAAATAAAATTATTGATAGTGACAAGATCCTTATCTTTTGGTTTCTTATCTTCAAGATTATGGAAATCAACTATTCAGTTTGAATAATCTCGTTCAATATCATCATCATGATTTTCTAAAATTGCAATCGTTCTGTTGTCTTATAAATTTCTCAAAAGAAATTATTAGTATGACAAGAGAGTTGACATTTATTTTCAACTTACTATTTTATTTTTAACTTTATTCAGAAACTGAATATTCTTACCTCACATGAAAATAATAGTTACATATCTCCACATGAAACAAAGGTTGTTATTCTCCAAGAGAATCAATTTCCATTATAATGGAGTCATTAAATCATAATCTTTATTGCACAAATATTAACAATATATACCCATATATATAGCAATATATTCATTAAAATGAAAAAATAGTTAATTCACCAATATAGCTATGTATACACGTTAAAAGCAATAAATGCTTTTTAATATTTTTTATTCAAACATTAATTCATTTAAAATTCAAATGAATCATCAATAAAAAAATATATTATATGTACACTAAACACCAAAGTTCCAATTAATCATGATAACATATTATCATGCATTAATGCTTGTAGCACAATTTAAAACTTCCATTTAATAATAAAATTGTTATTCTTTAAACTTCATAAAGCATTTATTAAAGGAAGTTGATTGTAGTTAAAATATTATAATTGCTTTCAAATGTACATAACATATCTATCTTAAAAAAATTATGAAGCACTAATCTTTAAAACATTGAAAGCACATAAATATTAATTCAAGCATTAAACATTATTATGCATTAAAACTCCACGCGTTAATTATAAAATGTCATTACTCTTCAATGCTTTTATGCATACAATTTTTAATACCTTTAATATAATCAAATAAGGATATTAAAAGACGACATTTATAACTAATATTTCACGCGTTTTTAATACAAAGGTTTTGGCACTATTTAAAACATTTTGCCATAAACGCGTTACCACATAGCAATAATGTTTTTAATTTCGTTTTAATTAGCATTAATAGTTCCGTTTTCTAACACATTCAATTCATGCTCTACACAAAACGTTTCAATCACCATTTTGTTAAAGTTATTGGTGAACCCATAAACTTTGTTCAGCAGTAGAAAATTTTCCTTTACTCAAAAATTTCATTATATTCTAAATGAAAAATTAAAGGAGCAACTAAAGGAAAACTTACTTTTCGGCAAATATCGACTGTGATTTTACCTTTTGATTTTTGTTGATTATAGTCGTATTCGTGTTTAACAACAGTATATGTGATTCGTTTTAAATTGTTGGTAAAATAGACTGCTGCAAAGCGACGTTAGCACTTACTGGAAAATATTAAATAAAATAATCAATCAGAATGATAACCGTGTCGTGGTAAAATCACTGCCTTAGAAACGAATTCTCCCGTGTGTAATCGCTACAGTAGGCGGACCGTTCTCCAGATATTAATACGGCTCTCCGAGAATTCGTACACCCGAAAACTGGAATGAACTTGGTGGTATTGCTCTTCTCTCAACTCAAACAAAGCTCTTAAGATAGGAATATTTCAAAACAAATGTTTGCTTGGAATGATTAAAATGAATGAATTTTTCTATTTATAGGATAAATAATGAGGGTAAAATGATCATTTCCAACACTATATTTCCAATATTAATTAGCATTTCCATGATAACTATAACCTAATTTGAGCATTTTCTCATGCTAGTGGAATTTTGAGTATTACCAATACTTTGAGCATTATCAACATTGACTCCGTCAGATCAGATCTGGTCCTTTTGGGCAGATCTTTCGTCCCGATAACTTCGTTTTCGGTCAGTCTGGTGCTGGGAACAACTGGGCCAAGGGTCATTACACCGAGGGAGCTGAGCTCATTGATTCCGTTCTTGACGTCGTAAGAAAAGAAGCTGAGAATTGTGATTGTTTACAGGGTATCTATCATCCCAGTAACTTTTACATTTGCTTTTTATCTGCATTTTATTCGTTTTACCTTAATTTCTATTGGGTTTGTTCTTGATCTTGGGTTCATTGTGCTGATAACATTTTTGTAGTGCAGATTATATGTTTTTCTCTGTCATACCTATGGAACATTACATTGAAGTAAATGGTGATATAAGTAGGGATTTGTTAAGGCGTTGAATCCTATGATGCTTTTTCACTGTCTTGTGTTTGAGGATTGAAATTTATTTTCACATGTCTTGCTTTGAAGTTTTTGTGGTTGCATTATGGTCTGATTTTGCATTTAGCTTTTTATGCAATTGCCATGAAAGCCGTTCTGGTCGGCTTATGCTTGCATAGAAAATAAACATATGTTGCAAGCTTGTCTTTTTTAATTCAATTTAATTTGATTACCCAGCCCATTTATTTATGTTTTCTGTAATGATGTTTAACGAATATTGTCTATCATTGATATCATTGGCTCGGCTTTGTAGTTCGTACAATCTTAAGTTTTGAACTTGTTCTTACTTCAGAGCTTTTTGTTACCAGTAGCTGGTTTCTGAAAGCTCACTTGAAAAGAAAAAAAATGCCTGCCTTCATTTCTTACTTTTATGTGCCTTTGGGACAGGATTTCAAGTTTGTCATTCTTTGGGAGGAGGTACTGGATCTGGAATGTGAACCCTTCTTATTTCCAAGATTAGGGAGGAGTATCCAGATCGCATGATGTTGACGTTTTCAGTCTTCCCTTCTCCTATGGTGTCTGATACAGTTGTTGAACCATACAATGCTACCCTTTCTGTTCATCAGCTTGTTGAGAATGCTGATGAATGCGTGGTGTTGGACAATGAAGCTCTCTACGACATCTGCTTCCACACCCTCAAGCTTGCCACTCCAACTTGTAAGTTCTGATGTTTCATTATAAATGCCCAGTTCTATTTTCCTAACAACTGACATGGAATCAGTTTCCCAAATCCCAAGTATATTTATCTGCCTGCCATCTGATTCATCTTAACTTGACCAGTTGGTGATCTTAACCACCCATCTCTGCTACCATGAGTGGTGTCACATGCTGTCTAAGGTTCCCTGGACAGCTGAACTCTGATCTCTGTAAGCTGGCTGTCAATCTTATTCCCTTCCCTCGACTACACTTCTTCATGGTTGGATTTGCACCCTTGACATCCAGAGGATCACAGCAGTATCGGAACCTGACAGTTCCTGAGCTGACTCAGCAGATGTGGGATGCCAAAAACATGATGTGTGCTGCTGCCTTACTGCTTCTGCAATGTTCCGGGCGGGGGTAAGATGAGCACTAAAGAGGTTGATGAACAAATGATCAATGTCCAGAATAAGAATTCATCATACTTTGTTGAGTGGATTCCTAACAACGTGAAGTCTAGCGTGTGTGACATCCCACCTAAGGGTCTAAAAATGGCATCCACTTTCATCAGAAATTCAACTTCTATTCAGGAGATGTTTAGGAGGGTTAACGAGCAGTTTACAGCAATGTTCAGGAGGAAAGCTTTCTTGCATTGGTACACTGGCGAGGGAATGGATGAGATGGAGTTTACTGAAGCAGAGAGTAACATGAATGATTTAGTTGCAGAGTATCAGCAATACCAGGACGCAACCGCAAACGATGAGTACGAGGAAGGAGAGGAAGAAGAGGAATTTGATGATTGAGTTCTGAATGATATGCATATCGTTTGGGAGATGTCTATGTTGTCAAACTTTTGTTGACATAACATAGTTCTACCTTGTATTTGATGGATAGAGTACTTGTGACTCTACATTTGCTTCTAAAGCTTTTGATGAATGATAAGATTGTCTACTACTATTTTAAGAAATAAGATTGTCTTGTTTTAGGTCAAGAATTGGATAAGTGTGTTTATTCTGACGGTAAGTTATAAAAATACTACTGAGAAGGCATGAAAGTATATTAAAAACGTAAAATCATATTTGATTTCCATTCAACTACTGTGGAGCCAAATGCTCGGGTAGTCGGGTGCAATGAACAGCTAAAGAGAAAGATCACACTTAAACACCATTAAACTAAAGCTACAAAACAGCCTAAATGAAAATAGTCTTCATGTACCGGTTATGTCCTGGAAAACCTGAAGCCGATTCCTTCTCAACGAAGCATTGTTTGGTAAGGCATTGTATCTATCCTTCATACACATTGATACTAGCTGTTGAGTTATATTTTCAATATGCGTAGAATGACCAGGATGCTGATAAATTAGTTGGAATTCAGATTTTCATCACCGAACTCGTCGTCCTTGTTAACCCATCATCAGAGCTCTTCCTCAGATATTTTTTCCACGCTGAAATTCTTCCTTCTCTCTTCTTCAACCATGTCTGCCAGGTTTTTTTTTTGTGCAGTATTTGCTGGTTTTTCCAGTCCAATTTCTGATTCATCTTTAGAAGAAACCACATTAAGAATTTGCAGTGGATGATTAGTCACACCGCATGAATTGCCGCCAATGGATTCTTCAGCCCATCTTCTCCTTGTTTTATCTCTATCGTTTGGCCTCGACGAAGAGTTTCTTGGCTGAGTGAATAAGCCTTCCACTGACTCCTCTTCCTCCTCTACGCCAACTGGAGAGTTTTTGGGCTTCACATTACTTGAAGAAGGTGGTTGTTCTTTAAGATTCTGGATTGAAGGTGACGTCACACTTTCGGTGGTTACAGTTTGCTCGAAACAAAGCTTTCGACTTGAATTTCTAACTGTATCTTCTCCCCATCTTCCTCCTCTCCTCTGATCTGGAGTGAAACCCCACGAACATCGTCTTGGCTGGGTTAACAGAACTTCTGAGTTCTTCCTACCAGCTGCTAAGGAAGCATACATATTCTTATGTGAGGAACCTACTTCTTGTCTGGTTGAATACCTACAGCCTTCCTTCAGCTTGCTGGAATACACTGACCCTTCAATTGGGCTTCCGAAGTACGAGCCTTTTCTCCACTTCTCAGTGAGCATGGTTTGTGGAGTAGACTGCAAACTACCTTTCAGTCCAATTGGTGTACATTGTGAACTTGTGTCATCATATCTAGACAAGTTATCATTCTTGTCAAGGTGATGGTGGTTTTCATGGTATGATTCACCATTTTGCTCATCTCCATGAGGCAACCTTCTCCTGCCCATACACCAAGGACTATTATCTTCATTTCTGGGAAGGAAAACGCTAGCTTCCTTCAAGCTTTGATCCCCGCGTGACATCAAGAATCTTCGAGTTTCTTTCCCTTTATTTGGTTCATGTTCCACAACCGGCTCTAAATTTGATTGAGACTCTACTTGCATCAGCATTTCAATAGCACGTTCGTACGATTTCGAGTAGGATTCATCCATCTCTTCAGTTCCAGCTGAAGCTTTAACATCCTGAAGCAGTGACTTTGCTTCACCGATCCTATTCATGTGCATCAAGCATATTGCCAGGTTGCATTGCTTATTCTTATCTGGCTCCAGAGACAGAGCTTTTCTGTGATGGTACAAACTCATGTCAAAAATATGTTTATAGACACATACATATACTTGTAGGGAATATAAACATAGCATGGCATACATGTAATGTTGTTCAGCAATTCCATAATTATGTTGCTGGAGATAGGCCCAAGCCAAATTCCCTAGTATCCTGAAACATATACAAATTGCAGAAATTATAAGTTGAAAGATTAAGAACAAATAAAGGGTCTGAATACAAATCGATATACCCCACCTTGATTTCTCTTGTTCAATAGTAATCTGAATCTTCTTCCCTTGAGATCTTGCAATCTTGGTCTTCTTCCCACCGAAAACAGTTCCTTCCTCGATGTTCCTCAGTTTGGTCTGAAGGATTTCAATCTCTTCATCAACCCTTCCAGACCTCTGCAACAACAAACGATTTCATCTCTTATTTGTAAACAGAAAATTAAGCTTTAATAGAAACACATAAACATTTGAAGATAAAGATTGGCATCGTACCTTGTAGAGTTCAACAAGGACATTATCAAGAGACTCCTGAGAATCATGAGAACATAGATGGCGGAAAGATTTGATTGCCTCAATAGCCTCATCAGATCTATCCAGTTGTTTCATTACGACAGCCATGTCTTTCAATGCACTATCAACACGATCTCCAGCATTAATGGCTGCCCAGAACAGGGAAACCGCCTTATTTGGGTCCTTGTCTATCAACTGTGCATCCATAAACAAAATAAAATAGCTCACATTGAACTCTAAACCCTAAAGCAATAATCAAGAAAATACCAAGGAAATAGTTCGGAAGAAAAATGGAACGGAAAAACCAAAAAGATAGAAAGAAAAAAGGGGAAAAAAAAGAAAACTCATTTACGATGGGAAAAGGTGTAATTAACCTGTACGTGCTTTGCCCTGCCATAAGGAGAATCAGAAGCTGGCACTTTATGAATGACATGAAAGTCGCCATTATTGGCAGGCGAGATTCTTTTCCTCTCAGACAATGGCAAGGCGGTAGCGGACTGTGTTTTCTTCCATGCAGGGGGCTGTGGGGTCAAGAAACCCCTCGCTGGAAAGTTTTTGTCGCTTGACCACATCGATTCTCTGTTTTTTCTCGGCAAAATCTCCAAACCCTTTTCAAGATTGTCCAAGAAGTGTTTCTATCAGTCGAAAAAAAATTTTTCGATCAATCTGCTAATACAACAACTATTACACCTCCTCTAAATAAAGGAAAAGCCTATTAATTTGGACCAGACTCTTGAGTTTCTCTTCAATTCTCTCTATTGGAGGGATTTAGGAAGCGAAAGCCACTTTATCTCAAAATTCTGCCGGTATCTTGATAAAAAAAATAACGAAAGAAAGATTCCAGCAATGCAAACGATGAGAAACTTAGAGAAAATTGAAAGGGAAAAAAGTGTGAAGGTGATGATGATTCTGCGAGGAGAAAAATCGGATGACAATCAAAAAAATAAGTAGCCGTTATATAATTACTAGCCGTTGTTTTCTACCGTGGCTTTTTTACTTTGGGGGTAAATTGTTTTAATTATGTGTTTAATTTAATATTATGATAGTAAATGTTTATAGTAAAAAAAATTATTTGTAAGTTATTTCATTCCTCTCTCTTCTAAAATCTAAAACTCCTCAAAATTTATATCTTAAATTAAAATTATTAAAATTTTGATTTCATAAAGAGAGGTTGAATTAAATAATTTAAATTTGAAATCATCCGAACAAAATTATAAATATAATTAACATATTTATATATAATTAATCCCTTCTCTTTTATTTTTTATTTTATTTGATAAACCACGACACCAACACTAGTGTTCGTCTTAGAGGAAAACGTGTTATAAAAAAGAGAACAAAACATATCATATAGAAAGAATTATAGAAACTAAAAAATAAATGAAAAGCAAATATGTGATATAAAAAAGTACATGAGAAATAATGACATGTTTCGTTCTTTTGCCTTTTTTCATTTAATTTTTTAGAATTAGATTTGACGTCGTCTTAAATGATCAAAACGTTGACTCGACTTATCAAGACGTTACTTATTTATTATCATGTTAAACTTCTCTACTTTGAACACTCAATTTGAATTTGGATACGCAGTTTGTATTTGTTGATTGTTTCTCACAACGTTTGATTTTGATTTGTGGTTGTTAGTGATCTTTCAGTAGTTTAATCCTTATTGTGATTTTTTATAGAATCAGTCAGATTTATTTGTATCTATCTTTTGTTCGAGTTTTTTTTTATGAATTTTAACATTTTCCTCATATGATCTCGAATGACTAGTTTATTGTGTCAATTGTTATAATATTTTTTAAGGGTAAATTATGAATTTCATCACTGTACTTTACTCTATCTCTTATTTCACTCATTGAAATTTAAAAGTTTTCAATTTCCTTACGGAACTTAATACATTGGATTTTTTTGGTCACTGAACTTTAATCTCTTTCCTATTTTGGTCACTCTGTCGTTAAATAGTTAATGACATTAAAGACGACGTTATTTTAGAAAATAAAATTTTCACCAAAACGACATCGTTTTGCACCTATATAATAAATCATTTTAACGCCGTTAATTATTTAATGGCGGAGTGACAAAAAAAACCCAATGTATTAAGTTCAGTAAGAAAATTGAAAATATTTAAAGTATAGTGAGTGAAATAGGAGAGACAGTAAAGTTTAGTTACCAAATTTGTAATTTACCCTTTTTTATATATATTTGGTTTACAAATTTTATTATAATTTTAAATATTCTTTTAATAAAATTAATTTCTCTATAAACATAAAAAAAATTGTGAATATTTTACACAACATAAGATGCTTCAACAGATTGTGTTATCAATGAAATTGTCAAAATAAAAATATTAAACAGAAGTGGTAAATTGATCATGTCAACCGAGCATAAAACAACAAAACAAATTCAACAAATATAATAATAACTAAAAAAGAAAAAGAACTAAAAACCCCCGTCATCAAGCTTATCTCGCCGCCTCATTTCACGTCCTCACCATCTTCGTTCTTTTTCTTATTTTTTTAATAGAAAATGAAACGTGTTAACTTACTATTCGAGACAAACGAAAATGAGGATTTCTTAATGGTCAGCCTTTACGAATCACATCGAGAGATTGAAGAAAAGGAGAGAGACAAAGTGGAGCACCGAGGAGCAGCGACACCGTTCAAGCTGTGTAATTTCTATTTTCATCTTTAACTCTAATTCACTTTGGTTCGATCTCATTCCAAAAGTTCATATAATTAAATTAATAAAAAATAAACATTTGATATTTCCATAATGATATCTTGAATTTGTTGAAGATTCTGCTTTGCAGTTTTCATTTTTCCTTGTATTTGTTGTTGTTTTTTGGTTCATAACTAGGAAGATAGAAGACATGGAGTTATTTAGTTTACTGGATTTGGCGTTGACTGAATGATAGCAATATCAAATTTTTGCGGTTGATTTGGAATGCTGATGCTTTTATTAATTATTATGTATGTTCGAGGTTTTCTCTTGAAGGTTTATTTTGCTGCGAAGATAATTTTTTTCTTTTAACTGGATTGGTTTTTCATTAATTATTTTTTCAGGGAGGCTTAGTGAGAATGTAAATTTCGCTGAAGGATAGCCGATAAGCTTCTTTATGATATGTTCCGTTTGTTTAAATAATAGTATATATATTATAGTCTTTTTTCTGCTTTTTCCTGTTTTCTTCTTCCTTTTTTTTTTGGGTGATTTTAATCATTTTGTTAATGAAATTCCCATTATTGAATCATACAATGATTGTTTATTTGAAGTCTTAATTTTCCTTTCTTTTATGGTGTGTCTTATGAGTCAAAATGTATATAGGCTCATTTTTTTTGTTTATTGTATATTGTATATTGGAGTTGTGTTCTGATCAGCTGTCTTAAGTATTTCAGTTTTTGACCCTAGAAAAGATTTTGGAGTGGATCTGCTGGTCCGGTTTGGGCTGGCTTTGTTAACTTAAAAACGGCTCCAAGGACAGAACCTTGTGAAAAAATTAGAAGGGGCAAAGAGTATATGCAAGCTTTTCCTAAATTCTTGATTGCATCCCCTTCATTTCACGGTGGTCGTGGTGCCCTACCTTCAGCTGGTGGGCATCCCGCAGATCTTACATTCCTTGCTGGTGGTGGGTGCTGAACTGCTGATACAAGCGTCTTTAAAGTTGCGAGTGGAGCTATAGTTGTTGGTTTAGGACTGCTTTTATAAGATGGTTTCAGTGAAATGGCTTGAAGATAAAAACTTTCGAACAAAGAGTAGAAAGTCTAAGCAGCTAGAGCATTCTTGCTTGTTTCTTCAAGGTTAGTTATTGTGTTGTCTTTTTTTTTTCCCTCCTGTGTTCATCTATAGAGTTCAGTGGATAAATTATCTGGAAAAAAAAGCATTCCCCAAGAAAGCCAAGTGGTGGTTGTCACATTTGATGTTTTACTCGTATAGTTGTATTTAATATGAGTTTAGAAGGGGTGAGGTAAAGTAAAAAGAACAATGAATCTTGTCATTTTTGGCAAATATTCAGCATGTTAAAGTATAAGACTTGCTTTTTAGCCCAGATGTGAACGTCAAATACCATTTATGATGTATGACTATGCACGTCCCATGCATTTTAGTTCCTCTTGAGAGTAGGAGCTTAGTGAGTTTAGTACACTTGCTGCCCTTTAAATTTGGTGGCATGTTAGTGGTTGGCATTTTCCCATGGAGAAAAGCTTTCTAGATATCTTGGCTAATGGATATGCAATTCCATTTGGATTGGAGTAAAGACAATATTCATCTTGCTATAAAATTTTAGAACATGCTGAAAGGCTGAGTTTTCATTGGACTCTTAGCATATTTTTATTTTATTTTTCTTCAATCATGTTTTGAGAATCTTCAAAAAAATATACAGGTATGGATTTCCCTATTTACAACTTTAGTAGTCAATCTCTTGAGGAAAACACTTCATTTGAAGGTATGTCATGCATCACTGGGGAAGAACAAAGTATGTTGGATGCTGTTCTGCTATCTCAGGTATAGAACAAATGTGGAGCATACTTGTTAAGGTATACCTATCACCTTTATTAATTTTTCCTGTTGCTTTGGCAGTGGGAAGACCGAATGTTGAAAGGTTATTTCAAATATGACGTCACAACTTCAGAAATTAAGGTATTTAGATAGATGATTTCTTTTAAGTATAAAGCTGGAATTAAGGTGGTAAACATGATTTATGTGTTGCATTATATAGGTCATTACTGGAAAGATGAAGTTTCTTTCTCAATTGAATGAAGGGCAGATAACAGATCATCAGTTCAAATCTGAGGGAAAAAAACTCCATGAGTTCTATCCTCTTGTATTTGACTGCATGAAACACCCAGAGGAACTACTCTTTTGTCTTGCTAGCAGTAAGAAGGCAAAATCTGAGCTTACTCCTTCAGCTGATGTGCCTGACAGTGCCGTCTTAGTGATCATCAATGTAAGGCCAAGTATTGCTTAACTTTTGGCTCTTAAAGTGTATTTCCTGTGTGAAGATGGTATATATTCATATTTTTATTTTGTTAATTAGGAAAGGGGTAGGGTTGCTAGGGATTGAACCCAAGCTTTTATGCCATACAGCACAAATATCTTGTCACTAAGCCAATGGGTTATTGGCAATATATCCATATTATCAATTATTGAGATATATACTGTAAAACTATTGCCCGGAAGGTATTTGTTTCCTTCTAATATTTTCTTTCAACACAAGGGACCTGGAGCCTTTGGAGTGTTCCATATAACTGATATACTAGAAAATATGTTGCTGGAATATTTGGATCCTTGTTGACTTGGGTTGGGTGTGGTATCCTTTTATCAAGTCTGAATTAGGTTTCCCATGAATGAATTATGTATCTACCTTGATACTAATTGTGTCAATCTTCATTATGTTTTCGTTCTTTTTCATGATTTTCCAAGAAAGCTTCTATTTTTGTGGCATTGGAGTACTCTTCCAGTACTTTAAGCTTCAATCCACCGTCTTTTTTTGGAAATAAAACATGAAGATATTGAAAAATACAATTATGTAACCCATGAGGAACAGTAGGTTTCCATTTTTGTGTAGCTAAATCTAAGTGGTTGCTATACCCAAGAATTTGGTTCTTTAAGTTATTATATTCTTCTAATCCATGACTCTTTGGTTTTTAGGTAACTCCTGTTGAATATGGGCACGTCTACCTGGTACCTTGTTTCTCAAACAAACTTTATCCGTTCCTTGATGCGAGATCTATTGAAATATCCACAAGGCTTGCTGCAGAAATTAATAACCAATCATTTCGCATGTTTTATGATTGCTATAGACCTAATTTTTCTGCTGTATATTTTGAGGTAAAATTCCTTAACTTAATCCTTTTTTGGGGTACTAATATCCAAGTTTGGTTACATTAATTATTGGTTCTTTCTGTATGATGCTTTGAATACTTTCACTGTGTGAAGCTCTTGGTTGTAACTTATAAGCGGTGGTTATTTTAGCCTTGAGAATGATGACTGTATTCTCAAATGGATGTTTGCATGCTTAAATACGTTGTTTTTACACGATGCATGCTTATAGCTATCAAGATTCTCTTATTTGATGTTGCAGGCTTGTTACCTTCCTCACCCTCTACCTGTGGAATTCAGGCCTGTAAGTACTTTCTTTGGAGGTGGTAGGAGAGGGATTCACATATGTTCTATCATAGATTATCCTATTAAAACCCTCTCTTTCACGACCACCCATAATCTCAAAATACTGGCGGCAGCTATTTCTGAGATATGTTCCCATTTAGAGGAAAAGAATGTTCAATATAATCTGATGATATCTGATTCTGGCAAAAGGGTTTTCTTGTTTCTTCAGGTAAGTATGTTTGTTCAAAGCATAATTTCCTTCTTGCTGAAACTGGATATCTCACTATTTTTTCTTAAATACACATTTCGATGCCATAGTCTAGAAGGCAAGATTGTAGTTAGTTATTTCTACCTTCTAGATGCTGTTGTTTCTTAAAATTTTGGGTTAATCATGCTGTTTTGTACTTTATAGTTTCAATTGTTTTACATTTTGAAATTATGTACGTACATTCATTAAATTACACTTTCAACCTACTCATCATGCTTAAGTATGACATGTTTTATATGGAAAATAAAAACATGCTTTGTGACGATGTAAGGTCACGCCAAAAATGGGGTGCACTGCCGTATAATAAAGATTATATAACCTAAAGGGTCGAAAGATTCCACATTTATGATGTCGTATGATATGGAGCTCTGTATTTTTATTAATTTGTTTTTTTTATAAGAGTTGGAGGTCTCGTTAAAAAACCCCTTCATAATTGATTTTTATTAATTTGTTTAGAAGACATCATATTTTGAATCACAAAATGATGAGTGGAATCAAATAGGTCCCATATTAGTAGTACCCGAATAGAAACATCGGTTGTCAATATAATGCCATGTGATAGGTTAAAGCGTAAAATAGGGAGGAAAATTACACTGGTTATGTGTCGATACATGGACGCGTGGCAAATTTTTATTGGTTATCTAAGAAAATATATTTACCTATTGTGGGATCTGCAATATGAGGAACGGAAGTAAGATTTGAGTCCTTAATTGCAGACATTGCTTTTAAATCTGATTTCTGTAGTTTATTTTGAGCACGGTAGGGTATTGCAGCATCTGTAGAGCTTTGTATGTGGGCAATTATCATTTGTGAAGAACAAGGAGACAGAAAATGCTGAACAGAACACAATCTTATGTGTTTGAGTTTTTTCATCTTCAATTCAGAACATCAGTCTAGATTTTGTGATTGGTTTCTTTATCAAAATTGATGTCAAATTGGAGGATTCATATTGTTGAGTACTGATGATAGTTGTATTTTGAATCCATCCAACAGAAAACTTGTGCAGCCTCTCGTGCAATCTCAGCCTGGGAATGTGGGGGTTACTTCTTGTATGCAGATAGGTATGAATTTGATCAAGTTACTGAGGACGCCATGCTTAATCGACTGAGCAGTTTCTCCCTTGACGATTGTGACTTTGAAGCTGTGAAGCAGCTTTGTTGCAGCATTGCCAGTAAATTCGATGTTTGATCTAAAAGCTTATGAATGCATGTTTATATGGTGGAATTGCATTGCCATTTACAATCCCCCCCCTTTCCTATTGCCTATTGGGAACTCGGGCTTGTGTTTAGGTGTTTGCTTGTTTGTTTATGAGAATTAAGAAGATCTTGTGAAAGCTGTTTGTTTATCAGGACGGCTTTTATTTTACCGTAAGCATGAAACTAATAAGGGGAGAAATCACTAAAGTATTATATAAGAAAATTTTGAACATCATTAACATAGCATCTAAAAAAAGGCTTACATAATCGACCCCAATTGGTGCATACAAATAGCACACATTTGTTATGACCCTCAAGAAATAGAGAATAAAAATAGACAAAGAAGAGAAGAAAAGAGGAGAGAGTAGACGAGAGAATAGAGATTCAAGAGAAGAAAAAGTCTATTCTTTTAACACGTGAAAACTTTTATGCAGTACATGGTTATTTAATCATAATACACTAGGTTTCCTCCTATTTTGGCTTGGGCTTATCCTAAGGCCCTAGTTTCCCTTCCTCAAGTAAGTCTGCTCTTTTCTTCATGTTAATTTTTCCCATGTGAGTCACATACTCCCCTTTTAATTCTTCTTCATCAAAATTCCCCAATTCACTACGTGCAATCCCTAGCTCAATCCCTAATTCATTTTCTGAATCCCCAATGCCCTTCGCTTCATCCTTCTCCTCTCTCCCAACCATGACAATTCCTCCCCCTTTAGACGATCCTTGTCCCCAAGGATCAAAGTATCGAATTTGTGATAGCAAGACCAAAAAATCCTTCCAAGTTGCAAAAGAAAGAAGTCCATCCCAACTAATTATCCATTGCTTGTATGTCTCTGGCCTCTGCACCCTGTAGGGCCCTCGCGTGTTATAACATTCCCGACATGTTGGTTTTCGACCAACTTGGTACCAAGTTCCTCTGCTTTAGATTTTGAATTTTGAGCCTCCAACAACATGGTGTTAACTTGCTTTTCTAAAACAGGTAAAAGGGTTTGATACCAATAGGATTTTGGCCTTCAATAAACTCTACCTCCCAAGACGACAATAATCTTTTCCAAACCAAATCTAACCTCAAGAAACTCTGTTTTCCTCTGTTTTGAGTCTGGCTTATTCGTAACATGTGTTTCAATTTCTGCTTTAAGTTGTTCAATTACAAAATTATGTCTTGAAAGCGTACACTGTAGTTCTTCCACATAATCATTCTCAGAATCATCTGTTGGAACCTCATAAATCCTCATTTCAGGCTTGGAAGGATCATTCACACGCACATATTTCCCCTCATTTAACTTCGGACACAAGTAGCTAATAGACTTCACAATCCCCATATTTTCACAGTATTGAGATTAATTTGAGTAGCACAATTTCTCGGCTTGTAACCAATAACACCCAATATCACATGGTTAAAATGATCCTTAGGATGCACCCTCGAAACATGTCCTAAACTCATCAAATCAACATTGGCTAAAATCACTTGTGCAGTCTATTTAGCCAACTTATTCGCATTGTTCTTTAACTCAGTAGCCAAAACCGCACCCCTTTGAGTCTCCAACTTCTACCTCCAATCAACATCAGAGTACTTGGGATCAAATCATTAAGTGCATTCAAAGTAAGGAAAGACTTCTGGTTATTAACATCAACAACACTTTGAACCTCACACGGAGCAACTAACTGTATATCATTATCAAGCGTCCACCTTTTATACCTATAAGCAACATAAGCCACTTCGTCGCCTTTATTGACAAACGAATTTGGCTCATCGAAACTAACCTTATTCCCATGCCTATAAAACCTGTTGTGAAAACTTCTGATTTATATATGCAACTTCAACGCTTAAGGAATAAGCCGAGTTAATATCATCTTTAGCTTCAAGTAATGGCTCCTGAGATGTCTCGTGGAAAGACAACAAATCCAATTGTGACCCATCTATTTTATCGAAAAATAGCTTGTTCCCAACTTTGTATGCAACAAGAACTCCAGCTTTAACAATAATTAGAATAGTTAAGCCTTTGGCTCCTTTCAAAACTATCAATTGTATAGATCTCTCTGGATTCGACCTAGCAACCTGGCAATAGCTTTTCAAGGTATTGGATGATTTTAGATCTCATGTTCCATGGACAAACCAATTGGCAAGTTCAACCAACCACGAGTACATGTCCAATCCATGACATCATGCATAGCTACTTGCGCAACATTGCTTATGGTATTGATAAGAACACTCTGCAATGGATCAAGCCTATCATAGCAAGAATCACACACCCTCTGGGAATTTCTTTCCCTAAATTTAACATGTAGTAAGCATCTTCCCTTAGAACACTTAGAACATGCTTTGCAAAAAATCCCTCCACAAAACCTGCAATGATATCTTCCACGTATAAGTGAAGTAAAGAGAGCAATGTACATGCAAGCTATGGTAAAACCATCTAGAATCCACTCCGGAGGCTCAGCTTCCAAAACCTCTTTATATATGTTATAATCTAACTCATTCGACTCCAGAAGTGGAGTGGCACTTAGCATATAAACAGAGGAGTACAAATATGTATCCCCAATCTTTCCAGACCCCAAAAATGAAACATTAAAACGATGGTATTGCTGATTCAAAGAAACACTCGAGGAGCCTTTATTACGCCTAGTTACAATTGCAACTAACCCACTCAACACATTCTTCAAGTTCACCTCTGGATGCATGCCATTTTGTATTGAACTACGAAAATCATCACCAGAATCATATCCTTCATCAATAAAATCATCAGACTCACTTGAAAACTGATAAACATAGTCATTTTTCATCAACTTTGAGCCAAATGTGACAATACTCTTGTCTTGGGGCTCAGTCCAAACAAATAACCTACTCCATCTCATCAACAAAAGCTGAAACACATAAGGATCAAGGATTGAGATATGTTCACTGGCATTCATAAACACCATGAAATAATTTTCTCTAAACATCGATTGAACTATAGAATTCAGTCTATTTGAATTACCATATTTTTGACACTGTGGAAACTTATTCACATTTATTGTTGAAGGAGAACCGCCTAATTGTTTCGTTGCCGTTCGAGCTTTTTGAATTGTGCCATCAAAGAGTCTGGGTGAATAAAAAAACATGCGATATAAGAGTAGCAACCTGAATCGATAGGGATATACCGTGAGTTTTCAATGAGAACAACTGCGAAGATCTCGCCATTTTGACATTTTGATGAAGCTGGAAAATGGTGTTATTGATTGATTGAAATTCAACATCTTCTACTCTCACAGTCATTTTATCGAACACGTAAGAATTATCATGTTTTTGCTCACACTTTTTACCTGTCAGAATCTGTAAAACCATTTTCACATACATCTGATTCATTTTCATTCTAGATTCCAACGTCCTTAATCGACGTTCATGCTCTTTCCACCATTGAGGAGGTTTTGTGACATCTGTTGCTTGCTTCACCAGAGTTGTAAGTTTTGCAATCTGCTTTTGAATAGTAGATAAGTCAGTTGATTCAGCCATTATTCGATTTTTCTTGGAATACACAGATATCAACATGTTAGGATTAATGGCTCTTGATACCAATTTGTTATGACCCTCAAGAAATAGAGAAGAAAAATAGACGAAGAAGAGAAGAAAATAGGAGAGAGTAGACGAGAGAATAGAGATTCAAGAGAAGAAAAAGTCCAATCTTTTCACACATGAAAATTATATTCTACAGTACATGGTTATTTAATCACAATACACTATGTTTCCTCCTATTTTGGCTTGGGCTTATCCTAAGGCCCTTTTTCCCTTCCTCAAGTAAGTCTGCTCTATTCTTTATGTTAATTTTCCTCATGTGAATCACATGTTCCCCTTTTAATTCCTCTTCATCAAAATTTCCCTAATTCACTACGTGTAATCCCTAGCTCAATCCCTAATTCATTTTCTAAATCCTCAATACCCTTCGCTTCGTGCTTCTCCTCCTCTCTCCCAACTGTGACAACATTTCACAAGATAAATAGATGATACATAAAAGGGTTTATGGTTCAAAATTTCCCATTCTTCTATCCAATTGAGTGCGGTAGACTACATTAAAGTTTGTTAACTAAAAAAATATGGCTGATCGTTGCATAGTAAAGTTTGTTCAATTTAATCAGATGAGTTGTATACTTTATTTATCCTTTTGAATACTTCTGAGCCTGTTTAAAAGAAGGGTAAATTACAAATTTAATCACTGGGCTTTACTCTCTCTCCTATTTGGCTCACTGAACTTTAAAAGTTTAAAATTTAATCATTAAACTTTAGAGATTGATTTTTTTTGTCACTCAACCGTTATTTTCTCTAACTTTATGTTGACTTGGTATTTTTATTATTATTTTAATTGATTAGGTATGATTTTAGTATTATTTTAATTGCATATGCATCAGCTTGGATTCTAATCACCATTTTCGCAGTCGACTACCATGACAACCGCCATCCCAGGCGATTAATATATCTTGCTCCCATGAATATGAATCCTAAAAAAAATTTAATCTATCAACCATTGCGTTTATTTTTGCACAACTCATTTCATCTCATTCAAATGAAACTCAAATCTTAGAATCACAAAAGTGGGGTGATAAGGATAAAAGCTAAACTTCAATAAGGATTAAGGTGCTAAAATGGTGTTGCAGTGTTTTTTTTTAATTAGTTGTAAAATTAATGAAAAATAATTAAAAAACTGGGGTTTCAAATTCATTGATATTTTTGGGAATTTTATTTGTATTCAAAACAAAAATCAATAAATATTTCAATTTTAAATGACAAACAAGTGTGTTACATACAATTGAAATTTAATAGAAACAAGCAACAGAGAAAGTGAGAATTAAGGTCCCTGAAACTCACTTGACTACAAATAATAGAATGATTTCTAGAACTGGGCAACAAAAATCAGTACCTTTTAAGTTGAATATCAACAGAAGCCTTTACGGTTGATGATGATGACCAAAAAATGATGATTTTGGAAAAGTTAAGGGTGGATCCAGGAGGATTTATAATTTAAGGATCGATTATTTTAGGTTCATGAACCTCTGGTGATTTGTTGGACGATCCCAACCGTGAGAAAAGTGCCGAGTAAGTCTTCTAAGAATCTCTCAATCAATAATACCCTAAAAATTTTCATGAACAATTGATCTAAACTCAAGCATCTTACTCCAGTCTGAAGCAGGCGTGCTACCGTACCGTGCCGAATAGGATCATTCCGACCAACCAAATGTATTGTAAGTTTCAAGTTCAAAACTTAGAATGAATGAGATGACATTTAAGGAGTGATAGGAGGGAAGCAGTAATGCATATGCAATTAGCCAGCATTGAACTTGGGATATTATTTTCGCGAAACAAAACAAAACCATGCATGCAAAGTTACAAAAGTAAAACCAATTAAAACATTGGACACTATCATGATTTCATCATTTTTCTGCATGCTTACTAAGCATCATACACAAGGAACTCTTCAAGTTTAATACAACAAAAAATAAAAAGAATTTTCAGCTACTAGTAGTTTTATATTGTAAAGGAATACAATTACCAGCAATTCAACTGTCTTTCGTCAGACAAGCTCAGTGTTCAGACCCACCTATAGCTTCTGTTCTGGTTAGGATGTCTCTAAACCAGAGTTTCCGTCAGACTGCCTATTTTCAACTTCTCTCTCTTCCAAATCCCTCAAGGCCTGACTGCTCGAGAAGGAATTATCTATGGTGTTGGCCGCAAGCCATGCTTGATGAAGTTGTAACACGTACTCCAAGTACCATATAACTTCTCCCATAGTAGGCCGGTTCTTCCCCTCATCTGCAAGACATTTTTCTGCTATCTCTCCAAACTTCTCCATTGATTCTGGAGAATATTTTCCCTTCAGATGTGGGTCAATAATGGTTTCAAGCGACCTTTGTATTTGCCATCTCATTGCCCACTCTGCAAGATTTATCTGATCTTTTGGCAAGCTAGGATTTATAACAACACGAGCACAAACAACTTCAAACAGCACCACTCCGAAAGAGTGCACATCGGATTTCTTGGTCAACTGCTGCCTGCAAAAATACTCAGGGTCAAGATATCCAAAGCTCCATTTCACTGCAGTACTAACATGAGTATGTTCCAAAGAAGGACCGGTTTTTGATAGCCCAAAATCTGACATCTTAGCCAGAATTTTTTCATCCAACAAAGTGTTGGTTGTTTTAACATCCCTGTGAATAATTCCTCGCTCTGCTCCTGTATGAAGGTAATGCAATCCCCGGGCAGCACCAATGCATGCTTCTAGTCTCTGCTTCCAAGTCAACGGTGCTACATCATTTCCAAACAGATGACTTCTAAGAGTTCCATTTTCCATGTATTCATAGACCAAGATCATCTCATGTTGTTCATCACAGAATCCAATCATGGAGACCAAGTGCCCATGTCTAAGCTTTGAAAGCATCTCAATCTCGGTGTGAAAATCAGCAAGCCCTTGATAAGATTGCGGATTTGCCCGTTTTATGGCTGCAAGAGTGTCATCTTCAATCACCCCTTTAAATACTTTGCCAAAGTCCCCTACACCGATCACTAAACTTTCATCAAAATTATTAGTTGCCACCCGAATCTCAGCAAGTGTAAATTGCTTGCCAACACCAGTGGAGGCCATAGATCCATTTGGATTTTGAAGTCTAGACGATCACCTGGCATTAGCAGAGCTATTTAAAATAGAACCATGAAGGAATAATGGTCGCCACCCGAGAGTGTTGTTTTTGTGTCACCTGATTCTTTTCCTGGTTTTCTGCAAAAACAGATTATACGGATAACAGCAATTGCAAGAATGACAACACTGGCTACACCAGCAGCAATGCCCACCCAGAGAACCCAGTGCTTTGAAGGATGATTTGAACTCCCGGTTGAATCATATCTCTGCACGTGGGCAAGGTTTCCATTTCGGCTAAGCTTGAAGATCTCCAGCCCATTCAAGAGAGCATCAATGCCTGAAGCACCAGCTGCCGTGTCAGGACCAAGTTGAATCCAGAGGTTATTAATGTGTGAAGAAACTGCATCAAAGTAATCTTGATGGTAAGTTTTATTCATTCCACCTGCCTTCACGAAAAGGTCATAATTATTTGCCGCAGTCCGGTTATTTATGTAGATTCTGAAAATCCTCAGATTCGGCTTATCAAAAACTAGCTCACAGAAGTGTAGGCGGATCAAGTAATCAAAACCAGGATCCACTTCAAACCTCCATGACATATTGAATCTTTTCTCCAAGACTTGGTTGTTAGACATGCTTCTTGCTGTTTCATAAACAAGAAGAGGAGCCACTGAAGAATCATTTGCAGAAGCATAGGTAATATTAGAACTTTAATGCATTTCACAACCTGCATTTGCTGTGATCATATAGCCAGAATCCACATCCCATGCTCTCCAATAATGGGAATCCTCAGAGGGATTAATATCCGGGGCCCCAACATTCAACCTATACATAGTTTCAATTCCCCTTCCACTTAGATTCAGATTTGCATCGTTTCCACCCACTTTACTGACTGAATCTGCAAAAAGTTTATCGGTCATGGGGATCATCTCTATGGCATTAATGAAACCAAATGATCCTTTGGTTGGCGTGAACTCAATCACAAGCGTACTTGAATTGATGGGTAAAATATACTCTTTAACCAAAACGAATGAGCTGGAATTGCTTCCTGAACTTTGGAGGTACAAATTCTTGTGTCCAATATCACCAACAACATTGAACTGTGCTAAGAGTTTAAGACCATTTGCCACAACATCGAAAGAAGATTCATTTACATTGCGGTCCTCAAAGGAGAAGGGGCAGAAATGAAGCCTCAAGAAACAGTTCCCTTGAATGCCATTAAACGTTTAGTTCAATTCATCACTGAAAAGCCGGGCAGATTTATAGAGTGGCGCAAAGATCGAATCACCACTTAGTGTAGAAGTAGAGGAAACAAAACCAGGAGAATTAAGGGTGAGATTGTTATCAGGAGTCAAATCACCAACCCATTTTCTACCATCAACATTCAGACTGGAATCTGTACCACAATTTATCAGAAAAGACTTTGACTGAGCTTCTCCACTTTTAAAAACTGCAGATAGTACAACAAGGAGGAGCAAATACAATAAATCTCTGCCTTGGCCCTTCCCCGTTACCAGTTTACCACTCTCTCTCTCTCTCTCTCTCTTATTCTTCTAAGAAAGTAAGATGGAAAGGTTCCTAAATAGCATGAATAAACCAATGCTAATAAAAGAAACAAGTCACGTATCTTTTCCCTTTTTCATCAAGCCTTGACAGAAGAATAAGAAAAAGTTAGAGGTTTATATCTCAGCAAGCAACTTCAGCAACATGCATTCCCCTTTTGGAACAAGAAATATCAATTTACCTCAATGATCCAATCTGGGTATTTGAGTTTTCCCCTTGAGAACCCCCTAACATAGCATAAAACCAACCTGAAACTTTTCCTTGAAAAAAGAAACTTTGTTGGCCAACTGAAAAAGACCAGATCCAAATCAAGCTGAGCTGGAAATCAAAAGAAAAGGAGTCAACAACTGAAGGAAAGAACACAATGGGTTGCAATGGAACTATGATTGGTAGAAAGATGCCAAATCAGGTGAGATGGAGGACTATGCCAGAAATGTTTAAAAAATAATAATTAATTAAAAGAAGTGATAAGATTATCTGAATAAGGAACTAGAACATGAGGTGTTACTGGAAACAGATTGGAAAAGTTCGCTTCATCCTCCCCTTGTCTGCTCAATACAGACAAGAATCTGACATAATTAAATCTGCCCTTCTATTTTTTCTATTCTATTAATTAAAATTCAATAATCATCTTCTTCTTTTTTCTAACTTGTAACTGTTGTTTCTTCCTTGGGGGGAAAAACTATTGTTTCTTGCTTTTACAATTGCATGCAATCAAAGATCTATCAATGTCATTTCCTTTCACTCTACCAAATTGTAAATGAAGAATTACAAAAAATAACAGGTGAAACAAATATTAATTGCAATAAAAAATAGTAAATAAAAAAATTGCAAAATTAGAAAGACGTTTCATAACATTTAAAAGGGGCAATTTTAATCATTTTAACCAAAATATATATATATTTTTAAAAATCTGAATCTGTTTAAACAATTACGCTAACATTTTTTTATAATGATACGCTTATGGATATTGAATGATACGCGCGTTGAGATCACTGATGGCGAGTGGGGATATGGAGTTCAAGCGTCTTAGCTTCCATGAGGGCAACGCTGACAGCCGTTCCCAGCTCGCCGCCTCACGAGACTTCGAATCTCTCGGAAGTCGTAAGTGACGGAGCCCCGGGTCCCGCGGAGATGTTAGTCCCTTGACGAAGTTTTGACTTCAACCTTCTTACTTATGTTTTAAGGTTAACAAAGTAATTCAACATCCGTTTTATATAAGTTCATTTTCTTCTCATTGATACAATATTTCAACTGTTTTGATCTTCAAAACTCTCATATTGTGTATCAAACAGTGGCGGAGGTATATAGTCTCCAGGGTGGGCACCTGGAATATAAAATTAGTATATTATATATTTATTTTTATATATTGGCTCACTCTAAAATTAATTGCACCCGCCTGAATTTCTTTGTGCCCAACTGGATATTTTTTATGCTACTTTAATTTTGTTTGGGTTTAAAAATCCATTCACCAAGTCCGATTCAAAATAAAATAAAAAATATATCTAATGAAAACTCAAATTAAATAAGCAACCCAATTAAACAAATTTAATATACAACCTAGACCTAATACCTTTAAATCCAACCAGCAACCGGTCAATCTAACCCCTAATCCCCTAAGAAGCACTTAGACGGCGAAGGAGGCCCGTTTCAAGTACCCGATATGTTTTTGGTACGGAGACGGTTCGGGGATGGTTGGGTACGTACCAGTGATGTGCCACGGTGGTAGGGTACGGCTGATCGAATTGGGGGACAATCAAAGTTTATCTGGGGACGTCCCCAGGGACAATTTTGCTCATCCATCGGCGACAGGCTTGCCTTCATGTCGACTGCCACCAGAAGCAACCGATGAACCCAACATCGAGCTTGATCCGAACTTGAACCCTGTTTCCCTTTGTCTAAACCATTAAACCTAGAAAACTAAAATAGAAAACCCCTTGGCCTTTGGTCTCCTCCGATCTCTAGTGATGTTTCTCAACGTTACGACTATCGGTTCATTTCCACGGTGAGTAACTCGACTTTCCCAATTCCGACGAGACCAAACCCTAGGTCTAAGGTAACAAAAACATTCCTCTCCTTTACTTGTTATTTCGAAGATCTCTAAAAAAAGAAAACTGAAAAAGAATCGAGATCTACCATTTTGAAAATCACTATCTCTAAAAATGGAATAATCTCATAGATAGTCCTCAAATATTATATGTTTACTGAAAAGGTTACATAATTTACAATAATTATAATTTGGTCATAGAAATAATTTAGGAATTTTACTGTTCTAAACTTAATATTTTGGTTTGAGTCTTGATATTTAATTTTATTTATGATTTTTATATATATTTATAATTTTAAAATTATTTTATATGTCGTACCTTTTCCACCATCCCCTCACAGCTAGCATGTGGAGCTACCATGGTGTAAGCGACCTTCTCCTAGGTTAATGAGGAACCTAGGTGTGCGGGCATCGGGACCAAGTGTATGGTACGATGTTTCTCTAGGATGATACCTAGGGAGGGTTTGGGGCCAGTTGGTCTCATATCGCGCTCTTGGTTGAGGAGAGGGGTTGCTATCTAGAATTCGCTATGTCCTGCGGGATCTCCCTTCCAATAGTACTTGTGGCTTTGGAATTATCTTGTGGCGCGAGACTAATGTGTGGCTTGTTTGTTCGGACAGGAAACGGTGGGATCGACTACTGACTTGAGGGGTGATTCTTAGCCAATGTGACTTGCCTTCTTGACAAGTTAATTCGAGGCTTGGATCTATGTTGGAGAAGGCTGACTTGTCTGGGAGTTGTCTCATTCAGGTGTCGCACGACATAACAACAAGGCCGAGATGTTATGTCTGTGACACTTGTAATTTTAAAAATTGTCGTTTCCCGTCCCGTATAAAGAATAATTAATAGAAGAAACTAAAATAAAGAGAACAATTTTAAAGGAAAGCAAGCTCAAACCTTTATTGATATTTTTTTGTGACGACGAACATCTCCGATCGTGAATCTGTATAGAGAGCAACTTCACGACGACGAGTGGGCAAAGCACTTTAATCAAATGACTGACGACATATCTTCAAATGTGAAACCGATAACTCCTATGGTTTTAACATTTAGATCTATAGAACTCTACTTATTTTTTAGAAAAACTAACCACAAACTTGGTTGTAGCATGAAAATAACGTAAAAATATTTTTGTATTTTTCAACGGTCGTTGGTGGTGGCTGACGATAGTAGACGGTACCATTAAACGACAGCCGTCACGACTAATCGTACAGCCATGGTTGGAATTTTAGAGGATTTAGAAAAATTAGAAAGGTGGCTAAACAATAGAATGACCTAAAATGAAATTTAGGTAAAAGAATTTATTTAAATACTTACCCGAATAACTATCCAACCCGACTCGTATAATCCCTTCAGATTTATGCTTTTCCATTAATTTAGGATAAATTATTCGGGAACACGTCCTGCTTTCTAAAACCTTTCGATTAGGTCCTCAAATCACAAAAAATATTTGCAATTGAGTCTTGTAATTCTTATTTCTCTCGATTTGGTTTAAGTTTACCTTCAAAGAATTTAAATCTATAATGATTTTATCAAAATAATAGACATATAAATATATTAATTCCAAACGTAAATCAATAATTTTTTTTAGGAAACAAAATCAAGGAATTAGAATCTATAAATATAGAAATATTAAATCAATACATTATCAAATCACTAAATCAAATCTGTAAATACATTCTAAAAACTAATTTATTTAAATTAATTAATACATACCAAAAATAAATCTATAAATACCGAACATAATATCAAAACAATATACATATTAAATTAAAGAATTAAAATTTATAAATACTAAATCAAATATATATCTTATAACATTAATTCATAAATATGTTCCAAAAACCAAAAAAATAAATTTGAATTAATTAATATATATATATATATCAAACATAAATTTTAAAAAATCAAACATAATATCAAAATAATATATATATATACACACTGAATCAAAGATTTTTTTGTATGCATACTAAATCAAATAATATGATCGATGGTCTTATATTAATATAAAATAAAAAATCAACATTTATTCTAATATTGGAACCACTAAATAAAGATTTATATATATACATAATCTGATAATCAGTAACGTTGGTCACTAATAAATAACATAGTAAATCATAAAGGCATAATAAATGGCACAGTAAATCATAAAGGTAGATTTTGTTTAATTAATTATTTTTGGAATGTCATTATTAATTGAATATATATATATATATATATATATATAATCATTAACGTTGGCCGGTGGTCACTAATAAATGGCATTGTAAATCATAAAGGCATAATTTGTTTAATTTAACTATTTTTTTGAATGCCATTATTAACTGTATATGCATATATATATAATCACTAAATAAAAACTAAATTTCATAATATTAATAATAAATGCATAAATAATGATTAATAATACGATTGTTTGATTTATACATATAGCACTACAAAGAATTAAATTAAACATAAATGATTCAATCATTTAAAATCAAATAATAAATTTTGGACGTATGACACTGTGAATTAATAATGACAGTGTACAATCAAACAAAAATTAATACTGGTTGTGACTTGCAATTAATTTGTGTTGTAAAGTTATTACTTGATCAATCTAGGAATATTTCATAAACAAATGACAATTGCATACAATATATTTTTCTCATTTTATATTATATGTGTCATTTTTATGTTATAATTCAACTAATATTTCTTTTTTTTATTTAGGCATGGAAAAATATTTCAAAAGAAAGGCAACCACAGAGGATTCATGTTCGGTGAAAAAAATATTTTTAAAAATTGACTTAAAAAATCTTCAAGGGGGTCCCGGAAAAAGTCCAAAGATTATAAAATATCATCACAATGATCACGAAGAACTCTGAAAGGCTTATTTGTTGAAAGGTCCTTGCCAACCAAAAGAACACAAGTTCCCCCAAAAGAAGTATAATGATAAATTGCGAAGTTTCAATCCTAAATGGTTCAAAGAGCATAAAGTTGGTTAGAATATAGTGTATCTAAAGATGCATCATTTTGTTTACATTGTTACCTTATGAGACTTGAATCTAGAGGAGAGCAAGGAGGAGGTGATTCATTTGTTGTTGATGGATTTAAGATTTGAAAAGACAAGAGCATATTATAACTTCATGTTGGAGGTTCTAATAGCGCTCATAATGCAGTTTTGAGAAAATGTGAAGCTTTAATGAATCAGAAACAACATGTTGAAGTTGTCATTGCAAAACAATCTGATCAAGCCAAACAAGAATATTGAATTCATCTTACATCAACAATTGATTGCGTTTGATTCCTTTTGCAACAAGGATTGGCTTTTCGTGAACATGATGAGTCTCATGATTCTTGTAATCGATGTAACTTTCTTGAGCTTTTACATTTTCTTGCTACTCATAATGAAATTGTTAACAAAGTTTTCAAAAATGCTCGTGGCTATACAAAAAGATATTGTCAGCGCAACTGCTAGTGAGACTACTTGTGTAATTATTGATGATATTGGAAATGATTTTTTTTGCTATTCTGGTTGATGAGTCTCGTGACATTTTAGTTAAAGAGCAAATGACTATCGTTCTACGTTACATTGATAAAAAAGAAGAGTTGTCGAACGATTTCTGTGTTTTGTTCTTGTTTCTAATATTGATGATGATTAACTTATGAATGCTCTTGAAGATATGTTTGCAACTCATGGATTATGTTTTTCAAGAATAAGGGGGCAAGGTTATGACGGTGCAAGTAATATGCAAGGAGAATTTAATGGACTTAAAAGTTTGATTCTAAAAGATAACAAGTGTCCTTTTTATGTCCATTGCTCTGCACACCAACTTCAATTAGCACTTGTTGTTGTTGCTAAAAAAAAGTTGAGGTTGTTTTTCTTTTTAATTCGGTTGCTAGTGTGTTTAATATGGTTGGTGCTTCATGTAAGAGAAAAGAACTTCTTTAACCTAGTCAAATGATTAAGGTAAGAAAAGTATTACAAAATGGTGAAATCTTCAGTGGCCATGGATTAAATCAAAAAACTGTTATAAGAGAGCTGGAGATACTCGTTGGGGTTCACATTATAAAATTGTTGTTAGCTTGATTACTATGTTTTCTTATGTGATGGATGTGCTTGAAATTATTGAGGAAGATGGAACATACTCAGAGCAAAGAGTTGAAGCTTGTATGTTGTTGAGTTCTTTACAGTCTTTTGAGTTTGTGTTTAATTTGTACTTAATGAAAAATATATTAGGGGTTACTAGTGAATTATCTCAAGCATTGCAATGGAGTGATCAAGACATTGTGAATGCTATGCAATTAGTTAACGTGTCCAAGCAGTGATTACAAATGTTGAGAGATGTGGGATGACAATCTTTACTTGAAGAAGTTTCTTTGGTTTGCGAAAAGAATGACATTGAGGTTCCAAAGATGGAAAATATATTTGTTGTTACATGAAGGTCTAGGAGAAAAGCTCGTGAAGTTTGAAATTTGCATCATTTTCAGGTTGAATTATTTTATCAAATGATTGAGAGACAACTTCAAGAGACAATAATTGTAACACCCCAACCCGTATCCGACCCAGATCCGAGTCCGAAGCGTCACATTGACTTTTCAAAAACCTTTACTTGTATAAAATAGTGAGTAATTTAAAATTTATTATTACATATAACTTATTCAAAACCTTTATCGAACTATTCAGAGCTTATACAATATACTATTTTAAATACATGCCAACTAGAACTTTATGTATTAAAATACATATTATTCACCTTTCTTCTGATCTGACCTTTGGTAAGGAGAACTGACCTGTCTTGCTCCACATTGCTCTTTACTCTTTTCACTTCGGTAACCTACGTGTGAAATAACCACACGCTAAGTCGATGACTTAGTGAGACAATAAACATAAAATATAACTATAACTTGTAATCATGCATGAACAATTACTACTATCACCCATACCCTTATTCGTGTAACAAATCCCTATAACACATATGCAATATATATCATTACATATAAAAACATATACGCACATATATTCATCACTCATCATTTCCATCATTAGCCTTATTTCATTATCAATATTATTATCGTTTATATCACTTAATACATATCCTCTTATACCTAGCATTTTGACCAACATTTGCCTCATTTAATCATACAATCCACATATCATCATATAATACCATTCATATCACAAAATCATACAAATCACATGTAATATATTTGTTGTTTTTCTTATTAGCCCATGTACACATGTGAGAACTATAGATATATGAGTCTATAGAGGTTGTGCACTAATGCTGTCACCACAGCTCGTATAAATGCACCGAAGTGCCACATAGAATTGCACCGTAGTGCCGCGTAGAAATGCACCGAAGTGCCATATAAGGTTGTCCCTAAGGACCACATATCATTCCTTAAGAATCATACATATGCCAAGGATCAAGTATGTGTCTCAAAAGACCTCACACATGTTCCAAAGAATACATATATGCCCCGAAGGACCTCGTAGACCCTCGACTCTTGGCATGCCAACTATACCCTAGCTATCATGACACATAACATGGGCATCATCATTTATGTCATTTCACATTTTCACATAAACACGTAGTTCACTTTCACATAACACGTAGATTATGTCACATAAGTTGAATCACATATATGTATAAACACGTAAATCACTTTCACATATCACGTAGCTCATATTCACTTTTCATACTATTTCACATTTCTTGTCGCATTGCTTATATCTTATTTTTATATCTTATCCTATATATATAGATATTCACATGTTCATATAATCCATCATTTCATCATATAAATGTGTATTCATATAATTCATCTTCCTATAATATATATATATATATATATATATATATATATATATATATATATATATATATATATATATATCATTTTTCCTATACTTGTATTCACATCATTTATATTCTCCTTCTCATAATCTCATATGTCCTGATTAATAGCTTATATCATATATGTATAAAATAACTTATCTCATATCATATAGCTTATACCTCATTCTATGATATTCACCTAGATCATATTACATCTGTCACACTCATAAACATATGTCACTTCTATTATTTCATTTATATACTAATCTAATCTATTTACCTAATTCAATTCATATAGTACCTATAACTTTCTAATATGATTACATAGATTTCCATCATACAACCCATATATCATAATTTTTTAAGCATAGTACTTTCCCATCTAACTCATCTTATATGTTCCTATTTATCACTTATGTTTCAAGTCTCATATCATCATATAGGTCAATATTATTTATCTTGTTTCAATTCTCATTCAATGATATAATTCTATTTACTATTTCACATAAATGTTCATACCACTATTCACTTACCCAACTCACATTCTTATTGTTTATATAACCTTTAGACTTGAGTACTTCATTCCCATCATTTCTTCTAAACTCACTTTTTACCATATTCCATATTTACCTAATTTATCATATATCATGTATTCGCGTAATCTTATATTCCATTTCTATATATATCTTAAAGATCTTATCACATAACTTCTCTTTTATATTCATATAATTTCTTATCATATCATCATAACATAGCATATACTCACATCAACCATGAAATACATATACAATAACATGTCAACACATACCATAACATATAACTCAGACACTCATAACAAACACATGTTCATGTTCATGCTTCATGTACAATACTATAGAAATTAGACTTGTCACAAGTCTTATTTCCCATTAAACATCATATATAAAATAATACGCACTCACCTTAGCCTCACTAAGTTCCAATCCATTTTTATAATTTCCTCTCTTGCGATCGAATAATAACTTGATAATCGCTCTGGGACTTGTTCGTGCTTGATATCTATATAATCATACATTGATATATATTAGTATCCAATTGATATACACTAATCTATCATTTCTTAGACCAAAAGAAAGGTATAATTCTATTCCCCTTGAAGTGCATCGATGCACTCTACAGTGTATCGATGTATCCCTTAATATGTGCATCGATGCACTCCTTATGCATCGATGCACTTTGAACAATTTCTAGAAATTTACCCTTGATGCATCGGTGCACCTCGAATGTGCATCGATGCAAATAGCCCAGAATTCATTTTTAAGCCCGAAAATATACTCAAATCAACTCAAATGCTTCATCTTTCAACCCCTTTCATGATCTCAACTCATATACACATGCTTAAACCAATTTATATCAATATAAACCATCTTTAGCTTCAAAATTATTTTCCTCATATGTAACTCAAGAATTAAACCAACTTTGCAATATGTTTTAATTCCAATTCTATGGCTTCTAACTTCTTAATTAGACCATTGGCAAGTTAAATTTAACTTCCAACTCTAGTTATGAACTATATTTCAAGATTTCACCCAAGAACCTCAAATCTTTAATCCCTCCTAACTCCATCATACTTTGATTTTAAGATAACTTAAGCTTTCCTTAAGCTTAGTTATCATCTAATAATCAAAAACCAACTTTTATTTTAACAAATAATCAACTAACCACAAAACTCACCTTTGCCATGGTGACTCACGGCTGAAGAAGAAGAAGAGAACTCTGGAAGTTTATTTTGCCTTTTTTTCTCTTCCACGTGGCTTCCTTATCTAATAAAGGAAAAGAAAAATCTTCTATGTCAAATGACTATTTTACCCTTTAATTCATTCAATAATTACTAAATAACCTTCATCATATTTCCAATAAATCATTGAACTATTCAATTATCCCACTTTAATCACCAATTCCTGAAATTTTACAATTTGGTCACTAACCCGGTATTGAAGATGTTACAATAATCGTTTTTTCGAGACAGGTACAAAGTTGCTTCTTTGTGTGGCTTGCTTGAGTCCAAGAGACTCATATCGTTCTTTTAATAAAAATGTTGATTAGTCTTGGACAATTTTATCCTTGTGAATTTTCTACATGAGATCTAATGTTGTTTGATTGTCAATTTGAGAATTATTTTATTGATGTTCGTTTAGATGAAAGATTTTGTGATCTAAAAGGACTTTCTGATTTATCTGAAAAGTTGGTTGAGACAATGAAACATGTTGTGTACCCACTTGTGTATTTACTTTTGAAGTTAACTTTGGTTCTATCGGTTGCAACTGCGACAGTGAAAAGAACATTCTCTGCGATGCACTTTATAAAGAATTGCGCAACCACATGGGAGATGAATGGTTGAATGATTGTTTAGTTACTTTTATTGAGAAAGATATATTTGATAATGTATAAAATGAAAAGATAATACAACGATATCAGAACATGAAACCTAGAAGGGAGCAATTGTAAAATATAATTTTAATTGTACTTTTTTGTAAGGGTTTTTATTATAATTAAAATTTTATTAGCATTTTTATATTAAAAAATTATATTATTATTATATTGTGCCCACCCTCAAAATTTTTCTGGATCTCCACTTGTATCAAACTATAAAAATATCCATGTCTAAATTTTATAAATTTTCTAATATCTCCTACACGTTATTATGATTTATGGTTAATTATTTTCTCATGTTTTCATGTGAAACTAAATGTATTTAGAACTTTATATTCGTATATATACTGTACACATACAAATGGCATCGATATTCAAGTTGTGTATACCTCACTTTTTCCTTTTTCTTTTTAATTAAGTTAAACATGATTACAAGGTAGTATATGTTATAAACATTATTTTGTATATGTATGAAATAAAATATATTTCCCGTTTGTAACTATATATATATATATATATATAGATATTTTATTAATTTTAAACATAAACATGAGTATTATTATAGTTTATACACAACATGTGTATCAAAAATTGTTAATGGTTGAAGTATTATGGTAAATATATATCTTTTAATTTTAAAATTAGGCTTAATGTAAAAAAAATGTCCAAGTTATATCCAAAATTAACTTTAAGTATTTAAAGAAATTTTTCGTTAAAAATAGATGCTTAACGTTTTTAACGTTACACTTTTAGGTGTCTGGACTGTAATGGTTGTTAATTGTTACGCGACACGTGTCTCTCTCTTTTATTTTTTTAAAGTTTTTAATTTTATAAAAAATAAAGAATATTATTAAATTGAGTTTTTATGAAATTACAAAATAAACCTCAAAACACTAAAATCCTTCATTCCAATCCACATACCATGCTATTAGCGGTCATTGACCATCACAGTCCGCCTTCGTCATCGTCAAATGATCACTCACCCATCATTGGACCTTCGCGACTGACCATCCCGCTTTTCGTCGTCCTAATCCCCATAAATCCTTAAATTTAAATATCTAACTATAATCCCAAAATCTTAACCCTAATCCCAACTTTCATTTTCATCATTAACCACATCGTCTGTCATCATCACTGTCGGACAGTCATTCACCCTTTGCCATCCACCCATAGACCGATCATCGCCCTAATCTCCCAAATCACTAAACCTAAATTCCTTTTGTCACCTCATGCTTGTCGTTGCCCATTACCTTGCCGCTTTATCCTTTGTAAAATTCAAATCACATGTAATTTAATGAGAAAGAAAACCTCCCACAACAATTAAAAACCCACTGCAAATTTGTAATTATTATTCATTTTTATCCATATTCTCCGCAATTTGTATATGAAAATTGTCTACAGTCATTTTCGTCCGAGACTATATATTATTATTATTATATTATAATTATTATCATAATAATAATAATAATAATATTATTATTATTATTATAAACATTACAAAATCGAAGCTCGTTTTCAATTTCAACCCAAGTCATGCCTAAAACCGATCCATGCCCAAAAATAGAACCCATCAGGCTCAAGACTCGTTTAGGGTTTTTTGCTAGGGTTTCTACACAGTTCCAGCCACCATCATCTATAACCGTTAGATCTGGAGAGATCCAAGGATCTAGATGCATCCAGCAGAAACCCTAGGGTTTCACCAACCCTAGGGTGATTTCGACCGCCGCCTCCAGATGGTACACTCCGACGTTGCCACGCCGCCACCGCCTCCAACAGAATGATCTAGAAGAAACGATGATAGCCGCACACTTCATCAGCTATATTGTGAGTCACCATTGTAGATCCGGTGACTCACCGAACAAACAATATTTTGAGGGCTATAAAAAGCCTCGATTTCCCTACAAAAAAAAAAGAAAACACAACGAGAAAAAGGAGGACAACGAGAAGAACGGGAAGAGTGCAAGCAACACCAACGAGCAGCAAACAACCTGAAAGGAGAATAAAGGAGAGGAGATCTTACCTTCATCAAAGCCAAAACGTCGTCGGAAAAGTTGTTTTACCGAAGGTAAAATCTTAGATCTAGGTCGTTTTGAAGTTTTTTAGAAAAAAAGAAGGTTGGTTTCGGGTCTAGGGTGAGTCGATCTATGATTTGAGCTATTTTTAATTTTTTCGGTTAGGAATAGTGACCGGCAGTGTGAATAGTAATCGGCGGTGGCTAAAATATTGATCGAAATAGTGATCGGAGCTCCCTCCGATGAGAGAATTTAGAGCTTCTCTCTCTTTTGAGAGAGAAGCAAAATTAAGAAAATGAGAAGAATTGGCTATTTTGAGCTAAATTTGACTTATTTATATCCAAATCAAAACTACGTCGTTTTGGAGAAGGAGTATGTGTGTAATTTCAAGATTGATAAATCACGTCCATGTTCCATATATTCTGTAATTTTCCATTATAGTTACCAAAATCAGGTTTCTATATCTTTTAATTTTGTTTTTGCATTTTAGTTATTTTTATTTTAGTCACTACCCGTATATTATATATATATAAATAATATTTTAGGATTATTTACACTTTTAATATATATATATTTTATAATATTTTGAATTATAACCAATAATTTATATATTTTTTAATTTAATCCTATATTATTATTTTGGTTATTATTTAATTGCAACTTTACTTTATTTTTATTATTACCTTTTATGTTTAAATATTTTAAATCTAATACTTATTTATTATTTTTATCACATATATATATATATCCTAATAATATATATAAATGTTTAAAATATATTAATGTTCACTAGTTTTTTTTTATTCTAATTAAATTCCTCATTTTTTATTAAAATAATAATAAAAACGCATAGTGCTATTATTATTAATGTTTAAAATATACTAATGTTCACTAAAAATAATGACTAATTAAAATAATAAAAAAAGAGAAAATAACCTCAGTGACCGAAAATTCCTTATAATATACGATTTTGACCAACTTTTTTTCGATTTGCCAAAATGACCAACAAAATCGCAATGCGATCTCTAAATCGCAACGCGATCTCCAGTATCGCAAATCAGTTTCCAGATTCGCAACGTGATTTTGACTATCGCAATGTGAATATGTAAATCGCAACGCGATCCTGACTATCCACTACAGCAAAACTGTTCTTTAGTGGCGTTTTTAGCGGCGTTTTGAGAGTAAACGCCACTAACTTTAAACATATAGCAGCGTTTACATTCCAAACACCATAAAAATGGTAGCTTTAGCGGCGTTTCTTTACAAACGCCGCAATAGGTTCATCTATAGTGGCGTTTTTTTTAAAAAACTCCGTAACAGTGTGGTACTTTAGCGGCGTTTTTATATAAATGCCGCAATAGGTCTATCTATAGTGGCGTTTTTCAATAAATGCCGCAATAGATTAGTACTTTAGCGGCGTTTTTATACAAACGCCGTAATAGGGTTCACCGATAGTGGCATTTTTTCAATAAACGCTGTAATAGATTATAACTTTGGCGGCGTTTTTATACAAACGCCGCAATAGTATTTACCTATAGTGGCGTTTTTTCAATAAACGCCGTAGTTGTTTGAATTTATACGAAATGCTATAATAATTAAAGGAAAATATTATTAAATTATGGATTAATAACAAAAATGACATGATTTGAATTAAAAGTTATTATAATAATATTTAAAAAATATTATAATAGTTATAAGTTAACGAACATTAAAATATATAACTTAACGTGATTAGTAACATAATCTCAATTGAATACTTTCTTAAAACTAAATTTCTAATTTATTGTAATGATAAAAAATATTAAAATATAAATATTATTAATACTTTTTAAATAAAAATAATTTATATTTTAAATCACATTTAATTATCAAATTAAGAAATTAAAACGTTTTAAAATTTATTGAAAATTATATATTTTTAAAAACATCTAGGGTTTTAGATTCACATTTTCTTGTTAAAATCAAGCTTGTTTCTTTCTCGGCCATAAAGTCACTTCCATTTTCTTTTTGTTATCTATTGTCTGTATGCTCTGTAAATTTTTACCTATGAGCTCCTTAGATTCTCATCAAGCAACCGCTTTGAAATCCAAGGCTTCTCGGAGCCTAACCTAGAAATCGTCGGTTTCCAAAACCCCAGAAAAGCACTCCTCCCCGGCTCCCCAACCGTGCTCGTAACCCTGCCATCTCCATTAAAGAGGTTCGGAAAGTGGCTCAGACTCGATCCAAAGCTTCTACAGTCCAGATCAAGTCGGCCCGAAAGTAGATCTTATCCTGGCCCACCGAATATCCTCCATCCAAGGCCTCCGGTGGCCGTCCCGATAAACTCCCTGAAAAGTAGGCCCGCTTAAGACCCTCGCCCTAGTTTCTTTATTTAATAATGTTATTGATTAAAGGTTTTTGGAAAATGTACGAGATATTATGTGAGTTTTACAATAGCTTAGATTCTGCAATCCGGATGCTAAGATCGAAGGGGTTAATGCCTACTTTTACAAATATCAACCCCAAAATAGTGTTTAACTTATAGGTAATTTCACCTTAATCATCTCAGTTAGTGCTGGTTAATAGATTTATTAAGTTCTGTTTGGTTTGTTTTATATTGAGTATTTTATTTTTTGGGTTTGATGTGGTTTTATAAGAGGTTTTTATACAGTCACTTGGCTCAATTGAAGCATATTTTACCCGAGGCGCTTGAGATAAAGAGAATTCTTGTGTTTGATGAAATGTCTAGTTGTATGAAACCGAATCTCCACGTAAGCATCATTCTTTAAGTATAAATTTGAATTTTGAAGTTCATAATTGTTCCAATGATGGTTTCCAAGCGGCTCTCAAGAGTTGGAAGAGATTCCTTCCTCTAAAACATTTACTTCCCTGTAATTGTTTTGGAAACGCATGCATTGTAATTGCAGTCTATTTTTTAGTTTGCTCGTTTTATTTTTGAGTAAGAAACACTCTTCATTGTTTTTGTTAGAATTGGATGATTGTTTGTGTTCTCTCTTTAACATTTCTTTGTACAAATTATAAACTATGCATGTTAAAGTGATATTTGCTTTCCAAACAATTTGTTGATACATGTACCGCCTGCTGGATTTTCGAGATCTGAACCTAACTTTTGCCTGCATGAAAATTGAGAAACAAAGACTCTTTTAGTTAAATTGGTAAAAATGTCGTCAGTAAGCAAGGTTGATAGGAAAGCAACTCTAGATATGGCCTCCTGGTTTTTCAACGTTGTCACATCTGTGGGTATAATAATGGTCAATAAAGCCTTGATGGCTACCTATGGCTTCAGTTTTGGTATGTTTTGAGTGAGCATTTACATGCAAACATTGATTAACTTTGCTTTTGCACATAGTCTTGTTCATTGCGCTTGCATATAGATTTGGTATCTAATGGATCAATTACTTCTATGCTCATTATGTTTCTATGTAGCCTTCTTGTTCTATGGTCCAACTCCATATGATCAACCTAAAGGAGAAAAACAGGGTAGCCAGACTAATTACTGACTATCTCAAACTTTAGGAACAATCCATCTCCTAATATCGCTCCCATAAACTAGAACAAAGCTTCCTCTTACACCTTGGTTTTTTTCTTGGATGCAAACAGATTTACGCCTGTTAGTTTTGTTAAACAATGCTCATTTTCTTTTTCTTTTTTTACTTTATATCTTTAAGGAGATAACTAGGTAGGATAGTTATTTAAGATTGTCTTTTCTTAATTTCCCCCAAAACCCAAAAAACTAAGGGTTCTAGAGTTTTACTTGTTTTCATTTTTTCTCATAGATCTTATTTAAAGTTGAGATGAAAAATTAAAAATTCTTTCCAATTGAAGCAAACCTAACTTTTTCAAATGCCTAGTAACTCTTATAAACAATAAAATAATGTTAGAGATAGAATTTATGTAGAGGAGTATAATATGATTTGTTATGACTATGTTAGTTCTGATGGTACAAGTCAAAAGTTAACAATATTCACCTAAGAAATACTTTGATTTTGTGTCCCATTTGTTACTGTGCTGCAGCTACAATTAAGTTGTAAGATTTCATATAGTAATTTCAACTAATGTTATGATTGAACAAGGTTCTCTAAGTATTTGTCATGGACTGATCCATTCCATAAATGAAGCACCGACCATTTCTTGATCTTGTACTTGGATTGATATTTTGGCTCCTTTTTTGTTTTTTAATTTTATTTATCATTTTGCGGTATGTACATTATCTTCAATGCAAGCATTCTTCAGGATCTTTTGATTTATTGGGACATACTGCTCCGGTACAAGCTGCAATCATGTTGCTTTTTGGTCCTTTTGTGGACTACTGGTTAACAGAGAAAAAGGTTTATGCCTATAACTACACTGCCATATCTATGGTACGGTTCTTATCAGAGTTTACTAGAATATAGTTGGTTATGATACATCATTTTAACTTAAGTTGTATTGGTATTTTATCAGAAATACTTCGTTTGTATCGAGCGTACTGAGAACTGACTTCCATCCTTGCATTTGGTCATATAACTAGGATTAATGATTAAGAAAACATGGAAGATTTAACCATCATACTTACTTTTAATATTGTCCTGTATTGTTTTTGTAACTGGAGAACCATGAACATGAACTCTACATTCTTAAGTTCATGTGCTAGTGCAAGTTGACATATGGATTATTAATATATTTTGCATGCAGGTAATTATGACTGCCGTAAATAATATGTGATACTCTCTTCTTGCAGTTTTTCATAACTCTGTCTTGCACCATTACCGTGGGGATTACCAACCTCAGCTAGTTTATTTGTATCGGCAAGTTTACGGCCGTATCGTTCCAAGTGCTTGGCCATATGAAGACTATTCTCATCCTGATTTTAGGTTTCATTTTCTTTGGTAAAGAAGGTCTCAATCTATATGTAATTCTGGGTATGGTTGGAAGTGGAGTGTCATTTTTTAATTTCCTTGGCCTTTATTAAAAATTTCTTATTGGATTATTGCAATGAAGAACAATGTCAAACTACATTATTTTGTTGTTAGTATTTTTCTTTGGTAAAGAAGGTCTCAATCTACATATAATTCTGGGTATGGTTGGAAGTGGAGTGTCATTTTTTAATTTCCTTGGGCTGGTTTTAGCGACGCTTCCTGCGGCGTTTTTCCTTTCGCCGCAAGTAATTTTGATTTATTTTTCTACATAATTTGTGTCGTAATTAAATTTTAAGTTTATTGTTATTAGATAATGCTATAGAATATTAAATTTACGTAATATAAAATAGAAAATGATATATGCGAAAACAGATAACCATAGCGGCGTTTGTAAATAAAAGTCACCAGAAGTCAGGTTCTTTTGCGGCGTTTTGTGAAGAAAACGCCACTATATACATAGTTATTAGCTGCGTTTTTTTACCACAAACACCGCTAAATATCATAACATGTAGCGGCGTTTTCGATAAAACGCTGCTAAATCTCAACGCTTATTGCGGCGCTTGTTTGAAAAATGCCGCTAAACAACAACACCTATTGCGACGTTTGTGGGAAAAACACCGCTAAACAACAACACCTATTGCGGTGTTTGTAAGCAAAACGCCGCTAAATATCAATACCTACTGCGGCATTTTTTCAACAAACGCCGCTATATATCGTCACCTATTGCGGCGTTTTTCGTTAACAAACGTCGCGAACTTTAACGACGTTATTTTCAGCGGTGCTTTTTACGGCGTTTTTCATAACGCCGCATGTGTTTCTAGCAGTGCTTAAAAACGCCGCTATATGTAAAAAAATCGCCACAAAAAGCCGGTTTTGCTGTAGTGATCGCAACGTAATTCTGACTATCGCAACGCGATACTGACTGTCGCAACACGATTTTGACTGTCGCAACACTGAATTTCAAATTCGCAACAGGTTTTAGTTTCGCAATACAAATGTTTTGGGTATATAACTACGCAGCAGAAGCAACTCATAACCTAAATCCCTAAATCGTAACTCATTCCATCTCCATCTATTACTCTCTCCGGCGACATCCGTTCTTATATCCAACGACATCATTCCCCATCCGGCAATAGGTTTTAGTTTCGCAACTCGTTTGTTTAGTAAATTAATTTACAATAATGAAATCATCTAATGTTGATCATGTTTGGATAGATTTGTGTTTTGGAGGGTCATGGGAGAATGTTCATGGTGTTTTACAATTTATGCCTTTACCCATGAATCTTCAACTAAAAATGTCATTAAAAAAGTTAACTTATGAAACTCTAATGTAACGTGTTGCAAATAAATTGAATTTAGAGCCCTTAAGTGGATTTAGGCTATCTTATCAGAGAAAAGGTAAAGTTTATTTGTTAACCAACAATGAAGATGTTGAACGATTCATTGCTTACATTAGTGTTTCGCAAGATGATGTTACATTGTATGTTGTTGAACCTAGAAGTAGTGAAGTTGGGTCAGTAGCGGGTAGTAATCAACTAAGTTTTTCAACCCCAGTTTATGGTGCTCAAAATTTAATGGTTCCACCACAATTTCATCACCAAGCAAATTTTGTTTCACCACATTTCCAATACCAAACACAATCTCAAAACCCACAACCTTTCCCTAATCCAAATCCCAATCAACTTTCAGCACCAAATTTTGATTTTCGTATTAACCAGTTAGACGATGATTAGCCAACAGAAAAAATTGTGAGTACTAGTTGGTATTCGAAAATTTGATCTTGGTCAATACCCGGACTTTGATCTTGGTCAATACTCGGATTTTGATGATGTTTCAGAAGAAGAAATAGACCTTGCGTGTAATGATTTTGATATTGGTCAATACCCGAATTTTGATGATGAAACAGCCGCTGCCGAGGAAGTTGTTGTTGATGATAATGAGGAGGAAGTTACGACTGTGAATGAACATGTTGAACATCCATTCTGTAATTCATATAACCCTGAAGAAGAAAAAGAAGAAGAAGAAATCCCCGAAGAAAAGTCCCCGAAAAAAATGCCACGGGAGTATAACTGGAATATGCCAGAATTACTTTAGATACCGGAAGAAGAGTTGGTAAAAATAGCAGTTGATTGTTACACAAAAATTATTCGTATCAAGAAAGATAATTGTTTTGATACAAAGGAAGACTTGAAGATAGCTTTGTATACGAAATGTGTGGAAGATGGCTATTAACTAAAAGTTAACAAATCAAGCAAAGATCGTTTCAGAACAAGGTGTATGATTGACAAAAACTGTACGTGGCGTATGATTGCAAAGAGGATAAAAGATTGCGAAATGTTTCAAGTTAGGACTTTTATTGATAAACATACATGTTCAAGAACCCAAGTTTTTCCTCACCATAGACATGCAAACAAAAAGGTGTTGGGTGGTTTTTTGGCTGAGTTAATGTTTTTGAATGGCAGGGTATATGGGGACATGAAATTATGACTGACATGAATGCTCGGTTCAAGATTAGTATCTCATATTCTCAAGCTTAGAGAGCCAAATGTTATGCCTTGGAATTGTTGAGGGGGTCGCCAGAAGCATCGTTTGCCCAACTGCCGGCTTATTGTCACAATTTAAAGCTGAAAAATCCTGGGTCAGTAACTCATATCAAAACAGATAGAGATGGACGCTTTGAGTTGCTGTTTATCGCCATTGGTGCTGCGGTTAGTAAATCAATATAATTTAGTTGACTCATTTTTGTTAGTTACATGCATTTCACATTTAAATGATTATATTTCTTGTGTATATGATTTTGTAGATTCGTTCGTTTATTACTTGCATGCGCTCAGTTATTATAGTTGACGGAGCACATTTAAAAGGTCGATACCTTGGAGTAAACTTATTAGCAGTAGCCATGGATGCTAACAATGGGATACTGCCAATAGCTTACGGGGTTGGAAAATCTGAAACCTCTGATTCATGGACATGGTTTATGGGGCATCTTAGGGATTGCATAGGTCTTATTAGCAATCTGACAATCATATCCGATAGGGAAAACTCAATTGACAACGCTGTTAGAAGGTGTTTCCCAGATGTTTTTCATGGACTTTGTGGTGTTCATGTATATAGAAATCTAAAATCAAGGTCTGCTGTTATAAAAAATCACAAATAGACATACTGGAAGGCTGTAAAAGCTTATCAGGAAGTGGATTTTAATAAGCATATAAATTGTTTAAGACGTGTTTTGCCTTAGTGTGCTCAAACACTAGAAGATGTCGGGTTTGAAAGATGGTCAAGAGTACATAAACTTGGAGCAAGATATGGTTTCATGACGTCTAATAGTGCAAAATCAATCAACGCTCTAAGTCGCCATTCCCGAAAATTACCCATTACTATGTTAATGGAGTTTTTTTTGAGCCTCTATTCAACAGTGGTACTACAAGAAAAGAAACCATGCAGGTATTATTTCTTTAAATTCGTAACTTATCATATATTTTACTAAGTATTATTTATTTAAATTTACAGGAACATTGGAACATCGTGTTACACCATGGACTAGAAAAAAGATAACGGAACGTGTTGTGAAGTCAACGTCATGGAGAGTTGAACCATGTTCAAACACTTTGTTTGAAGTACTGGATAATAACTTAAATGGGCTTGTCGATCTAAATGCAAAGACGTGTAGTTGTATGAAATGGCAAACATCTGGTTATCCGTGTGGGCATGTTATAAAAGTTGCTCTTCATCTAAACCAAGATGATTCAAGCGCATACGCTATGGATTGCTACACTACAGAAGTATATCGACACACTTATGTCGAAATTATTTACATTATTCCACATCCTTCTGAGTGGGACATACCAGATGACTTACAAACATTTTTGCTACCAGCCATGGACAGAAGGCTACCTGGCCGACCAAAAAGTCACGATCGTATACCGTCTAAGGGTGAAGAGAAGAAGAGATCGACATGTAGTCGGTGCAAGGAAAGTGGTCTTACAAGGTTGACATGTGGATCACCAGTGCCATCACAATTATCTTTTCCTCTACCAAAATATGGATCCTCATCAAAATCCAAAGCCCATAAGGTGTCAAGAAAAAGGCAATCAAAATCTCAATCAAAATCAAAATCCCAATCACAACCGGCTTCACCTTTTGGGACTATTAACTCAGGTGATTTTTAAATGCAAACGTTGTATTATGTGTAAACTTTTAACATTTTCAGTTAGGCATGTATTAGTAACTTGAGTTTGAACATTGTTATGATCTGTTCAGCTGTTATCACTTATTACACATTCATTTGAATATCGCAACGCGAATTTGACTATTATGTGTATTTTATGTGTAAACTTTTAACATTTTCAGTTAGGCATGTATTAGTAACTTGAGTTTGAACATTGCTATGATATGTTCAATTGTTATCACTTATTACACATTCATTTGAATATCGCAACGCGAATTTAACTATCGCAACGCGAATTTGATTATCGCAACTCAAAAATCACAACACGAATTTGACTATCGTAACGCAAAAATCGCAACGTGAATTTGACTATCGCAACGCGAATTTGACTATTGCAACACGAATTTGATTATCGCAACGGGTATTTGACTATCGCAAGGAGAAAATCGCAACGCGAATTTGACTATCGCAACGCGAATTTGATTATCGCAACGGGTATTTGACTATCGCAACGAGAAAATTATAAAGCGTATTAGACTATCGCAACGCGAATTGACTTTCGCGTTGCGATTTTGGCTTTCGCACTGCGATTTTGAGTTTAACGTTGCGAAAGTGTACCTTCAACATGTCTTTTGCCTTCAATATGATTCAGATTGAAATCAACAAATCAACTTTTACATTTCAATCAATTAAACAAGCACAAATAAGAATTATTTACACATCAATGTTAAACAAATCAATTTTTACAAATCAATTTTTATAAATCAATTAAACAAGCAAAAAATGATAATAATTCTTATTTTCCTCATCATTAAACAAATCAGACTTTTAAGAATCAAATAAACAATTAAAAAAAGTGTATCACAGACAGTTGTTTATGCACCCATACATCAATTTCACGCAACTCACTTCAGGATTAACCTAAAGAAACCTAACATTTGCTCAAATAACATTTTCTACACATCTAAAACCAACAAACAACAAATTATTATTGAATTCTAGGTACTTAACAATACTTGCATTTGACTTACAAATTGTTTATGGACACTTTCATAACGTCGATGCAGGTAGGCAGCGTCTCGCATATATCGCTCTAGCCATAAAATGCCGAAACCACAAGCCTACTGCACCTCTATCTCTATCGGTGGGAGGTAGAAACTATGTACTTCCTGTCGTCAAACGCTCCAAGCACATGCATACGAGAGGACAACAATCCCATCTGGCTTCCGGCGTTTGTTGTAGTGTGGTCTCGTCTCTAATAACTGTAACATTGAACTTCTTTGGCTTCTTATTTCCAGAATAAGTCCAATAATTAATCGCATCCAAGAATTTAGCCAAATCAGAGCTCCATCCCTTAATAATATCTCTCAAATCAAACAATGATATGTAATTTATCATGATGTCATATACTATTATCTTCAGGGATGGGAGTTGAAGCTCGACGAGAAGCCAATGAGTATGTTCCAAAACAGGGATAAACACCTGCAATCATAAGTAATAATTCAAATTGCGCACTTATTTATGAATACCTTTAAAATATTTTTTTAAAAAATACTAACCTTATCGACCTCCCACCATGCAGGATAAAGTTTAGCTTGTCCATTAGCCAACACATATGATTCCTGTCGTTGATTCTTCAAGTGAACTACGTGAAAAGACGTCGGCATAATTGTATATCGCGTATTTTTTTCTTTAATTTCCTTACTATTAGAAGACGTGATACCCATGCATCAATATGTTGTTTTACAAAAAAGACATATATTAGTGAATTACATAAATTTAAAAAAAATTAATCAAAATGAAATATAAGAATAAATATAAGACTTACCCCCCATCGAAATAGCCTTTGTCTTCAACCCCTAATAACACACCCCGCCAACACTGATCAATCAACAAATGCATATCATCGTTGAGTTTGTATATGTCAGCATAACACCCTTGGCTCCGCTCATGTAGATAAAAATCAACTGCGGTCTTAGCCCAAATGGTATTATCCAGAATTATTTTCGGTAGTTGTTTCCTCTCCACTTCATCTGCCGGAATGGTACTGGCCGGCTACTCATACGAAAGCCAATAGTCATCCATCATGTCCGGCACGTGAGGGGGTTTCTCAATAATTTGACATATTACACCGTATGAATCGGGCTCTTGAATGGTGGGAGGGACCTCTTCAACGTTGACAGGGGCCTCTTGAACGGTGGGAGGGGACTCTTGAGGGATGATAGGGGCCTCTTGAACGATAGGAGAGGCCTCTTGAACGATGACAGGTGAGTCAGGCTTCTTCTTACGGAGTCTTCGCACAATTGGGGGTGAACGGAGACGTAATGGCACGTGCACGTCGTCTGATGCGTGAACCCCGTCGTGCAAGAAAAACCTGACGTAAAGCATCCACCTTATCGGGTCGCTAAAAATAAATTAATACATAAATCAGTAAATAAACAGACATGATATTAAATAGTGAAAACAAAGACAAATATGTTTCAAACTTGCACGGTATTCATCAAAGTCATTATTCTATCATAGTTCACAAAATGCATCAGATAACATTCCGGAAGTAAGCACTTATAAACATTGAAAAAGACAGCATATAGGTTTAGTGCATGTTCAAGGACAACATAAAGAGTAGTAGTTTATTCTTGAAACTTAAATTTGCAACATTGTGAAGTTAGTATTTGTCTTTGTCTTTTGGTTGAAGTAATCCAATCCATTCAAGTTTCAATTTGCAGAAGAAGAATAGTTTCTGAAACTTAAAATCGCAACACGAAACTTAAATCGCAACGCGAAAATGACTATCGCAACGCGGAAATGACTATCGCAACGGGATAATCGCAATGCGAAATAAAAATCGCAACGTGAAAATCACAATACGAAAATGACTATCGCAACGCAAATTTAGTTTCGCGTTGCGATTTTTATTTCGCATTGCGATTATCCCGTTGCGATAGTCAACTTCGCGTTGCGATAGTCATTTTCGCGATGCGATTTAAGTTTCGTGTTGCGACTATTCTTCTTCTGCAAATTGAAACTTGAATGGATTGCATTACTTCAACCAAAAGACAAAACAAAGACAAATACTAAATTCACAGGGTTATTTTAGAACTGTTTAGCAGTATTGGTAGCAACCGAATGAATTTACTAAGCAATCTAAGTGAAATGGTTAATCTAAGTGAAATTACGAGTAAATCATGTTAAATATAAAAAATCTTAAACTTACCTCGTTGCGTAGAGTATGAACCTCATTCTACAACGATGCTACCATCTCACGTAGAGTCGCTACCTCACCACGTAAAGTAGATACCTCGTCACGCCATGCACCATTGTCATCGCGTAAAGTACTGACCTCCTTACGCAAGGCATTGACCTCATCACGTAACTCCCCTAACTCATCCCCGTGGAGGTGGAGAACAGGGAGATAAATGTCGTGGCATCTTTGTCGGTCGCCTATCATGAGGTGATGGTGGAGAAGAGGCTCGATGATGTGACGGAATAGGTGATAGCTCTCGTTGTAGAGGTATATAGTGTGGTCGATCAGGCGATGGCTCTGGGTGAGGTGATGGCTCTCGAAGTGGAGGTTGCTCATCATCCGTGCCATCAAAAAAATGCTTACTAGCTTGCCACCAATCAGTGGCAAGCTCAGCCTCCGTGGGTGTCAGCCTCTGTAATGGAGTGTTGGTCTCCTAACAATATAAAAGCTCAAACAAAGTTAAACGTGTACTAGTAATAACTTGTTTATATATATGGTAGTATTTGTGTTAACTTACATCATTTATTGTCGTATACCATAGTAACTCTTCCCAGATCAATAGTCGTCGTTTCCTCTTCCAAGAAATAGCTCTAGGAATATCATTTGAAGTTTTTAATGCATATGTCTGCATGTCGGGAAAAGCCTCAAAATATCCAAATCTACAAAAACAATATAATACACAAACATTAGTAATTGTTAAATAATTAATTATAATTTTGGAAACATTATGTAGAAATTCTTACCTTAAAGGCCCAAATAAAGCCTGACAAAGTGTATTTGGAACCATCGCCACGCAAACTTTTGCAGTCATCAAAGGCAGACGACAACTTATTCCAGGTAGCTTTCCATAGATACGAACCCCACGGAAATAGGTTCCATGCATTTAGGTCCTCTACCAATAATATTAGGTCCTTAGGAATAGGTTGTCTGGCCTCTCTGCCTAAAGAGCCAGCATGCAAAAGTACTAAAAGGCATACTCGGACAACATCAACGTCATCCATCCGAGTAAAACCATCTTTCTTATTCAATAATCTCGTCAAGTCATCGACGTATAAATTCGGCTTCTCCATTGATAGCGCAGGAAAAATCTGGGATAACCATGATGGATGGGTAATATGATTAGTGTATCAACCTACATCATCGTGTCCGAAGCGTAGACCAGTGATTAAGAAAAACTCCTCCCGCCCAAAACACGTATACGATGGTGGAAAATGAAACCATATCTCTTCATTACCACGTTTTATACTCTCGGGTAGATCGTTAGTCATGGTCTGAAGCCACAAATGGGTCAACATAGTATCTCCACCCGGATGTTGTACTTTTAGCCATGGCCCGAAGCAAGTATCCTCAAACAATGTTCTTTGTACAGGTGAAAGATTCGACGCAATTGTAGTAACTAGGCTTATTTTATTCCTTAAGGTCAATTAAGCCGAAAAAAAGTTCTACAAAAACAATAAACATACCAAGTTAAATTAAAAACTACACTGTGAAGATATACCAAAAACAATAAAGAGTAGTAGCAGTTTATTCTTCAAACATAAATTTGCAACACTGTGAATTTCGTATTTGTCTTTGTTTTTTGGTTGAAGTAATGCAATTCATTCAAGTTTCAATTTGCAGAAGAATAATAGTTTCTGAAACTTAAAATCGCAACACGAAAATGACTATCGCAACGCGAATTTGACTATCGCAACGAGATAATCGCAACGCGAAATGAAAATCGCAACACGAAAATGACTATCGCAACGCGAATTTGACTATCATTGTGATTTTCATTTCGCGTTGCGATCCTCGGTTTCAAATAGTCATTGTCTAAAATTGAAACTTGAATGAATTGTATTACTTCAACCAAAAGACAAAGCAAAGACAAATACTAACTTTACAGGGTTAAAGACTAAACAGTTTAGCAGTATTAGCAGCAATCGAATGAATTTAATAAGCAATCTAAGTGAAATGGTTAATCTATTATTGAAATTACCAGTAAACTTATCATCAATTTCAATATGAAAAACCTAATAATAATGCAAAAAATTCAAAATAAAAATAATTAAAAAAACTAACCCTCGGTGGTTGATTTGGTTGATTTTCCATTTCTGATCGTGAATGATTGTGAGGGTGGCTCTAAGAGATGGAGATAGACGGATTTCGTCGGAGATGGGGATGAATTTTGTCGGAGATGGGGACGGATGTCGTCGTAGAGAGTGAGAATGGAGATGGGACTGAGTTGTGATTTAGGTTTTTAGGTTAAGAGTTGCGATTACGGGATGTATTAATATTCGTGTTTGGAATTTGAAAATAAAATACGCGTTGCGATACTAATTGCGCTTTGAAAATCGCATTGCAATTTTGTATTATCGTGTTGCGATAGTTAGAATCACGTTGCGATTATGTATTATCGCGTTGCGATAGTCAGAATCGCGTTGCGATTATGTATTATCGCATTGTGATTTACATATTCGCATTGCGATAGTCAAAATCGCGTTGCGAATCTGAAAATCGATTTGCGATACTGGAGATCGATTTCAATTTAGAGATCGCATTGCGATTTTGTTGGTCATTTTGGCAAATGGAAAAAAAGTTGGTCAAAATCGAATATTATAAGGAATTTTCGATCACTGAGGTTATTTTCTCTAATAAAAACCCATAGTGCTATTATTATTAATAAAAAGGTAGAAGCATTATAATTAAAATAATAATAAAAGCCCATAGTGCTATCATTATTAATAAAAAGGTAGAAGTATTATAATTAAAATAATAATAAAAGAGAAAATAACCTCAGTGACCGAAAATGCCTTATAATATACGATTTTGACCAACTTTTTTTTGATTTGCCAAAATGACCAACAAAATCGCAATACGATCTCAAAATCACAACGCGATTTCTAATATTGCAAATCAGTTTCCAGATTCGCAACGCGATTTTGACTATCGTATTGCGATTTTAGAAAATTGCAATGCGAATATGTAAATCGCAACGCGATCTCCAGTATCGCAAATCAGTTTCCAGATTCGCAATGTGAATTTGTAAATCGCAACGCGATAATACAAAATCGCAACGCGATAATATAGAATCGTGTTTTTGCGATTTTAGAAAATCGCAATGCGAATATGTAAATCGCAACGTGATAATACAAAATCGCAACGCGATTCTGACTATCGCAACGCGATAATACAAAATCGCAACGCGATAATACATAATCGCAACGCGATTCATGCTATCGCAATGCGATAATACAAAATCGCAATGCAATTTTCCAAATTTACGTTAGTCCAAATTCGTTGCGATTTCTTAAGAATTTTCTCTAAAAAGATAGTATCCGTGCGGACGTGTCGAAGACACGTATGACTACGACCACGACCACGACCATGACCCGACCCGACCCGACCCGAGATGAGACGGGACGGGACGGCGGCGGCGGCGGTGCGCGAGAGTCCCCCTTGTTCTCTTCCACTCAACAAGAAAGTGGGAAATCCAAGCCTTAAATACCCATTCCCAATAGTGTTTCCAATACTATGTGGGATTGAGCATTGCAAACACTTGAGAATCTTTTACACTATCGCAACACATTCTTTATTGTTTCAAACTAAGATCTTACAAATGGCTTGATAATCTTTTACACTATCGCAACACATTCTTTATTGTTTCAAACTCCACGTGAATTTGGAATAGTTAAAATGTAAACTTATTTTGGTTTTTTCACTATCGCAACACTTTTTCACTATTGTAACAACACATTTTTCAAACTCTCGCAACACATTTTAACTATCGCAACACATTTTTCAAAATCGCGTTGCGAATCTAGATATTCACATTGCGAATTTGGAAACTGAGTTAAAAAATTAGAGTTCACGATGCGAATTTGTTGGTCATTTTTGGCAAATCCAAAAAAAGTTGGTCAAAATCGTATATTATAAGACATTTTCGGTCACTGATGTTATTTTCTCATAATAAAAACCCATAGTGCAATCACATATGTATACTATAATATATAGTAATGTTCACTAGTTTTTTTTATTATATTTAAATTACACGTTTTTTTATTAATTATAATAATTTTAATTTTGGTTTTGTTTTAAATATTTATTTTATTTCTTAACTTTTTTAAAAATAATTATGTTAATTAATTTAATTAATTTTATAATTTAATTAAAGAATAATATTTATTTAGTTTTTTTAATATATAACCATTAAAATTTCTTCGCATTTACTTAAATATTTACTTCATATAGCATTAATTGCATTGTATATATATGTGTTTATACTCTATATACGTTTGTATTTATTGCATAGAATTAAAATTTTTAATTTATTTTATATGTAGGTTATTTGTTCCTTCATGTATATATATTTGAAACATTAATTCATAAATAGATTTTGACATAAACATTAGACTCGAATCAAAATAATTTGATTAAGGGTAATATTTGATCATTTTAATATTGTCGTAAAGTAACTATCTTAACGTATAAGAAAGTTATTTTCGATAATTTTAAAACGAAAGTCTATCCTGTTAAGTGACACTTATTAAATTGAATTCATTTTTAAAAGTAAGGGATTGAGAAAAAGATCATATTCTTTTAATTAAATTCATCGAGAAAAGACTGTTAGATCGAATCTATAGTCTCGTCTCGCGATATTTAATTAGTTGAATATCCTTATTCTCATTAAATATTGATAAAATAAATAATTAATCAATTGGTTGATATGTTTATTTATTTATTTATTTATTTAACTTTGGCATGCGTTTTCAAAGGTTTTTTAAAATAATAATGTTCGATCTGAAATAATTAAATATTATTGGTTTCAATCTTAACATTATTTTAGGTATTATTTTTTTTGAAATTTAGAATGGAATTCCAATATTTCTTTATTTCGACTGGAGTAAGAATCGATTGCTTCAATGTATGATAGATCGATTCTTCTCGATAGGAAATAATTGAATATCTTTATTTTTCATCCAAAATTAAAAAAAATTATTCTAGGGGATCTTAAATTAAGTTAAACTCAAACTTGTACATTTTATTGCAAAGACAATTAATTAATCGACTAGGTACCGATTTAGGGCGTTGTGGGGGTGCTAATCCTTCCCCACACGTAACCGACTCTCGAACTCAAAATTTGGTAACGCATACCACAAGTTTGTCATTTTTATTAAAATTAATATTTTATTTAAATGATAAATTTATTTTTGGGTGCCCAATCACACCTTAATCAAAGATTGGTGGTAACTCCGCGAACCACGTTTTTTGCACAAAAATCACACTAATACCATTTTCGAAGCGGGACCACCCCTTTCCCCATCGGGTTAAAAGACCGTTTCGACAGCTTGGCGACTCCGCTAGGGACCTACTTTTAGAGAGTCAGGCTATTAGTTGATTAATAAATTGTCTTTGCAAAAAAAAAATTAAAAGTTCGTTCTAATTTGGTTTTTGATCCTTTGTTTGGTTTTAAATAAGTTTTGTTTGCATTTTGACTCTTAATTTGCTTAACCACTAAATAGTTGTACTAATTTGTTTGCTAATGTTTTCATATTAAATAATTGTTCAAGGTCTTGAGTGTTTTGTTCAGTGTTGTTTGCTTTGTTTTCGCTTTTTCTCACACACTGCACAACTGCATTTGCATAACATGAGCTAAAACCCCGCTCCATCATATTTAAGTAGGAGTAAGTAACTACTCCCTCGTGTGGTTTTCACCTCCGTGCGGGATAGTGAAACGCTCTTTGGGCTCACACCTTATGATCCTCGTGAGGTTTTCACCTCCGCAATGATATAAGGAAGTATGTCCCCACGAATTGAACTCGTTTCGAAAGCCTATGATGGGCCTGGATGAGGGCTTGGTAGTCCAAGGGGGCACCAACAAAGGACAATTCGCTGACCATTATACCTTTAGATCCAAACCCATCATATAATAAACCTAGAACTTGAGTCTAGTCAGAGCCTCACCCAAATAAGTTTTGTAAGGTTACACACAAGGAAAAGCATGTTATGTCTTTTAATTTACTTAATATTACTTTATTTTCCGAACAAATGTATACGAACTAGAAATCATGCGGTTATGTTTATTTTTCCAAACAAATCATGGAACTAGAAAGCATGAAGTTAGGATTTTTATATAGATACCATTATATATAAGATCTTTTCTTTCCATTAATGTGTACTAACCATTTTATTTTTATTATCTTTATCTATTTTAGATATATTTTGTTTTACTCTAACTTGTTTATATTGATTTATTTTGTTTGCATGGCATGATCATGACATGATTAGAAGGTGTTGATTTAAGAGTGATCATCAAAATAAAAGATTTTCATTATGGATAAAGGGTTTTATGATCAAGTAAACTATAGTACATTTAGGGAATGGCATCCTGAGGAAACTTCGAGGATAGAAGAGAGTTATGTGCCCAAAGATCGTATGTCCGTTGAAGAGAAAAGGGAGATACGAGAGATAAGAGAGTAAATGTCCAAGATGATGGATAGAGTATCTGTTTTGGCAAAAGAAAAAGAGATTCCTACACAAAAAGAGAGAGAGCTCAATGAACATAATCCTACAATCTTAGATATACAAGGGACTTCTGATCCTAACCAATTTGAGATATCACACACAATCATCATTCATATCAACAAGTTTTCTGGAGATACCAAGGAAATGTTGACAACTGTAGAAGTTCCCAGAGAAGAAAAGAAGTCATGCAATCAGAATTCGTCGGTATTTAAGAGTCTTTTCCCAATATCGAAAACTCAAGATCAATCTAAGATAAAAGGTAGTTCTCATTTTGATGATATCCCTATATCATATAAGGAATTGTACGAGAAGCTACTAGAAGCGCGAGAGGTAGCTCCACACTATGTGAAACCGTGGCAACCTCCATATCCGAATTAGTATGATATCAATGTTCATTATGAATATCATGCCGAAGTTCAAGGACATTTCATTGAGAATTGCACATCTTTCAAGCATCGAGTTCAAAATCTTTTGGATTATGGAATTTTAGAGTTCAAGGTAAAAGAAGCAACCTAGTTTGGTTATTGATTATACTACCAGTTCGATACCAAAAGTATTCAAAGGTAAGAGTGTCAGTGGGGGCATCAAGAAGGAAGAAGATCTGCAGAAATATGAGGCTCAAGTTCATCATTTGAAAATTGAAAACGATAAATTGAGTACAGAAATGGAAACCATATGTACGGATTTCCAAAAGATTAGTCAAACCTTTCAAAAGGCTAGTTTAGAAAATACCCTGGACGAGTGGATAACAAGTGTCATTAAACTGAAAAAGAATTGCAAGTCACACGAAGGCCTAGCCAAGAAGTTTTCTCATGATTTGTGGATTGCAAAAGAAATGCTCAATACAACTGTCATCAATTTGGAAAGATGTCAAGCCGAAAATGAAATGTTGAATAAGGTTATAATCAATATGGAATATTCATATCATATCCATCAGTGTGGAATTGAAGCAGAACTAGAAGACATTAAAGCCAAAAATAAGAAATTGATGAAATTTGTGGATCTTGCACAAGAATTCTGTTAGGATTTTCGGAAGCTCGAAATGACAACCAGAATGATTTGCAAAGAGGGGTCGGAACGATTTTGTGTTTAGGGAGTAAGGAGATTGAAAGATAGACAATTGCACAGCGATTTATAGTGGTTCGACTTTCTCAATCAAAGTCTCGTCCACTACCTTAGGTCCTCACCAAGTATTTTCCAACAAATTCACTAATTTGTTCTTTCTTTTGAGGACAAAGAGATAACCTTACAACTCCCTAGTTTTTCCGGGATAAACTAGAACCTTTCCCTAGCTTTTACACGGGCTAAGCTAGAACCTTTCCCCTTTACAAAAGGATAAAAGATGTAAACAATAAAACCTCTCTAAGGTAGGCGTTTACAAGAATTAAGCTCACAAGAACAAAATATTTACAAGAGAAAGATGAAATAAGAATGAAAAACTCTTCTCTTGTGTTTGATTACTTGGATAGTTGTTCTCTTTCTTCTTCAAGTGTCCTTAGCTTGTATTTATAGCTTGGAATGTGTTTGAAGTCATATCTAGCCGTTGGGGATGTTTTGGAGCCGTTTGGGAATGAATTTTCTGCAAAAATAGGCTGCCCAGAATGGGGGGAATCGGTACCCCTTCATAGGGAATCGATACCCCTTCATAATATTCAAATATTATGACCGTTGGGCTGATGAACAGCGAGGGAATCGGTACCCCCTTGGGGGGAATCGGTTCCCCTTTTACATACTGGAATTTTTGAGCCTCGGGTTAATGTTCAAACAGTGATTTACTTAAATTTTAATTTAAAAGAACTTTGAATTATTTTTGTAAATTTTGAATAAATTCAATTAAGTCCAAATACATTTTGTAAATTCAATTCAAGTCCAAAAACCATTTTTCCTTAAATTGTTATATCGAAACATAGTTCAACAATCTCTCCCTTTTTGATATAACAAAACATTTGAAAAATTGTTTTTTGGCAAAAACTCCCCCTTAATAAAATGTTTTATGAAAAAGATACTAGTTGTTGGAAAACATATGAAAATGTTAAGCTCCCCCTTTTTTCATTAAGAAATTGAAATTTTCAAACTAAACTTCTCCCCCTTTTTGTTATATCAAAAATAATTCGATCTTTGAAGTTTAAAATAACTTTGGAGAGTAAGTAGTAAATTTTACATTTAAAAATCATTTGAAAAATCAAAGCTCCCCCTCAATAAATGTATTCCAAACAAAATTAAGCTTTTAAGATCTTGACACTTAAACAAAATATTGAATTTCTAAAAAGAATAACAAACATGTTTGTAGCACATGAAATTCAATATATCCAAGTCTAAAATACTTTATGCAATACCAATTGCTGAAATTTGATATTAATACCAATTGCTAAAATTAAGTGCATTTGCATAAAGTTTTCCAAAAATGTTATGCAATTTTAAAAATTTGATATCAATTGCTAGAGAGATATTATTTTCATTTAGACCACATGCATAAACATTCAATTTTAGGCCAAAAATTAAAATTTATAAAATCAAAGTATTTTGAAATTTGATATCAATTGTTAAAGAGATATCATTAGCATTTAAAACCAATTTTGACCAAAATTCATTATGATGAACTAAAAATTCTCAAAAATAAATGTTCATCATAATCATCTTTTCAACATACATGAGATTAAAACAATGATGCATAATCATTTAAAACCAAAACTCATGCATGCTTAAAATCAAATGAGCAACCAAATAACCTAAATTAAAAGCATTAAGCTTAGAGGTTACCCATTCCTTTTTCATGTGTGGCTAGAGCATCTTGAATATCATCACTCTCATCACCATTGCTCACACACACCTACAAGAGACATTTAAGTAGATTTTGGTATCCAAATTGCTTTGGATCCTTGGACGTTAGTTTCAATGCCCCTTGTTCCTTTCGGAACCCATACTTGCCTAATTTTAAAACGTTTTCCTTTCTTCAAAGAACAAGTATGTTACAAATGACCATGATAATGACAATGTGAGCATATTGTCATTATTGAACTAAATGAATTATTTAAAATGATTTCTTTTTCTTTTGTTAAGAATTCAAGCTTAACTTTTAAATCAAAATTTTGTTTTTCAAAACTATCAATTTTTATTTTTGAAAGCTCTAAATCCTTTTTCAACATTTCATTTTGGCTTTCAAAATCTATTTTTGTTTTCAAAAGAAAATCGTTTTCAATTTTAAATTTGAAATCATTTTCTATATTTGGAGTTCATGGTCTCAAACTCCGAATATAACCTATTAAAAGCATCTTGTAACTCATCAAATGTATATGAATTAAATTCATTTGAGTTAGAAGATATCTCGGGCTCTTCATAAGCCATTAGAGACACCACCTTTGTTGGTTCTTCTTTCTTGTTTCCATGGATTTCCTTGAGCTTATTCCAAAGATCCTTGGCACTTGAACATGAAGAAACTCCTTCATAGATTTCAGGACCAAATGCACAAAAAAACATGTGCATGGCCTTGGCATTAAGTTGAGCTTTCTTCCGTTCTTTGTCACTCCGCTTCTTCTCCTTCTTCTTTGGAGAAGAGTAGCCATTCTCGATTATCTCCCATACATCAAGATCATTGGATTGGATGAATACCTTCATTAATTTCATCCAATGATGATAGTTGTCTCCATTGAAGTATGGAGGCTTGTCCGTTGGTAGGGAGTCTTCCATGTGGAACGAGCCGGAGGTGGAAGCCATCTTCTCGGTTGTGTCAGGAATTGGTAGAGCTTCTTCTAGGATCGTCTCAAGGTGGTTAAACCTTCTTAACAAGTTAGGCTCTGATGCCAATTGTTAGGATTTTCGGAAGCTCGAAATGACAACATGAACGATTTACAAAGAGGGGTCGGAATGATTTTGTGTTTAGGGAGTAAGGAGATTGAAAGATAGAGAATTGCACAACGATTTATAGTGGTTCGACTTTCTCAATCAAAGTCTACGTCCACTACCTTAGCTCCTCACCAAGGATTTTCCAACAAATTCATTAATTGTTCTTTCTTTGAGGACAAAGAGATAACCTTACAACTCCCTAGTTTTTCCGGGATAAACTAGAACCTTTCCCTAGCTTTTACACGGGCTAAGCTAGAACCTTTCCCCTTTACAAAAAGATAAAAGATGTAAACAATAAAACCTCTCTAAGGTAGGCGTTTACAAGAATTAAGCTCACAAGAACAAAATATTTACAAGAGAAAGATGAAATAAGAATGAAAAACTCTTCTCTTGTGTTTGATTACTTGGATAGTTGTTCTCTTTCTTCTTCAAGTGTCCTTAGCTTGTATTTATAGCTTGGAATGTGTTTGAAGTCATATCTAGCCGTTGGGGATGTTTTGGAGCCGTTTGGGAATGAATTTTCTACAAAAATAGGCTGCCCAGAATGGGGGGAATCGGTACCCCTTCATAGGGAATCGATACCCCTTCATAATATTCAAATATTATGACCGTTGGGCTGATGAACAGTGAGGGAATCGGTACCCCCTTGGGGGGAATCGGTTCCCCTTTTACATACTGGAATTTTTGAGCCTCGGGTTACTGTTCAAACAGTGATTTACATAAATTTTACTATTCATAAAAACATTTTTGTGCTCAATTTTAATTTAAAAGAACTTTGAATTATTTTTGTAAATTTTGAATAAATTCAATTAAGTCCAAATACATTTTTTAAATTCAATTCAAGTCCAAAAATCATTTTTCCTTAAATTGTTATATCGAAACATAGTTCAACAAATTCCTTGATCACAAAAGTTCTCTTACAAGAGAAAATGAACAATATTGTCTACAAATCCAAGAATTAACATGCAAGATGAAGGAAAAAGACAATTTCATAAAGGAAGTTGTTGCCCAGGCAAGCAATGTGGCTTATAAACTGGTTGATTTAGCTGGCTTTACGCAAGAGTTAAAACAGATTGACAACTCAACACCTGAGCATGAGTAGAAGTTAACTTGGCTTTTGAGAGAGATAGAGAAGTTAGGAGTTAAAGATATCCCTTATCTATAAAGTTTGTTTGATGTATCAAAACTTTTGTGTTCAATGAAAGTTGTTTTAAGATAATCACTCTCGAATGACACCTTTTGCATACATGCATTTGTATTCCTATTTCTGCATTTGTATTCCCATTTCTGCATTTTCACATTTACATCATAACTATTTATTTAAGTATTATTTTATTCAATAATTATAAGAGCATGTAAATAATTCATGAAAGGTTTTATAACAGTAAAACCGAGATCATTCATTCATATTACTGTATCATCATGGAGCAATCTCATGATGGATCACAAGATCAGTTACAAGAACAATTTGATGGGTTACATCAAGTTACGAGGAATGAATCATCTGGATCTTTACAAGATGGATTGAATCATATGGTCCAAGTAATGGAAACTAAGATTGCTGATGAAGAAGATATGACCGTTAAAGAGCAACAATGCTATCAGATTAATGCATCGAGAATGATAACATACCCTGGGGTATCCCATTCAAACTTAAAGAATAGTCTCAGTAACTATGCACAACATGAGGAAATATTCAAGCAGGTGAATGAAGCAATCAGATCTATGAAAGGTGTTAATGCCTCCCACAAAGAACTAGAAGCAAGAGAACTCAGTTGGTTCTAGATTTGATTATTCCCCATAAATTTAGGATGCCTGATTTTGAGAAATATGAAGGCATCAGTTGTCCCCTAATCCACTTGAGAATATTTTACAGAAAAATGGAAGGGTACCTAAATGTTGATGATTTGTTAATTCACTCCTTCCATCATAGTCTCGTTGGGCCAACAGTGGTATGGTATAATCATTTGAAATAAGAGCAGATTAAGAATTGGGTTGATTTAGTGGATGCATTTTTGGGGCAATATCGATATGTTAAAGGCTTAGCTCCCAAATGTAAGGATCCTCAAGAAATAAGGATGAAAGATTTAAAGAATATGCCTTAAGATAGAGAGAAGTGGCGTCACAAGTTCAACCTCCCATGATAGAAGTAGAGATATCATATATGTTTCATGATTCCCTTCCAGCTCCTTTCTATGAGTTAATGCTGGCAAGTTCGAGAGATGGATTTAAGTATCTTATGACAAGTCGAGAATTGATTGAAAATGCAATCAGAGAAGGAAACTTAAAAGTCACATCTAAAAGCCCACCTGATCAAAAAGCGAAAGCTGATTATGTGAATGAATGTCACATCTAGAATCATCGTAACCGCAAAAGAAAAGGAGTAATTAGTGGTTCAGACCGACCAAAGAAAATCTCACAATCAAGAAATACTTTAGAGGTATTTCAAACTTCTATCTCATATCTGTACCCTTATTTGATTGAGAGTCAATACATCACATCAAGACCAATGAAAGTGTCACCAAACCCTTATGCTCATAGCTATGATCAAGATAGCGTTTGTGATTTCCACTTAGGGGTACTTGGACATTCTACGGGGAATTTTAGGTCACTGTTAAATGAGATAGAGATGCTTGTTGATAATGAGACATTGACACGAGAATTAGTGGAACAATGGATGATAAACTCAAGTGGGGCATCAAAGCATGATTAAGTCAATTGTATCACATTGGATGAGTAATAGGGTAGTTAGATAAATAAGTGGAAGTTGTTATCTACCACAGTTGCATTTCATTTTCAACATCTTTGTTGAGTTAATCGATTGACTGAATTGGCCAAGAGGGGGGTGAATTGGCTATAAAAATTTTAGTGGAAGCTTTTTGCAGAAAATTGAAAGAAATTGCACAACGATTTAGAGTGGTTCGACTTTATCAACCAAAGTCTACGTCCACTACCTTAGCTATCCACACTAAGGATTTTTCAACAAATTCACTAATTTGTTCTTTCTTTTGAGGCCAAAGAGATAACCTTACAACTCCCTCAAGAATATACCCCAATTCTTGAGAACACTCTTTTCTCAAAGAGAAATACAAATTTGCAAACTTACAAGAAAAACCTCACAAGGCAAATATGTTTGCACAATTCTAGAACAAAGAAAGAACACTCAAGAATAAATACAATTGAGCACAATAAGTGTTCTTGAAAGCAAAATGAATATTGAATGAAAAATAGGCTTGAAATGCTCAAACTTGAGGTTTGATGCTTTCTCTTTGATTCTCTCTTGATTCTAATTGCTTGATATTTCTTGTTGTTGATCAATGGCTTCTAAGCTTGCTTAAATACACCTTGAATCACTTCTGAACGTTGGGGATAATTAGAGAAAATAATATAGCCGTTTTAGTGTGAAAACAATTAATAAAACAGTTTGGAGCGTGGGGGGAATCGGTACCCCCTATGGGGGAATCGGTTCCCTAAGTGTAAAATTCAAATATTTCGACCGTTATACAAGGGGGGAATCGGTTCCCTCCGAGAATACTGGAATTCTCGGAGCCAAACCATTCAGGGGGAATCGATACCCCCTTAGGGGGGAATCGGTTCCCTCTGAGCAATCTGGAATTTTTGGCTTTGAAATGGTTCGAAATACTTTGTAAAATTATTTTGAAATTGTTTAAAGATTAAAACTTAATTTTACACTTTGAGTAAGGATTAAAAATGATCTTTGAAAGATTTGGAGTAATGTTTTGATATTCGAATAATTCTATCGAATATACTTAGAAAATCATTTGGAAAATCTTAAAATTCATTTAACTTAATTTGTTATATCGAAATATCAAAATGTTTTCAACAATCTTGTTTGAACTTGTTTTTTCTCAGTCTTCTTATAAATTTATATTGTTTTTTATGGTTATGAGTAAGGAATCAAATTTTAATCTTGAAATTTTTTAGTATCAAGTAAATATTCTTTTAATTTTTCAAGAATTATAGATCTTTGGCAAGTGGTAAAATTAGACCTCTCATATTCTATACGATTACCTGATCCATTCTTGGTCCTTATCAAAACCAAATCCTAATATTACATTTATCTGAGACTCTAAAGTAATGTCTTTACTTGTTTTTGAGACACCAAATCCATATGTTTACCTTCTCGGGTAAAGATGATTGGTTTATGATACTACCTTTCACCATATATGGCTTCAAAAGTCACACATTTGTCCTTCCAAATATAAAATCTTCATACTGGTGAAACCAAAATACCTCAAAAGTACAAAAATTTCCAAATTATCCATGAATCTTCCTGTAAGAAGAGATGAGATGAGGCATCATGTATCAATTTGTCGAAGAGAAGTTCGAGTAATTGGGGCATGCTCGAAACAAGAAGAAGAAATAAAGGGATTGATTTAGATAAATATATCATGCATTAATTATATTGTTTTCATGTAAATAAAGTTAATCTTGAATATTCATAACCCTGGGATATCTCTTTTCACAAAGATTTATGTGTATGAAATGATGAACGGCCTTCTTTCGTTTATCCCTTCACAAAAGAAGAAAATATATCCCTTGTTGTCCCCATTTGAGCCTGAATGATTTTTCTTCTGATTCAACCCTAACCAAGGATCACCCTCCACACTGGGGGGTAAGGTGAAGGATATCTGCTCACAAGAATAAAATATCGTCAATCCAGTTTTATTACGAAGACAAATCTCCATGAAGTAAAGAGAATTTTGAACCACAAGGTATGTCAAATTCAATGTGCTTGAAGATCAATCCAGTCAAGAATAATGAAAGAATTTCTGAAATGCAAGAGGAAAAGAAGGTACTCAAAGCAATTGAATTTTTATACTCATACATCAGAGGAAAAGAAAAAAATAAAAGAAAGAAAAAAGAAAACAAAAAGAAAAAAGAGATTGAATCAAGATGGATGACTCATTGAGCCTCAAGTTACAAGGTTGATCAAGTGCAATCAGTTCTAAGATTCATATTCAACAAGAAGTGCAAAAAATGTTGGAGATATAAGAAAATGGAAACGAACCCAAAAATTGGCAGTTTAAAGGGATCCAGAAAAAAATACAGGTAGCAAAGCAGATCCAAGTCAAGCAAGGCAAGATTAAATGCATCACAATGAATTGATCATTGGTTCAATTACTCTTAAACACTTGTTTGGGCCTTTTTATCCCTTTCTTTAATAACCATGAACCTTGGCCAACGTTACGTACCTGAAAAGTCCATTCTAATCATACATGGATCTCTAAGTAAGAGAGACTATCTTCAGATTTTATTCCGCCTCTCAGGATGGATTTTTATTTACAAAAATTGTTTTTTAAAATCTTTAATGTATGATATGAAAAATGATAAAAAGGGGGTTCAAGATGTTAATTTTGAATAACATTTTAAAGCCAAAGGAGGATTCGAGTTGAAAACCTAAAAAGGCAGCTCGAGTATTGAATAGTGCAACAATGATATAAGAGACAATCTTATGCTCTTGATGAAGCACTGCACATCCCCAAAGATGTTCATGAGATTCTGGAATCAAGAAGTATCTCTATGAGACGAGCATAACAACCATTTCTTCAAGTTAGTGGACGCTCAAAGACACATATATACTAGACCAACCTGAAAGAACTTACCTTTCCAGAATTAACCTACACCTTAAATCAGTCAATAATTTTGACACTTGCCATTGGACTATGATTTTTGAATGATTTAAAAGAGTAGTTAATTTATTTAATATTCTTTGAACTCATGCTTATGATTTGATTCAATTGTGAACCTGTAAGGGGATATATTTTACAAAATTCTTTCATTCTTTGATAAAGAAATGAGGAAAAATATTTTCAAACATGGCAGTCTCAAAGGAAAAAGGTCTTTGAAGCAAGTTAATGCATATTATACCTCTATTGGAAGAAAAAGAATAAACGATGCCAGAATGATGAAGCATTTCACAGTTTTGAAAACAAGTGACCCAAGAGACCAGAAAGTCTGGAGAATTAAACTTGTAACACTCTCTTGTGACATTATTAGCAATTCATTAACAAGGATCGCCTCATTTGACAAAGGGATCACATATCCCAGGGCATAGAAAAAAGGCAAGAAAGCGATTCGTCAAGAAGAAGATAATTTCTTTCTTCTGAAAATGCACATATCTCAGACATTTCTGTCAGAATGATTGATCATTTCTTAAGTTTGTGACAACATGAAGAGATTCTCTTAAGTTACTTAACAACACTGTTGTTTAGTAACAATGGAATGAGAGCATTCAAGAATAATATATTTGGTCACGAAGAGAGCTACAAGTACTTACAATGAGGCATTACCAAAGTTGTACCTCGTAAGAATCATGAGATTCAAATTCCATGGACATTGAGAGTGAACCTTTTGACTTGAAGGTTGGATGTATTTTTGAATGTCCATATTATCCATGTGGGTATCTTGAAAGCTCACATCGGCATAAAAAGATAGAAGTTTCATGTGGGGCATCTTGAAGGCCCACATCAACGTGAAAAAGACAGAAGTAATCCATGTGGGGCATTTTGAAGGCTCACCTTAGTATGAAAATTTGGGACATTTTGAAGGCCCATTTCAGACAGAAATAATCCATGTGGGGTATTTTTGAAGGCTCATATCAACAAGAAGAAAACACTGGGGCATGCTAAAAGCCTATATCATCCTTCAGAAAGATCATTGATTTGAACAAATATTTCCAATGATACAGAAATGTATGAAGAATGAAAATGGTGAAATAGTGACAATGGAAATGACCATATATGATCATTTTGTTCATTACAGGTGGCATTATACTGGTAATTTCTCCTACATTGATGTTGACAAGTTAAGGCATCCCACTTGTATTCCCAATGAGGTTTGTTCTTAAGTGACGTCCTACAAAAGCTCTGAATGCTACACAAAGTGCTTCACTAAAAAAATATGGGCAGAAGTCGCATGAAAAGAACTAGCAAAAATTCTCCTTGTGATGTGTTTCAAAAGTCAAATCAGAACAAAAACTGTTATCTCATTGGTATTTGCTGAGTTTGACATATTTACATCTAAATTCTCCAAAGATGATAGATTCTCATTTCAAAAATGAAAGCTTTATTGGATTTTCACACAAGTTCAAGGACAAAATGGGGACACTGAGGTCATAATTCTGACTGCAACAAGAGCTTCGTAAATGAAACATTTCTTCTGAGACGTTAATACAAATGGAGGCAAACAAGACACAAAGATGCAATTAGATCAGATAACTTTTGAGAAATACAAAGCCTGATAGCATAAGTTGCTACACTGATATCTGAAAACCTTAGAAAGGAATGATCAAGTGGAATAAGATCAAATTCGCCACTTTGAGTCAAATGAATATTGAATCAACATTCATGCATTCATAAGAACATCATTTGCATACTAGAAAATGTATTACATTGATACATTTGATTGCATTCAAATCTTACTTTTACATATTTTCACATAAAAAAATATTCATGATGACAAATACCTTACAAATGGAAGGTAAAATTCAAATCCCAAATGCAGGAATCACGTTAGGAGAGGCAAACATCTGAAGAATAGATGGATACAATCCATAGAGAAAGTATTATTTTGGGGCCTGCCCAACCAACATGTGTTTTTGAAAATGAGAGCGATTTTCAAAGTTTCTCATTTAATCTTTGCTAAAAATGAAATTTTTGAAAAGTAAGAGGTTTCTTACCTAGTAAATTATTTCCCAATGATCTGTAAAACCTCTGGGTTATCTCTAAAACCTCAGGGTAGGATGTTTTCACATGAAAATGAGAAAGCGATTTTCAAAGTTTCTCATTTAATGTCCAAAGATTTGTAAAGCCTCCGGGTCATCTGTAAAACCTCAGGGTAGGATATTTTCGCATGAAAATGAGAAAGTAATTTTCAAAGTTTTTCGTTTAATGTTCAAGAAAATTAAATCCTCCGGGTAATTTGTAAAACCTCTGGGTAATTTATAAATCCTCTGGGTCATCTGTAAAACCTCAGGGTATGAAGTTTTCGCATGAAAATGAGAAAGTGATTTCCAAAGTTTTTCATTTAATGTTCTAGAAAATTAAAACCTCAAGGTAATTTGTAAATCCTCTGGGTCATCTGTAAAACCTCAAGGTAGGATGTTTTCGCATGAAAATGAGAAAGAGATTTCCAAAGTTTCTCATTTAATGTTCAAGAAAATTAAATCTTCCGGGTAATTTGTAAATCCTCCGGGTCATCTGTAAAACCTCATGATAGGATGTTTTCGCATGAAAATGAGAAAGTGATTTCCAAAGTTTCTCATTTAATGTTCTAGAAAATTAAAACCTCAGGGTAATTTGTAAATCCTCCGGGTCATCTGTAAAACCTCAGGGTAGGATGTTTTCGCATGAAAATGAGAAAGCGATTTCCGAAGTTTCTCATTTAATGTTCAAGAAAATTAAAACCTCAGGGTAATTTGTAAATCCTCCGGGTCATCTGTAAAACCTCAGGGTATGATGTTTTCGCATGAAAATGAGAAAGCGATTTCCAAAGTTTCTCATTTAATGTTCAAGAAAATTAAAACCTCAGGGTAATTGTAAATCCTCCGGGTCATCTGTAAAACCTCAGGGTATGATGTTTTCGCATGAAAATGAGAAAACGATTTCTAAAGTTTCTCATTTAATGTTCAAGAAAATTAAAACCTCAGGGTAATTTGTAAATCCTCTGGGTCATCTGTAAAACCTCAGGGTAGGATGTTTTCGGATGAAAATGAGAAAGCGATTACCAAAGTTTCTCATTTAATGTTCTAGAAAATTAAAACCTCCGGGTAATTTGTAAATCCTCCGGGTCATCTGTAAAACCTCAGGGTATGATGTTTTTACTTTAATTTCCTTATAAAAACTTGTCAGTAGGACGAAAATTTATTGTCTTTTTATCTTTGCTCTATTCTTATTAACACAAAAATAAGCAAAGAGAGGCAGCTGTCGACAGTCATTTTCGTCCGAGACTATATATTATTATTATTATATTACAACTATTATTCATATTATTATTATTATTATTATTATTACAAATATTACAAAATCGAAGCTCGTTTTCAATTTCAACCCAAGTCATTCCTAAAACTGATTTAGGCCCAAAAATAGAACCCATCAGGCCCAAGACCCATTTAGGGGTTTTTGTTATGGTTTCTACACAGTTCCAGCCGCCATCATCTACAACCGTTAGATCTGGAGAGATACAACGACCCAGATGCATCCAGCAGAAACCCTAAGGTTTCACCAACCCTAGGGTAATTTCGGCCGCCGCCTCCAGATGGTCCACTCCGACGTTGTCACACCGCCACCACCTCCAACAAAAGGATCTAGAAGAAACGATGATAGCCGCACACTTCATCAGCTATATGGTGAGTCACCATTGTAGATCCGGTGACTCACTGAACGAACAATATTTTGAGGGCTATAAAAAGCCTCGATTTCCCTACAAAAAAAAGAAAACACAACGAGAAAAAGGAGGACAACGAGAAGAACGGGAAGAGAGCAAGCAACACCAACGAGCAACAAACAAACCGAAAGGAGAATAAAGGAGAGGAGATCTTACCTTCATCAAAGCCAAAACGTCGTTGGAAAAGTTGTTTTACCGAAGGTAAAATCTTAGATCTAGACCGTTTTGAAGTTTTTTAGGAAAAAAGGAGGGTGGTTTCGGGTTTCGGGTGAGCCGATCTACGATTTGAGCTATTTTTATTTTTTTCGGCCGGGAATAGTGACCGGAATAGTGACCAGCGGCATGAATAGTAACCGACGGTGGTTGAAATATTGACCGGAATAGTGACCGGCCGGTGATCGGAGCTCCCTCCGATAAGAGAATTTAGAGAGAAGTGAGAGCTTCTCTCTCTTTTGAGAGAGAATCAAAATTAAGAAAATGAGAAGAATTGGCTATTTTGAGCTAAATTTGACTTATTTATATCCAAATCAAAACTACGTCGTTTTGGAGAGGGAGTGTGTGTGTAATTTCAAGATTGATAAATCACGTCCATGGTCCATATATTCTGTAATTTTCCATTATAGTCACCAAAATCAGGTTTCTATATCTTTTAATTTTGTTTTTGCATTTTAGTTATTTTTATTTTAGTCACTACCCGTATATTACATATATATAAATAATATTTTAGGATTATTTACACTTTTAATATATATATTTTATAATATTTCGAATTATAACCAATAATTTATATATTTTTTAATTTAATCCTATATTATTATTTTGGTTATTATTTAATTGCAACTTTACTTTATTTTTATTATTACCTTTTATATTTAAATATTTTAAATCTAATACTTATTTATTATTTTTATCATATATATATATATATATATCCTAATAATATATATAAATGTTTAAAATATTAATGTTCACTAGTTTTTTTTATTATAATTACGTTTTTTAAAATAATAATAAAACCTATAGTGATATTATTAATGTTTAAAATATACTAATGTCACTAAAAATAATGACTAATTAAAATATAATAAAGCCTATAGTGCTATTATTATTAATAAAAAGGTAGAAGCATTAATTAAAATATTAATAAAAACCCATAGTGCTATCATTATTAATAAAAAGGTAGAAGTATTATAATTAAATAATAATAAAACCCATAGTGCTATCACATATGTATATTATAATATATAGTAATGTTCACTAGTTTTTTTTTATTATATTTAAATTACACGTTTTTTTATTAATTATAATAATTTTAATTTTGGTTTTGTTTTAAATATTTATTATATTTCTTAACTTTTTTAAAAATAATTATGTTAATTAATTTAATTAATTTAATAATTTAATTAAAGAATAATATTTATTTAATTTTTTTAATATATAACCATTAAAATTTCTTCGCATTTACTTAAATATTTACTTCATATAGCATTAATTGTATTGTATATACATGTGTTTATAATCTATATACGTTTGAATTTATTGCATAGAATTAAAATTTTTAATTTATTTTATATGTAGGTTATTTGTTCCTTCATGTATATATATTTGAAACATTAATTCATAAATAAATTTTGACATAAACATTAGACTCGAATCAAAATAATTTAATTAAGGGTAATATTCGATCATTTTAATATTGTCGTAAAGTAACTATCTTAACGTATAAGAAAGTTATTTTCGATAATTTTAAAACAAAAGTGTATCCTGTTAAGTGACACTTATTAAATTGAATTCATTTTTAAAAGTAAGGGATTGAGAAAAAGATCATATTCTTTTAATTAAATTTATCGAGAAAATACTGTTAAATCGAATCTATGGTCTCGTCTCGCGATATTTAATTAGTTGAATATACTTTTTCTCATTAAATATTGATAAAATAAATAATTAATCAATTGGTTGATATGTTTATTTATTTATTTATTTAACTTTGGCATGCGTTTTCAAAGGTTTTTTAAAATAATAATGTTCGATCTGAAATAATTAAATATTATTGTTTTCAATCTTAACATTATTTTAGGTATTATTATTTTGAAATTTAGAATGTAATTCCAATATTTCTTTATTTCGATTGGAGTAAGAATCGATTGCTTCAATGTATGATAGATCGATTCTTCTCGATAGGAAATAATTAAATATCTTTATTTTTCATCCAAAATTAAAAAAATATTCTAGGGGATCTTAAATTAAGTTAAACTCAAACTTGTACATTTTATTGCAAATACAATTAATTAATCGACTAAGTACCGATTTAGGGCATTGTGGGGGTTATAATCCTTCCCCACACGTAACCGACTCCCGAACTCAAAATTTGGTAACGCAGACCACAAGTTTGTCATTTTTATTAAAATTAATATTTTATTTAAATGATAAATTTATTTTTGGATGCCCAATCACACCTTAATAAAAGATTGATGACGACTCCACGAACCACGTTTTTATCACAAAAATCACACTAATACCATTTTCGAAGCGGAACCACCCTTTTTCCATCGGGTTAAAAGACCGTTTCGACAAAAATCCCACTATAATTTTGTATGTATAATTTAGATGGCGACCCAAGTCCACCCGATCATTGCACCACTGCACTAGCACCAAACAACCGTTTATGATCGTTATGGCCATTGGATTGACGGCAATAGTTGCGACGGGGTCGACCGACAATGATAGTCGGCAGTTTTGGGGTTTATAAAATTTAGGGATTTTATGATATTTTAGAAATTTTATGAGTTGTTTTTATATTTTAGAAATTTTTAGAGTAATTTTTTTAAAAAAACGATTTTTTATTCTTTAAAAAAAATATTTTTTTTTAAAATTTTATAGTCCGACATGTGTCAGATAACGGTAGAATTTAATGATCATGATGAAATAAACACCTAAATATATAACAGAGAAAACGTTAGCCTAAAAGTGTAACATATAAAACGTTGAACACCTATTTTTTATAAAAAATTCTTTAAGCACCTAAGTTAACTTTGGGTATAGTTTGAGCTTTTATTTTTATATTAAGCCTTTAAATTTAAAAAAAATACTTTTAAAATAATTTAGTACTTGATAATTTTTTCTTTTCTTTTTTAAGAATGGCAACCAGATTTCATTAATTAAAATAATGAAATGAATCAAAATTACAACACACTCAAATATAGTGAGAAAAATAAGATTATAGTCACAAAAAATCTCAAACATAAAACAAAAATATTAAACTCAAATATACAAAGGAGAAAAAAATTCCATTAAAAGTGACGTCCAACGAATCTAATAACCTTCATAAGATTTCTTAATAATTTTGAATGTGAATATAAGAATAATAAATCACAAGATTAATATTTATAGTATTTTATATAATTATGATTGACTTAATAATAAAATTATCATAAATATTTATATATTATATCAAGTTAATTTTAATTATAAAAATTTTAAAAAAATTAACTTTCAACATTTATAAATATGTGAATTATGTGTTGATTTTTTTATAATTAGATCAAATTGACACAATAGGTAAATATTAAGGATTATGTCTATTGTCATGATAACTAAAATTATATAAAATTAATAAAATCATTAAAGATACGATTAGTCATCTTCAATTGTTTATTTTCAAAATTAATCAAGATACAATTATTTTTTAAAATTATTTAATTTTTAAATTATTTAAAGAACCTAATATATCTTTTAATAAGTATTATCCATTCAAAAGTGAAATTGCGGTTTGATGCAATTTTATCTAACCTAAATACTTTAAATTTAAGTTCATGTTTTTTGTGCATGTGTTGAGATATCGTTTAAGTAAGATTTTGAGTTTAAGTTTTTGTATATGCAGAAAATTCGTGCTAGAAGATTCATCATGAAAATCAGGTGTGCAACGTGGATTGGTTTAAATTAATCAATGTGAAACCTTAGAACCGAGTAGATAAAAAAAACTTTAAAATCAAGTTTGCAACATATAAAATTATGAGGTCGTCGAGAATCAAATAAGTGAATAATAGAGGGTCATAGTGCAAAACCTCGATAGAACAAGGAGCAATGCTTTGAGTTATGCTTTGGCGGCGTTTCCAGACCGGCCGAATCCTAATTCCTAACGACATTTTCTAAAGAAATTCCAACCAAATCTCCTAAAAGAGAAAGGAAAATAAAAACAAATAAGCGTAATTGCAAGATTCCTAATTTTGGCGGATCTAATCATATTTGTGAAATCACAGCATTTGAATTATCCTGTTGATAATATTTCTTTTTCCTGATATTCAAGTATTCAATTTCTTCTCCTTCTTCTTCAAGGTAAAAAGTTAACATCCTTATTATCACTAATTTTTTTGAATTTTTGTCTTATTTACTTTTACTTTTTGTTTTTAATTTGTTGACAGAAATTTTTAAGTATTCGACTGCTCCTCAAAAAATTGGGATTGGTTTCTTGATGAAGAAGGGAAATCGGGTGTTTATTTCTCTCTCTTTTTTGATAAACTAATGTTAGGGTTTCATTGAAAATAAAGGGGTTTTAGAAATGATACACTAATTTTGCTGAGTTTTTAACTACTATATGATTGAAAGGACAAAAGAGAAAAAAATGCTTCAAGGGAAAAAGTCATTAAAGGAAAAGACTGTGCACCAGATAGTACTATTTCTCTTTTTCTTTCTCATATTTTGTTATTTCAAATTCTTAACCTCGCCTTTTTTCTACAGTGATTGTAATGCATATTGTAGTATATCTATTATTGCACTTTGAGATAGAACTCTAATTAAGTTGCCATTGAATGCTAGTTGTTAAATGAATCTTTCGCCTTTGAGACATTTTTATTACTATTCTATTTCTCTTGACCAACAATTTTGGTGTCTTTGGATGTTATGAATTTTGACCTCTAGATGTCATGTTGATTGTTGCTTCATAGAGATAACGGGATTGTGTGGATGCGATTTTACTATCATATGCTTTATATTGAATCTCAAAAATGGCATTACCACTTGTAAATTGTTATTATTGTTATAATCAGGTTTATGACCATCTTTTTTACTTCATTCTTTACAATGACTGCAGATATGCAAAGCCAGCTCGTTCGTATCGGGTGTAGGAGCATTCTTCTTTATCCTAGAGGGGCAACAAATGTTTGCTGCGCATTATGTAATACAGTTTCCCAAGTCCCTTCCCCCGGTAAACTTCAATTCTCATTCTTACTAATTGAACATTTAAAATCAACCATCAGTTTTCTGAAGTTGTGAACAGTTGCTAGTTGTCGGTATCTTCAACGTGAACATGCTTATTATTACGGAAACTCAAAAGAGATCTGCATCATAAAATTAGCAAATTGTTCTCTTATTTTCCGGGCTATCTATATAGGTGAGTGGCATTGGGAACTACTTTATGTAGGAATACTTGGCTTTGTGGGTTTCTTTTCACCCCTTAATATTTGACCAAGTGATTTAGACTATGCTTCAAATAGTCGTATTAGAAACTACTGTGCTTCTTCATTAACTAAATGATGACTTCGGTTATCAATACAATGGAGATCCAATGGACCCCGTTTTTAAATTATGCTAGAATCTTATTTGAAAATTTTCTGCATGTTCCCCTTGCCAAAAAATTGTTCATTGGTTTTAAATGCTGAAATTAGAATTGAATTGAGTGGTACAAATGATGGAGCTGGGTTTTTGTTGTACTTACGGTTAGATTTAATCTGTCATTTTGCTGCACACAACAGCTATATTACAAGTTTGCTTGAATGGAATTTATTAGAATGTATTGTCTTACTTGTAATTGACTTATGTTAGTTAGATATGATGCTCGGACTCTGCATTTTTCATGAAGTATCTATGTCCGGCACTCGTGTCTGACAGTTACATTTCTCAAACTCAATAACATAGAAAAGAAGCTAACATGCAATATATACCTCTATTTAGTATAGTTCGATAATCTGACTTGTTAACTTTTGGAGTGAAGCATCGATTTCACTAAATTCAATTCAACTTGATAACAAAACATAGTAAAATCAAACTTGTTACAGTTTGTTAGTGAGAACTTACTGCTCTTCTTTTTTTTTTTTTGAGATTTTGATGTTATCTTATTGGAGTTTGAATTGCATGAGCACTCCAAACAAACGTCAAACTATTTTATGGTCCCTGAACCATACTCCATTGAAACTGCTGGAAGTACGAATCTTGGAAAGCTGCTCAGATCTACGATTCAACTTGGTTTGATTGTAGCCCACCCATATCAAGGTTGTTACACATATCATTTGGGCATTTTGGCCATGTTAACTTCCTTTAGTTTGGTACTTGGGCATCAATGTGGTACCGGATTTTGGACCATAATATCCAAAGGTTTGTTTTTAGAACAACATAGTAAGATAATTCATGACAATCTTTGATTGCAGGGTGATAATCTGCCAATCAATATGGCAGTACCCTTGGCACTATCCTGGTCCTTTCTACAGATGTCTGATTGCAATGCTACTGTATTTTATTTTTATATGAGTTCTCTTTTTCCTTTTTTTCATTTGGTTGCCTTGATTGATGTATAGTTTGAAACTATCTGGTAATGCTTTTAATGCTTGTGGTGTTACATAGAATATTTTACAGAAATAAAAGATTAGCTTAAGGCAAAGAAAACAATAATGTAGGGTGGCCAGTAACATTCCTCTTATCTAGATATGTAAATCAGTTAAATGTCAGCTAAGAATCTTATGGCTTGACAATCCAAGTTTTTAAATTAACCCTGCAGGGATGGGAATGACTCAACTCATATGTGGAGGGTGTCGAACATTGCTAATGTATACATGTGGAGCAACAAGTGTAAGATGCTCTTGCTGTAACACCGTCAACCTTGCGACAGGTATAATATACTGGTTTGTGTAAATGATATTTGTGGTAATAATGTTCGGAATTACAAAATTGTTGCTATTAAATGGAAAGTCATTTTTGGGCTTTGATGAAATGTTAATGCTTCTGTGTTCCTTCTACTTTTTATGAAATGTAAACAAGTTAAAGAAAGTCGCTTAGTTCTTTGATTAGCGCTTCCCCTCCTGTATTTAATGTGTCACAATGTGCTCCACGTGGATGATTTTTTTTTACCATCTTATATTATCATTTTATATTACTAGCAATCTGAGCTTACTTTGAGTAGTTAAAGATCTTAGAATGTTTCCAAACTTTGTCTGCCATCTGGATTATTGGCTGTTCTAATCAAATTATGCATACATCGTATTTTTAATCATTTAGGACGCCAATTCAGTTTTCTGTGGCTGTGGATCTTTTTCAGTTGCGGCATGCGCTTTTAGGCTGTGTTTGTGGTTGTTAATCATAGCTTTGTTTGCGGCATTTAAACTATTTCAGTAACCAGATTATCTTAATATGTTTCTTTATAGAAAGCAGCCTGATCATTTTGGACTTTGGTTATGTCTTTTCTCGAAGTGTAATTTTTAATTTGAATACTGGAGGTTGTATATCTTCTATGAACTTTGGGAGTGAGTATGGACTATACTGTATTTTCTTCTTTGGTTCCTCGTTTAATCTTTTATCAGTGCATTTCCAGGCTGCCTGGCAACAATTTGTTGTAAATGTTTGTTATTCATTTTTTCCTACCCTTTTTTAATTTCATGGTCCCCGGCTTGTTTACTGGCCTTGTTTTTTTCTTTCTTTTCTCTTCTTGGGTCTCATTTCCTTGAAAAAAGCACCATCCAACCAGATAGCTCACATCAACTGCGGGAACTGCCGTACAATACTAATGTATCCATATGGAGCTCCATCAGTCAAATGTGCTGTTTGTCAATATGTTACTATTGTTGGCGTAAGTGTTTGATTGAATTGACATAACTTTTCATTTGTGCATCTATCATTGATATTGAACATATTTATTGCATGTTTTGTGATACAAGGCCCCATGTTTTTTTCAATCTCAAAATCTTTAAATTCTTCTCAATATCACTGAATCTATTTGGTCTATTTCTGAATGTATCCATTTATTTGGTTTGCATGCGGTTGTTGCGAACTTCTTATGTTTTCTTGTTTATGAGTCTTCTGTACATACCTTCTCTCTCTCTCTCAATAATTCAAGTTGGTGGTAATATCTCTCAAACTTGGTCATATTTTCCCCAGCATAGTTATAGGTTGATTCAGGCCAAAATCATTTATAGTGGAAAGAGGATCTGTTACCTCTCCTGAAACAGGTTTTGGATGAGTTTAGTTGGTACCCCGGCCATTTCCACCCTATTAATGGATTGGGAGATTTATTTCTCAAATATGCAAGATTTTGCTTATTCTTACTAGACAAATTAATTCTTCTTTAACATGATGTTCACAAAGCAATGATTGTACCTTGTCGAATACCTCACATTGTTGATTCTCATAAGCTGTTTTGGGGCATGTTTCCCCTTTTGAAAGTGAATTGCATTGTATTTAATCAGAAGGATAAGTACTTATTTATTTACTTATTATGCCCATGCAATAAATATTTTTGAGCAACAGCGGCGTTATTGAAATACATAGTATATGTATTTATGTTTAGAGAACCTCTATTTGGTGATTTACCTACTCACTCTATTTCTCATCTATGTTTCAGATGGGCAACGTAAGGTTCCCACTTGCGGCAAGCAGACCAAATGCTGCAGGGACTACACCATCTACTTCGACAGTAAGTTATTGAAGTTTGATATCATTTTTTTTCCTTTAAAATGTAGATGGTTTCGAGTTACTGACGTTTACCTGAATCTAACCTTTTGACTGATGCCTTGTGCTCAGAGCCAAACAGTTGTTGTCGAGAATCCCACGTCTGTTGATGAGAGTGGCAAATTGGTAAATATAGTTTAACTGCACATATTTACGTTGTGTGTTCTTCGTTGTCACGAACTTTTATTATGATATTAAAGATGGAACATGGGCGGGGAAGAAAAAGTATTGACTGATACAAAATTATGATATTGCAGGTGAGCAATGTGGTGGTTGGCATAACAACCGACAAAAAATGATCCAGTGATTTTTTTTTATTTGTGGAGAATGAAAACAAACATGGTTATGATTGCACGCAATTAGTTGTGTATATTATCATTAAATTTTGTCCATTATCTATGTCCGTGTCGCTGCTCATGATGAGGTATGGAAATGTGTGTTGTACATTGTGTGTGAGAGATGGAAATGTTTCGTTTATATCTATCCTTATATGATGATATGATTTGCGAAAGTGAAATAATGTTCACATGTATGCAAAATGTGCATCATTCATTGCCATATCTTCTCGGCCTTAGTTCAATTCCTCTCTCTCTCTTTACCTTTTCGGCTTTTCTTGAGGGGGGGGGGGATACGGATCCACTACCCAACTATTTGGCCTACATAATTCTCATGGTCTATGATGTTAATGAGAAATTGTACTCCTTTTCTTGTGGGGGGGGGGGGGATACGGATCCACTACCTTCAAATTTTTATATTCAAATAATCTGATTATATTAAATAGAAAATTATAAAATATAGTTTTAAATTAAATTCAACATTTAATTGAACTTATTAAGTAATTTTAGTGGTTAAAGGGAGTGTTATACTCCTTTAAGATTTTAGGTTCAAGCAACTATGTCTACATGGTATGTGTATATTGTCAATGCTTAAGAAAAACTATGAACAAATATTACCTTTTAATCATCATCTCATACTATTAAAAACATTTGATTTTTCAACACTTATTTTTTTTAATTTATAAAACAACACCTTTATCAATATCGCTTGAGTTTTGACATCAATGCTATTAATAATGTTATAATTAGCAGAAACAATCTACATAAAACCAAAGAATTAAATAGTAAGTATTGAGATCAAGAACTAGAGATTATATAAGAAAGACTCTCCATAAAACCACGAATTTCAGCTTTAGTTTTTTTTTCAGTGTATTTTGATCCTGACTAGAAGTAAAGAGGAAAATCTAGTTGAAGATAGTTTTGAAATGATGGTGTTGATAAACTTAGCAATTATTGTATTCATTTATTTTATATTTATATAAATTTTAATAAATCAATGAACTTATTATTTAATTATTTCTACAGTGTTATTATTCCATAAAGATCTAAAATTTTAATAATTGTATGATTTAATTATTTTTACAATATTGTTATCCAAAAATATATGAAACACAAAATAAATAAATTACATCCAAAGTCAATTATCTGATTGATAATAAATAGGAGATTTATTTTTTAAAAGTTACAAACATATCACTCAATTAAAATATTGTTATAAACATGTCACTTTATCATTAAATATTAAAAAGAATAGTGATGTGATTTGATATAATAATAATTTTAATCCTTAAAATTTATATATTTTATCAATTTAGTCCTAATTCAAAAACAATTCAATGAATTTAACCTAAATATTTAAAAAAAAAATTATCATCTCAATCGTTATTCTTCTCTCTATAAATGTTATATTACTTTCTTGTTACTTTTCTGGTATAATAACAATTTAAAATAAAGGGTAATCTATGTCAAATACCACTCATCTTTATGCTCGGGATCGAAAATGCCACTGACGTTTCAATTTTGCCAATTTTAGCACGGACGTTTATGTTTCACTTCAATTTTACCACTCTATCGTTAATCCATTAACGACGCAATGATATGGCATGGACGGGCCGTGACGGTGATGACGTGGACGGCTTACCAAAACGACGTCATTTCAACACAACTATTTTGATGCTCAATAAAGACAAAATGACACCCGTTTTGCTTGAAAAAACTATTGAAATATTAAGTAACTATAGGGACTTGAACCCTAAATCCCTTAAATTAAAGGGAATGCTTAACCATTGAACTACATTATATTCTTCTATTATGTTTTCTATAAAAGTTTTAATATTAAAATATTAAAAACATTCCTAAGTGAAAGGAATAAATGGGTTCTAAGCTCACTCATTCCTACCTAACCATAACCAGCCAGACTTGTATGATGTAACTGGCAATTTTATAAACAAAGACAATAGCTTACCAACCTGATACAAGTGTTTTAGATCCATTGTATTTCGTATTACAGGATCCACGTTGTCTGGGAGTTTAGATATGTCAGTAAGCTGAGGCATGGCATGTGTTCAATAATGAATATGTTGTGACAATAGATTGGCACTGAGCTGGTGCCAGTTTTTCCATAGGCTTTCTTCCCAATAGAAGTTTCAGCAGCACAACACCAAATGTATACACATCGCTCTTATATGTTAATTTACCTACAAAAAACACCAGATAACACTTTCAGATAATTTGCACAACATGACATATAATTCAGATTTAGCTTATATACCATCTAAAAGGTATTCTGGGGCAACATAACCTAAAGTACCCGAAAGCTTTAGATTATTTTTGTTATGGGCTGTATCGGTTACTGCAAGACCGAAATCCGAGAGATGTATCAAGACGAAATGGAAAGAAAGTGAGCTCTAATAGATAATACAAGACCGAAATGGAAAGCAGCATAATCGTTACCTTCGAGTTGAAGTTTCAATGCAAAAGAATATTTGATGATTTCAGATCTCTATGGATGACTGGTGGGTTGCAATGTTCATGCAGATACTCTAATCCTCTGGTCAACAGTGTTATTTTTAAAACCATCGTCATTAACCAAGAGGAATAAGTAAAAATGAAAATAAAGCCTTACCTTGTTGTATCCAAAGCAATTTTCATCATTCTATCCCATGTTAATAAAGACCCCTGAGATGTAATTTAAAATTTTCCAGAAACAATAATTAACATATATCCTTTTATATTGGTGAGTTCTTAAGTTGTTCATGAGAGTCGAAGAGGGAGAGAGTGCTTACCATGTATCTGAGTTTCCAAGGAACCATTGCATTAATTCATAAACAATAAACCTTGATTCACTTTCACTGCTGAAACCCAACAATGATATTATGTTGGGATGCTTAAATTTACGTAGCAAATCCACCTTATTCTGCAATTCCATACAATATAACTCAACATAAAAAATGAATATGAAATCCTTGAAAACACATAAAAAGGGCTGATAATTTTTTTTAATAATACCTGAAATTTTTTTTCTGCATCCTGATTTTTACAGTCCAACTTCTTAACAGCAGCAAAAGAACCATCATCGAATTAAGCCTTGTAAAAACACCCAAATCCATCCTCACCCAGAATATTACCTTGATGAAACTTGTCTGTAGATTTTTCAAGCACTTTATAATCCATGAATGATGCATTATTTTCCTTAGAAACTGTCATTGTAGGCTTGAATTTACCAAAAAATGGTGTCAGTCCAGCCCCTTTTTCAGCATCTTCAAATCCAAAACCACATAAAGAAGGGGAAACATAGGGAAAATAAGCATCAGTTCTTAACCCTAACTCTCAAAGTCTCAGAACTATGAAGAAAAACTGAAACAGAATGGGGTGAAAAGAATATACCTGAGATCTTCCCATCATTTCTGGTGGATTTGTGTGAATTCTTACTGTAATAAACCCTTAAACAAAACAAAGAAGAGATAATTGCAGCCAATGAAGAGCAAGCAAGAATGAGAGTGTAAAACCCTCACCCCGTACTCGACCCGGATACGAGTCTGAGGTGTCACATTGACTTTTCAAACTTTGACACTGGACAAAATTCAAAGAAAATTTAAAACTTCCATTAAAATAAAAGCGATTTATCTGCATAAATCGGCCAAAATAACCAAAATCGATCAGAGCATATTCAACTCAATCACTTAGTACATGCCAACTATATTCAAATTAACCAAACACATTTAAATCATCTATTTTCTGATCTGAAATTTTGTAAGGGAGATGCTGACATGTTTTGCTCTTCTTAGCTTCTCTTCTCGCTTTTGTAACCTACGTGTGAAACAATCACACGCTAAGTCTATGACTTAGTGAGGCAAATAAACATGTAATGTAAACTATAACTTGTAATCATACATGAACTATTACTGCTATCACTCATACCCTTATTCATGTAACAAATCCCTATAACATATATGCAATATATCATTACATGTAAGAACATATATATACACACATATACTCATAATTTCCATCATTAGCCTCATTTCATTATCAATATCATTATTATTTATCTCACTTCGTACATATCCTCTTATACCTAGTATTTTAACCAACATTTGACTCATTTAATCATACAATCCACATATCATCATATAAATCATATAATACAATTCATAGCACAAAAACATACAAGTCACATGTAATATGTTTATTGTTATTTCTTTATTAGCCCATGTACACATGTGAGAACTATAGATATGTGAGTCTATAGAGGTTGTGCACAAATGTTGTCACCATAACTCGTATAAATGCACCGAAGTGTCGCGTAGAAATGCACCGTAGTGCCACGTAGAATTGTACTGAAGTGCCATATAAAATGTCCATAAGGACCACATAGAAAATTCCTTAAGAATCATATACATATACAAAGGCTCAAGTATGTGTCTCAAAAGACATCACACATGTTCCAAGGAATACATATATATCCCGAAGAACCGCGTAGACCCTCGACTCTTGGCATGCCAACTATACCCCTAGCTCTCATGACACATAACATGGGCATTATTATTTATGTCATTTCATATTCACACATTCATAACACTTATCTCTTATCGCATGTCTGATCTCTTATAATCATGTAATCACATAGCTCATATCATTTCTTGTGAAATCATACATATCATGTAAGACATATCAGACATGTTCACATAAATCACTTCCATATAATTCACATGATTTATTATCTCGTAGATCATATCACATTTTCATACAATTTCACAAATCATTATCATATATGGATATCACATTTGTACTTAATCACATAGATCCTATAACATATATTGTAGCATACTAACATATATCACTCATATAAATTCATTTATATACAAATTTCTTATATTCTTAATTCAAGTTTACATTACTCTTATAACCTTTTCCTATGACTTCATAGATCTTTACCATGTAATTTCTATATCATAGCTCATCTAAGCACATTAATCTTTCTCATACAGCTTATCTCTATATGATTATCATTATGTACAGATCTCCTAATTGATATTCTATTTTCATATTGTCCTATAAATCAATGCTAGTTAGTTTATCTCACTTTTCATTGAATACTATAAGTAAATTATAATAGTTTCCATAAACTTGACTCATGTAATTTATGTTTTTCTATTATATCTTCATCTAAACATATATTTACATGTTCATGATCACTTAACTTATTTTCTTTCTATGGTTATCACATACAACATTTACTATTATACATTATTCATGCTTATAACTTATTTCACATATAGTTACATATTTCATTTCCATATAACCCATATCATATAAATTCACACCTCATAACATATAATATGAACAAAACATATACACATAATACAAACTTAATCATGCATCTATTCATGCAAACATATAAAACATTAGAAACAGACTTATCACAAGTCTAATTTTCCTATAATAATATACACAATCTAATAATATGCACTCACCTTGGCCTCACTAAGTTCCAATCCACTTTTATGATTTTCTCTCTTTCGATCGAATCTTAACTTGATAATTGTTCTGAAACTTGTTCATGTTCGATATCTACATAATCATACATTGATACATATCAATATCTAATTGATATACTCTAATCTATCATTTCTTAGACCAAAAGAAATATCTATTTCAATTTCCCCTTGAAGTGCATCGATGCATTCTACAGTGTACCGATACATCCCTTGACATGTGCATCAATGCACTCCTTATGCATCGATGCATTAATTGCATTCGATGTTTCTATTTTTAAGGGGTGCATCGATGCACTTCATGTGCATCGATACACACTGAACAATTTCTGGAAATTTACCCTTGATGCATCGGTGCACATTGAATGTGCATCGATGCACATAGCCCATAATTCATTTTTAAGCCCGAAAATCTACTCAAATCAACTCAAATGCTTCATCTTTCATCCCCTTTCATGTTCTCAACTCATATACACATGCTTAAACCAATTTATATCCATATAAACCATCTTTAACTTCAAAATTCTATTCCTCATATGTAACTCAAGAATTAAACCAACTTTGCAATATGTTCTGATTCTAATTCTATGGCTTCTAACTTCTTAATTAGACCCTTGACAAGTCAAATTTAACTTCCAACTCTAGTTATGAACTCTATTTCAAGATTTCACCCAAGAACCTCAAATCTTTAATCCCTCCTAACTCCTTCATACTTTGATTTTAAGATAACTTAAGCTTTCATTAAGCTTAGTTATCATCTAATAATCAAAACTCAACCTTAAAATCAACAATTAATCCATAAACAAAGAAACTCACCTTTGAGCTTGGAGATACGGGAGGAGGAAGAAGAAAGATGAAGAGAATTATGGAAACCACTTTGTTTCCTCTTCCCTTCCACGTGTTAAATATATATAATCATATTTAAATATTTTCATTGCAAATGACCCTTTATTCACCTTATAATTACTAACATCTTTTAGGTAATATTTCAACATAAATCATTGAACTATTTCATTCTTCTACTTTAGTCACCAAATTCTGAAACTTTACAATTTAGTCACTAACCTGGTATTGCGGATGTTACAGAGAGCTATTGCCATTTTCTTGGGCGAATCCTTCTTTTTGTACTCCTTGCTTCCCAGTTGAAATCCTGCTAACTCATTAAACACTTTATAGAGTCAAAAACATAACTTTTCTCAGGTAATACAGATGTTACGTGGACTAAATAACTTTAAAAAAGTCGTCCATGTCATCGCCGTCATGACCATCCATGCAATGTCATTGTGTCGTTAACAGATTAACAGCGGAGTGGCAAAATTAAAGTGAAACATAAACGTCCGTGCTAAAATTGGCAAAATTGAAACGTCAGTGACATTTTTGATCCCGGGCATAAAGATGAGTGGTATTTGACATAAATTACCCTAAAATAAATTTGTCGCTGCTTTATGACATAATATTATTTAATTAATGCTTTGATTAGATGAGATTATTTGATTGACAACATCATAAAAAGGATTAAATTGATAAAAAATTAAATATAATTAATTAATTTTATTGAATTATTTTAAATTAGAATAAAATTAATAAAATATATAATTCCTGAGACTAAAATTGTTATCATATATACGTTTTATTTTATCAATAAAAATAATATATTTATAACTTAATTCAGTAAAATATTTATTATCTAACATACATATTTCAATTTTGACAATAAAGTATCATATAATTAAGTGAAAAGTTCATTAATAAATTCATAATTTCATGATTTTGGATGTGATTTACCCAATAAAAATAGTAGAGGTGGAGTAGAAGACAAGCAAAGGAAAATCCGTGGGTGGTTTGATCGTTTGCCGGATTCCGTTTAATACTGCGTGCGTTTGGGTTTTCGCGTTTTCTACTCCACTTTCTCTTTCTATTTATATATATTTAGATAGCTTTGTTCTTTTATTATATTTTAATTTTAAATCAAATATTTTTTATATTAGAAATTTATAATTATATATTATAATAATATTAATATTTTTCACCATTGTACTTAATATTTATAATTATTTAAGATTTTATTGAACAAATAAACCCTATTTGAAATCGGAAGTTTTGTCATCCGTTTAGAAAAAAAATGGAAAATTCATTTGATAGTAAATAAATAGATAAATCATGAATCAGTTTTTGCATTACTTTAATTTGAAATAAATTTTATGTTATCGTTTATTATTTAGATTGCTTTAATTTAAAACAAATCTTTATTATGGTCAGTATAAAAATATTATTTTAATAAATAATTAGGAAAGAACGTTAAATCGATAAAATAAATATTTAAGAATATTTTATTAGATAAAAAGCCTCGATTACAAGAATTATTTTAATAGTAATTAATTGAAAATTATTAAAATTCTAGTTAATGCTATTTAGTTCTGGATAATTTAAAGAAAATGAGTTGGATAGTAAAAACCAAGAAAAAATATTATTGTTTTTCCTTTAAGATTTTGACAAAAGAAGGATAAAAAATCGCTTGTATTTGTTTCAGAGTTACGGTGAAATTGTGCTGAGAATTAGGGTTTGTTTTTGGCACATTTGACAAGTTTTATGATTTTTGTATATTTAGTTCTTTCACTGCATTAAAACCCCCCAAACACAGCTGAAAATAGTAGCAGATTCTTATTCAAATAGGTTAGATTATCACTTTTTTTTGTTCATACATTTTTATTCTGTGTTCTTAAATGTGCAGATCTGTTTATTAAAATCTGCAGCGTTCATACATCAAATACAAATGATGTTTCTTTTTTTTCTTTTTCTGAAAGTAGTTTTTTTATTCTTTTAATAAATAGGTGATGTTTCAAGTGAATATTTATAGGCATTATGGTAATCTTGGTTCATAATGTTTTGTGTTCATCGGATCATTCAGTTATGATCAGTGTTGATTAAAGTTTTATCTTCTTTTGATTTAAAACAGATGGAATTAATATAATAAAACACTACATTCTGAATCATCTATTCTACAGCATCGATTATGACTTTATTAATTTGATTGTTGCATGGAACTACTTCACTTATTTTTCTCTTCATGTATATATGAAATCTTTTGTGGAAACTCATATCTATCACTTTATTGTATTTACAATTCTTCTTGTTGATTCAGAATGGATCCAGGTTTCTAATCCTTAGGAATGTAGAGGGAAAACAATAGCATAAGTTATCAGAAAATCCTTATCATGAATGAATTCTGAAATCAATAACAAGTTGCCAGCAACAATGGCTACTTATTCTCATATTAGAAGGCAAGACCAACGATCAAATTGTTATAAAACGGATCATGGATAGTATATCCGCATCTGGAAACTTTCTCCTGAACTTTCGTTAGGAGTCCTCAACTTGATTTCTTGATATGGTTCTTAAGTTGTTTCAAAGTGACTTTTTGCAACTGCCTCTCATCAAATTGACTACCTGTAGCTGCAAGTGAGATTTAAAGAGTGTTAGAACCAGGGCATACTCCATTTTCGCTATCTTCTTTTTATTGGTTGATGCTGTGTGTTGTTTGTATTGAGGGAAGGAGCTATTGTTGAGTTGGTACTGTTTTTGTTCTTGTCAGTATGCATATCTTTCTTTTGTTCATATGAATGCATGAATATAAGGACATATATTTGTATGCATTTAAATTTGAGTTTTAATATTTGCATGTGTTTACTTTGTTAACATGGATTATGTCATTTCCAATCCGATTTGTCATTATGTTTTTAATTTTAGAATACATCTGGTTCAAGCTAAGGTTATGAAACATAAAATATATGAATTTCTAACAAAAGATTATTTGCAGGACCACTCTTCACAACATTCCATGAAAAGAGATAATATTGAGCCATCCAGCAGTCCTCAAAGTCGAAAGGTAATTTAGCATGGTTTTGAGCGGACTCAATGTAACAAATAGGCTAAAACGGCTTCTTTCTGTGACATATATATTCTACTGCAGTAGTTTGACAATAAATAATTTATGTTTTTTCTATGTTAAAAAACATCATCTCGAAGTAGGCATTTTGAATCTAAGCAGAGTCTAGATTTTCTGCATGGATTTTGATGGTCATTTCAAATTTTTTGTTGAAGTATGTGTAATTCAGAAGTTAGTGGATGAGCATATTTGCATGATACCTGAAAGGCTGAAGTTATAAATGTCCTAGAAGAAGTGTTAAGACCTAAACTTTTGCAGCAAGAAACATAATTTATCTTATTTAAAGTGCTCCGCATTTGGATACATTGTAGGAACTGTCTGATAACTCTTCAGCTTTGTCCTACTAAATTCTGTTGCTTTATGAAATCATTGCCGGTCAATTCTAGGTTTCGGCAAGATGGGACCCTGATGAAGCATGTAGGCCTTCCATTGATGATGCTCCAGTCTTTTATCCTACTGTTGAGGTAATCTTCTCTTTTAAGAGTAAAAGTCTGTTGTAAACATTTTTGTTTTATTTTTCCCCAATATTTCCTTCTGAAACTTAGAGTTTATGATGTTCCCATTTACTAGGAGTTTGAAGACACAATTGCCTACATAGAAAAGATTCGCGAAGAAGCTGAATCGTTTGGTATATGTCGGATTGTTCCACCACCTTCTTGGACTCCACCTTGTCCTCTTAAAGAGAAAGATATATGGGAACATGCTAAATTTTCAACACGAATTCAGCAAGTTGACTTGCTTCAAAATAGGGAGCCAATGAGAAAGAAAAGAAAAAGCCGAAAAAGTAGACGGAGGAGGCATTCAAGAATCGAAGCCACTAGAAGACGCACCAATTCTAGTGTAGAATCTACTTCTGAGAGCAATGAGAAGTTTGGCTTCAGTTCAGGATCCGACTTCACACTTGAAGAATTTCAGAGATATGCAAAAGAATTTAAGGTAACATACTTTAAGAGAGACTGTGATAAGGATTCAAAGCCTGGTGTGGTTGAATACTCGAAATGGGAACCTTCTTGGGAGGATATTGAAGGTGAATACTGGAAGATAGTTGAGCAATCAACCGATGAGGTGGAGGTATGGAATATAGTCATCAAGTTGCTCCGCTCCCTTCAAGATTTCATTCATGGAAGTGTCTGTTTACTTCTACTGGGTTTTGTTATCTTATCGCAGGTATACTATGGGGCAGACCTGGAAACAGGAACTTTTGGCAGTGGGTTTCCCAAGGCATCAGCTACATTAACTGGAAATGATGCAGATAAATACACAACGTCAGGTTGGAACCTAAATAATTTCCCACGCCTACAAGGTTCTGTGTTATCTTTTGAAGGATGTGATATATCTGGAGTTATAGTGCCATGGCTCTATGTGGGGATGTGCTTCTCGTCATTTTGTTGGGTAAGGCATAAAAACAGCTAGAAATAGAGTTATAATGCACGGACTAGGGAAGGAAATAACTCCCTTTCAGAAGTTATCACTTTTCCACCTTTATTCCTTCTTTGTGTTTTAGGTCTGAAATTTTGATCATCTTTCTATTATTATAAACATCCAATTAATGATCCATGCCTATTTGTTATGTGTAGAAAGAAATGAAAGGGGGAGTAAAAAGTGGCTACTCATGTTTGACAATTTGAATAGTGATCCATGCCTATTTTTTTTTTCACTCATTTGTACTGTATTATGATTCAAGCAGCATGTTGAGGACCACCATCTGTATTCCCTGAACTATATGCACTGGGGTGATCCAAAAATATGGTATGGAGTACCTCGAAACCATGCTTCCACTTTGGAGGCTGCATTGAGAAAGCATCTCCCTGATTTGTTTGAAGAACAACCAGACTTGCTCCATGAATTGGTGAGACATTTGTTTTACTTTTTTCTTTATTTATTGGTTGGATTTTGCATATTTTCTACAGTTTTCATTGCTTCTTTCAGCGATGTTTGGTTTCACATCAGGTTGATGATGAGGAATGAGTATTTTCAAACTAAATTGGCAATAGCACCTTCATCCTGCTTAGCTGCAAATTTATACGTTTTAAGAATGTTAAAGAAGTTGTAGTATTTTAAACACTGGAACACGCTCTCTGTTGTCTACCAATCTAAATAGGTCATAGATGTAAAAATGTTGGACCTTGGGTTCCAAGACATCAAGGGATCTAAGAGAATCAGTTACAAGAAAGAAATGCATCTAGGTTGCTTTTTCAGCAGGCAGTTTATGTTTTGTGTAAATGTTATTCTTATTCATAGTCTAAACAGATAGTTATCCTGATCTGATTGTGCAACTGTATCTTTCAGTGTAATCCTAGAGAGCCAGGTCCGTTGTGTTGGTACTTGGTGATATTCATACATATTCACCTACAGCGTCTTTAACCAAAGGCTACTGATTAGAACACCATTAAATCGTCTATAATTGAAATGTAAGAACAAATATGCCCATGAAATGATTTTTAAGTATCTTAAGAATCTCATTACTTTTTCCTAGATGTTGTATCTGTTCCCTGTCATTCACTCCTATCACATTTATTTATTTATTTTTATATTCAATTAGCTTGCATAAACTTTGCAATTCATCTTTGGTCAGGTTACTCAGTTTTCTCCATCTGTTCTAAAATGTGAGGGTGTACCAATCTATCGAGCTGTACAATGTTCTGGGGAGTTTGTTCTTACCTTTCCAAGGGCATATCACTCTGGATTTAATTGTGGCTTCAACTGTGCGGAGGCTGTGAATGTTGCTCCTGTTGATTGGCTAGAACATGGTCAACATGCAGTGGGGCTCTACAGTGACCAGCATCGCAGGACATCGCTGTCCCATGACAAGCTCCTCCTAGGAGCAGCTTGGCAAGCCATCCAAGCTCTCAGGGAGTTATTTTTTGCTGGCAGAGAAACTCCAGGAAATTTGAGGTGGAAACATGTCTGTGGAAAGGATGGAATGCTTACAAAGGCTGTTAGGGTAGATTTTTTTCTCTCCACTCCTCTCCCCCCTCCCTCCCACACTGACAAAAGAGATACTTTTTTTATTATCTTATTTAAATGCACGTGCACATGATAAAGTGAAAAATGTCTTTTGCCACTATGTATACTAATTAATGTATGTAACATTACCACTCTGTTAACAGGCGAGAGTGCAGATGGAGGAGGAAAGATTGAATTGCCTTCCACCTCACTTACCCTTACGAAAGATGGAAAAAGAATTTGATTTGGAATGTGAAAGGGAATGCTTCTCTTGTTTCTATGATTTGCATCTGTCTGCCTGCAGCTGCAACTGCTCTCCTGAGCGATTTACATGTCTGAAACATGTAAAGTATTTCTGCTCGTGCCAAACTGAAGAAAGATTTGTCCTCCTTCGCTACACCATTGATGAACTGAAAATGCTAGTAAAAGCTTTGGAGGAAGGAGTAGATGCTGTTAAAGTATGGGCATGCACAGATATTGAAGGTTGTGATGCTCATGTGTCTAATTTGGTTCATGATAGTGAGGTAGTAAAAGTAGAATCTTCTCGAGTAAGTGGAGATTTTTCTTTTTTCCGGGGAATGGAAAAAAAGCTGGATATTAGTACTCCGTGCTCTTATGGTCACATTCTAGAAGTATTGCCATCAGACTGCCAGCATGGGACTAAATTAAAAGCTTCTCATGCCACCATAGATAGTGAAAACAATGTCTATAAAATCGAAGTCCTTACAATGAAAAACTTGGAGCAGGATGCCTGCATGAAGTTGAATCTTGGTATTATATCTGATTATCCTGCAATCAACTCGTTAAATGCCTTGGATAGCCCTAATGACAAGAGTGATGTGAAGACATTTTTACCTTCTTTTAAACATGAGTGTGGCTTTGATGAAGTAAGAGAACCTGTTCTAAAAAGAATCAAAAGTGATTGTAGCCCATCATCAGTTTCTCGAGATTCTCCCAACAAGTATCAGCATTCAATTTCAAGTGTTACTTTGGATTCTGATGGCTTTGATGGCAAGAACTTGCTTAGCGTTGAACATCAGTTTCCATATCCAGGAAAACCTAATACCTTGTTGAAGACAGCAACTGCCAATAGCTCAGATGTAAACACATCTATTGCTGCCCGAGGAGATCCATTGTTGAATTCTTCTGTGGAACCTTTAAATTTCGGATCTGTCGTGTTCGGAAAGCAATGGTGCAGCAAGCAGGCCATATTCCCAAAAGGTACATGACAGTGGAGTTTGATCCGATAGTTTACTATTTAATCACGTCTTTCTTGCCAGTAGAAGGATTTCATAGTCATGCTTGACTTTTACAGGATTTAGAAGTCGTGTTAAGTTCTTTAGTGTTATCAACCCAACAGAGACTTCTAGCTACATCTCAGAAGTCGTAGATGCTGGGCTCAGTGGACCTCTATTTAAGGTGAGACTACTGCTTGTCTACTTTGGGCATAAAGGTTCACTTGTAAAACTCCAGTAATCACTCAAGGGGTAACAGAAGCCAAAATCAGGAGGAAAAAAAAGGAGAAATGGGAAAAGAAAATAAATCAGATAGACAGAGAAAGAGCATAACAGTATTTGACATATAAGTTTACAAGCAACCAAGAGTAGTCGATGAAGATTTTTCACTGAGTTAGCTTGCTTGTACAACCTTATGTTCCTTACACCCGTTATTGTATATTTCAGGTCACTTTAGAAGGTTGCCCCACTGTGATCTTTGCAGATGTGTCGGTGGAAAAATGCTGGGAAATGGTGGTGCAGAAACTAAACCAAAAAATTTTAAGGAGCAATCTTGAGGGAAGAGGCATGCTTCCTTTACAATCACCGAAGATCGTCAATGGACTTGAAATGTTTGGATTTCTCTCACCACCCGTAATTAAGGTATAATAGCCATTTTAAAAATTAATCTGATTAATTTGACTGGTAGTTAGATGCTTTCTCATAATTACATCTAAAATGACATCTATTTTGTCCTGAGGCAGCACGATAAAGTTGCTAATGCATGTCTTATAGCATAGACTGCTTAGTCGCCCTTCTTCTATTTTAAGCTATTGAACAAGGTTTCAACTTATTGAAATCTTTCAAGTTTGACAGTTGAGCAAATGAACTAATGTCATCCCTGATGGTGATTATCTTACTTGAATATCTTTGCTGACAAATATGATCGTTATCATTCTTATCATGATACTGGAATACGGCTTACGAAATCTGATGATGAGATAATATTACATATTAATCCTTAGCATGTTCCAGCATCACTTCCATAATATTTTGAACTTAACAATTTGTCCAAGCCTTTTGATATTGTTAAATTCTTATCATTTGAAGCATGCATTTACCTGAACAGCTAGCATACTGACATAAATTTTTGTCTTGTCAGTTTTAGTTGTGACAATCGAATTCAGTTGTATATTTCTTAACAAATTGCCATCTTCCAGGCTATTGAAGCTCTTGATCCGAACCATCAATGCTCAGAGTACTGGAATCACAAGACTAGTAGCAATGACAACAAAGTTGAAATGAATACGGATTTAGATTGGGTTGGCCAGTAGTGTAGGGGAAACGAAATCAAAAGCTTCTGGTGTTGAATTGAGAAAATAGGTAGAGGATTATGTGAGCCAGCATCGATTTGGTGAAGAGAAGAGGTAGACAGGTAGTATTAAGAAGAGTTGAAATGCGTGGTGAAGCACAAAGTGCTGGATGGAGAGTGGCATGTAATGGAGATCCTTGAAACGTGTACATCGGTCGAAGATTCAGAGATTCGGTCAAATATTGTGGAGATTTAACAGCTTTAGCTAGTAAATAAGGGTGAAAAGGATGCGGTTGCTAAAATCTAAGTACTATCAGTCAGCTTTAATTTTGTTTTTCAGCTTTCAGGTTCATTCTTTCAACAAATCCTTTAGAGGAAGAAAAGGGCTTCATATGCTTGAGCCCTGAATCATATTATGTGCCCCTCATGCAAAGTCACCCATTGTCAATGCCCACCAAATTATCATAGATAAGGCTGCTTTTAGCTTTGGTAATTTTAGATATTGTATGAATTAGCAATATCTTTAATAAATTAACACGACATGGCGTGTTTAAATAAGTTGGTTATTAAGCAAGTAGTAGTAATGCTTTGGAAGTAGATTGGCGGAGAAGCAGGTAACCCATCATTTAAGCTTTTTTGTAAAAAAAAAAAATCAATACCAAAACTAATTTAATAAACTAAAAATTAAAGATATTAACGAAGCACCCAATTAAAATCTTTAATCTTAAATCTAAAATAATTTACTTTACGATATAGGCTTGTTATACACAAATTGGAAACTGAATTTAATATTTCTTTTCAAATTGATATTTGGAGTTAGATAATGATATTTCAACTACCAATTAGATTTTATTTTATTTTTTTATACATTTGAGGTAAATATAAGGCCGTATTCTCAATCAATTAACTCTGAACACTTATACCCCTGTCAGTGCTCGAACTCGTGACCTCTAAAAAAAATAAAGACTTTTTTTAACCACTAAAGTTGATTGATTTCTACAACCAATTAGATTTTATACTTTTTATTTTTACCAATTATATTTTAACATTTAAAGACATTATCATTTTAACTAATCAACGACACATAAAAAATATAATATATTGTTTAAATGTCAAATCAATATAGCTATCAATTTTAAAAATATATTTTTAATTTAAACATTAATTTGAGAGGAAAAAATGTGAAATCCATGTACCAAATTGTATAATAAACCTACATATAAGAGAGGGTTATTACATTTCGGGGGCGGTTATGGTAGAAATTATAAGATAAGTCTATATCTCACATCGCATATCATAATGTACCACTAAAGTGACGCTTCGAAAACATATCACAAATAAATATATTATTATCATATAAATATTAAAAAGTATAAGGATTTATTTAAAATTAATCATTTATTAAAATTTAGTTATAATTTTAATAGAATTATAATTTTTATCAAAAATAATAATTAATTTAAGTAATTTAATTTATTTTAAAGTAGTATTTTTAAGTTATATAAGTTAAAATCGACCATCAACATTAGTCACTGCAAGTGACTACCTTAACTCGTCAAAAAATCAACTGTAACAACATCGAGCACTTCAATTCACAGTCGCTTAGTTCGGCGGCGGCCTGTTATTTTTAATAAAAAGAAGGTAAACTACACGTTTAGTACTTAAACTATTACTTTTTTCCATTTTAGTACCTCAACTTTCAATTTTTTCAAAACCAAATCTAACATTTACTTTTTGTTTTATTTTAGTACATCGCCGTTAAAAAGTTCATGGCACATACGACGTGGTATTTTTATTTTGGTAAACTACACAGACTCAACTATCTTCTCACTCCTATTTTGATCACGAAGTTTAAAAGTTAATTGCTTCTATTTTGATACTCTCTAATGACGTGGACTATATTAGTTTTAATATGACTTGATAAATTAATTAATATTTAATATCAAATAAGATTTAAAATAAAAAAAATACAATTTTAATTCAACCTTTAATCCTCAAACCCCAATCGTCAATCCAAACCCCAACCCCACCTACATCACCCTCCGACCACCACATAAGAATCACTTGAAAAATTGCTTGCGAACTAGAAACAAATGAACACAGAGAAATAAATTTAAATGTCAAGAATACAACCACCACCATAACCTTCACAAAGACAAGTTAAGAAAATGTAAACATTGCTCAATACTCATAATTGAAACAACAAAATGCTCATAACTTTTTATATAAAAATAAAAACAACAACAATAAAAGGGAAAGCGTATGAAGTGGACAAGAAGGAAGTGGACAAGAAGGAAGTGAGCAAGAAGGAAGTTGCCATCCATGCTTTCTCATTTCCTCTTAAAATATTGTTGTTCTAGAAAAGTAAAACTAAAATAAAGAAGAGATAAATATTATGAGACAAAAACAAAACAAAAAATCAAAGTTTCTGTTTATACTTATTTTCTTGCACTTTCTCTCATTTTCTAGGCAAAATAAAGATAACACGTTTCACTAGATCACTAACCAAACAAAAACAACGTTACACCTTTTTACTTTCACGTACCTAATCATAAAATCAAAATGAAAAGAATTTAAAAAAAGAAGAACAAGAACTTGATAAAGATAGGTATGGACTGCAAGGTTATTTTTTATTTTTTTGTGTAGTTTCACTCAATCATAGCACTGCTTCATGCAAGGGAAGAGAAGGAAATGAAAGAAAAAACAAGGGCTAGTTTGGATTTTTGGGTATTCTTTGTTACATGAAGATGATGTTAAAGATGGGTTGAGGTTTGGAGATTTAGGATTAAGATTAAGGATTTTAATTTTGATTTTAAATTTTATTTGACATAAATAATAATAAATTTGTCATATCATACTAAAAATAATAATAAAATAATCCACATCATCAAAGAGAGATAAAAATACAAGTAATTTAGAAGTTTAATGATTAAATTGATTTTTTTAAAATTTTAGTGATTAAAATAGAAGTGAGAAGATAGTTAAGTGATAAATTTTGTCATTTACCTAAATAAAAATATGACGTCAATTGTGCAATTAACTTTTTAACTAAAATAAAATAAAAAATAAATATTATGTATGATTTTGAAAAAATAAAAATTAAGATACTAAATCAGAACAAAAGTGATAATTTAAATATGAGTTTTAATGTAATTATAAATAATTAATTTACTTAAAATATATTTTGATGCATTACTTTAGTAATATATAAGACGTTTAGTTGGTTTTTTTTCTCTTGGTCCATGGTATCTCTTCTCGAAAGCTTTGAAAAAGAAGATGTAGCCCCCGTCAAAACTGACGATTTGACTAAACTGACATCTTTTCGTCGTAATATTCCCTCTCTAACACCCTTTGACCAATATTTCCCGAAGTAGCACCCTTTCGGCTGAGGTGACACAAAGGCGCATCCACGGGGACGCTCTTTACTGGGTTTATGTTGACTGGGATGCCACGCGTGTAAAGGCGCATCTCCGGGGACGCGCTTTATATGAGTTCTGCTGAGTCGGATGCCATGCTGGTATTTTTTTAATAATAAAGATTTTATTTTTATTGTTATTATAAATTAGTAATATATTATATAAAGTGTTTCGGTTATAATTTAAGAATTATCTAATGTATTTTTTAAATGTGTGTTAAAGGTTTAGTGAATTTAGGTTTTAGTGTTATATGTTTCAAGGACTTTGGCATTCACCCATTCCACGCGACATTAATATGATGGAACAATAGATGAAAACCAGCTTTGATCTTATTCTAGTTATAGGAAAAATATATGAAATTATAATATTACACGTATGGTTATATATCTATTATTTTTTATTTTGATTATCGATCTATTAATTTTGTCACTTAATTATTTAAATATTATCAATCTAGTCATCTGTTATCAATATTTAACGAAAATATTGATGTATAAGTTAATAAAATTAGTATAATTACACATTTAATCTTCAATACTTACATATTTTATCAATTTAGTCTTACTTTTAATTTAATTTAATAAATTTAATCCTCCAATCAGAACATGAAATGTGTCATCGTATACATAATTTTTTTATAACTTCTAATTTGTTTAATTTAATATTTTTTTCTCTACTTAGAAGGTGGAATTATTATAATATTTTATAATTAATAATAATTTTTATAATAAATAATATTAACTATTATATTAAATAACTATCATAAAATAATTTTTAAATAAAAATTTAAAAAAAATAAAATGTATTTAGATGTACATACATTGAGAAATGATAGAAAAAACAATTACATTTAAATATTAGAAACAAAAAAATTCATTTAAATAGAATATTAATTACATAAGGGTTAACGGTTATGTAATGATAACAGAGCTGGACATTTTTTTCTATTGTGCCCGATGTTTCTACAATGTCTACATCGTTTTTGTTCTGTTGACTTCTCTCGAATATCCATATCACAATGTATTCTAGTAGATTTTGGACGACCTGAGTCTCTCAATAGCAATGGATCTAGTACAATTGTAAGTCAAATTTGAATCTCAACTGGGTCTCTTTCGTTTCCTATGGGTGAAAACTCAAATTCATATACATTGAATACTTGTGAAAGTTGGTATACGGGATCAACATAATTTTTGTAGTACAAATGCGAATGTGAGCAAGCTGCAATAACATGAGAGCATGGATATTTGAGTGCTTGAAAGAAACCACAATCGCACCACCTCTCTTGCAGATTAACTCTGAAAGAATTAGCTTAAATCCCTTGCAGCAGATGTGGCATTTCGGTAACACGAAACAATTCACGGGTGCGAGAAAAATTTATAACCAACATGCCATTTGATGCAACCATTTTTTTCTATAAATCAGCTACTAGTCTTGGGTGGTAAATATGGCCGTTTTGCATCCAAGTAAGAGCTTGTCCACCGAGCTTTGCAAAGAGTTGACCCAAACGAAAATAAGTCGTTTTGACCAATGTGTTTTAATGTATATGTTAAGGATAAATCATACGTATGGATAAATTTAATTTCAATTTAAGTACTGTGAACTATAATTGGAATATAACTTTTAATTTTGAATACAATTGGAATATTAAGTTGAATTTAATGTTAAATTTTGAATACCATAATTTGTATTTTAATTTTAAATTTCGAAAACTATAATTTGTATATTAAAAACATTTAATGTTAAATTTGAATAAAAAATAATATTAAAAATATTGGTGTAACAACCATGAAACATTTAAATAACATAACCAAATTACATAAATTTATGAAATATAACTATTTAAATAATATTAAAATACAATTGGATCACCGATGTCGTCTTTTCGAATGAGTTCCACATGGCGGTGGTTGTCTATTTCGCTAAGGATTTCTTCGTGGAACTTGTTCTTCAGTCTCCTCATCTTCACTATCATGATCGGCATTTTCTTCAGCTGGTGTTGTAGATGACGCTGAAGGGCCTGTATAAAATAAAGACCCTGGAGAAGTGCTACTAACAATCTCACCGCTCATAGAAAATTGAGAAAAGTGTGAAAACATTGGCATCGATGTCTGTGATCCAGATGGAGATTGAGGTGTCTGTGGAGAAAGACCACCAGCCAAATAATATGTATATGAACCATATGTTGGATCATTAAACATAGTCGTATATGTACCTCCATATGGTGTCATAAAACCCTACGGGCTAGGCATGTAACCTGGTGGGCTATGAATGTAACCTTGCGGATATGGCATATAAACTGGTGGGCTTGGCATATATCCCTGAGGAGATGACATCTGAACTGGAGGGTTGGGCATCATCATCGGTGGATAGGGATGTTGTGGTAGGATTGATGCAGAACCGATAGCACCTTCTCTCCGTCCACGAGTTGGGAGACGATGATATTGAGATGGTGGACGTCTCTCTCGGCACTAGGAATGTTAACCCCTCGATCTTCCGCCGAAAGTAGAAACGACTTTCCATTTTCATTAAACCAATCCATATAGTTATCCGTAACCATATGACCAGTTTTAGCGTAAAATTGTCGAGGGGCCAATTTTGCATACCGGTTCTCCCAAAGCACAATCCAATCTCTGTGTCCCACCACCCAGTTAACCTCTTTCTTGCCTTGCCTATCTATGTTATGCATGTCGTCTAAATTCCTAGGTGCTCCAGGAATATATTGCGTACAACCAAACTGACGGAGCACGCGATCAACTGGATGCCACTCAATAATAGCATAACATATAAGAGGTAAAATTGACATCCAAACATCTAATGACCCACTGAGGTGAGGTGAGATACAAGCCTTTACTTCATTGCTCGCATAAGGTATCCACTGAAACTGAAATATAAATATACAATTCAAATAAATATAATATTCTAATTATATCTAACATTTTAAATTAAAATATTCATATTTAAACATATTTCAAACATACCTCAGACCCAGCTTTTGTATCAATAAGTAAACGGATTTCCTCTAGTCCAGTAGGTATATCTTTATGATTCTTTCTTTTCATCGACCACCTATGAAATATAATATAAACTAAATATCACTCTATTTAATTAACAATATTTAAATCAAATTTCAGTTCGAAAATTACCTCAATAATAAGGGGAATGCGTATGGTTCATTGACGATTGGGCATAAGAAATGCATGCGAAACCACACCATGATTGCAGAAGCAAGAGATATAGCATTTTTCTTATAATTTGTCGCACGACATATTTCTCTAAAGAGAAATGCCAAAACTGCAGCGCCCCAACTATATCTTCCAGCTTCATCAAAATCAATCAGATGCCGCAACCAGATACAATGCACCTGGTTGCGAGATTTTTCGGGCATCAATATTCCTCCAATGATTAGTAGAATATAAGCCCGAGCACATGCATTTACTTCATCATCTGAAGCATTTTCATTCAGAACTTCAAAATTAGCTTTCAACCATGATAAAGTTATTCTACCTCCATTAAACTCTGGCGAAGCAGCTCCAAGATACTCCATGCACATTGACTGTCAATCACCATCCGTCATACCACACATAATATTCCCATCGACGGAAAACCCAGACGCATAGAGACATCCTCCAATGTAATTGTAGCCTCTCCACATGGAAGATGAAATGTGTGTCTCAGGCCTCCACCTCTCAATCAATGCAGAAATTAGGACATGTTCGAGTTTGCAACCGCCAATAATTGTTGCAATATACTTGAACCCGACAGAAGACAAATATGGCAAAATACGTTGTGGTATAGGTATATGTGGGTTTTTAATAAAAGTCTCTAAAATACGATCAGTTTCCTAAATAATATGCATTATAAAAATTTATAATTAATATAAATTCATTATAAATTTAAATTAAAAATAATAATAAATATTAACATTAATTATAAAAAATTACTATATCACTAAAATGTCTAGAGATATGGTCTGCATCCAATCGCAACAGCATTTCACTTTCTATTATAACTAGAGACAAAAAATATAATTAGCACAAAAAATAATTAATTAATAAATTTAAATAAATAATAATTATATAAATATTATTTTTATAAAAAATTAATATTTATATAATTATATTACTATAAAATATAAAAACTATTTAAAAAATACTAACTTAAAAAATAAATTTCTTACTACTAATAAGAAATTTAAAACTCGAATAGTTGGAGAATTTGAGTTATATAAGAGAGGAGAAGATGATTTTGGTGTGAAGAATGAGCGGGTTGAGGGGGTTTATATATGGGAGAAGGAGGGGTAGTTGGGGGAAAACGGATGAACATTTATGGAATTTAATGAAAGACGCGTCTCCGGGTATGCGCCTTACCCCCGTGGCATCCGACTCAACAGAACCCCGTGAAAACGCATCCTCGAGGATGAGCCTTACACGCGTAGCATCACAGTCAGCATAAACCCAGGTAAAGCGCGTCCCCAGGGTTGCGCCTTTGTGCCACCTCAGCCGAAATGGTGCTACTTCGAAAAATATTGATCAAAGGGTGTTAGAGAAATATTACATCGAAAAGATGTCAGTTTAATCAAATTGCCGTCAAAACCCTAATTCCCTTTCTTGATTAATTTTTAAAAATTCCATCAAATTTCTAACATCCCAACCCTCTAACCCTATATTTGGTTTATATGTTTCTCTCTTACTCTTTCATAAATATTGCCAGGCAAGCGATAGGTTCAACATCAATTCCCAGCTCGAACATCTCCAAGCCAAATACGTCGGAACTGGCCATGCTGATCTGAACAGATTGTTAGTTTATAATACTTTTTCTTCTCTTCTATTAACTGAACAAAAGAATTGTCACTGATAATATAAATATACATATGTTTCCTTGGTTAATTTGATGGCAGTGAATGGGCGGTGAACATTCAACGAGATAGCTACGCATCATATATTGGGCATTACCCAATGTTGGCTTACTTTGCTGTGGCTGAAAATGAATCCCATTGGAAGAGAGCGCTACAATTTCATGCAGGTAAACTTTATTCTTTTCTTAAGTTTGGTGTTTTTGGATTTATTAGATTCATGCTTCTTTGCTTGCCTGGCGGTGTATATTGTGTGATATTTGAACTAAGTTTTATGGTTTTAGAATTTTGTGGAATGTAGAGCGTAGAGGCATCGATGCTTTTCTCCTTTTTCCCTTGGGATTTATCTAAGCTTTTTGAGTTTCAAAATGATTTTCTTTGTATTCCATAAGACCAATTGCTTTTACTACTTGAAAAAAGAGTTTAAAGCTTGCCTTGCCCTTACATGGAACAAAATGATTTCTTTTTATGTTTTGTTGAGTGGAGAATTTGGAGTAATTCTATTTCTACCTTGGGGTATGCTTAGAGGAGAATACACACATTTTTGCAATCCAAGTGGGTGCCACGTTGCCCAGACTTACTAAACAAATTAGGTGTATCCTATACCATAGATGGGATTCTTGGATACATTCTGTACCTACCAATGGCTTTTCGCAATGGTATCCGCCTGTTTATTTCAATCAAAACTGATGAAAAATCGGATCTCTATTAGGGATTGGTCCTCTGCTCCGGTCAGTCTCTGTTGTAAGAATGAGTCTTGTTTAATATCATCTTACTAAATGACGAACTGAATTTCGATATTTTGGTTGGCTAAACGAGTCTCAAGGTATAATTGTTGGTGATCTTAATTGTGCAGAAAATGCTTCTGCCTTGTGGTCTGCCTCCGGAAAGAGAAGACGATTAAAAGCATGAAGTGTTTGTTTGTTTTTAACTTGAAGCATGAAGTGTTGTAACCTCAACTTTATCCCTAGCAAGCTTTGTTGAATTCTAGCAACTATTTAATTCTTGAAACGTCCCTGGTCATCTTGCTGATTCTGGGTTTGCAGCTACACAATATTTTAACTTTTTTTTGGATGTGTAGTCTCTGGGTTTGTTTATGTCCATGCTTGCATGGCCTGTGTACAAAATTTGGTGTCTGTTTCCTGCATATTTGATATGCTCCAACAGCCTTTCAAAAAAAAGATAGGTTCCAACAAGCTAAATAACAGGAAATTAAGTTTAAAAAAAATTGCCAACAGAATCATATTCATTAAAAGAATCCGTTTTTGCTCCACAGTTTTCAGGAGTTAAGTCTTTAAGTTTTGATTGTTTAAGTCGGAAGAAGTGCATTGGTAAACTTACACGGTGGCCGGAGTACTAGTGAAATCAGATCAAAGATGGATTCGTTGTTAATTTATTTTATTGGATTTTCTATAAAAACTCTGTTTGGCACAAGGCCAAGCAAAACATTTCATAGACCATACGCTGCTGGTTTGTCTTTCAACATATTAGCTCCAACTGAACTTCAACCAATAGCAATCCCCTAACAAACTTTAACTCACCACTAACAATTTCCCAACCAAAACCTAACAGCTTAAGTGCTTAACAAAGCTCAGAAGCCTATTTATTCCAACATACATAAGTGTTGAATACGAAATAAGAACTGCAAAACATGGATTATAATACTACGCTCAGTGCAAATTTTGCCCCTTGATATTTATCTTTCTCATTTCAATACCTTATATTTTTGTTAATAACGTCCCTAAAGAATACACAACTGTTACGCATTTACCCCAAAGTCTGTTATATACATTAGTTTTTTGGTTACTTGCCACTTTTCTACTAAAGAAACTTTAATGAGAAACAAAAAATCACATGTCAAGTCTTTTAGATTTTATTTATTTTTTTATTTTTTTATTTAATCTTAAATTAATCTCTATTTATTTCTATGTTTTATAATTTAGTTTAATATTATTTATGATGTTTCTATTTAAAATAAATATAAATATTATAATTAATATTGTCCTTAATTATAAAATATAGAAATAAGTAGAGATTAATTTAAGATTAAATAAAATAATTATAAGCCAAAGTGAATAAGAATAAAATCTGAAATACTTGTTGATTTACCATTCCTCGTTAAAGTTAACTGCATTTCTTTAGTCAAAAAGTACTATGTAACACATTTTGCTTAGTTTATTTTAACGTTTGTAATGCCATTGGGGTAAAATTAGTAATATTTATATATATTAGGACATTATTAACAAAAAAAAGTTAAGTATCAAAATGAAAGAAAAAAAAAAGATAAACGTGAAGGGATAAAAGGTGTATTAAACCTAATAATTAATGATAGAGAATAACATCCTTGTCCTTTACAAGCTTTATCGAATGCTGACTTTGCTTTCTAGTAATCTTTCGAAACTCGAAACCCAATAGCTACAAGCAGCATGAGACATTTACGTACGGAAATTGGGAAAATGACTGAGATATTGTTGTGGGAAAAAAAATCTCTATAGGCATATCTAGAATTATTTCTCTATTTAGGGTGAAATCTACAGCAACAACACTAATATTTATGATTATTTGACGTCTTCAGGTCAAACTTAAAGACTCTAGGAGTGTACAGCGTCTTCAGGCCTAGGAGAGACAACCTACTTGTTTCTGCATGGCCTGAAGACGTCATGCACTCCTAGAGTGTTTACGTTTGGCCTGAAGACGTCGTGCACTCCTGGAGTCTTATCAGGTCCGTGGCTGGGGCGGCACAAACTGCTCGACCGCATAGGGCCCTAAAAAATGGGGTCCCAAAAAAGTATATATATAGTGACGTTTTTCTAATAAACGCTACTATAGATGGACCTATTGCGATGTTTTTTCAAAAAACGCCACTATTATTACGGCTTTATTGATAAAACGCCATTATAGATGGATCTATCGCGGTGTTTGTCAAGAAAACGCCACTATTGTTACCCCAAAATCGAATATATCTAGAAAATAAGAGCCTCTTTATAAGAATTTGTACAGGGCCCCCGAAAATCCTGCCACGGCCCTGAGTCTTATCCATTGGCTTGAAGATGCCATGCACTCCTGGAGTCTTTACATTTGGCCTGAAAACGCCATGCACTCCTAGAGTCTTTACATTTGGCCTGAAGACGTCATGCACTCCTAAAGTCTTTACATTTGGCCTGAAGACGGCAATGTAGTCATGGAATTTTTGTGTTGTTACTGTAGATTTCACCTTAGATGGGAAATAATCCCCGATGTGCCTTATCTCGAGAATTTTTTCCACAACAATATCTCGGCAATTTGGACTACGGAAATTTGATATAAAAACAACAAATCATTTTTATGATAAAATCTTTGAAGTTTAGTAACAGTAGGTAGGAAGACCAGCATATTTATACGATTTTTGAATTCAAGTTGAAAGAGTGATTAATTTATTTTTCCAAACTTTCGCTTTTTACCTCCAATTGATTTGATCAAATTAACCCTACAAAGAATACAAGTGGATATAACCTACAAAATTTAAATATAAAAATTTTGATCGAGGAGTGACAGTGTTGGAAGTTAAAATTGAGATACTTGGAAATATTCCTGTAATTAATCTAATCTAATTAATTAAAAACAGTAGATTAATTCCTTGTTTGTCTTTGTTTTGATTGGATAAAGGTTTTTTCGAGCTCATAATAGTTGCAAAAGTATGATTTATGTATTTGAACTGACAAAGAAATTAGATATCTGATTTTTAAAAAATGTATAAATTTAAGGGTTTATTATTTAATTGTCTTAAATGTATGTGTAATCAAGTTGTTTATGTATCTAATGTATAAAAGAGTTTCTTTTATTTGTTCTGACATTCAAGATATTATATTTTAAAGGTTTAATACAAAACAATGTCCAAATTATACATTTTTCTTATTTAAATACTTCAATTTTCTTTACGATAAATTCAAGTGTTTAACGTTACTATTTTAAGCATTTCAGTCGTAATAACCGTTAAAAATATTGTTAAATAACATATATCACATTTATATAATTTTAAATTTTTATCTAAAATAGAAAACCTAAAATTATAATTTTCTTTTTAAAAACCAACAAACCCTAATATCCTTAAAAACCTAAAATCCCTCATCTTTAATCATTTCCCGATCGCCGCTTATGGTATCGATCACTACCAACATTGTCAAATATCCACTCACTCGTTGTCAAATCATCGCTATCGGTCTTTTCATTTGACGTCATACAAATTCCCTAAATCCTTAAACTTGAAGCCCTAAATTCCCCTCATCCAATATTACCGTTATTCACCCAATCAAGCGACCTGTCGTTCACCTAAATCCCTTGCTCATAATCAAGCCACCGTGTAAAATATATCGAGTTTGCATTCTGCGAGAAGCAAAAAGCAGGAGGATGTGGTGATTTTTCCTTGGTTGTTAAAACAATTTTGGCCAACTTAGAAATGACTGGAATTAAACTAGCAACGGCAAGGAATGGCCGGTAATAGGGTCATCGACGAAGAGGTGGGTATATGCCGGCGGCGGGGGTGGTAGCGGGGAGATGACCGACGACCTTAATAAGGGATTAAAATAAGAAATTTTAGGTATTCACGACGTTTGTGAATCCTGACGTTTGCGAATAGAGCAAATTGAATTAAGAGGGTTGTCCTCGCTTCTATAGTACCCGACCTGGATTAGTCGGTCAATAGATCGGATACCAGTGATTAATTCAAAAAAATGATTTTTTTAAATAATATATATTTTTAATTTTTTAAAAATAAAATTTTAAAATTATATAAATATGATGTGTGTCATTTAACGGAGTTTTTTTAATGGTTGTCATTAGTGAGGTACTTGAAATGATAACATTTGTAACATCAAACACCTAGATTGACCGTAAAAAATTTAGTCACCTAAAGGAAAAAATATATATAATTTAAATATTTTTTATATTAAGTTTTTTTTCTTATTATAGGGTAAACTATACTTTTAATATCTAAACTATCAGTTTTATTTTATTTTAGTATCTAAACTTTCATTTGTTTCAAAATAATGCTTAATATTTACTTTTTGTTTTATTTCAGTACATGTCATTAAAAACTTAACGAAAATGTTGAACGTGGCCTTTTTTTAGATAAATTACATCAAAATCATGCCTAATATCTTTCACTCCTACTTTGATCACTAAAATTTAAATTGTTTTAATTTAACTACTTAACTTTTAAATTGCTCATGTTTTTATCACTAAAATTTATTTTATTAATAATTTTTGTGATATGAAATTTATTATTATTATTATTTTATTAATATATAATTAAAATAAAAAAATTAAATTTGAAAGTTAGATTGATTAAATTAGGAGTAATTTGAAAGTTATGTAATTAAAATAAAAAAATAAATTTCATATACCAAAATAGAAGTGAGAAGATAGTTGAGCGATGAATAATGTAATTTACTCATAAAAAAGTGACATGTTGTAATAATTCCGCTAAGATTTTAATAGAGGTACTAAACCGAAACAAAAAGTAAACATTATATATGATTTAAAAATAAATAAAAGTTTAAGTATTAAAACAAAATAAAATTGATAATTTAAATACTAAATATGTAATTTACCCTAAAATGGCAACACATTTTCAATTTTTAATACAAGAAAAGAATAAGTCAAGTCCAAGTCAAAGTCCAGAAATAATGAGGATGGAGAATAAGATCCTTCGGAATTTAATTTAAAAAGGAATTTATTAAATCAAGTTACCGCGTGAACATGGGAATCTCCAAGAATGAATAGAGAAAACGCCCAAGAAGAACAAAGAGCTACAAAGAAAGCAAAGAATAGAGAAATAGCAATGGAAGATATTGAAGCGAATCAACCAACAGGGAATATACAAACTGAAGAAGGGACTCAAGAAGTTAACGAAGCAAACAAAGATCCTCCTAAGAGTCCAGAGAGAATTTCTTATGTTGCTATGGTAGCCAGTGGGTCGAACTACAAGAAAAATCCTCCCGTCAAGATGCCTGAAGAAGAAATAGTATTCCAAGAAGGAGATATCATAATGGACAACTCTGGAGACTTTCCAAGGATAAGCTTTTCTAAAAGAATCCATGACCTGATAGATCAAAACATGAAGCAAGTTATCATTACAAGACTACTGGGAAAAAAGATCGAGTATAAGGCGCTGATAAACAGAATATATGCACTATGGAATCCGATAGGAAATTTTAACTTGATCGATCTTGAGAATGATTACTTTTTAGTGAAATTTGAAAATAATGAGGATTATACGAGAGTGCTTACAGACGGTCATTGGATGATCTATGGAAGCTACCTAACTGTTCAACCGTGGTCAAGAAACTTATCCACATCTGAAAAGCATCCTTCCCAAGTAATTGCTTGGCTGTGTCTACCAGGGCTACCCTACAAGTATTATAATACAATGTTGATTAGAACTATTGCTAATACCATTGGAAGAGTTATCAAAATTGATTATAATACCAAGGCTGGGGAGAGAGGAAATTTGCCAGAGTTGCAGTTGTTATAGACCTCAATAAACCTCTTATTATATGTATGGGGATTGATGATTTTATCCCAAAAAAATTGAATATGAAGGTCTACAATAGATTTGTTTCAATTGTGGTACTTATGACCATGCTAAAGAAAACTGCCAGATCTTACAACAGGATAATCAGATGAATATTGTAAACACTGATCAAGACAGTGGAGCACAATCAACAAAAGATAACAGTAAAAAAATGTTTCGACCCTTGGATGGTTGTTCAACCAAGAGGAAGAAACAGTAAATATCAAAGAAACCAGAATAAAAACAAAGAAGTGGAAAAAATAGCAAATCAGAGATCCAGATTTACACCAATTCAAGAAGAAATGTTGGAGGAAGAACCCAGAGGCAATAATAAAGATGACCAACTTATAAACAATGAAGGGCAGGTGTATAAAATTGACACAAGATCGAACACATCTATAAACCAGATTAATAAAACAAAGGATAGAAGAATGATGGGCAACAAAGTCAATGCAACACGTGAAAAAGAAACTACAGAACAAGATCAAAAGAGAGATAAATTCATTAGCGCTGGGAAAGATAACAACAATCTAATTGAGGTTCCTATTATAGAAGAAGAAACAAAAATGGGTCATGACCACAACAGAGAACAGAATAGTGGAGAAATACAAATCATTGCTAAGAAAAATGCTCACATCAAGGAATACAGATCAAGTTTGGGAACTAGAAACCATGCAACTATTTCAATTCAAGAAAAGGACTACAACTGCAGCCAAACTTCCAGATGGAATTTCAATAAGAAGCCCAGTCATATCTCTAGCATTACAAAAAAAGGTCTGAAAATTAGAAAATCCAGAAATACTATCACTCCTACTGTTCCGATGTTATCCGAATGGATTCAAGAAAATACCATGAACGTAGAGAATTTAGCACCCCCTGATAATAAAAGCCCTACTGCTAATCAGACCCAATTACTAGAACAACCTAGTCAAAGTCAAGTTCAAGAAATTTAACATAGGGGAAAGGAACATACAAATAGTATTATTTCACTCTCTCGAGAATGATGAAGATTCTATTTTAGAACACCCAAGGAGTTGTCAAACCTTCCTTTAGAAGACATTTCAAGGATTGTGTGAATAACAATAAGCCTAAAATCATTACTCTTATGGAAACCCACAAAAGCGGGAGAAGAGCTGATAAAATCATCAATAATATGGGTTACAACAATTCTTTCAGAATTGAAGCGCAAGGGCACAGTGGTGGCATTTGAATTTTATGGGATAATACAGTGGAGGTCAGGATGTTGAATGTTTCTAATCAGTATATACATGCTCAATTCAGACGTAGTAATAGTAAATATTAGGAGTTTTTTACAACTGTGTATGCTAGTCCTAATCCTAGTATTAGAAGTAAGCTTTGGGACCTATTGTCGAAGCTTAAACCTGAAAATAATGCTCCATGGATCATAGAAGGAGATTGTAATTGTATCCTTAAACCCGAAGAGAGACATGGTGGAAACAACCGTTATAGAACTGAGAGCAAACTCTTTTAAGACTTCATTTTCAATAATGAATTGATAGAAGTGAATTATCAAGGGGATGAATTTACTTGGCGTAAAGGGAACCTTTGGCAAAGACTCGATCGTTGCTTGATGAATATGAAATGGCTCGAATTATTTCCAGATACAATGGTGCATCATCTTGACCGTATTGGTTCTGATCATCTATTATGTTACATATTAATCAACAAAACAAAGATAACATTATTAAACCTTTTAGATTTCTGGCAGCCTGGATGGAACACCCGGATTTTGATAATTTTTTGAAGAGAGAATAGGTTAAGCACAATGATTTATTGAAAAGCCTCAACCATATCAAACATAGCATCAGAATTTGGAACAGAGAGACATTTGGAAATATTAATCAAAAGAAGAGAAGAATTATTTCTCGTCTGAAAGACATTGATAAGGCACTTCACAAATATAGCTCAGACAGACTATCAAATATTGAATCCGATCTAAAAATTGAACTTGACACTATTTTGAGACATGAGGAACTACTCTGGGCTCAAAGGGCGAAATGCAAGTGGATTACTCATGGAGATAAAAATACTAAATACTTCCACTCTTGTGCAATAACGAAAGGAAGAAGAAAACGTATTACAACCCTCAAAATTGACTCGGATATATGGTGCGATGACGAGGAAATTCTTAAAAATCATGTCAAGTAGTTCTATGAAAAACTGTTCACTAAAGATCCTTCGATCAATCAAAGTTTGAATAATCAAGGACTTTTCCCGAAACTGAGACAAGATCATTGGAATTGGCTTAATAAAGATTTTGATAATAAGGATATCAAAGAGGCCTTATTAAGTACGAGTCCTCTCAAGGCACCCGGACTAGATGGTTTTCATGCTACTTTATATAAAAAGAACTGGGACACGATTGGGGAGAAGATTTGCTACTTAGTAAATCAGTGTCTTCATGGCGGTCAAATTAATGAAGAGTTAAACAAAACGAGTCTGGTATTAATTCGTAAGGTGGATAATCCTGAAAGAATTACTCAGTTCAGACCCATTAGCCTTTGTCAGGTCATTTACAAAATTATTACTAAAGTGATTGCTAATCGTCTTAAGCCTATTTTGCCTAATGTCATCTCAAACAGTCAAACAAGCTTTGTTCCGGGCAAGGTGATCATAGATAATATAATCCTTGCTCAAGAGGTCATTCACTCCATGAAGAAAAAGAAAGGAAAAAAAAAGGTGGATTGCCATAAAAATTGATCTAGAAAAAGCTTATGATAGATTGGATTGGAGCTTTATAAAGAACACTATGGAGAAGATGGGGTTGCCTAATAAGATCATGCTGCCTATTATGAATTGCATCAACTACTATTCAAATTAACTGGAATGGAGAACTTATCGAACCTTTTAAACCTTCTAGGGGGATCATACAAGGAGATTCGTTGTCACCCTACATTTTTGTGATCTGCATGGAAAGATTAGCATAAGAGATTAAGTTAGTTGTGCAACAAGGAAGCTGGAAACCTATTAAATTGTTTAAAAATGGGCCTAACATTTCTCACCTTTTCTTTGCAGATGATCTAATCCTCTTCGTGGAAGCTGATAATTCCCAAATTGAAGTTATTCAGAATATTCTCAACAGATTTTGTTGCAGCTCAGGACAAAAAGTTAACTTGCAAAAATCCAGCATCTATTACTCCAACAATGTTTATACACAAATCAGAAATTCTATTATCAATAAGCTTAACATTAAGGAGGTGGATAACCTTGGAATATACCTGGGAGTTCCTATGCTACACAATCAGATCAATAAACACACTTACAGCAATATTATCCAAAGAGTAAAGGACAGACTCACAAGATGGAAAGCCAAAGTATTATCCCTGGCAGGAAGAATTATACTCGCCAAATCGGTTATTTCTTCAATTCCTGCATACACTATGCAGTCAATTTTAATACCTAAAGGAGTTTGTAATGAGCTGGAAAGACTTACCATAAATTTTATATGGGGAGATACAAATGAGCATAAAGAATTACATCTAGTAAACTGGGACACTCTATGCATACTTGTAAAAGGAGGGGGTCAAGGATTTAAGAAACTAAGGAGCCAAAATGAGGCATTTACTTTTAAACTTGCGTATAAACTCATTAACAGAATTGATCTTTTGTGGGTGCAGGTGATGAGAAGCAAATACAAGATGAAGGAAGACATACCTGAAGAGCTGGAAAAAAAAGGGTGGATCACAACTATGGAATCATATATGTTCCTTATGGCCTAAGTTTAAACAAAATTTATGCTGGAATATTGGCAATGGAAAACAAGTGGAATTTTGGAGTGACAAATGTCTAGACAGTAAATAACCCCTATCCAGACTATGCATTCAACCAAAGGAAGTGGAAAATGACATATCAAAAGTTAAGGAGTGGATAAACCAAAATGGTACTTGGGACTGAAACAAACTAACAAAGCTTCTCCCGGTCCAAGCCATTAATAAGCTGAAAGTTACACCACCTCTAGTGGAAGAGTACATTATTGATTCCCCGGGCTGAATCCTCTCAGAAAAAAGGGTTTTCTCGGTGAGTTTTGCATACAAATGGATTGGGAATATTAGCAGTATTATGGAAGAAAAGCTATGGAGCAGCATTGCTAAACACAAGAACATTCACAGGGTTAAAAATTCTTATGGCTTATTGGGAGAAATAAAATTTTGACTAATTCGGAAAGGAAACACAGACACATGATGATGGATGAGAGCTGCCCTATGTGTGGGAATGAGACTGAAGACATCAACCACACTCTGAGATTTTGCCCTAAAGCCTTAACTATTTGGACATAATTAATTGATAACATGAATATGAATCAATTCCCAAGTAAGACTATGGAGGAGTAGATCATTGAAAACCTTGAAATGGCCCAATCTCCTACATCAAGAACGGAAAATTGGCCTACCTTCTTCAGTTCCATAATCTAGTATATCTGGAAGAGAAGAAACCAATTAGTGTTTGATTCTGAAATGATTGAAAGAGAATCAATCATACAACAAGCCTATAGGCTTACCCAGGATATTAGAGACTTAGAAATCCTGAACTCGGGTAATAATCAAACCAAAAGAAATACCCATTATAAATGGCAAAAATCAGAGATTGGCTACTGTAAAGTTAACACTGATGAAACTAGAAATCTAAACAATGGTGATGCAATGTGGGAGCAGTCGCTAGGGATTATAATGGTAACTGGCTATGGGATTTGAAAATCGAAAGTTGCACATTACTAGAAGCAGAACTATGGGGAATACATGAAGGATTAAAAACGGCATGAATGAGAGGAGAAAGGAAAGTAATAGTGGAATCATATAGCAAGAAAGCAGTTAACCTGATTAAAAATAGATCTTTTGAACACAGACAATTAACAATCCTTCAACACATAGAGATTTTACTAAAAATAAACTGGGGAGTGAAGATAGAGAACATATCAAGGGAGGCCAACCGGATCACTGATTTTATCGCCAAACTAATGAAGAACCAGTCGGAGGATACTAACTTTCTGCGTAATTACCCTAAGGAAGCTGAGAGATTATTCTAGCTGATAAAACTGGCACCTAAAAGGCCCATTCACCCGTATTCAACCAAAAAAAAATCAAGTTACCGCGTAAGCATGAAAGAAAAAGGAATTTAGAGAAACTACTATCCATAAAGACGGTTCGTTTTTCCGAAGAGTTGAATTGAACCCAAAGAAAGATATGGAGTGTGTTCTTTGTTGGGTTGGTTTTTGGAGTGCTAGCAATTGTGAGTCTGCAAGTTGTGGGATTCTTTTTTGTGTTAAATCGATTGAATCGAAGGATCAAACGAGAATCTCTTGCTGCATCGAATCCCCAGTCCCAACCTTCCTCCGATTTCACTTACAACAAGCAGGTATGGATTCCCCCGTCTTTCTTTCATCTTTTTTTTTTGCTTAGATTTGAACTTGCTTGCATCGTGTTGTGTTAGGGGACTGTTTGGGTTCTTGAATCAGAAAAAGCTCCGGCACCATGAGAGCAGAAGTGAAAAAAGGACTCGCCCTTGGAATTTTCTCCTACTCGAAAGCATGCTAAAATCCTGGAAAACAACTTAGTTTTCATACATTCTGATTCTTCCCGCACTACCATTCCCTTTAAGGGCTGCGTCATAGAGGCTATTTCCGCTACCAATTTAGCCTCAAGAAAATGGTGTTATGCCCTTTGCTTTTACTCTTCTTTCTCACTTCAATGCTCATTGTTCATGTATTTTCGACAATGATTCTTACTTAAGTCTCAACTCTCAAGCTTATCTGTCCCATCCTTTTGCTTCAAGTTGTAAGTTAAAGTTTTGGTTTTCAATCAAGCTTTTTTTGGCATAACAATGTTGACATTGTTAAGAGTTAAGAATATAGGTGTCTGACTTCATTTGTCGCCTTTGAATCATAAAATACCGTGCTGTTATGATATAGCTTAATCAGTTGTTCTAAGTTATGTGCACTTTCAAAATATTTAACTTTGCTTCATTCGTTTGCGTTGTATGAATGGTTTGATAGGGCCACGAGATTTCCAATAAAAGTGGAAAACAAATCTTCATCCATGTACATTGGAAGTAAAACCATTTACCTTAATCTGGAGACTTCTTGGGAGAAGGAGTCATGGTGCAAAGCTCTTCGTCTTGCTTCGTGCAAGGATAAAGAAAAGCTGAGCTGATTTGCTAAGTTGAATGAAGACTTCCATGCTTACTTGGCATCTTTAAATGTTGGATGTCTGTCATTTATGAAACCTTATTTAGGTTTCAGTGCTGAGCCAATGGATAATGGAGGTAAGTTTGATGGTTCTTCATCAAAAAGTTAAATTATTTTGGAGAAAAATTTCCAAATTAAAGCCTGGTATGGAAAATAAGGGAATTTGGACATCGCAAACTGCCCGTGAAGAACGGCAACCATTCCAAGATTAAGTGACAAAGAAAGTACCAAACAGTTCAACCGAAGAAAATATGGCATTTCCATTACCGCAAGGTTTTCCTCGTTCAGTTAGTCAAAGTGCTTCTGTTGCTTCTGATGCTGATTCGGAACAAGACAAATTTAGTTTTGATGAAGGGACACTTTGCTGGAACTTGTTAATTTCTCGAATCTTTTTTGATATGAAAGGAAATTCAGGGTTGAAAAGTTCTATTCAAGCACGTATTCAGGTTGGATGGTCACCAGAACTAGACTTCCTTCCTTCCTTCCTTTCATTTTTTGGGTGCTTGGTACGTATGTTCATGTCATTTTTTGCATTTTGGTTTATTTGTTATTATAAAAAAATGCACCTGGACTTTTGATTTGTTTTCCAGCGAAAATAAGGGAAAAGAAAAACCTATTTTGCTTATTTCAAGTGGGTATTTTGTGTTTCCTGATTCATTGTCTCCTTTATTAGTATAATTGCCAATGAAATTTTGGTTTTTACACAGTATTTTGGTGTCTGTCGACTACATTTCTTTTTTGTGTACTTTTACTGCATCAATGTTTTGATTTAAACATTCAATGGTCATTTTGCCTTCAAGGTATTCATGTAATTAGTTCTTTTGGAAACGTATTTGAATGTACATTGAAGTTGGTTTTTGATTATTTTCATGATTTGATATAACAGAGAACATTGTCCAATATTAGGACCCCTAGTTACATAGGGGAAGTCATTTGAACTGATTTAGACATTGGAAATCTCCCACCTTATATCCATGCAATGAGGATTCTTCCTTCAGACATGAATGAGGTATGTGCATTTGAAGTTGATGCTGAATATTCTGGTGGAATTCTGTTAGATGTTGAGACCAGACTTGAAGTTAGTGACCAAGATTTTAAAAATGGCCTGGTTGCTCAAATTCAGAAACAAATTCTGTTGAAAATGTCTCTTCAGACCTTCTTGAAGGCTTTGAGCATTTTGGAAAGCATTTGAATCTTCCTGAAGAGGATGAGGTCGACCCTAAAGTTGGTGAGTATAAAAATTATAATAATTTTTATACACTTATTCATCAACAAGGCCCAAAATATCTGCATAATGTGTTTTGTTAGTTTTTTCAATTATGACATAATTGTCAAAAATGTGGATTTCTATTTATTTTAAAAGCATTCGGACACACACTGTTGAAGATTAAGTAGCAGCCTCTGTAGAAAGTTGTATAAATCAGATTTGAAGAAATTTCTAATTTGAAAGCCTTGTTGACTCCAAATCCCTTCCCTGGTGTTGGCATGTATTGATGTCTTGCTGTAATGAAGCCTCCCTTAGTATAGGAGGTTTTATTTTTATTTTTTTGGAATGTTAGTATAGGAGGTTTTATGTGACCAGGATAATGGTTGCTATTTTTAATTTTTGATTTCACTCTCTTCGGATTTCAGATGGTCTAAAAGGCAGTAGAGCTACACCAACAACAAGTTATGCATCCCAATGGAAGTATGTTGTAAATTCCGTAGCCAAACAGGTTTCACAGGTTTGAATATAATCTCTTTATACAGAGGTGGTTCTGCTTAGAAGAACAAAAAAAAATGGCATTAAAGTGTTATGAAGGTATTTATGTAAAGATAGATAGTTTAAGATTCAGCAAATTGAAAAAAAAGGAATATTAAATCAGCCAATCGAAATACTTCAACTTGGTATTTGAGGATCAAACATAACCTGTATTTTCAAATTGCAGGTGCCTTTGTCTTTGTCGATAAGGGTTGCATCCCTTCGAGGAACGCTGCGGTTATATATAAAGCCAACCCCTTCCGATCAGTTATAGTTTAGCTTCACGTCCATGCCTGATATAGAATTTGTCCTCGAGTCTTCTATTAGGGAACACAAGATAAATAGTGGACATATTGCTTTATTCTTGATCAGTCGGTTTAAGGTATGAATATCATTTGTTTGTTGAAAAACATATCCTACCGTTTCATTTTATTCTTTGGATTGATTATTTAAATTTCCCCATGAAGCATTGACTATCCTGTGACGGTGTACGCTACAATTTTGGCACACCAATCAAATGGAAGAGTAAAAATGGGTGATTTTTACAACAAAATTCGTGTTTTAAAAGTGAAAAAAGTTGTGATAAAACGAAGTGATTATTTTCTCTACTTTTGCTTGTGCATGTGAAACAAATAAAAATTGAAAGATGTCCCTAGTTTTAGATATATTCATCTTAATTTTATTTGGTTTTAAAGCAATTTTATCTACTGAGTTTACATCATTTAACGTGTAATTAGGAACTAAGCAATTGACAACGGCATTATATGTCCATATAAATAAAATTCCCTATGCCACCAGCTGTCCCTTAGGAAGATAAATAAAAGGCGTACGATCCCACTTCATTGACTAATACACCTTATGTTCTAAAGCGTTGTAAGAGGGAAAGGTTTTAACTTGTTCACTGAATATTATGAATTCCTTTTCCATTCTCTTTTTGACTCGAAACACGCTTTTTCTGACATAGGAAAATTTGTGGTGGATTTTGCTTTATCTTCTTTTAATTTGTTACGGGTGTTTTCTCCACATTAATAATTTCTTGGAACCATTGGTCTTTTTCTACTTATTTGTAGTCATTTTGAAATCTTAAGACTGAAGATGATATGGTTCTTGATGCTGCATGTGACTAAAATTTTGTTGGCTAATGCCTTTTCAATTATTTATATAATACAATTACTTCTAATTACCTGCATCTTCTTACAAGTCCACTCATGCCTATCTCAAGTATTTTCCATTGAGATATGATCAGATCTGGAATGATACTAGACCTACTTTTCAATATTTGCTTCAGCCATAGAAAACACATAATGAGCTATGTCACAATTTTCATTTGCTGAACTTTGGCATCGATACTATGAAAGAAACTGGCCAAGTGAACTTACAGCTGATGTTTCCATTATTTGTGCAGGCAGCTATACGTGAAAGTGCTTCCAAACTGTGAAAGTACATGCATTCCTTGGATGTTAACAGAGAAATATGATTGGGTCCCAAGGGAAGTTGCCCCATTTATATGGCTTAATCTAGAGGCACCAGTCACCAGTCGTCGAGTCACAGAGTCTGAAGCATGGTCATCAAGAAGCTCTTCAGCAAAGAGTAGGTCCTTGCAAGATCTAAGAACTCCCCTTCTTGAAACTGATGAACCACATGAAATGCATCAGCAGAATATAGAGGAAAGTTCAGATTCTGTGTCAGTATCTAGGTCTCTGACTGAGTCTGAAAGGCAGAGTGATGTAGGTGATGACAATGATTCAAGGCCAAAGAAGACGGGGAGGAGGGCAAGGGTGATGGATTTGACAAAGAAAATGGGAGAGAGGTTCGAAGAGAAGAAGCGTCACATTGAAGAAAGGGGTAGGCATATTGTTGAGAAAATGAGAGGACCCTGAGACCAATTGAAACGCGAACTCACGGCATTCTTTCTTTGATCCTGACAATTACTATTGTCATTATAGGTGGGATGAATGTGGGTTATTGCCTAGCTCTGATTCAATTACATTCGTTTATCAAATACAGTGAGTGTTTCATTTTACATTTTTAGTTCCACATTGCCAACAATTAGATGTCAGAAGTAAGCAATTGAAAGAAATTAAACTGTGGACAAATTATTTCATCCTTCTTATTTCTAGAAAATACAAATTGATTTTATGCATTTACAGGCTAAACGAATGAAAAAATTGGTTACATCCATGAAAGCTGAAGCTGAAAAGAAGAAAACCAACAAACCAAAGGACCCCATCCAATCCAACACTAAAATCACTATTTTATCTACCCTCAGCTGTTAGTGGTATTGTAGGATAATTTTACAATGACCGATAATGGAATGCCGAGCTTATGGCCTCGGTCTCCAAAAAGTCCAATCCTCCCAAAGCTTGCCACAGAATGGTTCATTGTTGCATTAAAGATTATTGTCAAGACCTGCTTCTCTCCCATGCCAATGAAGAATCGAGTTGGAGTCACCTTCATCGACACCCCGTATGGAGCACTCCAGCCGATTTTGTATGTTTCATTGCCAGCAATGTTAGTCACTGTTTTTTCAACCATTTTAGACTGGTTCAGTCTAGCAATGGTAATGGATGGCAGGTTTAGGTCAGCACTACCAATGGTAGAATTACAGCCCCAACAGTTTTGACCAGTGTAATTCAAGATCACTGGACCAGAACCATTGATGCCGCAAAGAAAAGACATATAATCATCGTAAGCTGCAACAAGCAAGTACATATATAGTAAGAATGAGATGTACATTGAGACATAACTACTGAAGAATGTCTTATAGACAAAAGCAGAATGACTTACTCATATCCAAGATCAGACCAGGATCAAGGGCTGAAGTAGCATCCACAAAACCACTGCCCATGTCGAATGGCGTTGCTGGAGACTGATTTACATCAGGATCAGCATAAACACGCTGGGCCATTATGGGGCCACCACTCTTGTCATAAAGAGAAGCAGTTGTTGAGAGTGCAGATGCGATGGCTGCAGGGCTGAAATGAGGAAACTTTTGTTTTACCAGTGCAGCAAGCCCAGCAATATGAGGAGCAGCCATGCTTGTTCCAGACATCATTGCAAAGCTTTCACCTAAGAAGTCAAGTTAATTGTTTAAGAATAATGTACCTCATATAGAATTTTAACTGAACTATCCATTACTTCACGATTCTAATACCTTGAAATTCAACCGAATCTGTACCAAGTGAACTCCAGGCAGCCCATATCATATTTCCAGGAGCAACCAAGTTAGGTTTCATTATGTCTGCATCATCTAGAGAACTGTCTTCAGGATCTGGTCCTCTAGCCGAGTAATACATAACCTTCGGAGCAGTAATGCTATAGTTTGCTTTCAGTCCACCTGAAATGGTAGCCACTGCCCCAAATCTAGCAATTTTCCTTGCAAGTCCTTTTCTCTCCAAAGAAGAATTGTAATATTGGAGTAAAATCTGCTCAAGACAATAATAAAAATCAGTAATTTTTCTGATTGTGTTTGTGTCTGTGCATGTATGTAGAGGTAGTGGAAGGGTACTCCAAATTCTAACACTGGTAACAATTTATCAGATGTTTTAGAAATAATTTCCAACATTCTCCCACCATATTCAATTAAAAATAAAGAAACAAGACATGAGAAATAATAATAAAATTTGTATGTGCCTTGCGGAAGTAATATGTAGAATCTGCACCTTGGAATCCTCTGGGGATGGAATTATAATGCCAGGCATTTCCAATGGTGTGGGATTAAGCTGAAAACCAATTACAAAAGAATCCATGAAGAACACAACTCCAGCTGCACTGAGGTTCTTTGCAGTTTCTAGGGCCTGCTTGATTGTAGAGAGTCCAAGCACAAATCGGATTGAATAGCTACAGATTAACAGGTTTCCTTGGATAAGTTCCTCATTGAAGTTACTGGAGTCTTGGCACTCGCTCACATACATATCATTGGCAAGTGGTGTGTCATTGCATAGAGCATGAACTGCCGATATCAGTGTATACATTTTATTCGTATCAGTCCCCGCTGTCAAAAATAAAAGAGTAAGAAAGTAAGTATTATGTAAGCTTAGTAATAATGGATACTCTGCATGACATTTATAATAACGCAATTCCATAAATCAATGGATTAGTGGCATAGGCTTTGATATATAAGGATCGAACTACTAATCATAAATTTCAGGAGTGAAACAATTAGTTAATGAAGGGGAGAGAGGAATTTATAACAAAAATCCTGCACAGAAAAGGAATATGCATGGAAAAATAGTTAAAGTAACAAAGCAGTACAAGAAAAATACTTTTAAGTATAGCCATAACAGGCAACATCCTTTCGATGGGTGATCATGCAAGTATTAGTTTAATCATCCCATGACTTCTGTATAATTCATATTTATCAGTCACTCGATGAAGGGGAGAGAAGAATTTACAACAAAAATCTGGCACACAAAAAAGAATATGCATGGAAAAATAGTTAAAAATAACAAAGTAGTATAAGAACAAGTATGTTGAGTTTGGTATAGCCATAACTAGGCAGCACCCTTTCGATGGGGGTGATCATACACGTATTAGTTATTATTAATCATCCCATAACTTTTTGCATATTTCATATTTACCAAATCACATGATTTGACAATTTACTCTACCCATAAGGCATGTTAACTTTCAAACTCGTATGACATTTGTATCACACGACAATCATGTATAGTATTACGACTACAAATTTTACTTGTATTAACAAATATAAATTGTAGAAAATGATACGAAAAGATATAAACAAGCTGTCAATTTGAACATCTCAAAACATGTCCCTTATTGGGCACTTCTTCTGCCTCAATTTTGTAGAAAACATTGTTTTATACCGATGCTTCTTCTTTTTTTCCTTTCCCAATTTGTTAAAGCATGCTTAACAAATCCATCGGATAAATAGAGAAGTCAATAGATCTGAAAGGAAAACTTACGTGCAAGTCCAACTCCAGGGATAGTTACATTGTTTCCAAGGATGATGGAGTTAGAATATGCTCTGTCATGAGAGGCAGCACCAACGGTGAAGATCCATGGACTGAAAGAAGACATGCTCTTAGGTGATGGCCCAGTATTGCCAGCAGCTTGCACAACAAAAATGCCAGTCTTTACAGCAGATAGCAATGCCATGTCGATGGGATTGAAAAATGTTGCAATACCAGGTGGACGCCTGTTGGGAGTTATTGATAAGTTTATGATGTCAACCCCATCTTGAGCTGCCTGAAAAAGTATCATGATAAAGCAATCGATAATTGGTGCCAAAATGGTTGCAGTGAAAGGAAAGATTCTATCTCCATGCGTAATTCTTACAAATAAAAAAAAGTATTTTCACTGTAGCCAAAAGAATTATTGCCCAAGAAGATCCATTACTTCCCCCATTGATATTCTGTGGTCTACAAGAAGGATGCAAGGTCCATTTTTACCTACGGGTTTTATTTCCTTCATTGACACTGATTTAACAAAAGGACTTCTTCTAAAACAAAGAAGCCTTGTCAATTTGGTTCAAATGTAGAAAAAAAAGAGGCTTCTTATAACAATGGACACTATTTTTCTTTTTCTTTTTCTTTTTTTTTTGGTGGGTTTAGTGTTTGAAGGGTTATAGCATGAAACTGCAGATAAAATCTGAGTTATAATATCAGTTCCCAAAAGCAAGTCTCTAAATGTTCATCTTCAAATGGTTATGAATGAGTACATAACCCAAATACTACTCAACACTTGAATTTCAAACCATGATGTACCTGATCTATAGCAGCAACTACATCTGCAGCAAATCCTCCAAAGCTCTTATACAAAGCCTTGTAAACAGCAATACTGGAAAACATGGCCACATCATTAGTATGATTAAGTAGAAATACTGGCTCAAAGTATAGCTTTGGTAGATAATTGAAAAGGGGATCCGAAAACTTACTGTGAACGGGGAGCCATCCCACTAGCATTTCCAAAGTGGTGCCCAGCAACCACCACTGGAATCCCATGGTTTCCTGCAGCAACAGAAGCTGTGTGCCTGCGTTAATATTATATCCATTGGTAACATTAGAAGATTGAGTCAACCAATAATATCAGGTCAGCACATAAGCAGGTAGCCAGAAGTTATTGCATATCATTCAGCATTGACACTATTGTGGTAAGCATAGGTCCATTGTTCATACATTATGTGAAAAGAAGGTTGTCTATAGCATTTAACAATTATTATTCAAGAAAGTAAACGGCCATCTTTGAGATTCCAACATCAAGCAATTTGCTTCACATTATTACATTGACGAAACAACACAACTTCTATTGCATTGGGAAAGACAATATGATACATTTTTTAAATCAATGGCAGTATGGCACTAAACAGGAACAGGTGTGCAAAGCACTACCCTTAAAAATCTAGGAACAAAATAAGGGAAAAGAATGTCACTCTAACACATATATAGGCTTATCTAATAATTACGAGCATTGTCCACATAGGAGCAAGGAGGGAAGAATATCAAATATATAATCTAAGTCGGTTCTTCCAACAGAAAAGAGAAGGATGATCAAACATGTTTATCTGTAACATATAGAGCTAACAATTTTCTCAAGGGATTGGAAAAATGTGTGGAAATCTTGACCACAAACCACAAAAAATTCTCATAATAGCATCTTTAGTCTAGTGATATAGAGCTCACAAGTTTCTATTGAAAACTTACAAGTTTTTTTAGCATATAGAGCTTACAGGTTTTTATTGGGAACTTGCACGTTCTTTGTAGAATATGGAGCTTCCAAGTTTCTACTATTTTTTCTAATAAATTCCCATAATAGCATCTTTTTTCTGGTGGTACCTGGTTAGTAGCATAGTTAAATTTATTTACGTCAATATTTATAATATAAATTTTCTATAAGTTCATCTCAATGTTAAGTTTCTATCTAAGATCACCTGGTTAAAGTTGTTCCTTATCTCCCCTCTAATCTTAAAGCAATTAAAAAATTCAGAAAATATTACTAACACAACAATGATCTACAAAATGCAAAAGATTCACTCACGTGCCATGGCCATCACCATCAAATGGTGATGCAGAATCCTGTGACGAATTGAATATTCCTCTTGTTATTGCAGATGCTGCAAAATGGCGAGCTCCAACAAGCTTCCTATTGCATGATCCAGATGGAAATTCCCGTGTCACCTCACAAACGCCAGAGAAATGGGCTGGAACTGGGTACGAATGCTCCGACACATCATCAGCAAAGCTGGGATGAGTTGGATCAATACCAGTATCGATGAACCCAATTACAATTCCCTCTCCAGCAGTTTCAAATCCTCCTCCCTGGGACCATGCACCCTTCGGCAAACCCAAAAATTGTGGAGTATGGGTGGTTGCAGTTCTAACAGAGAAATCCAATGCAACATTTGCTACTTCTCTTCTCCTCGAAAGCTTTTTCGCCTTAGAAATAAAGAATACAACAAAACTAAGACCATTCTGCCTAATTAATAACAAAATTTTCCAAAAGGAAATTAAAAGCTATATGTCATGACATCTTCTAAGACGCTAAGAGCCTAAATGATATGCACACACCAAAGAAGATATGTCAAACATATTTCATATATTTAGTAAGGATAAATAAAATATTAAACTTAAAAATGCTACAACTTTCAGAAAGCACTCAGCAGGATAATGATGATGATAGCATTTGACTAAATGGTGTGTAATTATGAGGAATGTTGATTGATGCTAAACCTGTTCAGGGGTGATAAACACAGCAAAGCCATTGACCAAGTAGTGGTAACTATACAACTTCAGATATTTCTCCCCCCTCAAGGCTCTCTTTAACAAAGAATCATGAACTCGAAAAATATATGATCGAGAACTTGGATGAGATCTTGACTTATTCCTACATATAAAAGAACACATCCAAAATGAAGAAACAGTCAAGTTTTTTAAAAAAAAAAATACATTCCCAAACAACCTATAATTATAAAGGATCCAAGAAATGCAAAAGAGATATTCAACTTGAGAGAGAAGTGAAAAAGGGAACAGCAAGCACAATAATCAGCATTCAGCAAATTATTGGTTATTTTTTAAAGTCAAGTGTCAACATGGTGAAGCTGAGACCCAGAATGTCTATCTTAAAAAGTATTTTGCAAGTAAAAATACTAGTTTCCAGAAGGATATTTTATGCTCTTCTTTTGAAGTAATACTAACCCCAAAAAGAGAAGAAGAAAAACATAATTTGAGGTTGTCAAAACTAAAGGCAGATGCTAGATTTGATGACATTCCCTAACAGCCAAATCCCCTTGCCCCACAGAAAGAAACAAGAGGACCCCTTACAGTTTAAATAATAATTAACCATCAACGGTCCATAAATTATTTAGAAAAACTATTAAAACAAGCATTTACACTTCAGAAATTCCAAGTACTTGAATTATTAAAACTACAAAATACAAAAAAGAAATCACATTTTTTCAGGGGGGGAAAAACTGTTGCCGACAACGGCTTAATTCTACTGAACCGAGGGTAAAATTCCACACCTTGGTTTGTGAAACCTGTTTAATCTCCCTGAAGAAGAACCATTGTGGAACCGATGATGACCCTGCCTTCTTAGCTGTTCCTCAAATTGATGAGCCGCGGGAGCTTGCTTAAGAGTGACGATGTAAATATCCGTGCTTGCATCTGAACCCGAATCCTCCTGACTCAGAGTGTTCACAAAAAACCCAAAACAAAGTGGCAACAGCACCAAAAACAGGCAATGAAAGTTGCCCATTTTGAGTGAAATCAAAATCCCAGATTTTCAAACCAAACAAAACCTTCACACTAAAAGATACAAGCAGCAGCAGAAGGTTCAGTGAAGAAAATAAGGTAAGGTTCTGTATGCTGAAGAAATCCAAGGCAGTGGTGAAGAAGAAAAATCCTACCCTCTTCCTTTATGAGGAACGTGTGAACACAGCTGCAGTTGATGAAAAGAAGGAAAGAAAGGGCAAAGAGAGCCGTTAATTAAGATATAGTGGATTCATGGAAAGAGTTGAGGGACTCTGACAGCTAAGGGTGTGCAAAAAAATCCAATTCAATCCAATTGGGTCGATCTGATTTGTTGATTCAATTTAAAAATTTTAGATATCTGATTATTTTTTAATTTTCAGATAGTTATGTTCGGGTATACGAATTTTTTTTCAAATTATCAGATCAGATACGTATCGATAAAAAACCATGTTTAGATTATCTGAAAACTCAAAAAATTTTGAGTAGTATCGATATCACTTCATGATATCAGTATTATTTTGAGGTTCTGTTTTCATGGTATTAGTACTGTCTTAGCAGTATCGGTACTACTTAGTTAAAATTAAATTTTTTACTCGATTAAAGTTTGAAATATTTAGTAAAAATTATTTCAAAAATATTTTCAGTATAGATCTCAATTTTCCATTTGAATAAGGAGTAAAAACTGACGTTTTAAACTTTAAGTAATATATATATATATATATATTTTAAATAATTGAATCGAATATAATCTTAAAATTTATAAAATTAATTAATAAATTTGTTTGGTATATCAATATATCAAAATATTTTCAACAATTGTGTTGTTACTGTACACTACTTTAGGCTATTTAACATTTAAGGACTATTTTATTATACTATGTTACTTAAAATTTTAATCATAGTGAGACATGTAATTACATAAACAAATTGTTGAAAAAGAAGTAAATATGAATATTTTAAATTATGTTAATTTTTTTAGAATTTTTTGCAAAAAAAATAGAGTTGGATCTTGATATTTAAATATCTGATCTAAAATTTAAGATATTCAAAAATTTAAATCGAATAATATATGATATTTGATAATGCATACTCCTAGTGACATCACCATTTTTTTCTTTTAATTATCGGTATATATATTTATAAAAGAAGTTAAGCCTATGAAAGGAGAATCTGTAACTTTCCTCGGATGCTGTGTTTTGTTTTTCTTAACGTTCTCTTATCATTTTAATCATTATTTCAACAAATATCAACGTTCGTTTTCTTTTTGGTTTCCTCCGTTCCCATCTGTTAAGTTATTTGATGTTACACACTTCATTTCGGGATTTAAATTTTTATATAATTATTGTATTAATAGTTTGTCAAATCTATAATTTAAGGATAAATTTTAAAAAAAAATTTATTTAATTTAAAATTTATTTAAATTATAAAAATCAAATTTTAATAAAATAAAGTGATAATTTTTCTTTTTCTTTTTTACAAAACTCAAAGAATAAATATCACAACAATGAAAAAAGAAGAAGCATAAGAAAGGAATGGAGGGGAAAAGATTGGGATGTGAAAAGGGACAGGAATAAGGATAAGTCGGGTTAAATTTTTAATTGATTTGGATATTTTTATCTTATTATTCGTCATTTGATAAGAATTTATAAAGATTTTATCTAACTTATTTTTAGATAAGAACGTGCATTAGATTTAAATTGAATCAAAAATTTTCACTCTAAGTATGAATATGACCCTTTTCAGCTTAGTTGGTAGAGCGTAATGCTCTTAATCTTGTGGTCGTGCGAACGAGTCTCACGGTGAGCAATTCATAATTCTGATTGCCGGAGGTCTTTTACGGAAGCTGCTCTCAACCTAGCGTTGGGAACAGCCTACTATCTTACCCCCCTCACTCCACATTACATATGGGAATAGGATCAGCTAATTTTTTTATGAATATGACCCTTTTCAAATTTGCCTTAAAAGAATTATCATACCCAAACTTAAATATAAAAAAAAACTCTAATCTTAGAAAATTATATCACAAAAAATTATATTTGAGTCTCATACCCATCTAAACTAGACACCAACAAAAGAATTACAAAAATGATTACCGAAGTGATGCATACACTGGAATAGTGTCACATATAGAAAATATATATTTTAGTTTCACAACTTAAAATTTAACAGTGACAGTATTTTATAGTGTCATGCGATAATATTATTCGATATCATGTGTTAAATAAATTAATTTTATAAATTTTGTATCTATTTTCACATCAATTTATTCTTCAAAGTTGTTTAATTGTATCATTCTATGTTCTATCCCTAACTTAAAACCCTAAACTAATAAACTTAAACCCTAAATCATAATCTTATAACCTCTAAAACATAAACCCTAAACCTTATCTTTAAACCCTCGATTTAGAATTTTAAGTTTAGAGTAGATATAGAATGATGCATTTTAATAATTTCGGGAGTTATTGATACAAAATATGATAATGAGCGAAAATGATAAATTGAATCTACTATCAAGACAAAACTTACCCTTTTATCATTATTTTATTAAATATGAAATTATTTAATACACTATACCATCACGTGAGATTGTGTATTAAATTTCATCGATATTATATAATTTTTTTCGTTCCATTACTTTTGTTTAATGTTGACCCAGCACATAATTTTAGGAGGTTAATTTGGTAACATGTCAATTCATATAAAATGAAGGAAAGGATAAAATTATCTTTAAAAAGTGTTTGATATATTTGTTTTGATAAGATAGATAATAAATAATAAATAATATCAATATTATTATTTTTTAATTTTTTAATAAAATATTTTGAATGAGATAATTTTAAAATCTACAAAGAAAAAATTTAGTAAGACAGTAGAAATATTAAATTTCAATTGATTTTTTTGGAACAATTCCTATCTAAGAAGAGGGAAAGAAGAGTTATATTATTTAAGAATATTAACTTACAATCTAAAAGGAAAGGAAAATATTAATTGAGAACTTTTAACGGTATATTCTAAAAATTATTGACTCAATTAAAAATTTGTGTCATGCCACTTCATTAACGACATGCATCTTTTTAACGGACAGAATGAATTTTTAAGTATTAAAATCAACAACTCCTCAAGTGTATCATATTGAATGTTTTGCCATAGTTCAAGGTCCATTCGTAGAATTATCCTAAGAGAAATTATAAATTTAAAACGTTGTCGTAGAGTGGAAATTTTGACAGCAGAGCCGTTGGCATCGACTATTTTATTGGGGGGAAAAAAGTGAAACAAATCTGAAGGAAAGAGCATTTGTTTTGTGTTGTGTTAGTGAGAATTGTTTTTAGATCGATCATTCAAATTTCGTAGGGAAGAAAAAGAAAGAAATGGCTGGAAATCCAGATCACTTGTTCAATTTGAGGAACAATTTCTACTTGGGTTCGTACCAGGTTGCCATCTACAACAGCGATATTCCCCATCTCTCCACCGACGACGCCGTCGAACGCGACTGTATCCTTTATCGCTCTTACATCGCCCTCGGAAGCTATCAAGTATTTCCAACCCATCCCCTTTTAATCTCAATTTGATTTCTTATTTCTAAGCAGTTTAGAATTTCTGAAAATTTCAGCTGGTGATCAGTGAGATCGATTCCTCCGCTGCCACTCCTCTCCAAGCCGTTAAATTGCTCGCTCTCTATCTCTCCAATCCTCGCGACAAGGTTGAAGTTCCTATTGAGAACTGCCTCGTTTTCTTTTTTGTTACAGGAAAAATCTGTTATTGATCGAGGTGTTCTATGATTAGGAATCGGCGATTTCCAGCTTGAAGGAATGGTTGGCAGATCCAGCAATTGGAAACAATGCCATCTTAAGGTTGATCGCTGGAATCGTTTTATTTCACGAAGAAGATTATAATGAGGCTCTTAAACACACCAATGCCGGTGGCACCATAGAATTGTGAGTTGTCCCTTTTGACTTCATTTTTCTCTTTCTCATATGTTACGTCTTTATTTTAATTTCTGATCTGACTTCATTTATTGTTCTTTGTATCTTCAAATTTGTGAACATTTGCTATATATGTACTGTTATTTTATCTGGCCTGCTTAACCGTAGGTCTGGTCATTTGATTTTTAGGCTCTTCAGTCTCAGTATCTTAGGTATAGGACGAAGTATTGGGTGTTCTTTGATAAGGTAAAGATCACATTCCATTATCTAAAGCGAGAATGGTAAAGGAGAATAAAAGAAGAATAAAAAAGGAAATATTCCCCTGGTTCGAAATTAACAACCGACAGAATTACATGTTGGTCGGATAAATTAACCCGTGTTGAGAATTAAGCAATGCCAGCTGGAAATCTTGCCAGCTGGAACTGTTAGCTGCTGGTTTTGTTAACTGATTCTGTTAGGATTAGTTAGGTGGTTAAGCCAATTGTCCATTAATGGGTTAAACTATCAGTTTTAACTCATGAAGGGAGCAATTAGCATGGCTATATTAACAGGTCATTTGACCAAGGGCTGAAATAGCTTTTAGCCTACATTCTGTTTTCTCAATGCTTTAGTCCATTCTTTCTGTTTTTCCAGAACGTTGTTCATATAAGTTTTAACATGGTATCAGATGTCTAGCGATCCAATTGCCAGTGGTTCTACGGTGATCTTTCTTTGATGATTCTATTTTCTGCTCATCATGCCTGACTAATTTGTTGCGGTCGAAGCTGCATCAGAAGGAAGCAGTGCTGCTGCTGCCAATAATAGGATGGTGGAGACGCCATTCATGAACAAGTATGTTAATGTTCGACTAGATGACAACAACTTCCTTCTTTGGAAGCAGCAAGTTCTCTTTATGATTCAAGGACACGAGTTGGAACATCTGCTGGATGAATCACTGCCGATTCCACCTCAAACCATTGTCGATGAATCTGGTGAATTAATAGTGAATCCGGCGTATCGGCATCACAAAAAGCAAGATAGTTTATTGGCATCCGGGCTTCTTTCAACAATCAGTCCTTCCATTCTTCCTCAGCTTGTAGGAGCACTTACCTCTGCTAAGAGCTTGTAGAAGCACATACCTCTACTAAGATCTGGAATACAGTTCTCAGCATGTTCTCGAAGCTCTCCACTACAAAGATTATGAGCCTCCATGGAAGACTCATGTCTCTTTAAAAAAAGGAGACCTATATATGCGCAAATTTTCCACACAAATCAAGGAGATTTGTGACTTGCTTGCGACGAGTGGAAGCCCGGTGTCTGAGATTGATAAAATTGTTACGTTACTCAATGGGCTACTAGGTGATTTCGAACCATTTGTTGTTGCCATAATAGTGAGTCGTGAACCTTATACCTTTGACACTGTCACTTCAGTTCTCATTGATGCTGAATCGAGGATTGGTGACCTTATGAAGACATCTGTCAGCATAAACTTGACCAGGCATAATAATTACAGTGGAGGAAATGCTAATGGTAATCGTGACAAGTATTACACTAATAATAGATTGAATGATACTCGAGAAAAAACTCAAAACATGAATAAGTATAAGGGCAGACCTAGGCATCAATGTCAATTATGTGGGAAGATTGGTCATTTAGTGGATAGGTGTTGGCATCGCTTCGATGAGAACTTTAAAGGAGTAGCCTCTAGGCAGTCCATAGATACCAATGAGATGCAGGCCAACGTATGTAAATATGATGCTAATGATTCGTCTTATAATCCGTTTGTTCACACAGCTATAGGTGGTGAGGTGGTCACTGAAGATGCCACTACTGACACTGTGCAAATCAACTCTCTCATTGTTAAAGGAGTATTGTCTGCTACTGACAAGTGGTATCCCGATTCAGGTGCTACTCACCATGTGAGCAACGACAAAGCTGCAACATCCTTGGGTCGACCATACTCGGGAAAAGGTAAGGTCTACCTTGGTAATGGTTCCACTTTACCCATCTCACATATAAGTAATGTGCCATTGACTGCCAATACATGTGACTTACTAAAAAATGTCTTGTGCATCCCAAAAATAACTAGGAATTTGTTGTCTGTTTCTAAACTTACACAAGACAACAATGTATATCTCGAGTTTCACTCAGACAAGTGTTTTGTGAAGGATGAAAGAACTGGTCGAATCCTGTTGGAAGGAAAACTGGAAAATGGGTTGTATTGCTTTAATAAAATTGCTCGAATGGATGGCATGCTTCATCAGGTTACTGCTCCTGCTGAAGAAAAAGACGTTAAGTCCAATAAAAGTTTTTGGTTATGGCATCGACGGTTGGGACACCCTGTATCAAAAATCCTATCTTCGCTCTTTCATGTTAAGAATGTTGTTAATGATAATAGTGAAATATGTGTTGCATGTCAGCTAGGAAAAAGTCACAGGCTTCCTTTTATGCAATCTGATACAGTCTACAGTCGTTTGTTTGAGCTGGTAGAAACTGATGTATGGGGTCCAACACCGATTAAGTCTGGTGGTTGGCAATATTATGTTTCGTTTATAGATATGTACAGCAGGAATGTCTGGGTATACTTGATGTGTAATAAATTGGATATTACTCAAGCATTCAATTTGTTTCATGCTCTTATTAAAAATCAGTTTAAAACAAACATTGTTGCTTTACAAACTGATGGTGGAGGTAAGTATCGAGGTTTAGAGCGTTATCTTGCAGCTGCAGGAATTAAACATATGATTACATGTCCACATACCTCGCAACATAATGGTGTAGTTGAGCGCAAACACCGACACATCATTGATACAACCTTAACACTTCTAGCTCAGTCAGCAGTTCCCTTTAAATATTGGTCGTATGCTGTTCTTACTGCAGTTTACCTAATCAATAGGTTACCTGCAAATCTTCTTGGAGGAATCTCATCATTCGAGAAGCTGTATGGTAAGAAACCCGATTATCAGTTTCTTAGAATTTTTGGCTGTCAATGCTTCCCATGTCTTCGACCTTTCAATCGACACAAGTTTGACTTCAGGTCCAAGCCGTGTGTGTTTCTTGGCTACTCTCCACAACATCATGGATATCAGTGCCTTGATGAATCAGTCGTGTGTATATTTCTCGACACGTGGTGTTTAATGAAAATGTGTTTCCATGTGTGTCTCAGCGTGTTGGTATTAATCAACGTGGTAAGCAAGTTGACTGGGTTGTTCCTTTCCCTTGCAAGGAGGTCAGCTTGACCGATCACGAGGATACTGGGTGCGATAATCCGGCTAATTACCTGACTCGGTAAATGATACTGTGGCAGACTCGTCTCACACACCTGGTGTAAGTGTTAGTCACCATGATAGAGCTTACACAATGGAGGTAGAGCCAGATGTTGTGTCTAGAGCTGCTGCTCAACCAGAGGCTACTCACAGTGAGTCTATGCATTCGGGTGCTGCTTCAAATGATGACCAAAATGGTTCAGCAAGTGTTCAGGAGTCAGGTGCTTCATGCAGGACTGTGTCTGATGAATATAACAATGTGGATGCTCAGCACACCACAAATAGGCACCACATGGTTACTCGCAGCAAAGCAGGAATCTTCAAACCTAAGGTTTATAATGCCTTGTTTAATGAGACTCCTCTGAATGTGCAGGATGCTCTACAACATAAACATTGGCGTGCTGCAGGAGAAATGGAATTCAAGGCGTTAACTGATAATAACACGTGGAAGTTGGTTCCTCTGCCAGCTGATCGAAAGGTCATTGGGTGTAAGTGGTTGTTTCGTATTAAACACAACTCGGATGGTTTTGTTAATAGATTCAAAGCACGACTTGTTGCAAAAGGGTATTCTCAAGTACCAGGATGTGACTTTGTTGACACCTTCAGTCATGTGGTGCGATTCTTCACGATAAATGTGTTACTATCGGTTGCTGCTTCACGAGGATGGCAAGTATATCAAGTAGATGTTAATAATGCTTTCCTCAAAGGCGATCTACAGGGAGGAAGTATACATGACTCAACCAGAAGGGTTCGAGTAGACTGGTGATCGTGGAGAAAAACTAGTGTGCAAGCTTCAAAAGGCCCTTTATGGACTTAGACAAGCCCCTCGTAATTTGTATCATAAGCTTCAACAATGCCTGTGTGATATGGGATTTCAACCTTCTAGAGCTGATAGCTCTTTATTCATTCATGGCATGAAACATGATACCACATATGTTGTGTATGTTGATGATATTCTTGTAACAGTTTCTTCTGAAAAACGTGTTAACGAGGTTAAGAAGCAACTTCATGACAGGTTCTCGTTAAAGGATCTCGGGCTTATTCACTATTTTTTTGGTATTGAAGCTGTTCATACAACAACTGGGATGTTTTTGAATCAAAAGAAGTATGTGGAAGAGCTGTTGACCAAGTTTAGTGTATATGGTAAACCAGTGGACACACCTTTACCTATTACTCCTAAGTTGAGTTCAGAAAATACAGGAGCTCCAGTGAATGCTCAATAGTATCGAAGTGCAGTTGGTGCGCTATTGTATGTGTGTCATACTAGACCAGATATTGCTTTGTTGTTCATAAGGTAGCACAATTTATGCAGTCCCCTTGTGAAGCTCATTGGACAGGCGTTAAACGCATTCTACGTTACTTAAAAGGTACAATGGATTATGGGTTATGGTTGAACAAAGGTCAAGGACAACTTCAAATCAAGGCGTGTACAGATGCAGATTGGGGCAGTGACCCCGATGATAGACGATCGATTTTCGGGTATTGTGTTTACCTAGGAAGTCATTTGTTGTCATGGAGCTCACGCAAGCAAAGGTCGGTGTCTCGATCAACAGTTGAGGCAGAATACAGAAGCCTTGCTGACACAACGGCTGAGGTTCTTTGGGTTAAAGCAGTTCTAGATGACATGAATGTTGAACTGTCTCAAACTCCGGTTATATGGTGTGATAATACCAATACTGTTGCCATGGCTGCTAATCCAGTTTTGCATGCCAAAGTTAAACATGTGGACTTAGATGTTCACTTTGTTAGGGAAAAAGTCATGGACAAGCAACTAATAGTCAATTATGTTCCTGCAAATTGCCAATTTGCAGATGTGTTAACAAAGCCGTTGGTTATAACTCGATTTCAGGAATTACGCCAAAAGCTCAATGTGTTCTTCGCTGCAAAGGCTTCAGCTGCACAAAGAACTAAGTTTTTTTTCAAGAAATTGAAAAAACGGGGTGAATGTTGAGAATTAAGCAATGCCGGTTGGAAATCTTGCCAGCTGGAACTGTTAGCTGCTGGTTTTGTTAACTGATTCTGTTAGGATTAGTTAGGTGGTTAATCCAGCTGTCCATTAATGGGTTAAACTATCAGTGTTAACTCATGAAGGGAGCAATTAGCATGGCTATATTAACAGGTCCATTCTTTCTGTTTTTCCAGAACGTTGTCCATAGAGGTTTTAACACCCTGTACAGTCTTGCTGATGTTTAAATCTCTGCTATTTCATGTCCGTCAAAAATTGCCAGTTGTTTTATTCAATTATTCTGCATCCAGACCATTACCAATGTTATGATAAGACATGCCAATTTTGTGGTCTTATTTTTTCATGAAACAGAAAACACCCTGAACTTGTTGCACGTATTATCATAGAAAATGATCAACGTTATTTAGCACTTTACCAAGCTGTTCTCTTGGGGTTGGGGGGTGCTCTTCGAATTGGTTCTAAAGTATGGGGATTAGGCTTTACATTGTAACAAAAAGATGATCTGTAACTGGTTTAGGGCACAAATATCGATTGCTCCCAGTTTCCAGTTCACGGAAGATACCCAAGCATAGATTCTAAATGATGAGCTTTATTTCTTCTTCTCCCTGCAAAGAGAAAAATAAGTGACCCACCTTGATTTAATGGATCAAAATAGATGCAAAAGACATATCAGGAAAGATTTTAGATCCAATCAAACAGATGGTATTTTTTAAAATTTTCTGCCAGTGTATCTCTTCAAACTACAGCGAACTAATTAGGCTCTTATATGCTGCGGCTGACTTCTACCAGCTTAATCCATATATTTAGAAATAGAAGGAACTGTAGCAGTATATATTTGGAAAGATTTTATATTTTGTGCCTGTCTTCTACCAGCTTAATGTATATATTTAGAAGTAGAAGGAACTTGTAAATAAGGTTAGATATAACTAAAAGCCATTATTTACCGTAAATACAATCTAATAGTGGTTCTGTAATTGATGTTGAGTTATTCTGGAATATATTTTTGGCAAATATGCTTGCAAATTAGTAGTTGATGTCCAATTCCTCTAGAAAATATGTTCCTTCAAGTGATTCCTCTGAAAGGCCTTATGTTCCTGCTAGTGACTACTTTAACTGCTTAAGCGAGAAACTGAGTAATTTATTTGTGTACAAGACAAATTGGAAGCTCTGGTACATCTGATGAAGTCAATGTGCTCTTTCCTTTCAGGCATGCGCTGAATGTGCAAATATTCATATAGATGCACCGGTCAGACTATGCGGAGAGACAGCTGAGGGTCATGCAGCAGATTGATGAGGATCATACACTGACGCAACTTGCAAATGCATGGTTGAATCTGGCCGTGGTATGGGATACTTTTCTTTTTAGTAACACGATAAATGAGAAACAATAGATGGTTTAATGGCATTTTCTATCTTATCAGGGTGGTTCCAAGATACAGGAAGCCTATCTGATCTTCCAAGATTTCTCTGAGAAATACCTTATGACTGGATTGATCCTCAATGGGAAGGCTGTCTGCTGTATGCATATGGGAAGCTTTGATGAAGCTGAAACACTTTTGCTTGAAGCACTTAATAAGGCAAGCATAATCTGTGGCAATTTTTTGTTTTCTCAATTTTATCTTATGATTTCGCTTTTCTTTTGGTGTTTGTTTATACCTCCAAGAACAAGATTGGCTACAGCTATTGTGTTTCATGATTATAAATTACAGTTCTTTCAGATTTAATACGCATCAAGTTTCAATTAGTGTAAATATAACCTCTGAATGGCATCAAATGATTGTGAATTTGACTCTTAAACTTCTTCCAGCCCTTTAAAATACTGTCCGTTTTTATATTCTGGATTCATCACGATGATGAATATTTCACTCCCAAGTTTTATTGCTTCAAAGCAATTAGATGATGCTCATGTTATAAGTGCATGTGATGAGAGGGTTTTATTTGTAAATGGATACAGGATGCAAAGGATCCGGAAGCTCTTGCCAACCTGGTTGTATGCAGTCTTCACCTTGGTAATCATCTTCACGTTAAGGTAAACTAGCTTTTCGTTTCCTCTATTTTGGGCTTTCCTTTTTGTTTTTTTCCTTGACTAATTCGATTACATTTTCCCAAAGTGCTCTATAAAAGAGTACAAAAGGCTAGTTTGGTTTATCAAAAAGAGTCCAACATGTTCAATGGTTAATACTTGGTAACTAGATTAATGGGATACACCATACTAAGAGTTTTCATTTGTTATTCATGTTAGCATATTTTATTCCTGTCTGTATTTTTATCGGATATAGTGGAACAGTACAAAAATTAGTGTATCTCTGAACCTGCTAACCAAATCGCTAAGTTTCTATTCTGGTTTGCCAAAGTTGGCAACATAGCCACGTCTTAATTTTGAGGCTTGATATTTCAAGCCTTATTGCTAGGTCCTCCCTCCTGTAAAGAAGTTTGTAGACTAATATCTTACTTTTCTGCTGTTGCTGTTCTAGATCTTAACTGATGTGCTGCATTCATAATTGATTTTTTAAATGCCATAATCCTTACCGTGTAATGATTAAATATGAATGCAGCCAATTGAAACTCACACATCCAGAACACATTCTTGTTAAGCATGTATCATCATCGGCCGAAGATAATTTTGAAAGAGCAGTGCAATCAGTTGCTTGAAGATGTGGAGTTTGTTTTTGATAAAAGGTAAACGGTTATGCCTGGGCACAACTGTTAGGTGGCGTTTGGTTGGATGGAATCCCTTGAAATTGGTGGGAATTGGAATCTAATTTCACCACTTTCCCATGTTTGGTTCAAGTTTTTCAAGGGAATTGGAATCCCTGATGGAATTCAATTCATCAAATGAGGAAAAGTGAATTTCATCCAAATTGTTGGAGGGAATTGAAATTTGATCATACTACCCTCATCAATCCTTTGGTAACTTATTCATATATTGAATAAAAATATTTTTTTATTATTTCGGGTTGGATTTCTAATTCATATGGTCGGGTCGGGTGAAACTTTATTTTGGTCGGGTCGGGTTCGGGTTTAGGGTGAAAAAAATTGGACCGACCCGAAAATATATATAATTCAGGTCAGGTCGGATTAAGTCACTGTTTTTATTATTTCGGGTCGGGTAGGGTTGGATTTCTAATTCATATATTCGAGTCGGGCCGGGTGAAACTTTATTTTGTTCGGGTCGGGTCGGGTTTTTTAAGTGTGATATTCGGGTCGAGTCGGTTGGGTTTTTTTAAGTGTGATATTCGGGTTAAGTCGGGTTCGGGTTTAGGGTGAAAAAACCGGACCAACCCGAAAAAAATATATAATTTTACCTTATATATTTAAGAATAATTATAATAATATCCCTCTATATATAATTTTTTTCAATTAAGTTAATGTTTTTATTGAATAAAAATAATTTTTTTATTATTGAGTCGTGTCGGGTCGAGTTTCTAATTAATATATTGAATAAAAATAGTTTTTGGTATATTTTTTAGTAACTAATTAATATACTCCGATTGGAATGTATCGAAATATTACTCCATCTTTTGGTAACTTATTAACATATTTTTATTGCGATGATTTTAACTTATAATGTTTATTAGCATGATTTTTATAATTTATTGAAATGAATAATCAATCAATAAAATGAAAATTTAATATTTTTTAGTTTTTTATAATATATTACTACATGTAAGTTGTAAAATAAACTAAAATAAAGCAAAAAAATAAAAAGGGCAATTCTGTTATTTTACATTATTGAAATCAAATTCATCTGACATGTCTGCGAACCAAACATAATATGAAATTGGATTTCAATTTTATTTCCTGCCAACCAAACAGAATATGGAATTGGATTTCAATTCTTACAGATTCTAATTCCTTCACAGATTCTAATTCCCAAACATTCTAGCAAACCAAACGTCACTTTAGTCCTATTATTCTCTGGGTTTTACAACTTGCCATAATCAATATATATTCCGTGTGTTGACGAAAGAGGAGGTTTGGGTTGTTGTTGTTGGCTGGTTGGTTAGATAAGGTAAAATTCATATACTGAAGTCTAAATAAATGGTTCTATTTGCTTTCATTCTTTTTTTAAAAAAATGGTATTATGATAACTTTTTTATTTTTATTTTCTTTTTTAAAAAGGAAAATAGAGTTCATTTTCTATTTGCTTTCATTTTTTTTTAAATGGTATTGCAGTGAAGTGAGTGTACTTTGAACAGTCGCATTGCACCCAGGTCAAGCATATCCAAATGTCAATTTCATAAACAATAGTCGACCACCTGCACGCCATCCATCATTCAATTCAACTAAGTGCTTATTTTTGTAACAGGAAGGACCAATAATGATCTAAGCATAGCTCTTAACATACCTTATATTGACCGCTCCCGAAGTTCATGGCATGCCCACTACCATCCAACCAACCCGACATATACCGAAAATTTCTTGAACTGTCTGACGTCTCTACTGTCCAATTTCAATGACCAAATCATTAGCAACATCATTTCTCATTAGATGGTGTGTAATGAGGCACTCGAATCAAGCACCCAATATATGTGAGTTCATTTCATGTTGAATACATTTTTGCTTGAAATTTCCAGCAATTAACCAATACCACATGCAAAGAGCCAAAGAGCCAACCATACATCCAAAATCAAACTTTATTTATTTATTATATGTCCAAATAATTATTTTTTTATTGAGAAAATAAGTGGATTCATTTAATTCTAAAACCTATATAATTTTATTAAATATTAAAATTGAAATTTAGGTATCATATTAATAAATATAATTTTAAATTTTATTAAAGAGAAGTAGAAAACGCAAATGTGTGGTACAAGACAAATCATTTGTCATATTCTCTTATCTTCTCATATTGTGCGAGTGATAGAGTGAATAAATCTGGGCCACGGATACAACAGACAAACACTTCCTAATATCTATTCTGACTCTTGAAATTGCTCCATCTCTCTCTTGTTCCACTCATCACTGCTTTGCCTCCCAATTATTGCCTTCTTCTCTTTGATCCTTAATTTATTGTGTATTTCATCATTATATCGATATACAGTTATACACTACACAAATATGTGTTTCATATTCATTGAAAATACTAAAATCTGAGTCACTCAGAGAAATTAATATGTTTATTATAAACAACATTTTTAACATTCGAACACGTAAATAAATTAAATATATATAAATATTTGAATCTACCGTTCATATTATTGTCGTTAATCTTTTATATGTTAAGAAATTGAAACGTCCCAAGATCCCAAGGTTACGTTTCAACTGGTTCCTTGTTCGTAAAGAAAATCATATATTTTTAATATATGAATATACTCGACCAACTAATGAATCTACGGAGGATGATTTCTTTAATTTTTTTTTTAAAATAACATTCAATTTTTAAAAATTTTAAGAATAATTATTAGATTGTTTTAATAATCTCTTATTTAAAAAAAATCTAACAATATATTATATTGTATAATATAACCCTGAAAAAAATTAATTGTCCTCTAAAAATGCAATACAAGATCCATCACTGTTGTGGATTCAGCATTATTTCCATCATTAATTGTCCTCTAAAAATGGTTTGGCTGTTCATTGCTGCAATACAATTCTACTACAAATCCGTGTCTAATAATTATTGGTTAACAATTATTAACAAATTCTCTCCTGCTCACACACACACGCATATATAGGTACCGATGATCAACATTTCAAATCCATTGTTCTTCAAATGCAGAGAACAAGGAACACATTAGCAAAGGAATCATCCTTGATCCAACAACTGTATCCGTTGTTGTAGCTTCACTACCCTAGCTAACCAGCAATTCCAAAAGCCAATTAAATTCAACATGTCAGCCGCCGTAGCAGCCGCCGCCGCCGCCGCAAGAGTCTCATCTAACCGCAGTTCTCATCATCGAAGTAACCAGCAGGCAGTGAACCATCAACGTTGGACACCCATTTTCCCACCATCGCCACAACCCGCACTGCTCGTCCCAGCTTTTAGCCGCTATGAATCACAGAAGCAACGTGACTGGAACGCGTTCGTGCAGTACCTGAAGATGCATCGCCCACACTTGTGTCTCTCCCAGTGCAGCGGCGTACACGTGCTCGAATTCTTGGAGTATCGGTTCGTGGACACCAAAATCCACACCCAGAACTGTCCCTTTTTGGTGGACCGACCTGAACCACCATCGTCATGCTCTTGCCCTCTCAAGGAAGATTGGAGCAGCTTGGATGGTCTGGTCGGCCGGCTCCGTGTGGCTTTTGAGGAGAACGGAGGTCAACCGGTGATGAACCCTTTCAGTGCCGGAGTTGTAAGGCTGTACCTGAGGCAAGTGAAGGAGGCTCAAGCAAAGGGTAGATGAAATAGCTCACTCGCAAAGAAGAACTCAACAGCTGCTGATAATAATGATATGCCTGGAAATCCCATTTCCCCGGAGACCTGATATATGTTGTAGTTGGTCGCTGTCACTGGACTACTAATCTGCAGCTTTTTCTTTTCTTCATACATCAGATTAATGGAAGAATATCAAAGGACTGTTTTGATTCTCCAAATTTCATTTGATTTTAATACTCAATCTTATACTTTAATTACAAAATGCACCATAGCTGAGCTTGAAATTCTACTCTACTTCAAAACTTTGAAATCTCATTATTCCTCATTAATTTTAATATTAACTTTAAATTTTTGAATATGTAATTATTATATGGCTAAATCAAAAAAGTTTAACAAATATACTGCTATGATTCTCTCATACCTATAATTAAAAAATAACTATATTTATATATATTCATGACTTTAAAAAATAAATTAATTCAAAACTCGTTTGACAAATGTTGACTCGATCTTAATTTTCTAGTACCTATTTGTCCGCACATATCATAATGTAATTTTCATTGTGCTGTGAATGATAAGTATAATCAATGGAGGAATACAGTGAGGACGAGGACATGCCTTTAAAATTGTAGTAAATTATCATTTGGTCCGTTAAGATTTTTAAAAATTTTATTAGAATTTAATTGTCTTAAAATAAAGGATATAATGTAATTGATGCATTTATATTACGTCTATGTATTTTTTTTACATAAAATCATATTTTTAATATTATAGAGAGAGATATTCTGAAAATTATTAATATTTTTAAATAAGGAAAAGATAACAACTTTTAAGAATTAATTTAAAATCTGATGTCAGTTAAAATTAAACTAATTTATTTATTAGTACATCATAAATTCGGTCGATAATTTAATAATTAATTATATATATATATATATATTTACATGGGTAATAATTATACTTACGTCGCATTCAAGGATGTAATTGGAGGTGATGTGTCGCTTATTTTTCCTCCACAAAAGTAAAAATGGTTAGAAGAGGAATGGATGTCAGATATAGACTTGATTTTGACAATTGATGTATCCCTGGGGAGGGATCGATTTGCTTTGCTTTGCTTTGCTTTTCTTGGACACATTCTTTTCCAAACACTCTCCTCATTATTACTCCTTTACAATTTCATTCAATTCTTCCCCCCAATTAATAGGATAATAACATTTTAGCCACGATATCTATCAATTTTTATAACATGGTTTTAAGATTGAATGGATCTACAAACAATTTTAATTTAAAATTATTCGTTATATATTATATATGATTTCTACTATAATTAATAAGATTTAAGACTAGAATATCTATGTGGTATATAAAAAGAAGTAACAGTTTAGGGAATTGCATGTTTGAATTATTGTGGAATAGCATATAAATATGCTTAATAATTAGAGAAAGAAAAAAAGCATTTTAATCATAGAGATAAATGCAAAGCCGATGCTTGAATTATTGTAGAATAGCATATGAATATGCTTATATAATTAGGAAACAGAATACATGCGCCATCAAATACACAAGGGTGTTGATCATGCATGACTTCAAATTTTACTCTTTCTTTTAAATCCTGATTAAGATGGAAATACACAACAATGGAATGAGAAATTGTAAAGTAAGGTTGTGGAAGAAGGATGCCCACACTTGTCCCACGGGACTTGAGAACAACACAAACTTTCTTTCATGACCTAATTAGGGTTTCCATCGTTGGGCCAGAAATCAAGGCCTTCGTTTCTGTGGCTTTGATAAGACAAGGCTTAGCCCAAATATATATATTTGCTCAACTCTGTACAAGTTTCCATCCTTAAATCTGCCTCGCCTCTGAAACGCAAACCCAACCAATGAAGTTGATTCCTTCGGACTAAGTTTAAAACCAAATTGATGCAGAGATTGTTAATACATTGTTTCAAAACAATTCTCATTTTTCAAATAAAATTCACTTTAATAAAGGAAGCATGTCTTGTTGCTTTATCATGCTTGGATGTTTACTGAGATGTTGAGACGTCCTTTATTGCGCAGTTGATTAAAAATCTCAATAATTAAATGTTACGTTTTAAAAGAAATATTATCGTTAAATATTAAAAAAAAAATTCGTAACGAGTCTCGATAAACAACTTGCAGGGAGAGAGTCTTGAAATGGTGTAGGACGTAAACTATTTATCGTTATTTATCACTTAATGCTGAAACATCAGACAACAACAAATATTTATATATAAAGTTAATAAAATTCAGAGAAGTTGTTGAGACAATAAAAAAGCCTCTCAACATCTATAAACCAAAAACAGATTCTCGCCAAAGAAGCTATTTTTAACATTATGAAACCAACAATTCTTGCATTAATCAGGAAAAGAAGTTGAATCGGCTTTGTTTGGTAAAGAAGAAAAGTTAAAAAAAAATCATCATCACTCATTTGCACATATCCCTAGATAATAAGATTTGACAAAGAAGTCAAGCTTTTCAAACGATTTTTTTACCACCTATTTACTCACCATCAAAGCATTTTAATCATGGGTTTCTCCCCCTCTCTCCCTTAATAAATTTCCACTAAAAAGAAAAGAAAAAAATGAAGGAAGGAAGGGCAAGTCCATCCTAAATCAATCTGCTGCCTGAGTTTTCCAGTCATGTCTGATGGCACGAATTTGTTTGCACTATTTAAACCTTCTGTTCCTCAGCTTTCTGTCCCATCCAAAAGGAATGTGGGACTCCACTCATCCCGTTCCCCCTAATCTCCCGTACTATTCTGGTGAATAGCAACAAAAATATAACCCCAACATGGTCATAAGGGTTCATAGCATGACCTTGAATCCGAATTAAACTTCAAATTCAAGGTTTATGGCTTTTCTTTTAATTAGAAAGAAGCACCGTTGTTCCCTGGACAACCAAACAGGCCAAAAGGATCCGTTGTTTTCTTTTCTTTCTGCTCATCCTGACTGAATCCATGTGGAAACAATTGGTTAAGAGGGTCTGTCTCTATCTCATCCAATTCAGCAAAGAAATCCTCGGCTTGCTGGGAGTCTGCCATTAATGCCGGTGTGTAGTTTTGAGGGATTCCTTGGGCAAATTCACCATCCTCCATTTCCAGCTTCTTCTCCATGTCCTCGCTCTCTTCTTTAGCCGATGCACTTGCGGTTGAGCTGACAACAGCAGCTACATTAGTGGGAGACAATGAATCGTTGCTGCTCTCTTTAAGCTCTTCATCCTTGGGGTTTATTATCTTGGGGGCGGAAGAAGCATTATTGGTTTTGGATGGCTGAGACCTTGTTGATCCCGCGAGAGCATTCCTTTGAGTCGGCCATGGATGATTGTGCTCGGATGTGTAGGTGATCACAAGCATGTTGGGATCATTTCGGCTTCGCTCCACTTGCTTCCTTGCAGAGCAGCCTTTGGAACTGCTGCATCTGTAGTATCCCCTGGAATAAACTTATCAATTACCCGATGAAATGCACAATCTGAATCATAATATATTTCCATATAAACATAGATATATACATGATAGTGAAGCAAAGAAGAGAGGGAAAAGAGACATAGGTTATTTATGTTTGTATATATTAGGAAAAACATCGGCGATCGGTGAGCATGTACAATGAACTACTGTGCAATACACTGCGAGTGAAATCACTCGGCATGCTCTTATATTATTATAACTAAGAAACACTACAAAGCAACCAAAAAACATGATTTCTGCATCTTGTCATCTCAGAAGACAGCAGGATAGCTACTGCAACTGCAGCTTTAGTTTCTAAAACTTATTAGTAGCTTTTGGCTACTCATCTTGCCAATGATAACGTAACTGACTAGTAATTATATTATGTTTCACTGATATAATATAATATTCTATATACATAAATATATTTATATATGCACCTTGGATAAGGGGAACCTTTGATGGGTTTCTGCCCATATTTTCTCCATGCCCACAGATCAGAAGGAACTACTTCTCCACTAGACCTGCTGTTTGCAGCTGCTGGTGCTGGAATACAAACCACCTTCTTAACCTGGGTCTTTCTATATATATATATACATTTCCACAACAATTTACGTTATTTATTTTGAAACTTAATCTTTTAACAAACATTGAAAGAAGAGCATTCAGGCGCATGAGATGAGATTATTTTGGACATAATTTTTCCCAAAGAATGTGAAAGTGATTGTTGTTCAATATATTTAAAGACAAATAGCAGTGAACACCATCATTCATGATATTTCAGGTGGGTTAAGGAAGAAAAGTTAAGTACTTTCATATAACTACTCGAAAGCAAAGTTTCCAATTAAGCTATCTATCTAACTTTCATACACTTCAGTGCATAAAATTCAACACGTATTTATGAGTTTTGATTCATTAGTAACAATAAACCCTAATTGTCTCATCTACTACATGGTTTTATGAAAGAAAAAAGAAAACCCAAAGTTCAAAAAAATTCGTTAGTTGATTTAGTTCCCTAAATGTTATTAATTCGTGCATCATGGGTGTCAATCAATGAAACAAGAAGAATATAAAAATATAGTAGCTAGTTGAGGGGTTTATTTTCAGAGTAAAATAACGAAGGCTGAGCTTAGAGAATTAAATATTACCCGAACCTCCTCTTGATACCCAGATTCCGCGGAGATGAGATCTGCACTGGGCCAATATTATCGATCAATCTATGTTTTGAGGTGGTTTTGGCGTTAATCATGTCGCTTGGAAGCACAGCAGGCGCCTTAATTCCTCTTAGGGAAACACCCGTTGCAGTCATTATCGGCGAATCACAGGGCGACAAAGGTAGATTACTTGAGCTTACCGGGAAGATCTGAATCCGAGAAAATATGTTACAAGGACTCCGCATATCTTCTTCAAACAGCTTACTTTGACCCACGGTTGTTGTTGAATCGGGGAAGTTCGTCGCATCATCAACGGTGGTGGAGCTGTTATTGATGATACGACGATGATCGGCTGAACTAGGGCTGCTAAAATATGTCGAACCAGCAGCCACATCGAGCTCGTGAAGAAGTGGATCGGAGATACTCGAGAAAGGGTCACCGAAAGCGTTTAAACCATAACCTTCCATGGCTGAAGATGAGAAATTCAATGGATCAGAGGGGAATTGCTGCCAGCTTGAAGTTGGAACCGTATCCGAGCCTTGACTAATGACACAGCTCAATGGACCACCACCACTTGCCCGAACTATGTCGTTTAAATCACCTTTGCCTCGGTAGTTCTCCATTTGTAAAGAAACATGTAAGAAGCAAACAGCGGGTTTTCTCTTATAAAAAGAAAAGAGAGAGAGAGAGAGAGAGAGAGAGAACCTACATCTACAGTGTCTCCATTCCCACACTGCTCTGAGCTTCAATTTGCACCAGCACTAATTGCAGACGTGAAAAAACATGCAAATGTTTTGAATTTTGTAGAGATGGGTTTTGGCTATTGGAAGCAAAGGAACAGGGTTCTTTTTGTTTAAAGGTTTCAGAACAAAACCGATCGACCAAAATAATCTTCTTTCTTCACATCAAAAGCAAACAAAATAAACTCAAGACTATTTCTTTTCTGTTCTTTCCTGGAGAGAGAGAGAGAGAGAGATGGGGGAGAGAGTCGCTGACTTTTAATACAAAACTGGTCATTTTTAAATATAAAAATTAATGAACAAATGGTAATATTACTAAAACAGTATTACAGGAGTTAAGACCAAATGGGTCCAATTCATATAACCTCACTAGATTGTGTGTGTGTGTGTGTTTTAGTTGAAGTTCTCTTAACGTTATACCTAAATAAAACTATAACATTGGATTTCTATAGTGGAGCATATTTTTAAAACAAAGCAATATTTTACTTGAAATAAGTACTTAAATATAAATTATTTAATTGTAAAATAATTAAAAAGACATATAAATAAAGCAGTGAAATTAATACTCGTTAAATGTTGTTTTTACAATAATACTTGTTAAATGTTCTGTGCTAAAAAACGAAGGGAAAATGTATTGTATTGTTTTGGGTTTCCAAAAACAAAAGCAGTAGGGGTCCGAGGGAAAAGCGTTTGGGGATAGCGATTGGTTTATTGAAGCGTGGGCGGGGCAGTGCAGTGCGTTTGGTTTAAAACTTCGACGCGGGATCAGGACCTCTCATAGTGATTCTTCACTTCTTGATTTTGCTTTCTGTTGTTTATTACTATCAGTAGGGTGCTCAAAAATATTCAATTCAGATGATTTGACCTGTTAACATGTCGACTCATATGAAAATTATCGGATATTTACATTGAAAATATTTGAAATTTTTGGATCGAGTATTAGACCTATTTTTTTTGAGTCTTCGAATCAAGCTCGGATCACAAAATATTACTTAATTGAGTATCCGCCAACCTTGAATCCAAAACCTTTTTAATTTATTTTTTAATATATTTCTTTAGTTGTATTTTCTTTATACTCTTAATATTTAAGTTTAATATTTGGATTATGTAATTTGAATTTTTAAGTGCTTAAGTTTGTTCGAATTTTAATTTTTCAGAAAAATTATTGCATAATTTTTGTAGTTTGAAAAAAAGGAACCAAGTACCCTATTTCCCAAATCAACGGGTACCTTGATGTTACGGGTTGGATCATGGGTCGATTTTTTTATCTAGGTCCGAATACCCAATACTTCCGATTCCAAAAAAAAACAGATACCCGATTTTTAACACCCCTTTACCCAACCCGCATCCAATATCCCACTATTTTGATGCAAACGAAAAACAATACCTTTTTTTTAAGGATAAGTGTACATTTTTAAAATAATAAAATGTAAATGTATATATAATTTGTTATATTAATGAAACATTTATATCCTTCATTATATATATTAGAAATATTTTTCATTTTTAAATATGTATTTACATAGTATAATTTTATATTTTTTAACCAATTCTATGATTGAGAGAGAGAATTTTGTTCTTAATGAGTATTGTACTCACAACCTAAAGAGAAGCACTGCTTCAAAAATTGTTGACGAATAACATATTATTAAACGAGAACAAAAATGAAAAATAAGTTATTCATGACATTAAAAAACTACACCAATATGTTTCTATTAGACTATAATAAATTTTGTAATGCTATTTACTAATAATTAAAATAATTTTATAATTAACATTATTTAATTAATGATTAATTAATAAAAAATATTAAAGATTGTAAAAAATAATTAACATTATAATTAATTGAGAATAAATTCATCATTAAAAAATTCATATGAGAAGAAGTAAGTATTTTTCAAACAAGAGATAAATGAAATTTCCACCACATCAAAGGAGAAAATATCTTTTATCAAAATAAAATATAAACTAAAAATGTACATATAGTAATTAGGTATGATATCTAAACTTATTATCAGAAAATGCTTAAACTCGATCTTATCGTTAACGTAATATAAAAGTTATTCAACATCCACCGAAGCTTCTTGTGCAACAACGGCACAACAGTCGAAAGCTCGTCTAAGGATTGGTCACGACATAATTTCGTCAAAGTGTATGCTTGACCCTGCTCTCATTTTATCTGACATATTTGTATCTTCCAACCCTTTTAAATCAGACTTCGGATTAACTCCGCCATGACTTGATCGCAAAGCTTGCTTGATGGAATCACTTTAGGAATGTCTGCATCCTAAATAAATTTTGATGCAATAATTCTTGAATACCTTGATGATATATTTGAATACTATGATCTTGATAAATCACTTCCTGAATAACTGATGAATCCGTTTGCTATCAAACCCTCTCTTTATAGGGATATCGTTTCTGAAATTCAATCAGTTTGCAAAATTTTCGTGCTTTTCCTGCTTGATAATTGCTAAGTACCTCTGGAAAATAACTGGATCCTCTAGTGTGTTCCCTATGTGCTATATGAATATTTTATCTGTCCTAAAATTTGATTTACTGAAGTTAATGGTTTACTGAATCTTTAAACTGTTCGATATTCTGATTTATTGATATATTGATTTACTGTTTATGAACTATGACTACATGATATGTGATCCCTGGTTACCTCTTTTCACTGGAAAATATAATCGTTCCTAATTTATGGATCATGGAATCTACTGTTTACTGTATGAACCAATTATTGAGATATTGTATGGGTAGGATTCTGAAGTGTGGAGGTACAACTCTGATCAAGTTGGTAATTCCTTACGGACTTAAGATGACCTTTGGTAGGCTCTGAGGCCCCAAAGCATTTCCTTGGGTAGGCTCTAAGGCCCCAAGGTACTTCATTGGGTAGGCTCTTAGGCCCTAATGTACTCCCTTGGTAGGCTCTCAAGCCCAAAGATATTATCTTAGGTTGACACTTACGCCCAATGGGCCTAGGGTAAGTCTTTATGGATGCAGTTATGGGGAAATGAATATCGGTGTTTAGTTGGAGGGTATTACTGTTGTATTAAAAATATGTTTTAAATTGTTACTATTTTAAAATACATGTACACTTTCTCTGGTTTTGTTGGAACACACTAGACTCCTCATCTTAATCTCCTAAATCTGCCTTTCTGAATATTTTCATATTTTGATTTCCTGATGGTTACTTGAAGAAATAATTAATGAAATATGAGCTCGTCGCTAGAATCTGATGATGTTTGTATCGTTAAGAAAATTTATATTTTACATTATACTTGGTGACCTATTGCATTCATCTGGTAGTTCTGTATTACTGAGCTTTCCAAAGCTCACTTTTTTACTTACCATTTCAGGTTAAAGAGTTTGATCATGTGCTTTTACTAATGCCAGTAAAGGAGTTCTACCGGCGTTGCTTGCAGAGTACGGTGCACGCAATTAGGGGGTTGTAGGTTGTATTTTATTTTTATATTCGAGTCTGAAACTTGTTTTATTACTGGATATTGTTGAATTCTATTTTTAATAAATGATTTTTTGAACTTGTATTGTAACACCCTCAACCTGTACCCGACCCGGATACGAGTCTGAGGTGTCACGTTGACTTTTCAACCTCTGACTCTTGACGAAAAATCAAGGAAATTTAAAACTTTCGTTAACATAAAAACGGTTTACTTGCATGACATGACTAAAACAACCAAAATTGATCAGAGCATTCATAACTGACACTTTACTTACATGCCAACATACTATACACGACAAAATACATACTTTATCAGTTACTTCTGATATGATCTTCTGGCAGTGCTGCTGTTATTGCTACTCCTATTTCGGTTCTGCTCGACTCTTGGAACCTACGTGTAAATCACTTACACGCTAAGTCATAGACTTAGTGAGGCATAACATAAATATATATATACGCATGTATAACAATGAATTTATGAACATGCATCATTATCATTGATCATGACATCTTAACTTGCATATATTTACTATACTATAACATATATGATGATAGTATGCACATATAAGACATATATTTTTATTTTGATTTCGCTTTAATTTATCTTTGAATTGCCCATGTACATTATTGAGAACAAATGTATGTGAGTACATAGAGGTTGTGCACTATGCTGTCACCACAGCTCGTATAATTCCCTCAAGGGGCACTGAATATTTTTCCCGAATGACCACTATGTCCTGAAAGACCACTGATTGTTCCGAATAACCACTTGTCCCGAATGACCACTCCTTAAGAACCATATACATAATACAATGGACCAAATAAGTGTACCAAAGTACCACATATATGTTCCACAGAATTACATATATGTCCCGAAAGACCATGTAGAACCCTCGACTCTTGGCATGCCAATTATACCTACAGCTCTCATATTAACTCACATGGGCTTAAATATGAATACATTTCTCATTTTCATATCTTCTTATCACTTTTCATATAAACATGTATTTCACTTCATATACACACATATGATCACTTTCATTATTTCACATACCTGGATTGATCCTCTGACAATTTCATTTTTTCATATAATATCATATTAAAGCATACATGAACTATACATGAAATCACTGTATCCAATATATATATGTGGATGCATGTACATTAATATGAAATCAGGAATTCAACTATAATAGATAGACTTATCGCAAGTCTTATCTCCATACATTTATATCCAGTATGGGCCCTCACCTTAGCCTTGCTTTAACTCAATGCTAATCTCTCGATTGTTCCGGAACGAGATTACGTTCTAAATCTACATAGTAATACATTGATACATATCAGTATACTAATTGATATATTATAAACTATCACTCCTTAGGCTAAAAAGAAAGCTATTTTTATCTTTTAATGAAGGTATGCATCGATGCACTACACCATGTATCGATGCATCCCTTGACGGGTGCATCGATGCACTATCTGTGCATCGGTGCATAAATCCCATTCGAAGTTTGTATTTTAAGTAGGTGCATCGATGCACTCCTCATGCATCAATGCACTCCTTATGCATCGATGCACTAATTGCATTCGATGTTCAATTATTTGATAGTGCATCGATGCACACAACCCATAATTTGTATTTTAACCCCGAAAATCATCAATTCTTCACTCAATTCTTCTATTTAAACCCCTATCATGTCATTAAACTCGACCATCATTACTTAAACCAACTTATATCCATGAAAATCATCTTTAACCTCAAAATCCTATCCCTCATATGTAATTCAAGAATCATACTTAAATTTCAATATGTTCTAAATATAATTCTAACACTTCATATTCCTTAATTAGCATGATGACAAGTCAAATTTATCTTCAAATTCAACTTATCAACTCTTTTCCATAAATTAATTCATTTAAAACCCCATTTTCTTTAATCTCTTATAACTTCTTCATCTGGTTACTTTAAAACAAATCAAGCTTTCCATAAGCTTAATTAACATCTAAGGATCAAAACCAAACTTAAATTTCAGTAAACCATTAGCTTTTAAGAAATCTCACCTTTGTTTTGCCTTCTTCACGTGTGGAGAAAGAAGAGAAGAAGAGAACTCTGGAACTTTGTTTTTCTTTCTTCTCTTCCACGTGAAGTTAATATATAAATATCTATTCTTTAATTATTTCCCATGCAAATGACCATTTTAACCCTATACCAATTACAATACTATTTAATTATTATGCTTTAGTCACCAAATTCTAAAGTTTTACAATTTAGTCACTAACCCGGTATTGAGGTTGTTACATGTATTTTATCTATAAATTATTTTGCAATTTTAAATGGATTAACAAATTTTTTAAATTTTCCAGGATTTTTAGTCTGGATCGCTCCGGTGACCCTAATGTGACACCCCGTATAAGATCGAATCACTTGTATCGGTCTGAAGGTGTTACAAAAGTTAAGGATATAAATATTTACATAAAAATTATAAATAGAAAAGTCATGACTACAGAAAATTACTTTTATTGTAATCGACGTTAAATTATAATGAAATTATATCAACAATTAGTTGATCTAGTGTGATGAGGTGGTAGATTCTTTAAGTATTATCATATATTCGAAACGTGATATTATATTGTGAATGGAGTAAAACTAGGTTGAGATTTGAGGGGTTGCCCCATAATAAACATCTAAAATATTTTATCTAAATTAATTGATTAATAGATCAAATACTAGTGATTAATCCAAACAAAAATATAAAACTTTACGAAATTATATCAAAACTTAAATAAATATATATAATTATACAAATATAATAATCCTATTTAAATAAAACTGTATGATACTCAATATAAACCACTAACTCTAACAAATAATCTTATACTACTAAAGTTTTTAATGTTTTTGTCGTTTCTCGGAGAAGCTAGCTGTTATAGCCGGATGTGTTGATTTTTTAATCGATGCCTAAAAAATAACTAAGATTTTCTTGGTGGTCCATGCCAGAACAAAACCCTAGCTAATAAAATGTAATTTGATTTAGTTTAGTATAGTTTGTATTTGAATGATTGAAAATGGAATCGAGACAACAGTTACTCCACGTTCATGCATGACAACCCCCGCCCCTATAAGAGAACAAATTCAACTGGGATTCTCTGACCATTACTATACAGTTCTTTTGTCTTCCCACCATTATTATCTTGGCATGTGAAGCAACCCCCCATAATTTAGTCACTTGTTTTTTTTATTTAATTAAAATAAAATTAAGATATTATAATAAAATATATAGTAGTTGTTATAAACTTATAATTAGTTAAAACGGGGGGAACCCGAGCTGGACGCTGACTAATGCGTCGTGCGTTAAAATAATCGGAGAGAATCAGATGTTGGTGTTGAGTTAGGTGCACGCCAGACACTTACCAACCCCTCTTACACCGCTTGACGTCACCGTCTACGGCAGCCTCACCGGTTGCATCCACCACAGCTCACCTATCTAATCTACAACTCTTTACTTTACCAGACATCTCCGTATTTTATTAATTATATTTATTTTATCGAAATAATCTTAGTTTAGTTAGTAATGATTGCTATAATATATCAAGAATATAATTTAAGTATTCTTAAATACATACTATTCTTGGATTAATGAGTGGAGTTTGGATAGTTTCGATAATACATATAATCCATATTTGATGCATCGTGAATGTTTAAATGATAATTTTTTTCGTAAATCGGATTTTGGGATACTTAAAAAATGAAATCTTTTTATTACAATCGTTGTTGTTGAATTTTTTTTATCCTAGTCATTGAATCGTTAAGTTATTAACAACAAGCATGTGACACATTAAACTTCTTAAAAAAATGGCAATCATTGTTTTTTTTTGATTTTTTCGTCGTTCAGTAATTTCATTGGTAAAAAAATTGCTAAACTCTTCTTTTTCTTTCTTTTGATTCAATCTCGTCAGAAAACCTTCAAATATCTTCAAATCCTAATCAAAACTAAAATCTAAAACTTATTTATCTACCACTATCAATCATTAGATCAACTTGAAATCAAACTATATTAATCATAAGTCAAACATAACATTTTCGCTGTTAGGATTTGTCAACGATCACTCGGTTTAACTAAAACTTAACCTTTGCGGTGATTGTTAATTTAAAATCTTGAGCTTTTATTTAAAAGAATATTTTATTATGTCATATCATTTTTTAATGGCAGTTAACGGTAGTGACTATTAGTATATTTTATTAAAAAATAAATTAAAATTTTAGTGGTTGTAATGCAAGCGTTAAAAGTTTGATGACCATAGTGAAAATATCATAAAACTTCAATGACCATCAATCAATATAACTTTCCTCAAAAATTAATTATTTTATTTACATATATTTTAAAGCTTTTTTATAATTTATTGTTAAACGGTTATGATTTTTGTATAAATTTATATACTAATGGTATATTAAATTATATATATATACATACTCTAAATTAAAATAAAAATACAAGTACAGAGGAACAGGCTGAAACTAAAGAATCGGAGTTCCACGTATAGCTTAGAATAGAAGTGAAGGAGTAGTCAAAGTAAACATTATGAAATTATGGCTATATTTTATTGGCATGGACATGCCTTTCGAGTGACTTCAGCGTAGTTAGCCGGAAATTTGGAAGGCTACTTCTCTGATCATCTCGCATTGTTTGATCAAATGGTAAATTATATTTTTGATTATTTTTTTTATAATTTTAAGAATTATTTATTTATTTTATGTTTATATAATTTGATTTACAAATAATATAAATTTTAAAAATATATAACAATTTTTTCCTTTAGTAGATTCATGAATTTAACCGTCTCAACATGAAACCGATAAACATAAGTGTATGGGAAACTGCAAAAATAATAACTTATTAATATTATGTTGTGGGATTAAATTAATGTTATGGATAATAAAGCTATTGGATTTTGTGTCATTTCCCATGTGACATAAATGACTTTGCTTCCAATGACGACAAGTCATTAAAATATAGTATTATTTTGTTCCTTTGCATTAATCCCATACCCTTTAAGTGATTTGCAAGTTGAAATAAAGAAAATCAAACCATCATCCGTATCTTTTCTCTTATGAGATCATTATCTTTTCCCTGGCAAAATACTGTATGTATTTTTTAATTTATTAATTACCGATATAAACTAAGTTTTTTAACTAACGCATAATTATGTATCGTTTTGTTGGTATATTATCTATCAACTATTATGAGTAGTGAAAAGTAAATATCAAAATGGAGATGGTAATTTCATTTATTTAAGTGTAATGTTAAAATCTATTCTTAATAATTGATGGAATAGTTATTTCGATTTTGATTTTTTAAGTATTTTATTTTTTTATTTTATAACAAAATAGTTTTCTTTTAGATTGACACAATTAGTTAATGACGATCAGGTATCCACATAGGCACTTTAACACGAGATAACAGGTTTAAAGAAGATAATTTTGATTAAAATTAAAATTTGAGGTGGAAATATTTTTCAAAACAAAACTGGAATAACTAAAAAAATTAAAGATGGATGTAACACTCCAATTTAGGGGCTAAATTTTAGAAATTATAAAAGGGTGAATTTAATTGGTATTTTGGAAGAAATTTGGGGATTAAATTAAAAGTTTTCAAAACTTATATCCTTTTTCAAAGTTAAGAAAATTCAGGGACCAAGACCTGAATTTTACCAAATAGTGTCGGCATAAACGCAATATATGCGTGAAATTCATTTCTGAAATCAGAAATGAAACTCAAAATTCCTCTTCCAACGCCCAACTTCCAAACCCGATTTCGATGTCGTTCGACACCCGATCGTCAATTTCAAACCACCATCGTGTTCGTCATCGATCGATGAACAAACCCCTTAAACCAATTGAAGTGAAATGTTGTTAAACGTCGTGAATTTCGATTTTTTAGCACATCGTCAAGAAAATCTTAAATTTATCGCCGATCGTTGCTCTGTTTTCGACACCTCCTGCACCATTGTGTTCCTTGTGCCATTCCGAGTCCGTCGGTATCCTCCTTGTTTCCGGCGGCGGCGACACGTGAGGGAGGTGAAGCGGTCAAAGTTTCAAATTTGTTGAAATCGAGCTCTCCACCGTTCAAAATTGTGAACCGAGCTTAGTAAGTGTCTCAAATACCTTAAAATAATTTTTAGAAATTTTTTCAGGAATTTTGCGCGTGGGGAAGTTTTGTTGCAGATAAAAAAACTCGGGTGCTAGTTTTGTAAATATGTTTAGAATGGTGCCTAATTCGTAATTAATTTCTGTTAGGGTGATATTTGTGTAAAATAATTAACTGTTGACTAAATCATTGACTTTGACCGAAAAAGTCAAATTTTTATAAAAGTCATAGTTTATGTTTTTCGATGTCTTAAATATGTTTTTGGAGTCCGTTTCGCTAAATTCAAATCGATAAGTTATTTTTGACTGATTTATCACCCGATTCGATTCATTTTTCGGAATTAAGCTCCGTTTTTATGTAATTTCTGTTGATATGCATTTGAGGAATTATTGGAAGTTGAATTAAGGATCGAGGACTTTCGAATGGAAATTAACAATAAATCAGTATGCCACGAAAATCGAGGTAATACTTTACTACCTCTTTATGCTTTATAGAATATGCTGATACTGGTAAATGCATGAATAAGATAAGGGTTGGTTTTATTTGTGTAGTTAATTAATTTCTACACTCGATCCGAATACGGTAAAAATGCGATAATAGAATATGGTTCAGATGACTAAAGAAATTGGAGGATAGTTGGTATTAAACTAAGTTTTGTGATTATGTGATAAATGAACCAGTTTAGTTTTGTTCCTTATAATTTATATCATCAAAAGTTAAATGCTAAATGTACTTGGATGGAAAATTGAGAAAACTCCGGTTTGGTAAAATTATGAAAATACCCTTATGTTGTAAAAAGACAAGATTTGACCACGGAAGATAGATAAGGGATTTTTAAAGACATTGATTTGATGAAACTAATGATGTGTATAAGAAATGTTAGTGTTACTTAGGAAATTTGGATAACCGGTTTTAACCCCAAGAGAGTTTATACAAGATACTAGAAGTTTGTTAAGGAATCATTTCAAGATCAAAGAATGTTCGGGAAAGCTGTCATAACCGGGTTTCGCCCGGGCACGAATGTTTCTTGGCGGAAAAGTGAGTGAATAAATAAATGGTTTTTAATGAAATATTTTAGAGTCTTCATCGAACCTTTTGGGTTAGGTAGGTCGAATACCTAAAAATCACCTTTTAAAATAGTTTTTAAGAAAACATCATTTAAAAGATAAATCAGTCTGTGTATAACCAAAAATTCATTTATTTTAGTAATAAAAAGGGATTCGTGGTCGGTTACGTTTGAGGAAGGATTAGCACCCCCACAACGCCTAAAATTGGTACCTATCGATTATATATTGTCTCTATTAATGGAAATCTAAGAATTCAAATATGAATTTAATTTATGATCTTATTATTCCAGATTCAATTTTATAATTCTAATGAAAAATATATTAAAATAATTTTTATAAAAATAAATAAATAAATATATATATACTTAGGGTTTTATAAAAATATAAAAAAGAACATCTAATTATTTTAAGACAACCCATTTCTTCAATATTAAAAAATGAATATTAATAAGAAAATAATTTGAATAAAACTAAAATTATATATATATATATATATATATATATTTGTTTTTATAAGTAAGGTATCTATTTATTAAAAAATATTAGAATAGTACCTCTAGTTAATTTAAGACAATCCTTTCTTAATATTTAAAAATAAATAAATATTAACTATCCTTTAAAAAATGTAATGTAAATAAATACATAATCATGTAGGAAACAAAAATAATAATATAATGACTAAAATGAAAGAATAGGAAAATCTAAAGTTGAATTCATAAAATAAGAAAAGATAAAGCCATATAAAACAAATAATTACATTTACGAACCAACAAAACATAATCAAAATCAATACTTTAATAACCTTCATGTGCTAACCTTCTATTGATATATGTAGGTATACATTATCATGAAAAATAATAAACAAAAAGAATCTACCTAATAAAGTTGTCACCATAAATAAAAAATAGGTTTAACATATCTATAATGAAAAAAATGAAAAAAAAAATAAAGTAATAATTAAATACTATATTTAAAATATTGAAACAAATATTTGCAAACATTGTTTAAAATTACATAATTTTAAATTAAAGTATTTTATTACAATTAAATCTAATATGAATAAGACATTTTTTTAATCCAATAATAGTAATAAAATATTATTCAGTTTTAAACTTTAACTTTTAAAAAAGTCAAAAGTAGTTTGAATTAACATAGCTTTAATAGTGTACCCACGTTGATTTTATTACCAAAATATATATAATATAATTATTATCACCTAATATCCATAATCAATAAACAATTTATTTAATATAAGTATTAATAGTATAATTTAATCATAATTAATTATAAGGGATTAAAATAAAAGTTACTAAAAATATAAGGGACTAAATAATATTTATTCTAAATATTATATAAATATAGCAAGGACTATAACATAATAAAATAAAATAAGAATACAAAATTAAAAAACTTAGAAAGTCAATTTAATGACCAAATTGCAAAAGAATATAAACTTGGAAGGATCACGGACGTGATTTTCCCAAGAGGGAAATTACACAGACACCCCTTTCCAAAACTACGTCGTTTGAGAAGGGGATAAAAGGCCCAAACCCGGCCTAAACTCAACCATATCTCTCATTTTCTTTTTTCCCCTCTCTCTCTAAAAGACGACAACAACAACAACAACAACAAAACCCAATTCCCATATGCAATGGGGTAAGGGGGAGGTAGGGTAGTAGGCTGCCCCCAACGCCAAGTTGAGAGTAGCTTCCGTGGAAGACCTCCGACAGTCAGAAAATTAAAAATATCGATAAAATGCAATGCATATATAAATAAATACATAGTTGAACAATATTCATTTGCAGTCATTAATATCATATGTGCGTCTGTAATGGGCAGTAATCCCTGCAAATAAACCCCTGCGAAAAAATCTCTGCATATAGACAGAAACGTAAGACCCAACTAAATTTAAAAGTGAAGAGAATGATACACAATAGTCTAAGATAGCAAGCCCAGTTCTAAACCTTCATAAATACCAATAACAGAAACATATAAAAAGTAGGAGTCATGAAAATTACTACAAAGGCATTAAAAGAAGACAGAGATGATACACCCTAGAGATGTGACCCACACTACTCGACTATCCTAGTCTTAAGTCTCTATAATTTCCTATCAGAGGTTATGTCCTCGGTAAGGGCTAAATCCATCAAATCAGATCTCAAGCATTCTTCCCACTTCCGCCTTGGTCTTCCTCTCATTCTGGAACCGTCGACTGTAATCGAATCTACCCTCCTGACTGCATCCGACGGTAGTCGCCTAAGAACATGCCCAAACCACCGTAGTCTTCACTCCTTCAATTTTTCGGAAACATACACCACCCCCAAGGACATCCTAATAGCAGAGTTTGTTGTCATATCCCACAGAGTCCTACCGCATATCCATCGAAGCATTCTCATTTCTGCGACCTCTATCCTCCTTACATGATCCTTCTTGGTTGCCCAACATTCTGAACTCTCTCTAAAATCCTCCCATTGTAGGTAATCCGGCCACCGCCGGAAGCAGAGTTCCGGCACCGATGGCCACCACCTACGGTGGTCAGAATCTATAAAACTACCTCAAATTAAAGCCCTTATTATCCTAAACCCAAATCCAAGCTTATTTTAGCCTAAAACCCTTTAGATAAACGTAGATCTAACTTTTTTTACATTCAAACTTTTAGTTCTACAGCGGTATTTTGAGGCTCCGACGACTTTGTAGCTTCCTTGGTAGTAAGTCTTTTTTCTTTAAACTTATTGTTGGTTGTTTTATGTATTCCTCTCTTACTTGTTGTGGGTATCTTGCTTCCTCCTCCCCTTTTCTTGCAGGTGATCGAAGGCTTTTATAAGCCCCGATGATGGCGTTTATTTGATGGATCTATAGTGAGTCACCGGATCTATGATGGTGACTCACCATAGATCATGATATGTATGGTTTTCTTCACTTCTGGAGTCTTCAATTGCGGCTATAACGTTGTCGCAGTAACTGGATGGAGAACATAACAACAGAGTGGTTGAAGTAGAGGTGGCGGATCAGTTGGAGTGGTTGAAGGCTGCGCCGAAATCACCCTAGGGTTCACCAACCCTAGGGTTTCTACTGGAAAAGATCTGGACCGTTGGATCGTGCCAGATCTAACAGATGAGGTTGATGGCAGTTAGAGATAGGGATGAAACCCTAGCTGCATCTAGATCGGGTCTGTTGGGCTGGATATGGACCAGATCGGGTTAGGCTTCCGGGTTAATATTGTAAACGGACCTCTGAGTTGTTAGGCCTTCAGATTTAAATTGTATTTGGGCCTATAATAATAATAATAATTATATTAATAATAATAATATTAATAACAATAATAATATTAATAAAATAATAATAATATTATTAATAACAATAATAATAAAATTGAGAATGAGGCAAAAACATTATGTTTATAGCTTCCCCTCTTTGCTCATTCTTGTGTTAACTAGAATATGGCAAAGACGAAAAAGACAATAAGTTTTTGTCCATTTGATTTCTCTTGATTAAGACAAAAATGTTGAACAAGTTCTTCAGATTATGAACTTCTTCTTCCTCTTCAGATGAGTTCTTCTTATTACGAACTTCTTCTGGAAAATATTGATGTTGCTCTATCTCCTTCTGCGATAGAGTCGAGCAATAGGTTGAATAATTTCTTCAGATTATGAACTTCTTATTCCTCCTCAAATGAGGTCTTCTTATTACGAACTCCTTCTGGAAAATGTTGATGATGCTCTATCTCCTTCTGCGATATAATCGAGCAAAAGGTTGAATAAGTTCTTCAGATTATGAACTTATTCTTCATCTTCAGACGAGTTCTTCTTATTACAAACTCTTTATGGAAATGTTTTAAGAAAAACAATCTCAAGTGAGATAAATTGCTATTTCGAGTGAAATTTTCTCAAGCGAAATTATCTGGTTAAAAATTACAAAAATACCCTTTAGAGGTAAAAATAGTATGAGTTGAACCTGAATGAGAAAGTACTTTGAGAATTTATTTTTAACTCGATAAATTACTGATTTACTTGTTGAGATCCTATTTTTTGTATGAAAAATTTCTGATAATTCGTTAGTAACATATGAGAAGGTATTTAACTTGAAATCTTCGAGTTATGAGTAAATACCTGAAGAATAAATTATCGAGGGTGCTCTTCTGTTAGAATTGTTCGTATAGAATAGAATAGATGATAAGTCTGAATTAAATAATAAGATCGACGGAAGGAACTAATTAAAATACGTGGGATCTATAAAATGACCAAAATACCCTTGTAATTGAAATGACTCAAGAATATCACCAAGTTCAGAAATGAATAAATATCCTCAAGGTTTGAAATGAATGGAAAAACATTGAGCACCAAAATGCCCTTATGATCTAGACTAAGTAGATGTATTGGATTAATTAAAAAATTCCAATAAACATGGATGTTGTACTGCTCTTTAAAGTTATGAAACGCAACTTAAGCCGGTCAAACAATGCTAGTGCTATATCAGTACTTGAATGGCATAGGTACCACTTGAATACTAGTTCGTATCTTCAAGTTTGGATTGATGATAATTATGGAAGTACTCAGCTCAGCTCAACGCTAGAGCGCATTCGATATTAAGTAGTGGATATTCGTGAGATAAATCAATCACGAATACCAAAATGATTTTAATACATGACCAAATTGTACTGAACGGAAGTACAATATGTATCCAAAACTCAGAAGTGTCTGAATTACTCTGTAAAACTCTGAAGTAACCGGGATAACATTAATTGTTAAATGAACCAAGGAACCTTAATGACGGAGAATTTAGTAAGTAATTGGATGAGTATGGAAATACAATAAACGTGTATGATGTACGGTCCCTATGGTTATAAACTAATAATCAAATACGTCATCAATTCTTGATATTGTTGTATTGTGGAAAGAAAATAAAGATTATAGGGATGACTGTTCGATTCCTTAAGGTATATTTAGCGATGATTCTGAAGATGATTTATAGACAAGAATTGTTGGTATTATAGAGTGAATACCAGGAAGGGAAATGAATTGACCAGTCGACAGAAATTAGTTCTGAGAGTTGTTCAGCTCAAGTTATTCGATAATCCGATCGATTGTCATGGATGGTAATTCCATGAATATTTGTTTCTTCTTTTTCGACTCAAATCAATCCGGTTATTCCGGATGCACATGAAAACATAGTGGGATTCTAAAGTATCAACCTTAAATGTTTGATTAGATCGGTTAGTAAGCGATTCTCTTCAATAGGACATCGTTCCTGGAATTTGATCAAATTGCATAAGTTTTCTGTTATCCATACTGATGACTACAAAATGCGTCTGATATATATTGAGATTTCTCTAGTGTGTTCCTTATATTTTAATAAATTGTTTTATTGTTTTAACATGAGGTACACTGAAAATTATGGTTACTATTTTATGGATGCATCAACTTATTGGTGATGGCTTATGGAATTCTATCAATGTATAAATTGTATATTGGATGTATAGATTTGTAAATTATAGCTCTGATCAAGCTGGAAAATTTTTATGGACCTAATGTGACTCTTAGGTAGGCTCTGCGGCCCTGAGATCATTCTCGGGTAGGCCATGCGGCCGTAAGATGTGTTCTTAGGTAGGCCCCATGGCCCTGAACTTTCTTGGGTAAGCTGTCAGGTCCTAAATGTTCCTTTAGGTTAACTCTTTATACGATGATTTTAAAATACGAGTTTAAAAAGCTCCACTACAGTATGGTTTATGGGATTTACTGAAATATCATTTGATTAGTGTACCTATTATGATTTTATCGTACTGATGGAACACACTAGACATCGTATTCGATCTCCTGAAAATGTGATACTATGAATGATTCCTATGAACTGAGATATTCATGGCTTCTATTCGTTGAACTACCAGTGGAACTCCAGATTATTCCGAAAACCGGTATACGTTTGATTAAATAAGAAATGATATGGCTTTCCATTTATCGGCATGTATTGCAGTAGCATCTGGTAGTTCTATATTACTAAGTTTTTCAAAGCTCACTCTATTAGTCACCATTGCATGTTAAAAGAATTGTACCAATACAACTATCAACATCAGTAAGGGAGTTCTTCCGGCGTTGCTTGCAGAGTATGATACATGTGATTAGGGTGCATGTAGATTGAATTTTGTTTTATATCTGAGTTTGAAAAATCTGTTTTATTTCTTAATAATAATAATTCATTTTATGATTTTACATGTTTTAAGAAAATATTTAAATTTTCCGTAATTTTTATAGTGGGTCGCTCTGGTGGCCCTAATGTGACACTCCAGATCGGATCGGACTATCCTCATCGATATGAGGGGTTACAATAGATTTGAACATTATATCATTTATTTAATATGGAAAGTGAAAAGTAAATAACAAGGTGAAGACAAACAAAATGGTAGTTGTTGTGCCAAAGGAGTAGTATTAACATTTGGATATGGCGAGAAGACCCACTGTTCGTTAATAGTTTCCAAATGCAAATAGACACGCCTACTTGGCCACCTCACTTTGGCGGTGTCTCGCTTGGGCGATGTTAGGTTTAATAATTAAAAAAATCTAATTGAATATCATAAAAAATGGATTAAAATATTTTATTATTGTCAATGACAATCGAATTTTACGTGCTCAATGGTTGTATTGTATGATTGGAGATTTCCATTGTGAGAGTAGCCCCCAGTACAGTGAAGGTGAAGGACCAAATACTTGAGCAATAACTAATTCAGGGGGTACAAGCCGAAAATTGATTTTAAAAGTAGTGGGCAGGCCCACTAATTCCTTTTTCAAAGAGGTAATTTGAAAACCCAAATCTAGTGTCGGAGTGTATAGTAGGGGTGTGCAAATCCGGGTACCCGGATTTTCGGGTACCCGGTTTTCGGATATCCGGAACTTCCGGGTCGATAATTTCTCGACCCGTGTCCCGACCCGGATGTTACGGATATCCGATAATCGGGTACCGGATTTTTCGGGTACCCGGTAATCGGGTACCCGATACCCGGTTTTTAATTTTTTATTTTTAAATTATTAATTTAAAAAAATATATACACAAATTTAAATGTTCGAAACTTCGAATTACATATTCTAATATTCGAACATAAAATTTAAAAGTTCAAAATACAAAATATAATAATCCATAATATAAATAATTCATTATATTTTATATAATTATATATATAAAATTAAAAAAATAAAAACTAACCGGGTACCCGGAAAAACTAGATTTTGTGAGCCGGGCCTGACCCGGGAAATGTCGGGCTGGGTACCCGACATGGCCGGGTATTTTTTTTAGAAAATTACCCGATTTTTTTAGATCCGGGTCGGCGGGTCGGGTCAATCGGGTCGGGTAATTTTGCACACCCCTAGTGTATAGCCTTTCTCAATCATTACAGCATAGCATATTATAGTAAGATTTATTGTTAACTATCACATTTTTACTATGATTGTTGTTTATGGATACAGGATTCACTAAATTATGACACAGTAAGAACATGCAATGAAGAATCCCAGTTGGAAGATAAATTTTAGTGTTGGCTTAAATAAAACTGGTTAAGATAATATCAGTGTTGGTCTTTTTCATAGGCCTGGATTTTGTCTTTACGATCGATAATGTCGGATTGATGTATTCGGAAGTTATTTTACTTGGTTTAATAAATGGAATCCGATTAAGTTATATATATATATATTCTGTTCAAATGTTATAAAAATATATATTTAAATACGTTAATTACATGATTAATGAAATATATTAACTTAGAATATAATATAAAAATATTTTATTGTGAAGAATAATAGATGTTAATAACAATTAGGTAAGTATCTACTTATCACTATAAATATTTAACTATGATACAATCATTTAAATTTTAATTTTGTCTAAAGTTAAAAGTTAAAATTCTAATTAATTATCGTTGCTGACAATGTGAGGTCTCTAATCGATTTTTTTATTTCATTTACGTTATCTTCTCTATATTTTTCTCCTTTTCATCTATATACTTATATATATATATAAATTTTTATTTTCTTTTATTTAATAAATATTTCCTTTAATTTATAAAAATGGTGGAGGATGTTTTTACGTTCTCTTATAAAATGTTTTAAGGTCGGAATAAAATTTTACCGTTATGTTATTTTATAGTTTCTTAAAATTTAAAGTGATTAAATATTAAATTTGCTTTTGATAGGACATGGCCAGCGCCAACCCTTGGCGGTAGAGTTGAAAAATAAAATTCCATTAATCACACATTTATTTTTAAAATAGTGTTTGGATAAATTATGATTTATAAATGTAAGAGTTAATTATATCATATGTTCTCAAAGTATGATCATATTTTAAATTGGTCCCTAAATTTTTTAATGTTTCAATTTCATCCTTAAACTATGACTATCATTCTAAATTAGTTCTCAAACTTTTGAACATTTAAAATTCATCCCCAAACTTTTTGAACATTCCAATTTCATCCTAAACTATACACGTATACTAATCACATCAACTGTTAACAAAATTCAGGTTAAACTATGATTGAAATTAATTACATATTTGGATGAATTTGGGGTGAAATTGGAATATTCAAAAGTTTGGAGACCAATTTAGAATGAAGATCATAGTTTGGGGGATGAAATTGGAATATTAAAAAGTTTAAGTACCAATCTAAAATGAGAGTATAATTTAGGGACATATGATGCAATTAACTCTAAATTTAAAAATTACAGTTATTTGAATTAAATTAAATTTGATTTTTATTTATTTCATAATATAAAAATGAATATTTTATATTTAAAAGATAATGAAATAATTTAAAAATATAATATATGAAAGAGAAAATCGCCTCAGTGACCAAAAAAAAGTTATAATATACGATTTTAACCAACTTTTTTTGGATTTGCCAAAATGACCAACAAAATCGCAACGCGAAATAAAAATCGCAACGCGATCCCCAGAATCGCAAATCAGTTTCCAAAATCGCAACGCGATTCTTGAAAATCGCAATGCGATAGTACAAATTCGCATTGCGATTTTCCAAAATCGCAACGCGAATATGAAAATCGCATTGCGATTTTCCAAAATCGCAACGCGAATATGAAAATCGCAACGCGAACACATAAATCGCAACGCGTATCCGTAAATCGCAACGTGTATCCGTAAATCGCAACGCGTATGGGTAAATCGCAATGCGTATCCGTATATCGCAACGCGTATCCGTAAATCGCAACGATAATACATAAAATCGCAACGCGTATCCGTAAATCGCAACGCGATATTTAAAGCGCCATTATAATCGCTACGCGTATTTTATTTTCAAATTACAAAAAGAATATTAAGACAAAATCCCGTAATCGCAACTCATAACCTAAAACCTAAAATCACAACTCAGTCCCATCTCCATCTCTCACTCTCTACGGCGAAGAAATCCGTCCCCATCTCCGAAGATTTCCGTCCCCATCTCCGGCGAAATCCCTCACAACCATTCACGGTCAGAAATCCCTCACAATATTCAGAAATGGAAAATCAACCTCCGAGGGTTAGTTTTTTAATTATTTTTATTTTGAAATGTTTGCATTATTGTAGGTTTTTCATATTGAAACTGATGATAAGTTTACTGGTCATTTCAATAATAGATTAACCATTTCACTTAGATTTCATTTCGCGTTACGATTCTGTCGTTGCGATTTTCATTTCGCGTTGCTATTCTCTCGTTCCGATTTTCAAGTTAGTATTTGTCTTTGTCTTTGTTCTGTCTTTTGGTTGAAGTAATGCAATCCATTCAAGTTTCAATTTGCAGAAGAGTCGCAACGAGATAAATGAAAATCGCAACGAGAGAATGACTGTCGCAACGAGAGAAATGAAAAGCGCAACGAGAGAATCGCAACGCGAAATGAAAATCGCAACGAGAGAATCGCAACGCGAAACCAAAATCGCATTGCGATTTTCATTTCGCGTTGCGATTCTCTCGTTGCGATTTTCATTTCGCGTTGCGATTGTCATCTCGCGTTGCGATTCTCTCGTTGCGATTTTCATTTCAACCAAAAGACAAAACAGTGTTGCAAATTTTAGTTTCAAGAATAAACTACTACTTTTTATGTTTATTGTTTTTGGTATATCTTCACAGTGTAGTTTTTGGTATATCTAACTTGGTATGTTTATTGTTTTTGTAGAAATTTTTTCGGCTCAATTGACCTTGAGAAATAAAGTCAGCCTGGCCACTACAATTGCAAAGAAGCTTTCACCTGCTCAAAGACAATTGTTTGAGGAAACCTGCTTCGGGCCATGGCTGAGAGTACAGCATCCGGGTGGAGATGCTAATTTGACCCATTTGTGGCTTCAGACCATGACATCAAATCTACCCGACAGTATACAACGTGGTGAGGAAGAGATATGGTTTCATTTTCCACCAGCGTATACTTTTTTGGGCGGAAGGAGTTCTGCTTAATCACTGGTCTACGATTCGGACACGATGATGTAGGCCGGTACACTCGTCATATCGCCCGCCCATCATGGTTATCCCGGGTTTTTCCGGATGAGTCAATGGAGAAGCCGAACCTACATGTCGACGACCTGAAGAAATTGTTTAATAAGAAAGCTGGTTTCACTCGGATGGATGACGTCGATGTTGTCCGAGTATGCCTTCTACTACTTGTGTATGCCGGCTTTTTAGGCAGAGAGGCCAGACAACCTATTCATCGGGAGCTAATAATATTGGTAGAGGACCTGAATGCATGGAATCTGTTTCCGTGGGGTTCGTATATATGGAAAGCTACCTGGACTAAGTTGTCGTCTGCCTTTGATGACCGCAAAAGTTTGCGGGGCGATGGGTCCAAATACACTTTGTCAGGCTTTGTTTGGGCCTTTAAGGTAAGAATTTCTATATAATGTTTCTAAAATTATAATTAATTATTTAACAATTACTAATTTTGTTATTATATTGTTTGTAGATTTGGATATTCGAGGCTTTCCCCAGCATGCGTACATATGCAATAAAAACGTCAAATGATATTCCCAGGGCTATTTCCTGGAAGAGGAAAACTCTGTTGGATTGGGAAGACTTAATACCATATGCCACAATAAATAATGTAAGTTAACACAAATACTTTCATATAATATATAAACAAGTTATTAATAGTAGACGTTTAACTTTGTTTGAGTTTTTATATTTTAGGAGGCTAACATTCCATTACAAAGACTGACACCCACGGAGGAAGAGCTTGCCACTGATTGGTGGCAAGCTAGTCAGAATTTTTTTGATGGCACGGATGATGAGCAGCATCCACTTCCTCCAATTCGAGAGCCATCACCTCACCTAGAGCCATCACCCGATCGACCCGACTATACACCTCTAGAACGAGAGCCATCACCTATCCCGTCACATCATCGAGCCTCTTCTCCACCATCACCTCATGATAGGCGACCGGCAAAGATGCCACGACTCCTATCTCCCTGTTCTCCACCTCCACCTCAACGGGATGAGTCAAGGGAGTTACGTGATGAGGTTAATGCCTTGCGTGAGGAGATCGGTACTCTACGCGATAACGATGGTGCATGGCGTGTGGAGGTGTCAACTTTACGTGGTGAGGTTGCCGCTCTACGTGAGATGATAGTATCGTTGCAGAATGAGGTTCATACTCTACGCAACGAGGTAAGTTTAAGATTTTCCATATTTAACTTAATGATAAATTTACTCGTAATTTCACTTAGATTAGCCATTTCACTTAGATTGCTTAGTAAATTTATTCGGTTGCTGCCAATTCTGCTAAACTGTGTATTCTTTAACACTGTGAAATAGTATTTGTCTTTGTTTTGTCTTTTGGTTGAAAGTAAATTTGTTCGGTTGCTGCCAATTCTGCTAAACTGTGTATTCTTTAACACTGAAATAGTATTTGTCTTTGTTTTGTCTTTTGGTTGAAAGTAAATTTGTTCGGTTGCTGCCAATTCTGCTAAACTGTGTATTCTATAACACTGTGAAATAGTATTTGTCTTTGTTTTGTCTTTTGGTTGAAAGTAAATTTGTTCGGTTGCTGCCAATTCTGCTAAACTGTGTATTCTTTAACACTGTGAAATAGTATTTGTCTTTGTTTTGTCTTTTGGTTGAAAGTAAATTTATCCATTCAAGTTTCAATTTGCAGAAGAAGAAATAGTTTACTTTCGCAACACGAAACTTAAAATCGCAACGCGAAACCAAAATCGCAACGCGAAATGAAAATCGCAACGCGAAACCAAAATCGCAACGACAAGATCGCAACGCGAAACCAAAATCGCATTGCGATTTTCATTTCGCGTTGCGATTCTTTCGTTGCGATTTTCATTTCGCATTGCGATTCTGTCGTTGCGATTTTATTTCGCGTTGCGATTTTGGTTTCGCGTTGCGATTTTAAGTTTCGTGTTGCGAAAGTAAACTATTTCTTCTTCTGCAAATTGAAACTTGAATGGATAAATTTACTTTCAACCAAAAGACAAAACAAAGACAAATACTAACTTCAGGGTATTAGTTTGAAACATATTTTTCTTTGTTATCTAATGCATTTTGTGAACTATGATAGAATAATGACTTGGGTGAATACAATGCAAGTTTGAAACATATTTGTCTTTGTTTTCACTGTTTAAATATCATGTCTGTTTATTTACTGATTTTTGTATTTAATTATTTAGCGGCCCGATAGAGTGGATGCTTTACGTCGGGTTATGCTTGCACGACGGAGTTCACGCATCAGACAGCGTGCACGTGCTATTAAGTCTCCGTACACCCCAATAGTGCGAAGACACCGCAAGAAGAAGCCCGACTCGCCTGTCATCCCTCAAGAGTCCACTCCTATCGTTGAAGAGGCCCCCCCTATCATTCCTCGAGAGTCCCCTCCCACCGTTCAAGAGGCCACTGTCATCATTGAAGAGGTCCCTCCCACCATTCAAGAGCCCGATTCACATGGCGTCATATGTAGGCTTCTTGAGAAACCCTCTGACGTGCCGGACATGATGGATTCAAGTTGGCTCTTGTATGAGTTACTGGCCAGTACCATACCGGTATCTGAAGAGGAGAGGGAACAACTACCGGACACAATTCTGGATAACACCCTTTGGGCTAAGACCGCTGTTGATTTTTATCTACATGAGCGGAGCCAGGGGTGTTTCACTGACATATGCAAGCTCACCGATGATATCTATTTGTTGCTTGATCGGTCTTGGTGGGGCGTATTATTAGGGGTCGAAGACAATGGCTATTTCGATGGGGGGGTAAGTCTTATATTTTTCTTATATTTCAATTTGATTAATTTTTTTTTAAATTTATGTAAGTCACTAATATATGTCTTTTTTTGTAAAACAGCATATCGATGCGTGGGTGACACGTCTTCTAATAATAAGAAAACTTAAGAAAAATAAAAATATACGATATACAATTATGCCGACGTCTTTTCACGCCGTTCACTTGAAGAATGCACGAAATGAATCATTTGATTTGGGCAATGGACAAGCTAAACTTTATCCTGCATGGTGGGAGGTCGATAAGGTTAGTATTTATTTTAGATTGAGTTTAAAGGTTTTATGAAATAAGTGCGCAAATGAATGAATTATTACTTATGATTGCAGGTGTTTATCCCTGTTTTGGAACGTAAACATTGGATTCTCGTCGAGCTTCAGCTCCCATCCCTTAAGACAATAGTGTATGACAGCATGATAAATTACATATCATTGGCTGATTTAAGAGATGTTATTAAGGGATGGAGCTCTCATTTGGCTAAATTCTTGGATGCGATCAATTATTGGACTCGTTCTGGAAACAAGAAGCCAAAGAAGCTCAATATTACAGTTATTAGAGACGAGACCACGCCACAACAAACGAGCGGAGCCAGAGGAGATTGTGGTCCTCTCGTATGCTTGGCGTTGGAGCGTTTGACGACGGGAAGCATCAAGTATCTACCTCCCACCGATAGAGATAGAGCTGCAGTAGGCTTGTGGTTTCGGCATTATATGGCTAAATCGATATATACGAGACGCTGCCTACCTGCATCCGCGTTATAAAAATGTCCATAAACAATTGGTAAGTTTATATACTTTTGGTTTGAAAATGTTTGGTTAAGTACCTAGAATTCAATAATTTGCTGTTTGTAGGTTTTAGATGTGTAGAAAGTGTTGTTTGAGCAAATGTTTGGTTTCTGCAGGTTAATCTCAGAAGTGAACTGCGTGAAAATGATGTATGGCTGCAAAAGTTGATTCAATAGTTTAATTGATTGTTTAATTGATTTGTAAAAGTTGATTCAATAGTAGATGATCGGAAATAAGAATTATTGCTTATTTTTTGATTGTTTAATTGATTTGTAAAACATGATTTGTAAAAGTTGATTTGTGTAATTGATGCGAATATAATTCTTATTTGTGCTTGTTTAATTGATTGAAATGTAATGGTTGATTTTGTTGATTTCAATCTGCATTATGTTGAAGGCAAAATTGACTATCGCAATGCGAAATGAAAATCGCAATGCGAAATGAAAATCGCAACGAGAGAATCGCAATGCGAAATGAAAATCGCAATGCGGAAATGAAAATCGCAATGGGAGAATCGCAATGCGATTTTAATTTCGCATTGCGATTCTCTCGTTGCGATTTTCATTTCGCATTGCGATTTTCATTTCGCATTGCGATTCTCTCGTTGCGATTTTCATTTCGCATTGCGATTTTCATTTCGCATTGCGATTCTCTCGTTGCGATTTTCATTTCCGCATTGCGAAATGTAATGGTTGATTTTGTTGATTTCATCTGCATTATGTTGAAGGCAAAATTGACTATCGCAATGCGAAATGAAAATCGCAATGCGAAATGAAAATCGCAACGAGAGAATCGCAATGCGAAATGAAAATCGCAATGCGGAAATGAAAATCGCAACGAGAGAATCGCAATGCGATTTTCATTTCGCATTGCGATTCTCTCGTTGCGATTGTAATTTCCGTGTTGCGATAGTCAAATGCATGCCTAATAGTGATAACAACTGAATAACAAGAGTTGGTTAAGTCAAAATGGTTGGCCTGAGTCATTAATTCAACTGAAAATGTTAAAAGTTCACACATAAAATCCACATAATACAACGTTTGCATTTAAAAATCACCTAAGTTAACAGTCCCAAAAGGTGAAGCCAATTGTGATTGGGATTTTGAAGATGGTTGCCTTTTGCTTGACACCATATGAGCTTTGGATTTTGATGAGGATCCATATTTTGGTAGAGGAAAAGATGATTTTGATGGCACTGGTGATCCACATGTCAACCTTGTATGACCACTTTCCTTGCACCGACTACATGTCAATCTCTTCTTCTCTTCACCCTTAGACGGTATACGATCGTGACTTTTTGGTCGGCCAGGTAGCCTTCTGTCCATGGCTGGTGGCAAAACTGTTTGTAAGTCATCTGGTATGTCCCACTCAGAAGGATGTGGAATAGGGTAGACAATCTCGGCATAAGTCTGTCGATAAACTTCTGTAGTGTAGCAATCCATAGCGTATGCGCTTGAATCATCTTGGTTTAAATGAAGAGCAACTTTTATAACATGGCCACACGGATAACCAGATGTTTGCCATTTCATACAACTACACGTCTTTGCATTTAGATCGACTAGCCCATTTAAGTTATTATCCAGTACTTGAAACAAAGTGTTTGAACATGGTTCAACTCTCCATGATGTTGACTTCACAACACGTTTCGTTATCTTTTTTTCAGTCCATGGTGTAACACGATGTTCCAATGTTCCTGTAAATTTAAATAAACAATACTTAGTAAAATATATAAATATGATAAGTTACGAATTCAAAGAAATAATACCTGCATGGTTTCTTTTCTTGTAGTACCACTGTTGAATAGAGGCTCGAAAAAACTCCATTAACATAGTAATGGGTAATTTCCGGGAATGACGACTTAGAGCGTTGATTGATTCTGCACTATTAGACGTCATGAAACCATATCTTGCTCCAAGTTGATGTACTCTTGACCATCTTTCAAACCCGACATCTTCTAGTGTTTGAGCACACTGAGGCAAAACACGTCTTAAAAAATTTATATGCTTATTGAAATCCACTTCCCGATAAGCTTTTACAGCCTTCCAGTATGTCCATTTGTGCTTTTTTATACCAGCAGACCTTGATTTTAGATTTCTATACAAATGAACACCACAAAGTCCATGAAAAGCATCTGGGAAACACCTTCTAACAGCGTTGTCAATTGAGTTTGCCCTATCGGATATGATTGTCAGATTGCTAATAGGACCTATGCAATCCCTAAGATGCCCCATAAACCATGTCCATGAATCAGAGGTTTCAGATTTGCCAACCCCGTAAGCTATTGGCAATATCCCATTGTTAGCATCCATGGCTACTGCTAATAAGTTTACTCCAAGGTATCGACCTTTCAAATGTGCTCCGTCAACTATAATAACTGGGCGCATGCAAGTAATAAACGAACGAATCTACAAAATAATATACACAAGAAATATAATCATTTAAATGTGAAATGCATGTAACTAACAAAAATGAGTCAACAAAATTATATTGATTTACTAACCGTAGCACCAATGGCGATAAACAGCAACTCAAAGCGTCCATCTCTATCTGTTTTGATATGAGTTACCGACCCAGGATTTTTCAGCTTTAAATTGTGACAATAAGCCGGCAGTTGGGCAAACGATGCTTCTGGCGACCCCCTCAACAATTCCAAGGCATAACATTTGGCTCTCCAAGCTTGAGAATATGATATACTAATCTTGAACCGAGCATTCATGTCAGTCATAATTTCATGTCCCCGATATACCCTGCCATTCAAAAACATTAACTCAGCCAGAAAACCACCCAACACCTTTTTGTTTGCCTGTCTATGGTGAGGAAAAACTTGGGTTCTTGAACATGTATGTTTATCAATAAAAGTCCTAACTTGAAACATTTTGCAATCTTTTATTCTCTTTGCAATCATACGCCACGTACAGTTTTTGTCAATCATACACCTTGTTTCGAAACGATCTTTGCTTGATTTGTTAACTTTTAGTTGATAGCCATCTTCCACACATTTCGTATACAAAGCTATCTTCAAGTCTTCCTTTGTATCAAAACAATCATCTTTCTTGACACGAATAACTTTTGTGTAACAATCAACTGCTTTCTTTGCCAACTCTTCTTCCGGTAACTGAAGTAATTCTGGCATATTCCAGTTATACTCCCGTGGCATTTTCTTTTCTTCGGGGATTTTTCTTCTTCTTTTTCTTCTTCAGGATTATATGAATTACAGAATGGATGTTCAACATGTTCATTCACAGTCGTAACTTCCTCCTCATTATCATCAACAACATCTTCCTCGGCAACAGGTGTTTCATCATCAAAATTCGGGTATTGACCAATATTAAAATCATTACACACATGGTCTGTTTCTTCTTCTGAAACATCATCAAAATCCGTGTATTGACCAATATCAAAGTCCGGATATTGACCAAGACCAAATTTCGAATACTGACTAGTACTCACAATTTTTTCTGTTGGCTCATCATCGTCTAACTGGTCAATACGAAAACCGGAATTTGGTGCTGAAAGTTGATTGGGATTTGGATTAGAGAAAGGTTGTGGGTTTTGAGAAAAACTTAGTTGATTACTACCCGCTACTGACCCAACAATACTACTTCTAGGTTCAACAACATACAATGTAACATCATCTTGTGAAACACTAATGTAAGCAATGAATCGTTCAACATCTTCATTGTCGGTTAACAAATAAACTTTACCATTTCTCTGATAAGATAGCCTAAATCCACTTAGGGGCTCTAAATTCAATTTATTTGAAACACGTAGCATTAGAGTTTCATAAGTTAACTTTTGTAAAGACAATTTTAGTTGAAGATTCATGGGTAAAGGCATATATTGTAAAACACCATGAACATTATCCCATGACCCTCCAAAACACAAATCTATCCAAACATGATCAACATTAGATGATTTCATGGTTGTAAATTAATTTACTAAACAGACGAGCTGCGAAACTAAAACCTGTTGCCGGATTGGGAAGGATGTCGTTGGATATAGGAACGGATGTCGCCGGAGAGAGTGATAGATGGAGATGGAATGAGTTGCGATTTAGGGATTTAGTTTATGATTTCAGTGTTATATACCCAAAATTTCAGTGTTGTGATTTACAGATTCTCGTTGCGATTTACGGATTATCGTTGCGATTTACAGATTCTCGTTGCGATTTACGGATTATCGTTGCGATTTACAGATTCTCGTTGCGATTTACGGATTATCGTTGCGATTTACGGATACGCGTTGCGATATACGGATACGCATTGCGATTTACGGATACGCGTTGCGATATACGGATACACGTTGCGATTTATGTGTTCGCGTTGCGATTTTCATATTCGCGTTGCGATTTTGGAAAATCGCAATGCGAATTTGTACTATCGCATTGCGATTTTCAAGAATCGCGTTGCGATTTTGGAAACTGATTTGCGATTCTGGGGATCGCGTTGCGATTTTTATTTCGCGTTGCGATTTTGTTGGTCATTTTGGCAAATCCAAAAAAAGTTGGTTAAAATCGTATATTATAACTTTTTTTTGGTCACTGAGGCGATTTTCTCTATATGAAATAGTAATTATTTTTATTTATTTAAAAATACTTTTTATTTTTTTAAAAATATTTTAAAATTTATAAAATAAAATTATTTTTAAAATAAATATAAAATCTTAATATTCGAAATTGATAGATAATAAAAAATCAAACTGAAAATCGATGAAATACTAAAAGAAATTAAAAATTCAAATGAATCGAACCTATACGGCATTTTTCTTGGCAGGGTCATCCTGGCGAAGGGTATGAGTAGGTTAAAGCGCGTAAAAGGGAAAGAAAAGAACCTTGTAACCCAATTAAACACATTATTATTAGAATAGATTTAAGTAGTGTAACATTCTCTGCTCCGAATCCTATTCCTAATAAAAAGAAAAGAACCCCTAAGTGGCTTAGCCAAACAAATTCCCCCTTCTTGGACGAAACTCGGTCAATACACTCCGAGTGATGCTGCGTTTTCCTTCCCATAATCAACGCCTCCAACTCCTCCGCAAGCTCACTGCCTTTCCCATGCCCTCCAAACACTTCCTCGCTTCCTCCTCTTCCTTTCTCCCTCTGTTGCCTCCTAAATATTTCCACACACCCTCTAAACGATTCCTTCCTTCTCTTTCTTCAAAACCCATCCCCAAAACCCTTACTTTCTCGCTTAGCACTAATGGCTTCTGTTCTCTTCCTTCTCCCTCTCCAGGTACTTATTTTCTGTAAAAGTAGAGAAAAGAAGAGAAAAAAAGGTTGTTGCTAAGTTGTTTATTTTGTTATTTTTTGTATTAAAATATTAAGAGAAGAGGCATTTATGTGTTTAATCGTGCTAACACTTAGGTATGAGTCTGCAAATGTATATATTGGAAGGCTTACCAGAATTCCTTTTTTTTTGTTTATCTCTAAGCTCATTCTCAAGACTTGGATGACCAGCCATCGGATAAGCGTTCCTTGCAGATTTTGGAGCATAAGCTCGATCAGCTTGGCATCGATATAACTCAGTGTGTTGCTGGGCGTGAAAATCGCTTAAAATGTCCCTCGGTATTTTTCTCTCTACAAAACTTTTAGCTTTATTGCATTTCAACGTAAGTTCGATTAATTTTTGTCAATCTTATTGGAGCAGTTTGCTAGTAGGAAGTGCCATGTCTTGGCGATTATAATACAGATAGGTCAGAGATAACAGACTTTGGAAAGCATGTAATTTCCATTATATTGCTTATTCCGGCATATTCTATTGTGCAGACAATACAGTTTATGATCTAGCTAAAGTTGCTAGCAATTAATAGGAAGAAACAACTTACTCTAGACATTAAAACCAGAGAAGAGTTTTCAATTTTCAAAACCTTGGAACCTTTCAATCTCTCTTTCTCCTCACTAGCTCAGCTTTATTGGCACTCTTTCTCTAAGTTGATATTCTTGTATGATAGTGCAATGGTGGTGACTCAGAGGAGCTTAGCTTATCCCTTTTCATCTCCCAAGATGGGTATGCTGCATCCTTTTCTTTTTTTGTTTAACTACTTTTATTCTGAATCGTCAGCAAACCATTGTTGAAAGATCTAATTTATAGGTATTCAGCTTCCTGGATGTGTTTTCGAGCAAAATGTGGGTGGAAAGGCCACACTAAAGTAATCTGTTTCTCCTTTTAAATTGGTGCAGCAAATTTTATACGTCCATGTGAAAGTCATTGGATATAGGCTTCTCTTGGTTATCCTTTTGTTTTAGGCCTTTGCAGAGGGCAAGTCAACATTTAAAAGTTACAGTCGAGTTAACAAAGCTAAGGTCGAAAGGCAAATCACAGTGGAGAGTTTGCAATTAGAACCACTCTGTAATCAGGTTTCTAGATTTCTCCTTTTTCTATTTTTGCTCACTGAGGTTTATATTGATTCAGATTTCTAAACTTATTTACTCTATCTTATACGCTGTTGTTTGTTTGGTAGGTTTTCCATTCAACATGTATGCCTGTATATTCTTTAGTGCTGTGTAAATAGATATTTATTCATATAACTCCTTTGTCAATTGAAAATTTCCAATGGTTTGATGTTCCTAAAGTAACTAATCTATTTTTGATTTTCTATTTCCTGGTAGTTGTAATCCCAAGCAGAATTTCAAGAGGAAATAGAAACCATTGCTTTTGCCCCCTGTCATCGTTCATATTCTAAGCCTGGTGTTTTTACAGTATTGATTGAACATAAATTTTGCAAATTCTGTGTTTCTTTTCGTCAAACCCTCTCTCTCTTGGAATGTAGTGAGCTAGGCCTCTGAAGTCTGAACCTTCATTCTGTCCATAAGTGATCATACTGAATGTTTCTCAACCTTGTTTAAATTCATAAATGAAATGCTAAATGTTGATATCCGGTGTGTGAATTCCAAATGCCAATGTTGTTCTGTTGCGTTGGAAGATGATTCCCTAGTTATTTTATTATCGTAGTTTTTTAGCTGTATTTTCCTCCTGGTTTAAGTTTCAATTTAGTGGATTGAGATAGCTTAGTTAATACTTTTTTGCTCTTGTTTCAGCTCATTGCATATTTTGCAGAGCGAATGATATCTGCAGAAACACTAAAGAGAAATGGCATAATGGAAAAAATGACTGGTGATGAGGTAATTGTGAATCCTTTTTCTCAAGTTATAGGCTTAAGATGCAAAGTAAATTCAGTGCTGAAGTTGTTTGTTCTCTACTTTTGTTGGATATTCTATGATTGTCCTGCATGTGCTATTTTTGAACCTAAGTCCACCTTTTCTAGCTAATTTGAGGTTCACTCCACTTTTATGAAAAAAACTACGAATTTAAACTCATTGTATGGAATAAAAGTTGTACTAGTGTTTGGGTTACTTTGTCTTCTAGCCATTTGGCATCCTTCTTACAAGTTTAACCATCTTGAGAATAAGCCTCAGTATTTTTATTAAAGTTGAGATATTAATGAATGTGCATTGTTATAAAAAGGGATGTTTGAGAGAAGAAAAAGATATGATACCGATCGATGGAGAGATTTGAGGAAATGTTCACTATTTGGAGTTTATGGTCAATTATGAATAAAAAATGGAGGATATTAAGGTTTATTTAGGGATGATGTGATTAGAATGCACTGCCACCACCTCTAATGACTTATTTTAGAAAGCTGGCATGTGGGAAAAAGATGACAAGCCTCTTGACTTAATCCTGAATTCTCAACTGTTTGGAAACTTTCTTGACATGGAACCACCTTCCCCATAATTTGTCTCATGCACTACAGCCGCTTCACAACTAGACCACCTGCATAATGTATTCATGTTCTCCTATTTCTTGCAGCTTGTTTATTTGTTTCCGAATAAGAACGCACTTCGGGTTATGGTATATATATGTTTCACCAGGAGTTGTTAGGCATTATATTTGAATGTTGTGAGTACTTGTTTGGAGTTCTGTCCCCTCCCTATGTACATACACACAATTGGAGAACTTAGCGTCGAGGTTCTTGAGCTATTTTCTGCCAATAAAACTTCTTAATTCTTTTCCTTTTTTCTGCAGTTCATTTCTATAATTGCTGATCTTATCATATGATTGAATTAGATTTGGTTTGATTGAGATTTTACATAAAAAGTTCTTGATTTGAAGAGAGAATGTTGTTGGAAACTCTGGTGGCGGTGAGAAGATCAGGATTATTTTCTGTCTTGATGAGTTTAACTGGTGTGTTTTCGTATGTGATTATTGCGTAACCATAATGGTTAAATTATGAAAATGGAATATGATTTTGATTGCATAGAAGAGAAAAATTAGTCTTAAAGAAGAGTTTCTGGTGTGTGAACAGTTGCTCAAGTATACTGCAGCAGAACAGAGAGAGTAGTAGACAATGCTGATGGCCATCCATTTTAGTATACCATTTTTTTACTTTATTAATGGAAAGCTTGATTATATTAAGAGTGCATGGGTATTTGTAATGATTACTAGACTCATACATCTAAAAACTAGGATTCCCTATTGGAGACTAACCTGTACATAATAAATAAGCAACTTGAACTCCTAGAAGCTCCTTGCTCAATCTAAATACAAGAGAACTTAAATCCCTGGTGCATAATTTGCAGAAATTATGATTCTTCCCCAATAATGAATTAGTTGGGATTACCAAGTTAAATCTAAAACATTTTAATAGTGGCATTATAAGGTTCCTTCCTTGGCAGCTACTGAAGTATTTGGTATGTTGGCTGGTTTATCTTACCTTATTAGTTGTTCAAGATGGAAGACATTTTTGGAAGGGTGAATTTATTTTACTATAAAATAACTGATATTTCTTGTTAATATCAATGCACATCTCAGCTAATTACTCTTAGAATTTCATTGACAGATTGCTATTGCATTCCCTTATTGGCGTAAAGGAAAACTTGTAAGTTGCAAGTATCGGGATATAACCAAGAGGTTTTGGCAGGTTCTTGTGAAATTCTTTCCTATGTTTACATTGTTTATTTAGTATGTTGACTCGGGCTTTACATTTATTATCTCTGTAGACATTTATATTCATCTTCCTATCATATGCTCCTTGAATCGTCACTTTTTGAGAGCACATTTTTTGTGGTCTTTATTTTAAAAATAGAATTTAATAATATTTGATTAAAATCTTTTTTCACTCTTCTTCCATTGCAGGAAAAGGATACTGAAAAGATACTTTATGGGCTGGATGATATAGAAAATGAAAGCGACATCATCATTGTATTTCTTTCTTTCTTCTGATTATTTATTCCAGTTCAACTTTTGTTGATGCTTATTTTTTCCAGCTTGATATTATAGGTTGAAGGTGAAATGGACAAGCTTGCAATGGAGGAAGCTGGCTTCCGTAATTGTGTCAGTGTCCCTGATGGGGCACCACCATCAGTTTCTAAAAAGGAGGTTCCAACTGAGGAGCAGGTTTTAGTTGAACTAAAATTTAATACTATATGTTATTTAGCTTTTCTGAGTGGCAATATTGAAAAATGTTGTTGTCAGCCATCAAATACTATGTAGATATCCAACTTCAATGTTTCAACTATGAAATTGGGATTATTCTCTCCAATGTAGTTCCTTTTATCTCTATCTCTCCTCATGCATGCATATCGTATGAGCAAATTTCCAATGAGAAATATGGGGTGGCATAACCAGTTAGGTATTAATCAGATTTTCTTTTTGATAAGAATAGGAGGCCTCATTAAAAACCCCCTTCATGATTAATGGAGCTAAAAAAAGCTCCTTAATCAGTGGAAGGAAGAAAAGAGTGTCTTAGAATTTCATTAATATCATAATAAGTACTTAGAAATTACAACACCCAAAAACTCCCTTAATAGGAAGAAGAAAACCAAAAAACATCCCTGAACAACAACACTTAAATCAACCTATTCCAGCCTTAGCTAGGGCATCAACCTCTAGGTTAGCTGTCCTATTAACCCATCTAACAACACCTTCAAAAACTTTTCTATCAACAATATCTTTAACAATAGAAGCATAAACATCTGGACATAATTCAACTTTTTTAATCCAGTCCACTGCCACCCTGCTATCACTCTCAATAATCAAATGGTCCTTGATCAACCCTCGAAAAGAGACAAAAAACGATAAACCCTTTTGAATAGCTTTCAATTCCATCAAGGTAGGAGGCCCCGTACCAGCAGACTCCTTGAAAGAGCCTAAGATCAAACCAGAATCATCTTTTAAAACTCCGCCTAACCCACTTCTCTTCCAGTCACTGGTAATAGCAGCATCAACATTCAATTTGATATAGCCCTTGGGAGGAGGATATCAAGGGAACTTAGATACAATCAGTTTAAAGTAGGAAGAACAAGAATCCCCTAAGGAAGGATCAGAGATAAGTGAATCCTTAGGAATAGAAATCTCCTTATGCTTAGCTAAAAACCATGAAGCAAGCCTAAACCTTGCTAAGAAGAAGAATTCGGCCTGGTCCAACTTCCCCCCTTCAAACACAACAGAATTCCTGATTTTCCAAGTGGTCCAAAGGACAACCCCTTGAATAAATGACCAAATAGCCGAGTTAATCTTCAAATCATCCCAGGCTAGGAGAAAGCTTTTAGCAGTTGCATGAAAAATAGAGTTGAGCCTCCAAAACTTCATAAATTTATTCCATAAAGACCACACAACCAAACAAGTAAAAAATAAATAATAGGAAGACTCTTCCACCATCTTGCAAAGAGGACATAACACATCTTCAATATCCTGAACTCCTCTTTTAACCAATTCTGGCTTAACTGCCAGCTTCTGAAGAACAACTTGCCACACAAATGACTCCACTCTTGGAGGCAGCAGACCCCTCCAAATTATATTTTTCCAAAAATAGACCTCCTTCGAACCCAAAGAACACAGTTTAACACAAGATCTAACAGAATACACCCCATCCCTAGTGCCTTTCCAAACCAGACCATCAAAAGATTCAATGGATAGGGAAAAATTCGAAATGACTGCCATCAAGTTAGACCACTGTTCAAATTCCCAATCATTCAAATTTATTCTCAATTAAACTTCCCAAATTCTGCCCATGGAGCTATATTCACCAAACTCAAATAATTTGCCATTCTTGTTTGAGGAAATAGAAAACAGTCTAGGAAAAATTACCAAAAGTGGATGATTCATAGCCCAAACAACTTGCCAGAACCGAATAATATTACCATCACCAACTTGAAAACTGCACATGCTTCTAAACTTAGAACCAATTAAGTCTTCTTTGAAATGGTTATTCACCACAGATCTCCAAATCCAAGAAACTTTAGGTGGAACCTTACTGTCAAACAATAATAAGGATGAATCCATGTTATATTTAGTGCAAATAAATTTCCTCCAAACAGAATTTCTGTCATTAGCAAACCTCCAAGACCATTTTCCTAAAAGTGCTCTGTTCATCATGTTGAGATTCAGAACACCTAGACCACCCTCATTCTTTGATTTACACACAGTGGACCAATTAACCCAATGTATCTTGTTTTTACCGTTTCCCCCTCCCCATAAAAAATTGGACACAATTGAATTGAGGTTTTTGTAAACCAAGGTTGGAACCTTAAACAACAATGACAAAAAATAAGATGGAAGCGAACATAGGATTGACTTAATCAATACCAATCTCCCTGCTAAAGAAAGAGAGGAGGCCTTCCAACCAACAAGTTTGTTGTAGAAATTATGAACCACTGGATCCCAAAGAACTGAACAATTTCTATTAGCACCAAGAGGAAGCCTTAGGTAATCTGAAGGAAAGCACCCAACTGAACATCCAATAGTCTTTGCCCATTCTTGAACTTCCTCTTCAGTCGGATTAACACCAAACAATTTGCTCTTCTTTAGATTCAGTTGTAGTCCAGAAATAACTTCAAACACTTGAAGCACCCTCTTCACATTCAAATTCTGCATCTTCGAAGCACCACAAAAGATGATAAGATCATCAGCAAATTGCAAATGAGAAAAATTAAAAGTCCCCTCCTCCCTGCCAATAACTAATCCAGAAAATAACCTTTCTGAAACAGCCTTTAGGAGCAATAAATTAAGAAGTTCCCCTACTAAATTGAACAACAGTGGAGATAAAGAACAACCCTGGCGAAGACCCTTTGCCATTGGGAATTCCTCAGTAGGAACCCCATTGACTAATACTGAAACAGAGGCTGTGGTTACACATTTCCTAATCCAACCACTCCATTTGGAACCAAAGCCCATCTTCTCCATTACTTTGAACAGAATAGGCCAATCAAAACGCAACCCTTGAGTCCATTTTCCCTCCAAAAATATATTCCCTCATTAGCAATAAGAGAACAATCTTTTTGATGCATGGGGTTTGTCGAATGTGCATGTGGACTGCCTGCTTACATCTCTTAAGTTAGTAGTATGTGATAGAATAATTTCTACGTATTACTTGTTATGATCTGCTTATGGATAAGGCAGTTCATGGAGCAAGCTGTCATTTATTCATTTTGGCCACATAATCTGCTTAGTTTAGCCTCTTATAAGGTGGTTTGTGGAACCAACAACTTCTCACTTCATTTAAGTAGAGAAGAATGGAATGAGAAATAACTGCAGCCATTTTGGACAATATGTTATAACATTATTCTTTTCATATGCAAGTATAAACGTCATTCTAATGTTTCGTTCACATGTTTTGAAAGCTAGGACACAAAGTATCAATATCTGTGGAACTGCAAAGAGTACCTAAAAGAGGTTTGCTGGGGTTTATTTCTTGGGTCTTCTTTGTAAGGTCATTTTGAAATGAACATGACTAGTTTCTAATCTATGTATATGTCATAGGCATCACGCGTTATACTTGCTACTGATGGGGATCCACCTGGTCAAGCCTTAGCTGAAGAGCTTGCACGTCGTCTTGGAAGAGAAAGGTTTATATGATTTTTCTGTAATGCTGAAGCTATTCAAAACTTATCCTGTTTTCTTTTCCTCTATTATTGTTGCTGTCTTTGCATATTTAAAAAAAAACAATCTTCTAAGATGTGGAGTAAAATTTGCTTTCTGTGGGTGGCAGATGCTGGAGAGTTAAATGGCCAAAGAAAAATGATGTGGATCATTTTAAAGATGCAAATGAGGTCATATAACTATATCTTTTTACCTGTGACTGTAACGACCTAAATTTCGATTCTTGACTAATTTTAAAATAAGTTTTTTATGCTCAATTTAATGTCACTCATAATAAACTGAAAATTATTTGGTATTGAAAGGTTATGAGTGTGGTAGGCAAGAATCTCTCCCCCCTTCGTTCCTACTTCGGGTTTCCTTATTTTTTTAAACTTCAGTTGATTGGTATGAAAGATTACTTCAAACTGTCCATTTGCATTTTGTGGCATCTGCAAATTTTCTATGTAGAACAGCAAGAGGCTAGGGATTGTGGCCATTTTATGTCCTAAATTCTTTAAGAAAATATATAAAAATGTATAAACAAAAATAAAATAATCACCAAAAGATCTTAACTCCAATAAACTTGGGCTGAGACTAGAAAGCTTTTTCAAGCAGCCAGATCTTCCTATGTGCCAAATTGAGATTTTAACATTTGAAACAACCATACTGCTAGCATGCCTCCTAAACACCTTTGAGGCTGCTACCAAGTTGTAGATAAAATTTTGTTCCAAAATCAAATGTTCTCACCGACCAACTCTTGTGACCACAGGTGCTTATGTATTTGGGACCCAGCGCTCTTAAGGACGTAATTGATAATGCCGAATTATATCCCATACGTGGACTATTCAACTTTAGAGATTTTTTCGATGAAATTGACCAATATTATCATCGGACTCTTGGATATGAATTTGGTGTTTCAACTGGTTGGAGGGCACTGGACAACCTATATAATGTAAGCTTGATGTGTTCTGTCTTAACCTTCATAATTTAGCTTGTTGTGTTCTTTGCCCTATATTGCCTATTAACTAGTGTTAGAGATGATATGTCTTCCTTCACAAGTTTTCTTTTTTCTCTGCCAGGTTGTTCCAGGAGAGCTGACAATAGTAACTGGCGTTCCCAACTCTGGGAAGAGTGAATGGATTGATTCTCTCTTATGTAATCTTAATGGAAGTGTAGGCTGGAAATTTGCTCTTTGCTCCATGGAGAACAAGGTCAGCCAGAATTTTTCTTATATTCATCTGCATTTAGTCTCACTGTTCTTGATTTACCAACATATTCGTGCAACTGTGTAAAAGAATTGCCTTTTTTTACCTAGGAAGACATGGCTTTGAAACAAAGGAAGAGATTCATTTAGATTTTGAAATTCTTGATATTTTTTTGTTATATTGTTGGATAAGTAGACAAGCATGACCATTCCTGCTTTCTTTTGGGTTACTTTTAAGAATTATATTTCTTTTCAATTAACTTTTTTTAATGCATAAATCTACATTTTCAAAGTGTCTTGATTATTCTAGAAACAAAGTCCACTTCTGCGATAGTGGAAAGTCCATCAACCAAGTCAATCTAAGGCATACCAGACTTTCTAGAGATAGATTAGTCCTTTTCTCATGAATGATGTTTAATGAAATGTGATTTCTTCTAATGTGAGTGAATTTCCTTGTAGATAAACATTATAGACAATCACTATAATAATATTATTGTTATTGTTAATCATGCTATTGCACATCCTTTTGACTAACATTAATTTCACTATTTCCCCTTTATTTGTTTATCAAGGTTCGGGATCATGGAAGGAAACTAATAGAGAAATACGTGAAGAGACCTTTCTTTGATACAGGGTAAGTTTAGCTGGTTTGAGTTTCTATTATTACTGTTATAGCATCGTTAGATCTAGTAACATTTTTTATACCTTGAAATTATATGCCAACTTGTAAAAGCTTTTAGGTTGTAAGGGGGTGTTTCATAATTTTAGTTCACTTGGATCTCATAATTGGCTATCTACAGGATATGTAAGAGAAAATATAGAAGAATTTTGAACTAATCATTTTACTCGTGTTTTTCGGTCTGATGTGAGCAATTGTAAGATAGCCTTGTTTTTTAATATGTTAAAGTAACATATTCAAAATAAGAATGATGATTGTCTATTTCATTTTAGCCAAAGTTATGATTTAGAACAAGCATTGTGAAAACAATTCCCTCAAGAAATAATTAAAATTCTCAATCAAAATTCTTTAAATCCAATAATTCAATTTTCAAATATTTGAAGATATAAAATCAAGCATGCTCAAAACTGGAGTAACATAGATGTTTATAACTAAACGCAAAATCTTAAATGAAACATGAAACACCAAATATAATTTATGTTGCACAAGTAACATACAATTGAGATATTCAGAAATCTCGATAATTTAATCATCCTAGTCCTCCCCAAATGCCATAAATTCTCTTTAACTTTATTCTTCGACTAGCATATCATCCTCCAAGAGATGATATGGGAAACTAACGAATTCCTGGAAATAAAACCTATTTTTATATGTTTGCAACTGTAGTTTCTTTGAACTACCTTGTTTTAATATAATAATCACCAATTGGTTTGTTTGTTACTTTTTCTGGCAATAGCTATGGGAGCAATGTAGAAAGAATAAGTGTTCAGGATCTGGAGAAAGGGAAGAAATGGTTGAGTGACACATTTTATCTCATAAGGTAAGTTGAACACTTCAAAATTATATGGTTTCTATTCTTAGTAAAACTTCGACAACTATTTATTGGTATTATATTTCCTCATGCAGATTGAGACTTTTATTATTTATTTTTCCAAAGTGTTGCCTAGTTGCTGAAATATTAATACTTTTTATAAGCCATTTTTGTGTGTGTTGGGGTGGGGAGGGGTGAATTTAAGCTCGGATGCTTTTAAAAATTGAGGCCTTGTATGCTCTTGTTGTTGTGCTTGCTTTCTTAATACTGCTTTCTGGATTTATCTCATGGGTTCCGGAATAGGTGCGAGAATGATTCCCTTCCGAATATAGAGTGGGTTCTTGATCTTGCAAGGGCAGCGGTACTAAGGCATGGTATTCGGGGGCTTGTAATTGATCCTTACAATGAACTTGATCATCAGCGCCGAGCTAATCAGTGAGTACTTTTTACACCATGCTCACCTTTGCCTTATTTGTTTTGCTATTATATTGGCACCACCTCCGTTTTTATTCGATAGTATAGTTTTTTCATTTTTTCTTGGCGCCTTTAATTTTGGTCCTTTGGATTATCTATGAAATACATGTATATAATTTATATTTTTATTTTTATGCCAATGGCTAGCCTGCTTGATAGTTGGTAGTGTCAGCGACATCCTCGTTATTATTATCATCATCATAAAAATTTGAACTACCTCTGCCTGTGTTTTGCCTAAAATTATATACTTTGATAGAAGTATTCACAAAGTGTCCTGGTTCTATCCTAGTGGGACTCATAAGTGGACAAGAAAGGCTTCATAATTTCAAAACGTTCTTTACTATTTCCCATTCTGAGCGTTCCTCATTTGCTGCTGCCTAAATGTCCCAGTTGTTAACATCTTGTATTCATAGCAGGACGGAAACGGAGTATGTAAGCCAGATGCTTACTAAGATCAAACGATTTGCTCAGCATCACTCTTGTCATGTCTGGTTTGTTGCACATCCAAGACAGGTCGGTCTTTCTGAGTCATCTTTTATTGCTTGGTATCTCTTTGTACTAATTTTATATTTTTCCATCAGTTGCACCAATGGACTGGGGCTCCTCCTAATCTCTACGACATCAGTGGAAGTGCACACTTTATAAACAAATGTGACAATGGAATTGTTATTCATCGGAATCGGGACCCCGAGGCTGGACCTGTTGATCTAGTACAAGTGAGTATTGTCACAAGGTTGTCTCTGTAAGCAATCTTCTAGTTTCTATTGCTGAAATATGTTTTTGCAGGTCTGTGTGCGGAAGGTACGAAACAAGGTTGTAGGAAATATAGGTGATGCGTTCTTGTCTTATGATAGGTATGTGACATTACACCATATCCACACTTCATTGCTATTTTTCCTCCTTATAGTTTTAAAAAGGCTCGTGTGTTTGTGATAAATAAACCAAATTTGATTAGGAACAACAAAGGGTTGACAGTTGTTGAGCATTCAGATCATTACAAAGGCACCTGATGAAGGAACCAACACACTTTAGAGCTTGGATAGAAAACTATAGATAGTTCATGGTTGGTGGGTCTGGAAAAGTCAGATAAGTCAACATAACTTGATGTAAACAGAAAAGGGTTAAAAGTAGGTTAGAAATGCACTAGTAGCGGTGAGACCATTAACGAGACCCGAGAAGCAAGTAAAATGATGCAGAGGTTAAATAGGAAACCACAGGTTGGACTAGTGAATGTCCGGTACATAGCAACTTAACCTTTTGCAGGTGATGCTCTACCACTAGCATACTCAAGGTTGATATGAATCATCTTTTAACATATTTGTGAATTTGAGAAACTATTAGCGACTGGCATCAGTGAAAATGAGAGTAAGGCCGTAACCACTCTATCTATGATGCCTCACTGAATCATCATATATAGTTCAAACTTTAATTGTTTGTTTATGTTATCATTATTGTACGGCGGTCTTATTGAATGATATTTGCAGGGTGACGGGCATATATAATGACTTTGACGAACGACCAAATCAGTGATGGGCCATGGTGTTCGTTCAACCGGTAGCTAAAATTTTGTATAGTATGACTATCGATTATGCATGGGAGCCTTCTTTCCTGATGAAGTGGGTACAATTGAAATGTTGCTACCAAAGAGCCCAAGGCTTATCATATATGACAATGGTGGTGGTGGATTTTATTTTTCATTTATCAACAACACAATGAAATACCGGGGATACTGTTGAAAATTTTCTATCAATAGAATTCAGGAATTTCTCTTGCTCGTATCATTGCAACAGTAGATTGTTTGGTAATCTACTCAATTTATATTACTAGTGTTCTTAAATGATCTTTCGTAAGAAGAGCTCATAAATGTCAACCATGAGATGATGATTATTACCGAATTTATCAAAATATTCAATGCAATTCGACTTTAAAAGCGGTCATTATATTATTCGATCTGAATTAGTCAATCAATATATTAAAAACAAGTGGTAATACTAAAATAAGAGCTCATTACAGGATCTTCAGAGCTATCAAATTGTTTATGGATACGGTACTTCTGCTTTTCAGGAATAATGCTTCCTGTTATACATGTTTCTTAGCTCGAAAAAAATAATCTTAAAAATACGTGTGTTTCGAAAATGTTGTTATCGATTATTTTGGGTAAGATGTGTTCGACCAATTATAAGTTTCACATCTATAAAATGATTTTTAAAATTCTCCTTTTTAAATAATTTTAGAAATTGACGTTCTAATCAGAGAAAAAGGGTGAATTAAAAGAATGGGTTACTTATATGTTTCAACTTTTGGAAGTCCAAAAATTAAATTAATTGTTTTTAATAATTCTTACCTAAGGGAGAAGAGAAATGTCAATCGGGAGCTTTTAATTATTTGTGTCAAAGACTGCTGTCAATTAAATTCTAAATTACGATTTAGTAAATTAAATATGAAATTTATTAATATATAGATAAATTAATTTTTATTTAAATCAGAGTTTGTAGTCCATTTGACTTCAAAAAAAGTTTTTTTGTTATGAATAATTAAAATATCACATTTTAATTATTTTGGAAATTATCTCGTCGATCATTTTAATACAAATTATTTCTTGAACTTTTAAAAGAAGGTTGAAACATTTTTACTCAAAATGTATCATGATTAAAAATATAAAATAATATTTAATTTATGAAAGAATGACGATTCAATTAAAGTGTTATCGGTTAACTAGCGAGTAAATTGAGGTCAGTGTTGAATTATAGTTTTGACCATGGGCTCATAATAAGGAATAAATTGTTGTATTCGGGTCCTGGGTTGAGACTATGGGGTTTTAAAATAGTGAGAGATTATGTTGGTTCAAGATGGATTTTAGCTGTGTTTATTTGGTTTGAATTTTGGATTCTTGATTCAATGTCTTCTTGATTTTAGGAAAACCTAAAAGTTAAATTAAGTTTAGGGTCAATTAAATGGTGGTTGACCGATTGTGGGACGTGGGTGAGAGCTGAGATTAATTGACCAACTGGAAAAAGTTTTTTCTCGCCCCAAAATGACAAAATTCGTTCTTTGTAAAAATAGTTGTTTTATTCTTATTTTTTAAGTATTTTAATTACAAACATTTTTAATTTTTGGTTAAAATAATTATTGTTGAATGAATTGTTAGTCGTTAATAATCAACATATATTGTTGATGTGATATTTTCACATATATTTAATTGATGACGTGATACATATTATATCATTATTTTTAATTTAGGCATACATGCCACGTTATTATTTTGAATGACATGATACATACCAATTCTTCAATTAAACACATACGAAAATATCGCATTAGTAATATGTGTCGAGTATTAGTCGATTAATGATTTTCATCTAAGGTAAACTATTTTGATAAAAGAAAACATTTGAGAATTAAATGCTATATAAAAAGGATAATAAATTAATTACTCATAGAAACGCTGAAGGATAATAAATATTTTGGGTTTTAGACACTGTAAGTGAGCTTGGATCCAATAAGTGTTGGGTTCTGAAATGAGTGAGCGTGAACCTAGTGAATGATTTGAGTTCTGAGTTGAATGAGGGTGAGCCTATCTCAAAATCTTTTTTGAGTTTTGAGTTGAACCAACACATAAAATAATACTTCATTCCTCTCATTATTTTGTCTATATTTTTTGGAGATAAGTTTGGTGACATATAAAGTTATATAAAATGAGAGAAATGACAAAATTATCTTCAAAATAAGAGAAATGTAAGTGTTAATCTTTGTTGATTTTTTTTAATTTGACATTTTGAATGAAATAATTTTAAAATTTAGAGTAGAAAATTTTAAAATTCAAAAGAGACAAATTTAATAGGACATGATATTATTTTGAATATTTATGCAATGAAAAATTCCAAAAAATTTTACAGAAAAATGTAGACTTCATATTTTAACATTATATCATATTTTAATTATCAGTTGAATTCATATTTTAATCTCTCCTCAAATAAGAAAATGAAAATAGTCCACCTTGAAACCTTATACATTTTAATAAATGTTATAAACTAATTTTAATATTAGACATTTTTTATATTTTCTATTAATAATATATTTTCATCTTTAAAATTTAAAAATCCATCCCTTCTAATAAAAATTGTATTTGTCCCGAAGTTGTACGAAACCTGTCAAACTAACCGTTTAGGAGTGATCTTATAGCTTTAACTTCAAGATAGACCATCAAAATATTCTCATCCCTGGTTATAATATTAAAAGATGGAGAACACAATTCAATTAACCATTGATTAAAACTTTATTTATGAGGAAAAATTATATATATGTTAACGTGCATACATATCATATAAATAAATACATAGAGAGACAGGTGGAGAGAAGAATAAATGTGGTTCCATTCCATGTATTAGAATCACCATTAATCTACATATATATGTCTAAACTAACAAAAAACAAAACAATGAAAATGGTCAAGTACAGCATACAGCTCAGCTCTGTCGGACACCAATACCTTTTAGTACTACATATAATATTATATCCCGAGCGGCAGGAGTAGCATGTAAATGAATTAATAATAATGCCGTTGTAAAAAATTGGATGTGAACGTGAATTAATTTTGATGGTCCAACGAACACGAAGACTGGCTTGAAATGGTAGTGGAGGAGGCCGATGATGTTCTCGGCGTCGTCGTCGACTGCTTCTGCTTTAATACCACCGCCGGCAGGATGCTGGTTTTCCGCCTTTCTTGCTCTTTCACTAACTCACCTCCCATCATCTCTAATATCTCCAAATTCGTCGCCTCACTCCTCTTCTTCCCTTTGAAGAGATGAGATTCCACGCTTCTTTGCGCCAGCATCTCCTTTGCAATGCTTATTACGGCGGCGTCTTTACATTTTGGATGAAGATTGGGGGTCGTCAAGTTCAGCCCATTCCCCTGAATTCTCACGTAGTTGCTTCCGTTTCCGCTTTCTCCGAATGCCATTGAAATTGCTTGATCAACCTATACGTGTATAAATTGTGGTATTCGTTAATTTTTTGATCATGGAAGATTTAGCTTTAGCTTGCTTTTGATTAATAGGTTTTTGATTTTGTGTATTTCTTGAGCTTGATTTTGGTACTTACGATGTCAGAAGCACCCTCGCCGGCGATTCTAAGAAACTTTGTTCGCGTCGGAGTAAGAGTAACGTCACCGGATCCGAAACCAGATTCTCCGTTCCCTAAAGACAACACCAAGAGATCCTCCACTCCATTACAAAACGGGAACTCCTGCTTATTGTTCAGCACGTGTGTTATAGCCGCCGATGTTGGATTTTTCATCGCTACCCCGCCTTCCACCGCCATGATCTTCGTTCTCTCATCTACCGATCTCACTTCCACCACACCCACCACAGTCGGATCAGCCGACGTCACGTAGCACACGTCCTTCATCTTGAAATCATAGCCGTCCATTTCCAATGCATCAGCCCGGGAAAACAATAACGGCGCTTTGGAACAAAGATCGTAGCAGGGTATCAAAACCGGCTTCAGGGTATCCTTCAAGGTCAGCTCCCCGAAGGTTCTGCCCAACAGTTTCTTCACGCCGGATGGACGGAAAAGTTGACGGAATAACCCTTGAGGGGAGGAGCGAAACAGTTCCCGACGGTTTTTCACGAGGAACTGAAGAGCTTGGTCGGCAGTAAAAAGGGGGGCGCCATTTTCAGCCCGAGTGAACAACAACGCGGCGAGAATTGCACCGGCTTCAGATCCTGCAACGACGTCGAAATATTGGGCAACGGAGGCATTGGGGTTTCCCGATTTTTGACGGAGAAAGGTTTGGAGGGTAAGGAGGGACTGAGCCGCCAATATACCATCGGAAAAGCTACCGCTGTCGATGGAAAGGATTCTTACTTTCCCAGAAAAACGATTCCCAGATTTCACAGGATCTTCACGGTGAGTTTTTGCAACATTGGCATTCTCGTGATCACCGAAAAGGAGCTTGTTTTCAAGGATGGAAAATATTTGGTTAGTGAGGGTGTCGACTTCGTTAACTAGGAGTGCCATTAAAGAAATGAAAATGAAAAAAAAATGTAAATGGAATTGAAATTTAAAGAAATAGACAAGTTGATGATCGAAATTGGACTTGAACTTGGAGAGCAGAGCTGTATATGCTATTTATACACAGTGATGGAATTGAAGAAAGAACAAGATGAAAAAAATAAAGTAATGTGAAATGTCGGCTGTTGATGAATTCGTGCGTTTTTTTTATTACAAATAAAAGTGTGAAAGGAAGAATCCAGGAACATTCTTTACGCTGAAGATTAATCGGCGAGTTTTGAAATGGATTTGTTGTTCGAATTGTATTTGGCGCTGTCCTTTTGGTACTAAATTATTACTTCTCTTCTAATAAATATTTTTTGTTCTTTCACTTTTATGCGTTTGCATTTACTTTGTATCTTGGTCAAAATTAAGCGACAAATGAAAGTGAAAATGAAAAAAGTGTAGGCCGCATTTTTTGGGAAACTATATTGATAGTCCTTTTTATTATAGGATATTTTTTTCTAGTCTATTTGATTATAAAAAGAATAAAATTATCATTCAACTAATCAAAAGTTATAAAATGATCAATTTTTAATAGAAAATTACGTGATGATTAATAAAAATTCATAAACAATAAATTTATTCATCAATGTTTATACATTATATTAAAATTAATCTTAAATCTAAATAAATTAACCATGAACGTTTAAATATTATACCAATTTAATCCATTTATTAAATTTCTTCAATAAACTAATTGAAGGTGGACATAACAAATACATGTGCAACAATTTCTCCATACCTATAATAAAAGTGGAGATGCTATCACATTTCACCCATTTTTTACTAAATTGAGGAGATTCTAGTAAAAATATAGTGTCAAAACAACATAACATGACACCGAATTATAATGTCAAAATATATTATATGATTGAGGGACTATCTATATAATTTATCCCCTTTTAAATTTTTCTTCTCACTTGGCCTTTAGTTTGAAACTAAGATATTCCTTCTTCCTTTCTCTTTACTTCTTTTTCTTTTTCCATCCTTCCCTCGTCTATGTTTTAAACTTAAATATCTTTTTTGTGTTAATCTAATTAGGCAGTAATAATTTTAAAAAAAATAAAAAATTAGGCAGTGACAGAGTAAACCCGAAAATATTATGTATTTTTAGGTCGAGTTCCGACAGTCATATTGGCAGAATGTCATATGTACGGAATGGCACGAAACACAACATAATTGTAGAATTTGTTTTATAAGAATATTTGTTTATCAAATTAAACAAATACATGTAAATACGACTTTTGAAGTTTCTCAATATGAATTCAACACACATAAACAATGTTCATATACTTATGATATAATATTAAAAAATATCTTATTTTGATCAAATAATTATTTTAATATGTATTGTCTATAGCATCTTATTCAATGTTTTTTTAGCCAAAATGAATCTTTAATAAACTAAAAATCATTAATTAACTAGATGTGAACGCATTAAAGTAACATGACATCATATGATGACATAACAATGTCTCATTTTACTACTGAATTATAGGTTTAATATAAAAATAATTGTTCAATCTATATCGTTTTTCTCAAAGTGTCTAAATTGTTTGTCGGTCAATCTCGGTATCTAAAGTTATAAACGTTACTACTTTAGGTGCTCGACCCGTAATATGTGTTAAATTTCACCGTTAAATAACATGTGTTGCGTTCATGTAATTTTAAAAAATTTATTTAAAAAAATTATATGTTTTTTATTTTAAAAAAATGCCAATTTTTTTGAAAATATTTTAAAAAAACTCAAACTTTGAAAACTCTAAATCTAATCCTTATACCAATATCAGCTGCATCCATTTATCGTCGGCGTTACAGTCGGCTGAACCTATCCTCGACCGCGCCTACACTAGACCACTCACGCAAGGAACAACCATCGATGAACCCTAATCACGATTTAAATCCAATGAATGAAATAAAAAAAATCGCAAGATTTGCGCGACTCCTCAAGACCCGACGGTGCAAGCAACGACAAGGACGATGTCGTCCGAAAAGGGAGATGGCGTCGACGACATCAACCGTGTTTGACAATGTAGAAACTAGGGTTAGTGTTAGAGATTTAGGGTTGATTTATAGATTTCTAGGAATTTGAGACTTTTCGTAATTTTAGAAAAAATATTTTTAAAATATAATAATATTTTAAGTTTTTTTAAATAAAATTTTTAAATTTATATAAATGTGACATGTGCCACTTAATAGAATTTTTTAACAACCGTTACGGTCAAAGCACCTAAAATGATAATATTTGTGACACCTGAATTGACCGAAAAAGTTTAGAGAGACCACTTTAAAAGAAGTACTATAATTTGGACTTTTTTATATTAAGCCTAAATCATATTATTTTATTGGTTATATTTAGATAGAATTATTATATAATCAAAATAATTTTTTCCCACCAACAACCAGTTGGTCTAGTGGGATAAGACATTAGATTCTTTAAGTAATGTTATGGCTCAAACTCTGCCGTTTGCGAATGGATCAAACTGTGTTAGGAGGGCCTCCCTTGCCTATGCCGTACTCGATCTCAATTAGTCGATCAATAGATCATATACCAGTGATTAATTAAAAAAATTGTCTTCTCTCTTTCTTTCTTTTTTGGTTTTGCCATTAAATTGTCTAAAATAGTCACACCCATAGCTGAGCCATTAATGGACACTACCCTACAAAGTAAACGCAGTGGTGGTTTGAGAAAAAAGTCCCACTAGGGCCATGTAAGATCATGTGTTAGTGCTGCTCTTCATATATATTTGGGATTATTTTATAAATGCATGTCCGGTTTGCTGTACCGACAGTTTTATTACTGGCTACTCTTATCAATATATGAATCCACTCGTAAAAATTAAAAATATGTAGTAACAATGGAGTCCTGCATATGTAGATTGAAAGACTCTGGATTTCGTTAGTCAAGTGGTCCGTACGACCGCATAGGACTAGGGATATCTCATATGCCGTTGACTTTGTACATTAAATTATTCCATTCCGATTGTTAAATGGCAATCTAATATTTAAATCATAATATTTTAAATATAAAAATCCGAGTTAAAATAACTGTATGCATAGTCTTTATCGCCTATCAATTATTTTTTTAATTTAAATATAATTAAATATATACGTAAAATTATATGTAATAAATAAACTTTTAAAATTTTAAAATCAAAGACCAACAGATTATCAATAAAAAAATATATAATATATGTAATGATTTAAAATTTTTAGACGATTATCTCATTGCTCTTAAGTCCATCCCTAAATATAATGTTAATATATATATATATATATATAATTATTATAAGGTAGTATGTATTCTAAAGATTTATAACTATTTGAAAAAAAAATTCAAACACTCTTACAGTCTCTAATGTTCGAAATGAGACTTTTAAAAATAACAAACAATTTTTTAATTATTAAGATAGTTTGGTTCGTGCTCAAATATCCATAAGTTAAATTTATTTTACACACGGTCTCATTTCTCTCGAGTTGGCCAATATATTTTCTTGATGATGCATTGACAATTATTACTTCAATACAAAATTATCTCGTAATTGTAATAAAAAATTAGAAGAATATTTCATTTAAATGAGATGTTAGGCGTGAAAGGCGATGATTAAGGAGGCAACGTGTCCTTTTCTATTTTGATAATTAAAAATGAGCATATTTCTTTTTTTAATAGGTAAAAAAGGGAAAACTTTAGTTAAAAAAGTACATTAATTGATCGTAGATTAGAGTTTAGACATGATAATAAGTTTATTCATTAATATTTTCCTTTTTTATTGATTACACTATTATTATTAAATAAAATTTAATTTTTTATTTTTTAAAATTTTATTAAATATGGTATTAGATTATTCACGAATTTAATATCAATATTCATTATTAGTCTAGAAGTGTTCGACTTGAGTTGAAGCAAATAAGTTGAATTTGTATTTAAATATAGTGACGAGTCATAATAACTTTATTAATAATAAATAATAAGAAAAGGGGATTTTTCCTTAGAGGGGTAAAGAACAGACATGTAAAATTAATTGAAAATTATTTCAGTTGAAATTATTTATGATTTAAAGAGATAATGCTTCAGATTTGAATTGAATTCGTGTTGATTTGAACTCAAATTAAATTTAATATTTTAAATTTAAATTCTACTTATATTAAATTTGAAGTCTAATTAGATTTAACAATATAATAACTGAACCTGACCCTACAACATTTATGGTTTTTATGGATATGATATTATTATACTATTCTCACACACGTTTTTGAGTTTCCAGCAAAACAAAAAAGACAAAATCAAACAAAAACTCGGCGATCTAAACTTCACAACGCTGCTTCTGGGCTGATCCACCGACGCTTAGAGTGTGTTTGGTTTACGGAATGTAAGATTATTAGCGAGAATAAAAGATTATCAGAGAATAGGATTACTGGGAATGTTGTATTTTGTGTTTGGTTGGTTTATCAGAAATGTAAGATTATCGTATTTGGTTAAAAGAATAAAAGATTATTAGAATGTATATTTAACTAAATTATCCTTATTATATATTTGTATAATATTACAAGTTAAAAAATATTTATGTATTTTCTTTAAAAAAAATTAAATTCTTAAAATTTATATTTTTTTTACAAAATTAAAATATAAAAAATGTTTAATGAAAGAGTAAAATTTTATTTTAATTCTCAGACTTCATATAAAATTTAATTATAGATTTTTTTTTGTAAATCTAAAATAGTTTAAGGATAAATTTGTAATTTAACATTCGTAGAATTTTTATTATTCAATGACAGAAGAATAATATTTTTGGGAAAAAATTTAAGGGTATTTTAATCCAAAACGCCGGTAATATTACAATACCTAAGAGAAGTGAGGTAATGACATTCCCGATAATATACCCTAAAAAATTCACTATTAGTAATAAAACATTACTGAAAATGACATTACTGGGAATGCCATTCCCGGGCCAACCAAACTAAAAAATGTGAATTCTATTCCATAAGAAATCTCACATTCCCCATCCAAACGGCCCTTAGATCCATGCATCTCTCCCAATAAAACAAAACGGACAAACAACAATCATATTTTCTATATGCAAAAACTCTTCCACTTTTTTATCGTCCCTTGTAATTTGTCTGAATTATATTTTCAAAGTCGAACTTTGTTTTTTTATTAATAATAACCAAGTCGTTTGAATTATAATTTCATTGTCCACTTTACATTGATTTAAGTTGCTCGTATGGTTAATTAGCCATTAACTTTTTCTAGAAAGAGTGTGTATAACAAAAATGAAAACATTACACTTCTCAAATTTAAGTTAAAAACTTAATTAATGAAAGGATTTATTTGTTATCAATAAAAAATTTAAGGGATAAAAATGAAATTCTGAGAATAGAAGGGAGAATTGGTAATTAAATAAAAGTTGGACGGGTGGTTGAGAGAAATGGTTGGAAATAAAAATAAGGGGGAATCGAGGGGGATATTTGAGTAGGGGTGAGTAGGGACACCGCCAAAAGAGTCGGTTGGTGAATGAGGAGAAAGAGAAATAAAATACATAGTTATTTGCTGCCCATCAATTATGCCGGAGTCGGACCACTCTCTTTTCCAACACAAAAAACATTAGTTTAACATGTTATAACATTTAATTAACATTATATCATGTTTTATTGCTGGTTTAAGACTTCAATTAATTCTATTTCTGTTACAATATTTTAATTATCAGTTGAATTCATATTTTATAAAATCTTATTATGATTATAATTATAATTTTATTTATGTATTGTATTGATTTAACTAATTATATATATGTACGAACTAATTTACCTCACAGGTTAAAGAAATTATTGTTGTTTTTATGGATTATGGGTTCGAGCATCAATAATTACAAGGGTGATTAAACATTTATTATCAAATAATCGAGAGTACTTAGAGCATATATTACTTTTTGATCACTTTTAGCTTAATAAAAAAATAGTTATATATATATATTGATTATTTATTACTCATAAACGATTAAGATTTTTCTTACGTTTAATTATTCATTTATAGGATTTCAAATTTAAAACATATTTAAATAACATTAGATTTTTTTCTCCAAATAATCCAATAAATATTGATATTATTACTACTATGTTTGCGCACGTTAAAGAAAAGACAATTCCCTTCTCTTACTTTGTTTTATTTTTTTAATAAATCATGTCGTTAGGTATATGATCATTTATGTTGTTTATTATAAAATAATAATAAATAATATTAATATTGGTTCTAAACATGGGGTTTATCCTTTTAAACTATATGAATAATATATGTAGTGTTGGTTAATTGATTAGTCAATAACTATTGTTAAAGTGACAGTAATCTTAAGAAAAAATGTTGTCTTAATAATTTTGATGTTTGTATATTATTATTTCTTTAATTGAGATAAGACGAGACAAGCTTGAGCTGTCCGATTTAGAGATTGTATACATGCATGGTACGCGTCAGCAAGGCTTAATTGTTAACATTAATTAATTAAATCGTCTAATTAATTAATATATATGTTAATATTCGGCTTAACAAGTGAGTTGTTTGCAGGAAAGTTGATATTTAAGAGAAAATGTTTTTTTTATAGAAATCAATTAAAAAAAGAAAGAAAAAGACAAACGCCAACCAATCGGTATATATAAAAATATAAATAGGAAAAGGACAAGACATTAAAACAAAATAACTACTAACATATTTTGGTAAGTTAATTAAAAAAAATAGAAGTAATATACAACGCATCGAATTTGAAGATCGTAGACCGCTATTTATCACTACAAGTACACTGATCTGAATCGAAAATCAGAATAATTGAATATATTTCATGACCACAAGCAGTATACTAAATGTCCATATCCCTCCCCAAATGGAATGGATTTCATTTTTGTGCTATTTTTCTTATTTTTTTTACATATACACTGTATGTTAAAATATTCATTAAATAACAATAATCAGTTGATTTAGTGGGATGAGACACTAGATTTTTTAAGCAAGGTCAGAAATTCGAATGTTGGTGTTTGTGAATGGAAAAAACTAAGTTGAGAGAGTCGTATCGCCTCTTCAATATATATATATATATATATATATATGATTTTAAATTTGACTAAACTCACACAAACATATAAATAATCTGCTTCAATCTGGATCACTCAAAACAATATTTCTTTATTTGCATTCTTAAAAGTGGTTAACGCATGTGCCAGATAGTGAAGCTGTTAACTTTGAAACCTTTTTTTTTCCTGATTTGTTAGTCTGCATTTTTTTTTGAATTTTTTTTTGGTATTATGCCACTGGCAGATGCATGTCTATCTTATGGTGGACACATTTCTTTCTTAAAGATTTGAATTTCCTTTTAATTAGTGATTTATTTTATTGATTGTGTCTATCTTAAAATTTTATTTGTGTCTATTCCATATAAATTTTTTATATATTATTATATATTTTCCCACGTTCAAAAATATTTCTAGATCGGTGATTGTTTTAGGCATGCGAAAGAAGTATGTGATATGATGGTGGCGAAATTTCTGACGGGCAGGCCTAAGAATGTGGAGAAGGCTCAAGCCGCGTTCATGCTCTGGGTAGAGTTGGAGGGATTTTTAGTTATGTTTGATAAATTTTTAGTTATGTGCTTAGCTTTCATAAGGAGACCTGTACAACTAAAAAACAGAAGCATATAAGCATGGAAAATCGCCCTTAAGAATAGTTAAATTGTTGTTAGATTCTAACATTGCCTCCTTCGTAAGTGCTAGAATTGCAGTTTCATATATATATAAAGTGAATATGAAATTAAAACTGTGGGTGAAATGTGCTCTTGAATATTTTTCCGGAGTTGATTGACATTGCCGCCTTCGTCTCGGCCCTCATTAACAGCGCCTTTTTCGAGTCAAATTTGTTGTTTGGGCTTTGAAATTTTTAACCGATGAAGAGTACAGGAATATCGTTGCCCAATTTCAGAGTTGTTTGTTTGAGAATGTTTATGGTATGGACTATTGAAGCTACTGAAGAGAATCAGGTTAAGGTCTATGGGAAGGAGTTTATTGGAGGGATGAACAAAATCGACTACGAAAAAGGCGCTATTAAAGAAGATCGAATATGATGCTTATGAGTCTGGCGAATGAAGAGAAGCCTAATGCTGCTGGGCTTAAGGGTTGATTTTGAGACAGGGAAGATTGTTACGGAGTAGAAGTTTGAGAAAGATGGGGCTGATGTTATCATGAGAGATATCACCAATGATACGAAAGGGTCGCAATTGGATCCATCGGAGTCAACCTTTGTAGGCTTGGACTATAATAATAGATCGTGCCAATGGGATATGAGAGATGGTTCAGAACATTGCCGCAAGTGATTCACCTGTTTTGCAGGGCATCAGTTTTGGAGACGTTCGAATTTCCCACTCTTGGATGCACGGTTCATTCCCTTAGTTACTATTTGTGTGGTGGTTTTTCCGTTCTAGAAGGTTCGTTTGGAGTCAATTGAAGCCGTGAAAGAAATTTTGGAAGAGGCTAACAACCCACTGGAACAGGTATGCTATGGGTTTTCACAACTTTTCAGGACTAATAGGCAAGCATTCTGATCATGTTGATTTCCAGGAGAGCTATCCCAAAGAAAGGAGGCTGTCGCTAAACACACAAAGCTTGCATCTACCAAAAAGATAGCTCCTGCTGGTTTTACGGAATTTTGGCCGACTCTGAAGAAGCTTTATAATTTTCATAAAAAAAGACCGCTGTATTGAGACATGATCATTATGTTTCAACCAGAACAGGGATGAAAGTTGTCTTGATAATATTCCCACTGCATGAATGTTTTTATATTCACTACTTCTTCTAATCGAATGCTCTTGTTTCTGTCCCTGTTTTAGAATGCGGGTATTTTGTATATATTTAATCATACATAATATATGATCATTATTCTTTTTGTTGTATATGAAATAAAGATTTAAATAGTCGATTCATTGGTGTAGGATCTCACCCAATTTGTTAAAAAAAGAGATTCGAGTGTCCCTTGTTACCTGCTCCGATTATCTATCAGAATTCAAGTGAAAGTAACATGTATAAAAAGTTAAACAATACCACAATCATTTTATTATTAATCCAATTCTCAGTGGAGAATAATCTGAAAAATAATTACACCTTGAAAACTACGAAGGCTACCCTCAAAAACATTCACAACAAAGTATAATATGATAATTAAACATAAATTTGGTAGCACACAATTCCTTCCTATGACGAAGGAGAGTTTCAAGCCTTCGAAACTTCAGTCTTTGTTAGTTTCAGCATTCAAATCACGGTCGTCAAGGTACTGCTGATAGGCGTAGGAAACGAAGCCCCAAATAGCCAGCACCATTGATATTCCCTTTATACTGCTCATTTTGTCATGGAAAACCAACATGGCTGCTATCGGAGTGAATGGCAATCCCAGCACTCCTATAACATTGGAAAACAATGCTGATATCTCGAACACCAACGCCACTCCACCAAGACGAAAGCCTGCCAAGATACGGCTGTTCCCACCAGAGCCAGCACATAGGATGCTCTCCCCAGTAAATATGCATCCATTTCTGTCTTTAACTGTTTCCATTCTCCTGATGCGAAGAACCCCACCAATGTAGCAATGGTTGCAACGAGTGATTGGAAGATTATAAGATCCAACACAACTTTAAATGATTCACTCTTTAGAACCTTACGGAAGGTCAGCTGTTGGGAAGCAACGCTCAACCCGTACGTTGCGGTTCCAAAAATGGCGCATATGAACCCGAGTACATTCTTTTCATTAGACACTCCAGCAGGCCTTTCGGAGCAGTTATTTGCCACCAGGAGAACGGAGGAAATGGTGAGAAGAAACAGGGAATTGATGATCAAAGGAGTGAATTTCTGGTAATTTAGGAAATAAGAGAAGAAAGCGTTGAAGGCCAATTGGGAAGCTGAGATCGGCGCCACTGTCGACACAGGGAGGTATTCGAAGGCGACTGAGTACAGGTACGCATTTCCAGCCGCAAGCAGTCCGAGGTATACATAGGCAAAAACCCGCAACAGCAACGTTGATGGTTCCGTTTTCAGAGCAGCAAATGAAATTGCTTTGCGTTGTGTGATGAAGTAATAGGGAAGGATAATAGGGAAACCCACTACTTGAACCAGCGTTGACACCCATTTGCTTGTTCCACCTTTCTCAAAGTACAATCTTGAAAGCATCGTTGCTGCCGTTTGGCCACCCAAGACAAAGATCGCGTAAAGGGCTATCCGGAACCACCTCATCATGTTGCTCCGAGGAGGTCGGTTATCTGGTCCCGTGCTTGAATTCGCTCCTTTAGCTTCAGGGTCTGCCATGTATCAAAGTGGTAATAAACTAATTATTCAATTCTATCTTTACAAGGAGCTAAAATTTGACAAAAGTTTTAATCGACAATTCTTACATAACGTTTCAAAGTATGTGAGCACTTACCCATGACGTGAAGTTGTATTTGTTGATCTTTAGCCATAGACTAATCCAGGAAAGATCAAAGGCAAGGAGACAAAATTAGTACTGTGAGATTCTGAGTGAAATTAAATGCTTTTCGCCAGTTCATTTAGAGGAAATGCAGGTTTGGCGATGATAAAATGTTGATCATGAATCACGACTCTCCCATTGCTTTCATTGCATAATAAAAAATCCATTCAGCTTCTTACATCATAAAATCTTTATAATAATATACTACACAAACCATTAAATTAAACCTAATTTAAATTATTGAATTCCATTTTATAGCATGGGGAATGCACTAAGCCGGTCAATTGTATCCTCGTTATTTAAAAAAAATGATTAAATTTAGATTAACAATTATAGAAAAAAAATAAAAAAAAATACATACCCATTATTTTTAAGAAAAAAATGTTAAAATTTTAAACTTCATTATTAGCAAGGCCGGCCCTGAGCATAGGCAAGGGGGCGGAGGAGCTCATTTTTAAAAATATTTTTAAGTTTAATAATTAAAAAATATTTTTAAATATATATTTTTTATTTTAAACACTCGAAAATATGATAATTCAGTGGACCCTAATAATTAAAAAATATTTTTAAACATCATTTTTTATTAAAAAACTCGAAAAGATGGTAATTTAGTGGGCCCCATTTTAATGATTGGAAGGAAAACTAAGTATGTGTCCCCACTTATCTTCTTGTCATCACCTCCTGGCCTAGGACCCTTAAAATGTCAGGACCAGACCTGATTATTAGATTTCTGAATCTGCCGTTACTTTCCAAAAACTTAGGTGGCGTTTGGTTAGATGGAATCCCTTGGAATTGGTGGGAATTGGAATCCAATTCCACCACTTTCTCATATTTGGTTCAAGTTTTCAAGGAATTGGAATCCCTGATGGAATTCAATTCCATCAAAGGAGGGAAAGTGAATTCCATCCAAAAATGGATAGAATTCAATTCCCTTGTTGGAGGGAATTGAAATTTGACCATACTACCCTCATCAATCCTTTGGTAACTTATTCATATATTGAATAAATTTTTTTTATTATTATTTCGGGTCGGGTCAGATTTCTAATTCATATATTTGGGTCGGGTCGGGTCGGGTGAAACTTTATTTTGGTCGGGTCGGATCGGGTTTTTTTTTAAGTGTGATATTCGGGTCGGGTCGGGTTCGGGTTTAGGGTGAAAAAAACCGGACCGACCCGAAAATATATATAATTCAGGTCGGGTCGGATTAAGTCACTGTTTTTATTAAATAAAATATTTTTTTATTATTTCGGGTCGGGTCGGTTTGGATTTCTAATTCATATATTCGGGTCGGGTCGGATGAAACTTTATTTTGTTTGGGTCGGGTCGGGTTTTTTAAGTGTGATATTCGGGTCGGGTTCGGGTTTAGGGTGAAAAAACCGGACCTACCCGAAAATATATATAATTCGAGTCGGGTCGGATTAAGTCACTGTTTTTATTAAATAAAAATATTTTTATTATTTCGGGTCGGGTCGGGTCGGATTTCTAATTCATATATTCGGGTCGGGTCGGATGAAACTTTATTTTGTTCGGGTCGGGTCGGGTTTTTTAAGTGTGATATTCGGGTCGAGTTGGGTCGGGTTTTTTTAAGTGTGATATTCGGGTCAGGTCGGGTCGGGTTCGAGTTTAGGGTGAAAAAAACCGGACCGACCCGAAAAAATATATAATTTTACCTTATATATTTAGGAATAATTACAATAATACCCCTCTATATATAATTTTTATCAATTAAGTCAATGTTTTTATTGAATAAAAATAATTTTTTTATTATTTTGAGTCGTGTCGGGTCGAGTTTCTAATTCATATATTGAATAAAAATAGTTTTTGGTATATTTTTTGGTAACTAATTAACATACTCCGATTGGAATGTATCGAAATATTGCTCTATCTTTTGGTAACTTATTAACATATTTTAATTGCGATGATTTTAACTTATAATGTTTATTAGCATGCTTTTTATAATTTATTGAAATGACTAATCAATCAATAAAATGAAAATTTAATATTTTTTAATTTTTAATTTTTTATAATATATTACTACATGTAATTTGTAAAATAAACTAAAATAAAGCAAAAAAACAAAAAGGGCAATTCTGTCATTTTACATTACTGAAATCAAATTCATCTGACATGTCTGCGAACCAAACATAATATGGAATTAGATTTCAATTTCATTTCCTGCCAACCAAACAGAATATGGAATTGGATTCCAATTCCTTCACAGATTCCAATTCCCTCGTAAACATTCCAGCGAACCAAACGCCACCTTAGTTCATTCCATGCTAGCATGGAGACCAAAGATGTTAGTGGGACGAGATTATTGGTAGCATGTCGGGCACAGTGTTGGATCCATAGATTCTTCCTCACCTTTAAATTTGAAGTTTCTTCGATTAATTATTTATTTTATTGATGACGTTCATTTCGAAATTTTATTTATGGCCATTTTATTCAAAAAAAATAAAAATGTATTGTTAACCTATGTTTGTTCACTCTTAATTTTCTTTTGAATCTGCCACTGTCAAACATGTGGATAGTTGAAGTGATTTTAATGTGGCGAGGAATTAAAATGAAATGATTAGTGCTGATGGTCAAGTTATAGGCTCGTGGGATGTCATTGAATTCATAGGAGACTCGGTGCTGATGGTTCGCAAGTGCCCTGGTCCTCTGGTGGAGAGCTATAGTGCTTCAGTGATGAAGATTGTGAATCATGAGCAGTAGTAACATAGAGTGTCTCTTATCTACTGCATACACACATTATTGGTCCATGATAGGGAAATTCGACTGTGGCATGTATTTTGTGAGAGAAATAAGGCTACCAATTGTATTGCGGAGCTTAACAGAGGAAACATGGATAGTGTTAAAGCTGTGGTTCGGATTGACTTTTGAAGTAAATTTATGGAGTTATTTTCATAGTCTGGTAGTTGGGTTGCTTTTGAAATGTAGTGCATGTTTGAATACCAGATATATTATGTTGCATGAGGTGTGCCGTCCTTTGAGTAGGAAGGGATCTTTTCCGATTTTTTTTATTAAACTAAGATGATTATAAAGTAATATATGTTCTAAATACTCTCAATCATTTGTTAATGAATACCTAATCTCCCTTACATTCACTAATGCTCGAATTAAGGACCTCTGAGAACAATAACCATTCCTTTCACTAGTAATAAGTTGAGGTGTATTGTAACCGATTTGGTTATAATGTTTTAGATAAACTAGGAGTAATAGCTTGAGGACTTTTAAGAGTTTTCCCCCCTATTTTTAAAATCAAGTGTGGACTTTATATAAATGTTTTGAAGATTCATTTTACATCCATATTACGTGAATTTTATAATACATAAAATATTGTACAAAAAAAAACGAAGATCTTTGTCTTCTAGTATTAGCAAAGAATCCATGCCACGAATGATAATCTCATCATAGCGATTTGAAAGGCTTATTTTATTCAGCCATTTTTGTTTTAGATATAGTTAAACCAAGAGTTGATGTATTTTTAAATCTAGCATGCATATGGTGCCATGTTATTTTTTTATTTGCTTCAATTATATACATAGAAGACGACGGGAGCAAGTGAAGGGTGATTTTGTTGTATAGAATACGTACTAAGTTTAGTTAGTTGCAGTTTCTAAAAGAAGATCGACTTAATCTCATTTTTATAATCTTATCTTCAAAGATGAATGAAGGGGACGAATGGAGGTAGTTGCTCTTCTGAAAATTTTTAATTTTTTTATATTTTAGTTTTTTTCTGTGTATATTCTATTGATAATCTATTTTTGTCCCCTGAAATTTTATAAATGAACCTCTTTTAAAATTTTATAAGTTCACCCATAACATAAAATCATGCGTTTATCACTACTTATCTCCTATATACGTCAGCCGATTTTTATCAAAAATTTGGAGGATGATAAACTTGGTATTACTAGAATCAATCTTATGATAAACTTTGAGTGAAATTTTACTATTTTACTTTTTTTCATGCATGTCATAAATTCATTTAAATGGTATTTTTTAAACTAACGTGGAAAAATATGAGTGGAGATTTACTAATAAAATATAAAAGTGAAATAAGATATTTCTTATTAATTGAGATTATAATTGATATGATGAAAATAGTGTATGTAATTTTACTCTTGTTTCTTGATGGACTCACTTTAGTGGGGCCTTGGTATAGTCTGATTCATCTCCTTTGCTGTGCTGTCCCAGGCAGTGATGCATTGTAGTAGTGAAGTCATGCGAAGATGTTGTATGAGTTAAATAATGAGACATAGGTTTGCCAACCAGGGCTGTTTATTGAATGAATTGATTGCAAAGTTAAATAATGTTTAATCAGTATTTGTTTAAAATACTTTTTATTTAATTTAATTTATTATTTATAAAGTTTGATAAAGTATTATTCGACTCATATTTATAAAGTTTGATAAAGTACTTATTATTTAGTGTTCGACTCGACTAATTATTTATTTAAACTCACCATAATTTTTATCTTATTTTTTAACTATATGTAAAATCTAATAATACCACGTAAAATTTAATATAAACATAAGTTAGTAAATTATTAATTATTAATTAATGGTTGAGTATATTTCTTGTTATTTTATTAGAAAATAAATAGATAAACAAATTATTAATGAGTATTTTAATATATTTCTTATCATCTATTAGTGAATTAATAAATAAGTAATTATTATTTTTTGAATATAATAAATTAGTAATTATTAATTAATATTTTTTTGAATGAAATAAATTTTTATAGTAATTATTATAACATATAAAAAGTTTAATAAACTGTTTATGAACTTATTGAATCAAGTTGGACCTTGTTCTGCTCAACTCGTTAAAGTCTCGAGTCGAATTCGAATTAATATCAAATTAACGTAAATCGAACATTGACCGAATCAAGTTTGAGCAGGTCACGAGTTATTCAACTCATTAAGCACCCTTATTGTGAACTGATGATTCATTTCCGGACAGCAGAGTGTTGCCTGTTTGACTAGATTCTCCTATAGAGAATTCCATCTATCAATTGCTGGACACAATGTAAAACTGTCCATAAATACTCTACTAGTAAAATTTCACCAAAATAATTATCAAACCCTATCATTCTCGGCACATTGGAATGGATACTTTGCTTCTCATCATCTAAGATTGAGGCTTCCCATGCCGGTTGGAACACGAACAACATCTAGAGTCAACAGAGTTTAGTATTATGTTATGTTCCTCGTATCTGAAAAGACACGTTGAAGTAAACTACCTAGTAAATTCCGACACTTTACTTTTTTCATAATTTATAATACGATAAAAAAATAATCTGTTCTCCATGTCTCTACATGAGAAAGTAATCTTTTGTTTGTTTCTTCTGCACTCTAAACATATTTAGACCCTCTTTTGCCACAACCAAACCAACCAAATTCAGCAGCCTTATTGTGTTTAACATGTAAATAATGCAAATATTGAAGACTAATTATGGGGAGTTAGTTTATGTCCAAAAATAATTATGGGGAGCTAGTTACTTATATTTAATGAGTGGTTGGAGTGGGTAATTGTTATTTGATAATTTAATCCCCTATCGCTCTTCTACAAAAGATAATCCCTCTCTCTGATTTTAGATACATAATTGATGGTTTATGTATTTCCTTGGAAAATTTCTAGTAGGAGAGAGTAGCACAAATGAGTTCCACTTCTTTATTTTGGGTGTTTGAGGTTTGAAATATTGTATTAACCTTGAGGGTAGCATCTATTTTCAGTATTACACCAATCAAGACAAAATTACTTCTAAAATTGTGGCTTTTATCAAAGCACAATAAATCATTTTATTTATCTTTATTATTTTATTATTATTTGTTAGTGAATGCTACCTGTTTTACTTTGAAGCAATACTATTTTCTAACATAACAGACCCACACTTCACATGGGAAAAACCTAATCTTCACAGGTGCAAAACAGCGCCGATCATTGGAGTTTAAAACGATGTCCTCTGCCCTTCAATTCCCAAGCCTCATTTTGGTTCCCAATCGGTTGTAAGGCAAGCTTTTACGCTTTTGCTATTGTATTTGTCATGGGGTGTATTGGAAGTATGGTAAGCAACAGAATGTAAACTGGTTTATTGATACTATGAATGTGTCTTCAAGTACAAGATCAATGCTCTTTATATACTGCTGCTCTTAACAGCTACAACAACCACCTTAACTGAACAACTAATCAAAACTAACTTGCTAACAACCTCAGCTACCATAACCGCTTCAGCTTCAGGAAGCTTCGAACTACACTGCAATTGTACATACTGCATTAGCTGGTTTAACATGCTAACATTCCCTCTACTTTCTTCTCCTCCTTCAACAAGGTAACACACACATCTTAGCCCTAAACAATTGAAAAGATGAACAACCGAATCGAAAGTGCTGACGCTTCCTTCCGTTCACTTGAATCGAAAGTGCCGGTGCTTCCTTTCGTTCTTCTTGAATCGAAAGTGCCGATGCTTCCTTCCGTTCACTTTGAATCGAAAGTGCTGATGCTTCCTTTCGTTCTTCTTATTCACCTTCATTTCTTTCTTCTTCATCCTCTTATATAAGATTCTTTGACATTTTTTTTAAAGGACTATATTATCATACTTATTACAAAGTTGTTTCCAATGACAGCAAGAAATTGAACTCCCGGCAAACTCTAAATGTAAACAAACTACTCAAAAAACTCTTAACAATTGACCATACCATTAGCTTTCAAGATGTGATCCTGCTCCATATTTAACGTGTAAAGGTGTAACGTCTTAACCCCATTAGCTAAAATTTTGCCGCACATTTCTGTTCCAAGGTGAATCCCATAGGCTTGGACAGCTTCATCGTTGTCCTTGATAGGCTCTAAGGCAGCAGTAATCTCATCATAAAACAGTTGAGTAACAATCAGATCAGCTCCTGCATCAACCTTTCTCTTCAAGTAAACAAGATCGTTCTGATGACCGTTATCTCCCATAGCATCGGGATGAGCCTCTGGATAACCGGCAACCGTTATGCCAAAGTAGTCACCATATTTAGCTCTAATATGTTTAACCAGATCAAGGGCACAGGCGAAACCGCCTTCAACCTGGACAAACTTGTCCTGGCCATGAGGAGGAGACTGGGTTTCCTCTGGCGCAGGAGATACCATTGGCGATGGCGATCTTCGAGATCTTCTCTTCTGCATTTTTGTTCGCCATAAATTTTCAGCAGTTGAAACTGCAGCTCCAGGTGCCACTGGTTCAGGGACAAGGACAGCATGGCCAGTTCGCTTACTGTTCTTATGAGATCCGAAACACCAGTAAAAGCTCCAACAGCTTCCCCATCGTTTCTTCTGAACTGTGGTAGGCTGGACTATGGACTCGGCTGAGACGATGGCAGAGGCAGCCGTTGCCGATGGCATATTCTCCTCCTCTTCCATGCAGCGGACAAAAAAAATCAGGACCGTTTGGCGAATGATACCATATTGGAAGTATGGTAAGCAACAGAATGTAAACTGGTTTATTGATACTATGAATGTGTCTTCAAGTACAAGATCAATGCTCTTTATATACTGCTGCTCTTAACAGCTACAACAACCACCTTAACTGAACAACTAATCAAAACTAACTTGCTAACAACCTCAGCTACCATAACCGCTTCAGCTTCAGGAAGCTTCGAACTACACTGCAATTGTACATACTGCATTAGCTGGTTTAACATGCTAACAGGGTGTTGTCCTACATTGGTTTAATAGTCTTAATTTTGTGGGTCATGAGACTCATCCCATTGTTGATGCATAGTATTTTTGTATCGTCACAATGTGCACAATTAGGCATGGTGATATCATCCCTAACAGTGTGGCTACTAAGTTGCTTTCGATACTATTTGTGTTGGTTGGATTTTGTTTTGTTGATATTTTTCTTAGTGGAATGGTTAGCCATATGCTTGATTTGCGAGGGATTTACTTGTTGATTGTTTGCATTATACATTTTCTTAAGGTAATTATAAGATGATACATGTTTAGAATCTTTCTTAATCTTTAATAATACATACTTTGCAGACGTAGTTGTCAAACCCAAGACTTTAAAAAAAATAAGATTTATTTTTACCACTGAAGTCATTCAAAAGGTTTATATTTTGTATATTTAAGTATCAATGCCCTCGTTAGAATTTCACATATTTTTTTCTCGAAAAATTATGATTTATTTATTAAATCACAAAGCTCCTAAACTTGATTTATGAGCTTCGTTAAAAACCTCCGTAATTCTATTTGGAGGAAGAGAGTGCCCGTTAACTGGAAAAAGGTAAAAGGTAGAAGAAGTACAGACTTCTTACATACAAAGGCGTAACCCCTACAAGGTAGAAACCTTGTTTCCTTACCACCAAGTTTAGAGTAATTCATTTCGACTTAAAATTCCCTTAGCGAGATAGCCCAGCTTAGTATTTCTTCCCCTTGGGGCAAAGACGAACTGCACCTTTCTAAAAACGCATACCATTTGATCGATCTCCTCAAGGATAACTCACCATTACCAAGGGACATACATCAAAATTCCGGGATCTTAACCAGGACACACTCCACCATCTACAAAACAATCCAAAAGAATATAGCAAATTTGCATGTAACAAGAAGTGTTCAAAGTTATCACAAACAATCCCACACCACGAGCCTTTGCTATGAAGATCCGACAAGATTACCCCACCAGTTCTAACAAATTCTTTGGTATACACCATAATTAATTTCAGCAGCCAAAGAAATACAGATAATTTTTCAACTTGAAAAATTCCCAGCGCTCTCAAGAAGTCAAAAATGCGAACAAGATGGTTTTCCAGCAAATATATGACTTCACAACTCCAGGATAGATCTTTCAAACAAGTCCACTCAATCATTGCTCTTCCAATCTCTTATTCCAGTTACCTCTGCAATTGATCTCAAATCCTTGCCACGATTCTTATAGCCTTTTACATTCTTGCCTCAATGCTTTTGTTCCACATCAACAATTTTACCACTTCACTGTAAACAACCGTTTATCCACTTTACTGCAACCCAAATTGCTAATAATTCCTCTCTAATTGTTGGATACATTTCTTGAAAACACAAGTGTTCCATTCCATTATTTAATAATTCCTCCTCCCATGAATCATATGCTTTGAATAGCTATTATTAAAACTTCAATTTCGCACCAGAATGCCTCTGCATCGGATTTAAAACTTCAATTTTGCACTAGAAATGCCTCTGCATCGGATATCAACCCCCTTCCAATCTTCATCTTCTAGAACTCCTGTGAAACACTCTCCGAATCTTCTAGTAAGGTAATATCCCGAATCACATCTTCTTCTGGCCCTTGAAATTGAATACCCAAAATTTTACCTAGCTCCATCGTTTTTCTGGCTTCTCTAGACAGAGCCTTCCATCTAGCTTGCATGTCTGAATCCGAGGGTGATCTTCCTTCCAATTCTGAGGTCTTATTGAACTTAATTTTAATGTTCAATATAATTGTCCGATTAGATACTTAAATTTAGCTTCTTAGTTTAAGTTGGTATAGAAACCAAGTTCAGGTATCAAGATGTGTATTTACTCTTTACTAATTTGTTTAAGAATAGATGCGTGTTATGCTTAAAGTTCCCAACTGATCATTTTCATTTAGCTTCTGTAATATTCCTGCATTGCAAGGTGCCATAGGAATCATAAATGAAATCAAACAATGTCCTATTCAATTGATGTTAATGACGTACTTTATTCGTTCTTAATTTTAAGCGGGTTTTAAAATTTCATTTTTCACAAACCCAATCAACCTTAATATTAGGTTAAGACTAAGTCACCAAGTATCCACTAACAAAATTCAACGACTGAACGAGTGCCCCGCCCTATGATCAGTTGATCAATGACTTCATTGGCCGCAATCACATCCTTTGCTCCTTCGGCACAGTCATTAAAGGACAAAGTATCAGCAACATTTCCACTTGATAAACAAGATTCAAACTCTTGTTTTATTCAGAAGCACCAGCTGATAACACCTAACCAAGGCTTGCAAGATTAACAAACTTTACATTGAAGTCTTCTTTTTTTAGTGTGCACATGATCATCAAGAGAAAGAATAATGGAAATGAATGCAATCTTTTTATAGTGATTTAGCAGGAGAAAATTCAGTGAACCACTTTTGAACGTTGAACAAATGAAAAAAAAGTGGCCTTTTTTAGACCACATGTAGCTATGTTTTCCATAAAGATAAAGCCAACTTTATGTTTCCATTCAAAAGTTCACTTGATTATATAAAAAGTAGGCCTGTAAATGAACTGAACGTTCAGCGAACCGTTCATGAACCGTGCGGCGGGAAGTTCATTTATGTGCGTTTATTTATTAAATGAACGAACATGAACAAGATTTTGTGTTCGTTTAATTAAATGAACGAACATGAACATAAGTCTCGTTCGTTCATTTACGTTCGTGAACGTTCGGTTATGTTCGTTCGGTTATGTTCGTTCGGTTATGTTCGTTTGATTATGTTCGTTTATGTTCATTCATTTATGTTTAACCCAATCTTTTTAAATCAATTTTGGTGACCAATTTGTAAGTATCTTGAAAATATTAATTAATCTGATATTCTGATGATCAATTCCATAATTAACCCAATTTAATTTGGAAACTCCAACAATATTAACATGGTTTAGTTCTTTTTGAACGATCCATAAGCTGCATACCCAGCACCGTCAACATCCATTACGTCGGAACCCTATGTGACTGCGCCACCAGCTGGTTATCCGATGAGCAAAGAGAAGTCCCAATTTTTAACTTCTACATAGCACGAAGCTAAGGACATGTTTGTTTGATCCCCAAGGATTAAGGTCGGCAATCACATGAAACACAATATGTGTTCATCTCGACTGTTGTTGAAGGAGAGAGGAAGAAAGAAAGTGGAGGAACGTTATGCAATCCCATATCAGTAGCAAACAAGCAGCTCGGGGTTGGTAACTTATATAAAAGAAGATGGGGGAGAATAGGTTTAAGCATCTTTGCGCTTGGGGCAATGTCGAGCTTGAATCGAGCTCAGAATCAAGCTTCAATCAAGCTCGAGTCTCGAGTTTTAATCGAGCTATTAATTTTTTTTTTGAGTTTGAGCTTTTTCGAGTTCGAATCGAGTTTCAATATTATATTTCGAGTTCGAGTAGAACTTGATAATTTTAAGCTCGCGAGTTTTCGAGTCGAGCTGACTTTGAAAGTTTTCGAGTTCGAGTCGAGCTCAGCAATACTCGAGCTCGACTCGGCTCGTTTACACCCTTAGGTAGGGTCTCCAACGTTAATGTTCGTTTATGTTCGTGTTCATTTATGTTCGTGTTCGTTTAAGTTCGTTTATTTATTAAATGAACGAACAAGAACAAGTTATATTCCTTAATAAACGAATATGAACAAAAAAAATTGTTCGTTTATGTTCGTGTTCGTTTATATTCGTTTATTTATTATATGAACGAACATGAACATACATCAGTTCGTGTGTGTTTGGTTCGTTTACCGGACTAATAAAAAGCCATGAACCCTCGAGAATCTCTTTTTGATGCTGGACTAACCCAACCCTAACTCCATAAGCTTATTTTTCATATTCCCCACAATGTTTCTCTATCCTCAATCTAATGGGAGAATCAAAAGCAAACCCTTTCTAGCTGAGCTATAGTCAAGTAGACTGAACTGTCTTTACCCCTAATCTTGACTATGGGACCAACACAACCTTGAAATTTAGGTAAACTATGTATTTAGCACTCAACTATCACTTTAGTTATATTTTAGTCACTCTACTATTTTTTTTCCAAAATCATCACTAACATTACGTTTTGTCTTAGTGATGACTTTGAAAAAAAACACAGTCGAGTGACTAAGACAAAAACAAAATAGTAGTTTAGAGACTAAATACATAATTATTTAAGCAATGTGCCATTTACGTCTTTTTGACCAAATAAGATATAATATATGTATTGCCAGGTCAACTCAATAAATTGGTAGAAGTTTATTAAAAGTAAATAAAAGAAAACAAAAAATCATTTTCATCTCTATTTTTTTTAAAATAAAGCATTGTAGTTGGTAAAATGGCGGGGCAGATTATTAATAAATAATCAGATTAGTAATATAGCTTATGAATGTGGGAATGAAATATTTATAAAGAAGATGACACTTTAGCTTAAGTTGTTAGAATCAAACACACCTTTCACATTACAACTATGCAAAATCGACCAAACTTATACCAAAAGAAAAAAAGGATAAAGTCAAATTTGGAAAATTATTAAAATAAGCAATTCCAAAAGCTTTGTTCCTTCACGAATCCCAACATTTTGTCCATGCAAACCGCACTATCAATGAAGTTGCTTTAATTATGATTAGTATGAAAATTATGTCGTTAAACAGTGAGATTCGATATAATTGCAAACAGATTATGAAAGGAAGTTGTTACATGATAATCAACAACTGCTCTAATATAGCAAGCTTAGGCTTGGCGTTACTCAAACTTTGTTATTTATAGCAATTGACAACTACCGACTCCTAATTGTACTTCATATTTTAAAGATGGAATTATAATATTATCACGTTAATTATATATATATATATAAGAAAAATTAAAATCACTAATATTAGAGAAAGAGAGAGAGAGATATGATAACGCCGTAACTTCACTCTTAGAATGATTTATTCTATTAAGAATAATTACCCAAAGGTTATACTAATAAAAATTTTAGAGAGGCCAGGACACTTATATAGTAATTGATTTTAATACTAAGTTTAAATCATACTTTATGAATATGAATTTAATTATGTATTTTTTAAAATGTTATAAAGTTATAATTAAGAAAAGATAGACAAACTTGAACTCGAAATTATTCGAATTTGGACCTAAACCCTACATATCAGTTAATCTAACACTGTTTATAAGAATAATCTGAAATTTATAAGAATCTTATTGATAGGGGAAAGGTATATCTCTCGCTGAAATTAAGGGGCAATTTTGCAAGTTGAATAAATAAATAAAAGGGTGGACATCAATTTTTAATTATTTGGTAGAATTTTAAATTTTTTTCTTATATAGTCTTATTATATTTTTTAATGATTGATTTTTATATTTCAATAATATTAGGAGAAATGATGGGTTAATTTGATTTAAGTTGACTAAAATTTTAAAGACTCTTCTTGTATTTGTATTTCTTCCTTATTCAATAAAATTAAATTAACATCTACTACTTATTAAAAAAAGCATATATTTCAACTTTAATTATATTTAAAATATAAAGATTTCAAACATTATCTTTAAGCCAATGTAAGGACTATTAGAAAAACTTGGAAATTTGGTTGATGTCATGTAATGTCATGGATAGGTAACTTCATCTAACCTAATTATTATACTGATATCAGCAAATTAGAAAGAATTGGTAATTTCGTCACTCACCAACTAACAATTATAAGAAGTGGGTAGATTTATGTCATTCCATGTTAGATAGAACATGGACCTTTACCCTTTGAATATTTGATTACTATACTCAATTAAATAATGCACTAAAATTAATGAAATGAAACAAAGAGAAAAATTAAGGAGTCGATGGTCTAATTTTATATACAATTTGGTTTTAAAATAAAAATATAATATCAAAACGTTTTCTAAATGATTGAATGAACTATTTTATTTTATTGAATTGTTTATGGATTATATTGAATAATTTTTAAAGTCCAATTTAATTTAAATTATCGAAAAGCTTAATTTTGACTTGTAATAAATCAAATCTATGACAAAGACAGGTTATTGAGTTCATGTTCAAGCAAACAATTAGCCACAAATTACGGCTCCATTATTTTTATTTTCATTTTTTATGAATGCTCAATTAATTAATTATAGCTTTTGCTTAGGAAAAAGACAACCTTTGCTTACTTTATCAGTTATGATAAGTTGATCTTATTTAATCCTTTAAGTAATCAAAAGGTTTTACGAATTGTTCTGATTTATAAATAATTGTATGATTTCAATGAATTAATTATCAATAATTTAATAATAGGTTTAATCATTAAAATAAAAATAATTAACTCGACCATTCAAAAAAATTGTGATTTCCATGTGACAATGCATGTATAGAAGTTTCACTCTTTGATTTTTTTTCCACCTAAGTTTGATGTTTCTGACCAAATCTTTTGCAAACTGATGAGTTTGGTCTGACTTATTTTTCTAGCTTTTAGTTTAGGGTAAAGTACATAAATGGTCCTATGATTCTAGTACGTTATTTTGTTGAATCTCCGACTATAAAAGTTATTAAATGATATTCTCATTATATGATATTGTTTTATTGAGTCTTTCAACTATTAAAAATTATAAAATAATCACTCGACTATTTATATGTTCCAAACTTATCATAAACCCTTAAAAAATTAAGAGTCATCTAAGATGGATGTTAACTTGCTAATTGAGATATGATAAAAATTTATCTCAGAATCGTTTGAGTTGTACTTTGAGGATCGAATCTCCAGTTATATTATCTCGTCGACTCTCCGTTTACATTATGTCATCAAGCCAGTGCTTGATATACTATATAGTCTAAAAGCAACATATGTATCAAAAGACATGATTAAAATATGATTTTGTAACATCCTTAATACCGGTTTAGTGACCAAATTGTAAAATTTTAGAATTTGGTGATAAAAGTAGAATAGTTGAATAGTTCAATGCTTTATTTGGAAATATTTCCTAAAAGTTATTAGTAATTATCAAAAAAATTAAAGGGCAAAATGGTCATTTGACAGGAAATATATTTTTTCCTTGATAAGAATGAATCACGTTGGGGGAGAGTTATCTGGAAACTCTCTTCTTCTTTTTCTTCTTCTTCTTCTCCTCTCTTCTTCCCGTGTGCCCAAGTTAGAGCAAAGGTGATTTTTCTATTTAGTTGATTATTTGTTGATTTTAAGGTTGGTTTATAATCATTAGATGATAACTAAGCTTAAGGAAAGCTTAAGTTATCTTATAATCAAAAGATGAAGAAGTTATGAAAGATTAAAGTGAAGGAGTTTATAAATGAATTTTTGGAAAAGAGTGATAAGTTGAATTTGAAGTTAAATTTGACTTGTCATCAGCTTAATTAAGAAATATGAAGTGATAGAATTGAAATTAGAACATATTGAAAATTTCGGTATGATTATTGATTCTATATGAAAGATGGAATTTTGAGGTTTAAGATGAGATAAATGGATATAAATTGATTTAAGTATGTGTATTTGAGTTAATAATATGAAAGGGGATGAAACATGAAGAATTGAAGCTGGAAATAGTGAATTTTCGTGCTTGAATAGTGATTTCTGGGTAAAATTTACAGATTTACCTCAGTTAGGGGTGTACTGATACCCTATAGAGGGTACCGATACCTATTTTAAACAAGAAATGAAAATAACCTTTCTTTTAGTTTAAGAAATGAGAGATTAGAGTATATCAATTAGAATACTAATATGGATCCATGTATTATTATGTAGATATAGAACGTAAGCTTGTTCCGGAATAATCAAAGAATTAGGATCAAGTCAAAGCAATGAAGGCTAAGGTGAGTGCAAATTAATTTGTACTTATGTTATTGAACGAACATTGGCTTGCGATGAGCCAGTGATGGAGTTGCTATGGTAAGAAGTGACTCATAAAATGTTATTTGATTTGTGATTCTTATATGTGCATGAATACATGAAAATGGGTATAGGATATTATATGTGACATGATCTACATGCTTACATGGATATAAAATATGTATTATATGTTATATGAAATGACATAGATGGTTACACATACATATGGTATGTGACAGAAGAAAATGTATATGTGATCACAAGAGAAATGACATGAGTACATGAACATATGAAACATAAGAATAATGTCCATGGTATATGATACGAGAGCTATAGGTATAGTTGGCATGCCAAGAGTCGAGGGTCTACGCGGTCTTTCGGTACATATACAGAGGTCCTTCGGGACAAATACATAGGTCATTCGGGACAAATTTCACATGCCTCTAGTGGGACCCCATACGAGCTGTGGTGACAGCATAAGTGCACAACCTCAATGTACTCGAATACCTTAAGTTCTCAGTAATGTATATGGGCTTACAAAAGGTATAAAAGTGTTTGCATTATTATTATATGTTATCATGTTATTATTATTTACATGGAATCATATATGACATGATTGAATAAGTAGAATGATATGTTCATATTTACATGAAATGCATCATTATTAATGTTATGCCTCACTAAGTCTATGACTTAGCGTGTAAGTGATTTACACGTAGGTACTGAAAAGCGAGAGGATCAAAGCTAAGCAACAGAACAACATATCTTCACTTGAAGATTAGATCAGAAGTAAATTACACAGTATGTTTTGTTATGTAATATATAGGTTGGCATGTAAACAAAGTCGGTAAATTAAGTATGTGTGCTCTGATCGAGTTTTGGGAATGTTTTAAACGTATTTATGTAAATGGTAAATGTATAGTTATGAAAGTTTAAATTTTATGAGTTTTATATAAGTGGAACGAAATTACTGTAGCAAGGGTATCGGTACACTGTAGCAGGGTATCGATACCCCTGTAGCATTCTGGAAAATTTTTAACATCGATATTGTTCACTATAATGTTCATCACTGTTCACGGTACTATTTAAACAATATCGATACTATTCATATCGTATAGTACTATTCATAAAAACGTTTTTCTTCAAATTTGTTATAATAAAACATAATTCGATAGTATATTATTGTATTTTCTTAATATAATTCAAATATTCTGTTATTTGGTAAAAACATTGTTTTGAAACGTCAATGTGACACTTCGGATTCGTATCCGGGTCGGGTACGGGTTGGGGGTGTTACAGATTTTATCATATCTCACTCAACAAGTTAACATCCAGCTCAGAAGATCGTTAATTTTTTTAGAGAAAATAACGAAGTATGGAGCTTATGAATAGTCGAATGACCATTTTGTAACTTTTAATAATCAAAAGACTCAACAAAGTAATACCCTATAGTCGGGGACCATTTTTATACTTTACCCATTAATTTATTAACTCGAGTATATATTCAGCTTATAATAAGTACTTTCAAAACTTTCTTTTTGGGTTAATATATTATTGATACTTTAAGCTTAGTTCTGATATTTATTTTTTTATTCGATTTAATACATGAATCAAATTTTAATGTTGAGTTTAAATAATTATACCAACAACCCAATGACTATTTCACATGGTGCTTAATTAAAAACATAAATACGATAGAAAATTTAAATATTGAATATTTATTCAATAACTATACATATTATTGAATATTTTGATATCACGTTCATAATTATATATATGTAGATAAATGTTTTTATGTTCAACTTAATCACTTTTAGCACGAACTAAGTGGTCTCGGTGATAAAGAAATTATTGTTATTCCTTAATGTTCCGAGTTTGAGTACCATGAATGTTAGGGGTGTGAGCGTTCAATATAAAATGATTGAGAGTTATCTTTAAACATATATTACCTTGTACTTATATCAGATTAATAAAATAAAAAACTTAATGAATTCTATTAAAAATATGATATCTTATTAGGATTAATCTTCAATACACTGTCAATATAATATTATTTTAAAGATAAATAAATGTTGGGATTACATTATAAAAAAAGTTTGAGATTTTCTACACGTAATAATTTATTTGAATAAAATATAGCAATTATAAGTTATTTAGTTAAATAGTATATTATGATGCACATGATTTAGTAAAGCTAAATGGAAAGAAAGAGTGAGACGAAGTAGTTGCGAGGAATGTGGAATTGCGGAAGAATTAAGCATCGGACCAAAAGTAGCTATCGGTAAACATCGATGGGATGATTACCGGTGAACTACTTGTCGCATTTGTTGGTAAATGCATGCATTGGCGGGTTTAAATGCCAAATTCCCCAACAAGTCTTCATTAATACCATCTTCCATTAACGCCAAACAACATTAACCCTTTCAAACTAGTTTTTCATCTCATCCGCTCTGCCTCATTTTATAGGACGGCAACAAGGACAAATGGATGGATAATAGACGAATGTAAGATTTAATGACAGGGGAGTGGGTTTTTAAAATCTTAAAAGAAAATGAATTAAAAAGTTATAAAGAAGTGAAAACATATTTAGATTGTATGAGGTTTACAATGCGAATTGAAAATATATTTTATGTTAAAAAATATATATTATTTAATAAAAATAAAAAATTAGAATCAAAATAAATCTGAAGTCAAATTTTTATATTTAAATTTTTAAATTTTTCTTGTTTTTTCGAAATGATTGGAGAAATAGAGTCTAACGTGGCCTTAATGTTTTGCTGAGACAAATTGTATGAAGTTCACGAGACATTGTAGTTGAAAACGTGGGAGAATGTGTGGAAAGTTTGGGCCAAAACGGAAAGCAAAGGGCAAAAAAGGGAAAAGGAAAGGTCTGGGTGACGTTAGGGTAGGCATAAGCAGAAGAGGCAAAAGGTCTCTCCCACGTGCCGGATGTGGCTTTTGGCTACGGTCAAATGCCGGTGCCAATACTGCCACGTGTATGCCTAATATTCCAAAAAATATCAAGTTTGAATGTTTGACCGTTTCATTTTCCTCTTTTATCATCATCCCAAAAAAGGCACCCGTTTGATCATAACAGGATAGGGTTGTTCATTAGGTTAATTCGGTGGTCAAACCGATCGAATTACTATTAATCGAATTAATTAAATTTTTTTTCTTTAACCATTAATCGAATTGAACTTTTTTAAAAAATATTAACTGAACCGAATAAATTTCGATTAATTTTCAAATTAACAGAAAATTTTTAAAATTTTCTAATTTATATAAAAATTAAATATTTTATAATTCAAAAAACAATTTATAATTAATTTAAATAATATATAATTATAAAATAAAAATTTTATATAAATTTTTTAATTAATTAATATTCATATAGGTTTAAAAGTTATTGGATCTTAAATTATTAATTGAGTTTTAAATGGTTTGGGCTGATCCCATATGTTATATGTAATATTTTTAATTCAGAAAAACATTTTACAATTAATTTAAATAATATATAATTATAAAATAAAAATTTTATATAAAATTTTTAATTAATTAATATTGATTTAGGTTTAAAAGTTATTAGATCTTAAATTATTAATTGAATTTTAAATGGTTTGGGTTGAACCCATACGTTATATATAATTTATTTAATATTTAAAATTTTATTTCGGTTAATTAACCGATTTCAAATCGAATTAACCGTTAACCGAATATCTAAAAAAACCTTAACCGTTTTCCGATCGAATTAATTCGGTGACCGACCGAATTAACCGAATTAATTATGTTCGATCGATTAATTCGATTAAAACCAAATTTTAAACACCTCTTGGTTATGATATTCTTCGCTTTCTCCTCCTCCGCCTTCCCACTCTCCTTGCCGCCTTCTTTCTCTTATCTTTTAGATGACAAGTGTTTCCCAATTGCAAACTTTAACATTTATAGGTTTCTTAAATTTATTTTCCTTCAGAAACATATTAATAAAATAATAAATAAATGTATGTCTAAAATATAAAAAAAAATAATAATAATAAAGTTAATATATATCTAAAATATACATTTATGACTGGAAATGTTTCCATACTAGAAGCCACCTTTTGCTCTTCTCATCGGAAGATGTTTTGTCAAACCTTTCTTTATACGGTGGTTCATATATCTTTATATTTCTATATTTTCATCCTGACCCCTTTTTTTCCATATAAATATTACATATATAATTCAAACAACGTAAAGATATATGGAACCAAACCACAAGCAAATATTTGAGACCTCACCTTTCTTTTCTACCCTCGTTGTTCTTTTGTATTTTGTGTTCATAATTTCTCCATGTCGGATTTTAGAGACTTGTACTACCAGACGAGTGCATTCAACAATGATCACGATCAGCAAAGTTTTGGGGGTGAAACTGATAGCATCTATAGGGTTTCGTCATCCTCAGTTGATCCTTCAATCATGAGCTTCACTGATTGTTTACACAGTACTTCCATGGACTACGGTTCACTTGAAATGGCTCTTGGTTTGTCACCGTCATCGTCTGAAGTGTTTTCTTCGGTCGAAGGAAGTAACCGGACGACGAAGCAGCAGATCGGTGAGGAGGATTTAGGAGGCGGTACCCGTGAAGTTATGGGGACTATTAATTCTTCTGTTTCTTCTTCATCCGGCGAGGCTGGTTGTGAAGAAGATTCAGGCAAGAGTAAGAAAGATGGGCAGCCAAAAGGATCGGAAGATGGAGGTGAAAACTCAAAGAAAGGGTAAATTAACAAGTTTTTTTGGCTTCATTTTCATAGTATTGATAACGAATCTTGAGGTGTAAGTGTAATTGTTTATTGTATCTAACAGGAACAAAGCGAAAACTGAAGGAGAGAAAAAGCAAAGGGAACCACGATTTGCTTTCATGACTAAAAGTGAAGTTGATCATCTTGAAGACGGGTATAGATGGAGAAAATATGGACAAAAAGCTGTGAAGCACAGCCCATATCCGAGGTTTGGTTCTTTCTTTTTCTTAATTTACAACCAAAACAAATGTTGAAAACAATCTTCATCTTTTAGACAATTCAAAAAACTACCTGCAAAACCATGTCTGAAACCATCATCTTTGCATTACATCGCCCCCTTCTTTTGACTACACCAAGAAGAGTCAATATATGAAGCTTAAACTGCAAGCAATAACTTGAGGGCTTCAGTATTTGTCTTTGCAAGTTATGGAAACAAACACAAGCTTGTTGTGCAACTACTTTATCATTAGCTAAGGCAAAATATTTATGGGTTTTATTTAATCAATGCAGAAGCTACTACAGGTGCACAACACAAAAGTGTACGGTGAAGAAGAGATTTGAAAGGTCATTCCAGGATCCGTCGACTGTTATCACAACATACGAAGGTCAACACAACCACCCACTTCCGACGACACTGAGAGGAAGCGCGGCTGGTCTATTTCCACCTTCCATGTTAACCCAATCGCCACTGGGGCGAGCAAACTTCCCACACGAATTGCTCATGCAGATGCCTAATTATCACCATCAGATGAATAACCAAGCCACTGCTGGTTCAATGTTTGTACAAAACGTTAGCCATTTTCAGCAGTACCTCCACCACCAGGCTCCAGACTATGGACTTCTTCAAGACATGGTTCCTTCCATGTTCCTTAAACATGAACCATGAGTCTCCAACTCTCTTAGTTCTATATCTTTTTACAGTATGTATATATATACGTATATACGTGTGATTTAGCTAATTTTATTACTAGCTTCATCTAACTTCTCTCTAGAGCCTAAGAATTATTCTTCAATTACTAGTCTGAAAGGGCCTAGCCCTAACACCAAGGACTAGACGGGAGTGAGATTTTTCTTTCTTTTTTTCCACTTAAAACTTGGTTGAGACTGTCGCATAGATTTAGAGGAAAAAGCTTCTTTGATAGAGGTATGGTTGGTTTTTGAAGAAGAAACCTGGTTTTAAGAGGATTTGCAGACTTGTAATACTGGATTAATAATAAAGCTGCATGTTTGTTTATCATTGTCGTTGATGGAATTATTGTTGCAGAATTTGAAAGTAATAAATTAATTTCCTTTAGTAGGAGTATTCCCCCCCCGCCTTGTGCTGGCTATCTAGCTTATAACCTGAATAACAAAGAGTCGTCCTGCATGATATTGATGGCTGGATCCTCATATTCAAATAAAATGAGCCTCCTACTCAAATTGTGAAAACCTAATTATTTTAAACGCCGCATGTCACACGAAAATGAATATAAAATGAAAACTAAATATAAAATATGATATTATCAAGCTATAAAATAGTAAGAATATATCAACCATTTTTATATTGTTTATAATACCTTTCAATTTCCATAACATAAATATGGTACAGGTACATGAATTATTTGATCTAAAATTTCATGGCAAATGACCTAACATTCCTCTAATTTGATATTTTATGTAGTGACCCTGTTTAGTGTTTAGAACCTTTTTTCCTCGGTGTTCGTACAAAATAAGTATATAGTAGGGTTAGTTAATTGAATTTAATGTAAGTGCCTATAATTTATGATATTTTTAAATTTGACTTGAGATACGTAGAAGCCACGTTTTCAGTAAAGTCTTGAACGAAATTATGGGAGATTAGTTTCGTGGGAGATCACCAAATTCAAGGGGGTCAAAAATACAAAACATATAGCTGATAATAATAATAATATGATCCATCTCCTCCTTCAGCCCCGCCTAATTAAAATATTTTATTCCTTTTACTTGGATTATTGTGAAGTTTCGGGATATTTAGTTCGTGAAAAAATTATTACTAAGAAAAAAAAATTATGATGATATTTTCACGTTTGGTTTATGAAAAAAATTATCATCAGATAATAAATTATTATCAATAGTATATTTTTTATTAAAATTATGAAAATAAATTACCTCTAAATTCTTAGGTATTATTACACAATTTTCATCATTTAATTTTGAACAAAAATACTCCTGAAATAACGAATTATTTTCATATGGATGATTCTCAATTCTTATTCTTCGTGTTTTATTCAAAACTATAAATATAATAATAATATATAAAGAGTTTGATTGAGTAAAATATTGATAAATTTGAGTATTTAAAATTATTTAAAATTCTTAATGTTTAATATTTTAATCATTTATAATTTATTAAGGTGAAAATTTATATTATTGTAAAAAATGTAATTGTTTACAATAATAGTTAACTTTGAGTTATTAAAAATGGTTCTTATAGAAAAAATGGATCATATACATTGAAAAATAATATCTTTGTCCATTCGAGATCACAACATTATTTTTTTCATATTATATTATATTTTATGTAAATAAATATGATGCTTATGAAAATTATTTAAAAATATAAGTTTGACATGCTAATTATATTAATTATATATTCAATATATTTTTTCTCAAAAGTTAGATGGTGTGACGGTTAAAATATTTCTATGAATTTTCATTCAAATATTTATAACTTAATATTAAAATTTAACTTTTTTTTAAAAATATATATCACAAGGATAATTTGATAAAATATACATTCAAGTAACCTTATATACCTCTAACCAAATATGGTAATATTACATTCTTGCTAAATAAACTAAATATGTAATACAACATTTTTAAAGTAAGGTTATATTCTAATAATTTTATTTTTAAAAATAATTTTATATTTCGTGAACCATATTACCTTATATGCAAAAAGACGATTAATGGGCTGTCAAAATGGATCAAACTAATGCATCTGCACGTCATTTTCAAGCCCAAACAAAAAGGGGGAAATGGAGGAATATGCAGCGATGGTGGCTATAATTCTTTATTGGTTGCCTTCTTGGTTTCCAAGATTTTACCTTGATTAATCTGAATCGATTCGGGTTGCACACCTATATGTGGTAAGTGAGTCTTTCAGTGGGGATTTTCTGCATATATAATGACTCGAATTCGAGACATGTTTAAGAGATGTCAAGCTGCTTACCACTTGAACCAATCTCGTTGGTTATGATAGCTATAATTTAATGGCGGTGCTTGTAATACCCCAAAATTTGCTTAGTGACCAAAATGTAAGTTTTGAAAGTTTAGTGATCAGAGTATAAAATTGGGTAAAGTTTAGGGACCTAAGTGATAATTTTCCCAAAAATAATTTTTATTCTATAAATAGATAGTTTACTCTGGAGAGTGGGGCTTTATTAAAATCAAATTCTTGATCCAAAATTTATGTTGAAAACTAGAAATGGTTAAAGTCCGATAAGAAATCGGTCAATTGGATCAAACAGAAATTTCGAGAAAAATTAAAGGATGATAAATTAGGCTTAAAAATATTATTTCCACATGTTAAAATGATGGAAAATAATATGGACCATTGGATTTGAGAACTTATTTTCATGTTTAATTTGGATCGTTGGATCAAAGTGGCAAGATTGTAATTTTTGGAAATTTGATAGGTAAAATTGGAAAAAGGTTAAAATATTTTGTTCATCTTTGACTTTGTAAAGATGATAAGGTTATGTGGCTTGGTATTATTGTAAATATCAAGTTTCATTAATGGCAAAATGGATATTTCTCATTAAATGAATATTTTATTCAATTAAACTTAAATAAAGGTTAAATTAACATGAAATTAAAGGAAAAATTCATGAAGTTAGGTATTTTTAGCCATCATTGTCGTGACCTTCAAACTCTTGGTAAGGAATTTTTTTTAAGCAATTTTTTTTGTATTTTGGTTAATGCCGTGAAATAGAAAATTGTTCTATTCGAAAAATGCTATCATTTGGCACCTTTATTGCTTGCTAATTTGGTTTTTGTTCAAAGATCCCAAATTCTATGATTTATGCTCATATTAGGGTTTATGGAATTGATGAAGGATTTTGATTTTTTGAGGTTGTAGAATCATATACAAACACGATTGATGATTAAATTCACTTGTACATGGCTATATAAGTTCATTATGAATTCGGCCAAACCCTATCTTTAGGGGAAAGAAGTGTTTTGATGAAAATTGATTAGAGATTTGATTTTAGAAGTCTTGAAACATCGAATCGAGTTTTATTTCATGTTCGGGTCTAGTAAAAAACTTGAAACCCTAAAGTACATACCATTTGGCCTTGAGAAAATAAGTTGGGAAAATTTGTAGAAAAATTCCCATGAGTTAGAAACGATATTTTGAAGGTTCTAAAACCCTTAGAATAATGTTTGGGCCATTTTGTAATGTTTCAAAAGTTAGGAGATCAATTTAGCATTTTTGAAAAGTTATGGGTTGAATGTGTAATTACTCAATAGTTGTTGTGCATTGCTGGAATTTACTGTTTTGGGGATGAAATTGAAGTTAAAATATAAAATTCAACCATTTTGAAAAGTTGACAAAGTTTAAGTACAAAATGCCAAATGTTGAAAAAGTTAGTGACTTATGTAGTAAAAATATTTGTTGAGGTACTTATTGGAAATTTAAAATGCTGGAAATTTATTTGGTTTATTTAAGGCTTGAATTGAAGGAAATTATGGCAAGGGCCCATTATGATTAAAAAGAAAAAATTAAGATGAATTTTATAAGAATTCGAAGATAATAGTACCCTTGAGTGTTATTATTATGTATAAAATGTTAGTATGAATAGTAACATGTAATTTATAGTTGTATGTGTTTGTATGGATGTTCATGTAGATCGTGATCGAACTCGTGATACGAGCAAAGCGAAAGGCAAGGAAAATTTTCAAAAATAATCGGATTTCGATAGTAAGGCATACTATGTGAGTGCAATTATTATGTACTTATATGATATGAGGATGACTTGGGATGAGTCAACCTCGAATGTTTTTATAAAAGCATGTTTTACCGTATTTTGAAATATTTTCATAAAGTTTATGAAAATGATTTTACGAATAATTTTATGGTATGAACTGCCCTAAGATAGATATATGAACTTTTATATTGTTTTAACAGTTATCTATGTTCCAGAATAAATGTTTAATATGCGAATTTGATTTAAAGGCATATTGTACGTGCATCAAGAGTCATAGGTGCATTTTGACATACTTGGAGTATGATGATTATCGATCGATTTTGTTTAATTCATACGTTGCATTTTCGTATCAGTATATTTGTGTACTTTCATCACTATGTGTGCATGCATGGTATTCATAATGAGTTTGTGAATTACCATTTCAATATATTAGTATAGTGTCGCTATTACTACAATACATATACTTTCGTTTAGCACTTATGTGTAACTCTTGTACCTTGCATTCTCATTTAACATACGTTGGGCTATGAAAGAATACTTTTGAATATATTGATTGATAGATATGTTGTAGTTACTAAATATTGTTTCGCATGTTATTTGATGGAAACTTGACTTATCAAGTCAGTTTTTATGTATTTTATATGATAAATCATATTTTGATCTTATAATGATTTACTCGTGTTTTTTAAATGTCTTATTTGTTTTATTATGCCTCACTAAGTGAATAATTAGCGTGTGATAATTTTCACGCGTATATTTATTATACGAATCGGAGTGAGGAGTGCAACTAATATCATTTGTCAATGGTTGCCATATCAGTAACAGTATAACATCTCTAGATGTTTATTTTGATATTACTAGTTGACATGTACTTAGATATGTTGTGATGCTCTAATAAGATACTTGATATTTGATTGTAGTATTATATTACGTTTGAACTTAAACTACTGTTAGATGGATTTTAAACATTATATATATATATATTTGAATAACGTTTTATAAACTAAATTATTAAAATGTTTATTTAAAGAAACAAAATTTTACTAGTTTTTAAATACGAAAATATTTTAAAAGTCACGTGACATCTGTGACTCGTGTACGAAGACTTATACGAAAACGGGCGTGACAATACTTGAGAGAAGTATGTTGTAGTGAATGGTGGTGGTAGCCGGAAGAGAAGGAAGTGGTATTAGTGACTGAGATTGACGATGGTAAACCAGGCAGATAGGATTAAACTAAAAAAAAAATTAAATGTCATTTTACTTTTATTATTAAAGTTGGATTTTTTAATTATAATCGTCATAATGATATTTTTTTGATTGATTATTTATTTTTTAAATAATTGAATGCGATCATACGGTATACAATATATATATATATATTCAGAATATCTTTTAATCATTAATAATATACAAATATTTTGTAAATGTTATTACTTAAACTCGAGACTTTTAAGAAGAATTATATCCTTTTTTATCACTGAGACAACTTAATAAATTTTAAAATAAATAATAATTAAATTAAATATTAAATGATTAAAAATTTAAATAAAAATAAATTATATATTTATATTTAGAGTACAAACAGGGATAGATATAAAATTTTTAAGAGTGAATTTTTAAAATTTTAGGAGGAAATGAATTTATAAAATTCTAAGAGATAAAAATATTTTTTTATTAATAAATAATAAAATATATAATAATTCTAAATTTTAAGAAAATATGATTTCCTCCATCACCCTTCATTCTACCATTGAGTACAAATAAAACAAAAAATAAAAAAATATAACGGTTTTCTTAAATACTCTATTTTGCAAATAGATCAATTTTGCAAATCGAAAGTACTTACGATGACGACAGATAATCGAAATTAAAATTTCTCATACACCAATAAAATATCCAAAATTGACTTCTCATCAATAATAGTCTATTATATTAGTACGGCAACTTAGCAATGATGATATCCCATAGTAACATCAACAATCAATCTCCTTCTTAATACTTAATATCAAATAAAATTAAAATAATATATTTTATTAATATATTATAAATTTAATTAAATTTAGATAAGAGATAAATTTTGATTAGTTTTTTAATGAACCATGACGAAGGTCCATATTACACGGTATATTTTATATTTTCACATCGGATCCATCCCACTGAATCCTAATATAACGTAGAGAATAATAATTATGTGTTTTTTAATTTTATTATTTATTTATAAGTATTATTATTTTTAAGCCATTTTAACTATCTATAATAATGCCAAACTTGAACTTGAAAAGCTTTAATAGAAAGTACACAAATTATTAAGTTAGAGAGTTAATCCCAACTCCATGGAATTATCACATTCAGGATGTGTTATAATAGCATAATTATAAGTTTTAAATTTGAATAATATTATTTTGTAGTGATTTTAAATTATTTAAAAAATTATAAATTTTTAAAATAAGATTATTAATAATAAATAGGAATTGGTTGATAGAGTATTGAAACGCAATTATATTTTTAAAAATTTATATAAATTAGATATTTTTTATTTTTATTATGATATACTTTTATACATTTTAAAATTTAAATACGATATAAAATTAAAACTAAAATTTATTTTTTTTAAATTAAGTATCGACTCATACAATTCAACCCATAAACACTTTTATAAAAAAAATATATAAAACATCTAAGTTTATTTGTATGTTTTCTTTCCTCTGTCTATTTTGTTCACTATGATCCATCTGTCATCTTAATAATTGTTTTCATAATTTATTCTTACAAAAATGTGAAAATATTAAACATGAAATGACAAATATATATTAATGTTGATGGATCCTGTTTATTATTATTTTTTTCTCGCACCGCGTTAACAAGCACAAAAACTGAAAGCAAAATAGCAACCAGAGACCCACACAAACAACAGCAACCATGGCAAACAACCACCGTTTGGGAGAGTGAAAACAACGTCATATCTAGAATCCTTTTTAATTCTTCTCTATTCTTCAAGCAAACTGCTCAGAGATCTACTTCGTCTCCGATTTTGTTTTTTATTTATTAAAAAATAAAACTGTTGTTTTTGGCGTTGTATTTATTAGCATGTCCTAGCACAATCTCTCTCTATTCTACGCATCAGTTTCTCTTTCTTCGGTAACTATTTCTTCTTCTTCTGATGTTTTTCCGTTTCACTCTTAATTTAGATTTTTTTTTTGGATTGGTTTAATTCGGTGCTGTTGCAAATTTTAGAGTTGGAGGAGGTTATTGTTTGATCCAGAAAGGAAATGCTGGTTTCTGGGCCAATTACGCCTGGACAGGTATGGTTTCGAAATTGAATTTTATTGATTCGATGCTTTTATTTTGATTAAGCTTAATTTAGTTTCGAGATTTTGTAATTTTATTGGATTTAGACAATGCGATTTATTAGCTGAAAACATTTGTAGTTGCTTTTGCACTTATTGAACTTATGATTTCTTTGTACTAATTTTGGATTCTGTTTATTTTGTTTCGTTATCAAGAAAGTACGTAAGGTTCAGGCCAAATATTATTTGTATTTCTTTTCTTTTTTTTAGAGTTTCAAAGCTTAATCTAACATCTCATGAATTTCATTAGAAAATGATTTCCCCCTTTTTAGATTATTAGCAACTATCGTACTTCTGACTTTTGAAGTTTGATTCTATTTTCCCCACATTGAGTTACTGAAATTTCTCGTTTCTCTATAGTTAATAGATATACATAAGTGACTATCTTGGTTTGATGTGTGAACAGATTTGACTCGCATCTCAGTGATAATGTATATAATCTGATGGATTATGGTTATTTGTGATGATACCTGCGTTCATAGTGTAAATCTAAGTGAATTGTCTTGGGAAATCTATGTAGTTTTACTTGATATTTGATTATGTGAATATTTCACTCCACTATTCTGACTTTGGTTATGTCACTTGTTCCTGCTATTTTATAAGTTTTGATATATCTTTGAACTGTTATGCTTGTTCTTGTATGAAATAGTTTTGCCTGAAATACAGAATGAACTTTTTTTTTATAATTGTTACAGGTGTCTTTTCTCCTAGGAGTTATCCCGGTTTTCATCGCATGGGTATATTCAGAATTCCTAGAATACAAGAAATCTGCATCTCTTGTTAAAGCGTAAGTAATCATTTGATGTATGAGTTAACAAGGGTGCACATATTTGATTCGCTGCTATTACAATTCTTTTGCGTTATCGAAACATTTTACCATTCTGATAATGGTGTTACATTTGCAGTCATTCAGACACTAATCTGGTTGAATTAGGAAATGAGACAATTAAAGAAGATGACAGGGCTGTTTTGCTTGAAGGTGGTCTAACAAGATCTGCATCTACTAAAGTCCATGCTTTGGCCATCAAAACGAATTTGATTAGGTTGCTTTCTTTAAGTGTCACTCTTGTTGTGGATTTTTCCATGACTGTGTTCTTTAAACTCATTTTTGCATTTCCCTTACGATTTCCAGGTTTTTGACCATGGATGACTCTTTCCTGCTGGAACACCGAGCCACTTTGAGAGCAATGTTAGTCATATACGGAATATACTTTTTGTTTTTGACAGCTTTCTGTTTTGTCTCGTATTTAACTAGGCAATCTATTGCAGGTCTGAGTTTGGGGCTATTCTGGTGTACTTCTACATATGTGATCGCACAAATTTACTTGGAGAATCTACCAAGGTCCTTTTATATTTGTTTGCGTTATAGATTGTAGTTCATGCGTTTATCTGTTATTTATTCTTTTTCGAAAAGCTACAGATTTATACTGTTGCACCTGCATGCCTATTAGGGTCTTGATTTTCACTTGTATATATAATAATATTCTTTTGTGATTTATGGTTACGTCGGTACTTTATGTTTATCTATGTCCATCTTGTTCACTCTTAATTTATTTGCCCCTCAAAATGACAGAAAGAGGATTAGTTTTGGTTCACCCGTCTCCTAAAAGTCTCTTCAATTAATTTTTAGATTCCAGCGTCCTTGAAGTTCATTGTTTGTTGTCCTCTTTTTCCTTCTGGTTGAATGTTATAAACAACCTCTTTTATTCCCTTGTACTTGCATCCTTAGATTGGGGTGGGCTATTTAATACTTCTGTAATAAGCAGGTTGTGAGAGTATCTTCTTCTTTGATAGTTGGAAATGTTTGATGGCTAATTTTTTAACTCTTTAAATGGTTTAAAGTAGTTGTATATTTTCACGTTGATGGTAGGTCGAGGATTCTACTTTGCTTTCTTATGTTGATCAACACTACAAGGATCATTTATTTTTTGTATTATTTCTTATGTGTGTTTCTTTGGACAGAAATACAACCGTGACCTTTTCCTCTTCCTCTACGCCCTTCTCATCTTAGTTTCAGCAATGACTTCTTTGAAGAAACATACCGACAAATCAGCCTTCTCTGGAAAGACGATGCAATACCTCAATAGGCATCAGACTGAAGAGTGGAAAGGAATGATGCAGGCAAGTGCTTATTTTTTGACTTGCTACCTGTGATTGAGTAACTACTTAAAGCATAGGCACTCTCCAAATACCTATTTTTGAAAAGATGGTATTTAGATTATGTTTCCTTGCCTTCCTTTGTGTATACTTTTCTCAATATGGTAATTTCATTCTTAAATCTCTGAAAAGATTTAGGTGGTAACTTTCTGTGACTATACCTTCTTTCTATTTGGTCATAGCTAAGGTACCACTTTTTTTATTCTTTCTATTTTGTTGTAATATTGATAAGAATATTTCCCATAAATTGGGAAACTATCATTTGAAATGCTGTATGATAATTGATATGACTGTTCAGTCTCTATATCTAGACTTACGTTCTCATGGGCCAATTTTTGCCACTGCCTTCAGAGCACAAAAAAATCTTTTCACTGCCAGATTAACGAGATTGCTGGTGTCTGCAGTTCCTTGAAATTCATGATATCTACTGAACATTGCTTCTGCACTCACGTCTCCCTTTTGCTTTTTGTAGGTGCTATTTCTAATGTACCATTACTTTGCTGCAATGGAGATATATAATGCAATACGTGTCTTCATTGCTGCATATGTTTGGATGACTGGATTTGGCAACTTCTCATACTATTATATAAGAAAGGACTTTAGCCTAGCACGCTTTACTCAGGTGATATTCTCTTTCTGGGCTGTAATGCGTATCAATAATCCTGTGGTGGTCCTCATATAAACTTCTATTTGATGCAGATGATGTGGCGGCTAAACTTCTTTGTGGCATTTTGCTGTATTCTTCTCAACAATGACTATATGCTTTACTACATCTGCCCGATGCACACGCTTTTTACCCTAATGGTGTATGGAGCTCTTGGGATTTTCAACAAGTATAATGAGATACCATTAGTGATGGCTGTGAAAATTCTTGCATGCTTTCTTGTAGTCATCTTTATTTGGGAAGTTCCTGGAGTTTTTGAAATTTTCTGGAGTCCACTAGCTTTTCTATTAGGTCAGCAACCTAACTACGTGGGTCTTAAACTTTTCATTTCATTTATCAGCTTATAAGTAATTTACCTCTTTGAATGTTCATGTCCTTATATTCGGCTCCGTTGGTGCTTTTCATACTCCTCTTCTTCATTTTATTTTTCGTGAAATGCCTTTGAAACATGTGTTCCTCACATGTGAATGAATCCCAGATTCCTGCTCCTCTTCTTCATTTTACTTTTTGTGGAATGCCTTACTTTGAATGTGCCTCACATGTAAATAGATCTAAGTTGAATTTCATTTTCAATATATACTTTTTTAAAGCATGTTCATTCTTCTTGGCTTAGATATGTTGTAGTTCTTCGCTTAAATCACCTTTATTCTCTCTCTCTCTCTCTCTCGCCAAACCGCAGGGTACACTGATCCTGCAAAACCTGATCTTCCCCGATTGCATGAGTGGCATTTTAGATCTGGTCTGGATCGCTATGTGTGGATAATTGGAATGATGTATGCTTACTATCATCCCAATGTAAGTTAAATTTATTAGTCACCAGTTCTGTACACTTGGTGCACAATTAACAATCTCTTTAAAATGTTTTAAATCCTAGGTTGAGAAATGGATGGAAAAATTGGAGGAATGTGATACCAAGAGAAAATTCTCAATCAAAGCAAGCATTGTTGCAGTTGCTTTATTTGTAAGTTACCTGATCTTTTCATCACTATATTGATGTTATGCATTTTTAGTTTTTATAGATGCTTCTTATTTTCTTTGTTCTTTCTTATTTATTTATTTATTTATTTATTTTTATTGTATATTCTTCTTTTTTCTTTATTTTCTTTTGTATATTCTTAAATTCTTCAGGTTGGGTATATGTGGTATGAATGTATTTACAAGCTGGACAAGGTTACTTACAACAAATACCATCCCTACACATCTTGGATTCCCATAACGTGCGTATTAAGGAATTCTTTTTCCTGATTTACTTGGACATTTGAGGTATTTTATGTGAAAGCACATGGAATATCTTGTAAATAGAATCTGATCAGGTCTTCTTTCTTGTGATTCTAGTGTCTACATTTGCTTGAGGAATTGTACTCAGCAGCTTCGAAATTACTCTTTGACTCTCTTTGCGTATGTTTCTGGACCATTATTAATTTATTCAATTCTGTCTTTTTTAAAAGATAGGGGATTATTGATTTATCTTTTGATGAGATTCTGGCGGTTATTTTATGCTGCTCTAATTAATTCTACATTTTTGTGCTTCCTAGGTGGCTTGGCAAGATAACTCTGGAGACTTACATTTCTCAATTTCATATCTGGTTGAGGTTTGTCGACCACTTAAAACGTCTCGTTTTAATTTGTTTCTCAAACTGGTAAAAGAATAATAGCCTGGTAGCAAAATTTGTTAACCTTGATATCTAGTTCCAGCTTTGCATCCTTCTTAAAGCATGATAATTCCAGAAGCATGGATGCCAGCACAAGATTTACAAATTCACGTCTATGAGATAGACATAATTGCATTTCATATATGCAGATCAGACGTGCCTAATGGACAACCCAAGTGGCTTCTTTCTTTTTTCCCGGAATATCCGCTACTCAACTTCATGCTCACAACTGCTATTTATATCTTGGTAAAGCAAATTTGCTCCGCCATATTTTGGCAATAGTTTTCACCTATATTCATTTTGTTCACTTTCTCTGCGACCTTGCCTTTCTTCTGCAGGTATCTAGTCGTCTATTCGAATTAACAAATACACTTAAGTCGGTTTTCATACCCACAAAAGGAAACCGGCGGCTGCTATATAATTTCATCGCTGGAGTAACCATTTCACTCTCTTTGTACTTCACTTCACTCATTCTTCTTCAGATTCCTCATTCTACCGTAAGCTCTTAATTCCTATGAAGAACTAAGGAGTTTTCTGAATTTCAAATGATGTGTCGGCTCTTCTTTTATCATCGTTTTCTATGTTATTAACCTGCATATAACTGATTTCATAATTTCAGGCCTGAAAAAGCATGGACTCGAGAGAGGTGAGACAGCACTTTTACATTGGACATACAAAATATATATATTTATATAATTAGTTGGAGAATAATAAGAGAACTTGAAGTCGTCTATGCGACCTAAGAAGCTTCGGGCTCGAATGTTCCCAACGATTTTGAGTAAAACTGCCCTATATATATTCGTCCTTGACCCGATACTATGAATCTTGGTTTTGCCTTGAGACTATGATGGGAGGCGGGTAAGCATGCAACCAGCAGGAAGTAAATCTTCCTTTTTCCCCCTTACATTATGTTGAATATCAACGAACTGCCATATATCGTTTCCCTTGTTCTTTTTGGTCATTCATTGAAGTGAAAGATGTAGATTCATGTGACATAGAATGTGTTGTTTCGGTACGAAACCAAATGGTGATCCAATACTAATTCAAAAAATTTCTTTTGAAATTTGTTACCTCGTAATCATTTATAAATCTTTATTTCCATTTACAAATAACTACTTTATTCAACTATTATTATCACTCAACTGTGAAGACAGGTTTATTTTTAAAATATATGTTTTAGATTTTACTTTTATTCCTTTACCCTAACCAATGGAAAAAAATAAATCTCGGAACTATCTATTAGTATCAAAGAAGAGAAAGAATCAACCTTATTTCGATAAGGTGCAATTATTGAAGGAAACGGAATTTCTAATATCCTCATTGGTTTTATCCGACTAAAGTTAACTATACGTCACTAAAGTGACGATAAAATATATCATGTCATTCATGATAATGATATGATATGTATTATATAACTATTAATAAAGATGTGATGTATTCTATCAATAATAAAATATATGTAAAAATATTATGTCGTTAATATGTGTTGATAGTTGGTTAATTAACGATTTCTTTCTAATATGGGATATTTTGACCCAAAATTAAATGTTAGGATTAAAATATTTTTTAAAAAATGAGATAAAATGATTATTTACACAAATATTGAAGATTAATTTTATCATCACGTTTTAATATTTTTGTGATTTTTTTTAATGAAAAGAAGAGAAACAAAGCCTAGGAACGCTTAAACTATTATTCCATACATCCCTACAGCAGTGACTGCTTCAGCGTGGTTAAGCGGTAAAATCCCATCTGAAGGAGAACGAAATAATCCAAGGCCAAAAGGTAGGTTCCATGCTAACTTCTTCATGCCGTCTGCGATTTTATTAGCCTCGCGAAGCACATGAATAAATTTATCAGCTGCTTTATGATATTTTCGAATGAACCATCTTCATCTTTTTGGTAAATAATCCAACAGATTAATTGAATTTGTGACTCTACCGTTACATTTAGTAGTAAATGTGTTAAATATGGTTAATTTTATTTAAATAATAAAATAATTTTTATTTATAATTTTTTAATCAATTAACAATAATGTATACATTTATAAATCTAGTTGTGAACCTCTAGGGAATAATATGATTAACATTTTTTTTTAGTGTAAAGGGCGAGGGAGATGTTAGAATTTAGCTGATTTCATTGGAAAGGCAAGCGGTCCTCAATCTTAATATAAAACTATAAAATAATGTTTGAGCCAAGGGATAGATATCCCAAGTGGCTTTATGTCATTGGAGCACTTACAAAATATTTTGAGGGGGGTATCACCAAATTATCCGAGTAGATAAGAAAGATGGGTGCCCGTTGTGGATTGAGAGAGTGCCAAGTGGAGATGCAAATAAAATATGGAAATCTTGAGCCTCTAATGAAATGAGAGATATAGATACTTTGCATGGATAAGGATTGAGGAACCTCACTCCCTCCTCCCTACATAAACCTCTGCGTATTCCATCACTCTCAAAACTTAAACCAATTAACTCCCATTACCCATCCAAGTTTCAGAATGGCAGCTGCAACCATGGCTCTCTCTTCCCCATCCTTCGCCGGAAAGGCTGTCAACCTCTCCCCTTCCACCCCTGAAATCCAGGGCAGCGGCCGTGTTTCTATGAGGAAAACCGCCACCAAGTCCAAGCCTGCTGCTGCCTCCAGTAGCCCATGGTACGGTCCGGACAGAGTTTTGTACTTGGGTCCACTCTCTGGTGAGCCTCCATCTTACTTGACCGGAGAATTCCCTGGTGACTACGGTTGGGACACCGCCGGTCTCTCCGCTGACCCAGAGACCTTTGCCAAGAACCGTGAGCTGGAAGTCATCCACTGCAGGTGGGCTATGTTGGGAGCTCTGGGGTGTGTTTTCCCCGAGCTTCTAGCAAGGAACGGAGTCAAGTTCGGTGAGGCCGTGTGGTTCAAGGCCGGATCTCAGATCTTCAGCGAAGGTGGACTTGACTACTTAGGTAACCCTAGCTTGGTCCACGCTCAAAGCATCTTGGCCATCTGGGCATGCCAAGTTATCTTGATGGGAGCCGTCGAGGGTTACCGTATTGCGGGTGGACCTTTGGGTGAGGTAACTGACCCATTGTATCCAGGCGGCAGCTTCGACCCGTTGGGTCTGGCTGATGACCCAGAGGCTTTCGCTGAGCTCAAGGTGAAGGAGATCAAGAACGGCAGATTGGCTATGTTCTCAATGTTCGGATTCTTCGTCCAAGCCATCGTCACCGGAAAGGGACCATTGGAGAACTTGGCTGACCACCTTGTTGACCCTGTTAACAACAATGCCTGGGCCTACGCCACCAACTTTGTCCCCGGAAAGTGAGCTTTTAGAGAATGGGAGTGCTTTGTGTTTCAAGTTTTCTTTGTTGATGCCATCTAAATTTGTTGCATATCAAGGGGACGTGAATTTTGTGTGCCCAACTGCTATTTTTCTCCTGATTTTATTATAAAATTATGCTTCCATTTAATGTTTGTTATTGTGATTCTATTTTTAAAATACTTCTGATTCTAAATTATTTAGATGATTTATCATATTAATTTAGTTTGAATGAAACGTGTTGGTCAATTTAAGATCAGTAACTAACCAATTACTTAAAGGAACAGTTTTCAAAAATAAAATTATTTTATTTTAATGTTATACTATGGAAGGTTGGTTTGTTGTATGTTGCAAGTCGGTTCAATATCCATTCTTAATTCTCTAATAAAAAACATAAATGATGTTTTTATATGAATTAGTCTACATGAGTACTCGCAAGTTTATTTATATTATTTATTTTTTAGATTGATTTATTATAATAATAAAATTTTAATTATTGAATAGAATACATAATTGTTGTGGTTGATTTGTTTCCATCTTTCTTGAAATTAAATACAAAAATGAAAATTATTTTTTATCAAAATTTTTCATTATCAAATCATAATTTTAATATCTGTCAATAACATTTTTACGCGTTCATAAACGAAGATAGGATTAAATTATAAGGAGGACATTGTTTAACTTTAAAATAAATATGATTTTAAAAAGTAATAAAATCATAAAAGTTAAGAGATTAAAGGTTTAATTTCACTGATTTTAAAACTCAAACGCCTTAAAAAATTATTAAACTAGACGAGTTTGGAGTCAATACTTAATTCCATTAATTTAAAAATTAATAGTGATCTAAAAGATAATTATACAAAAAAATTAGGAGGGACAAGAGCTTAATTGTAATGATTTCAAAACTGTCAATGACTAAAAAGTAATTAGACCATCAAAGTTTGAGAAACATTGCCCCTCCCACCTATATAACATGTGTTCGTTTCTATATGCGTTTGTTACACAAATAGTAATACAACGTGATATTTATTAATCATCACTAAATCAAAAATAGAAAGATACAATATAATTTTCAAAAACAGACATTTAACTTTAATTTATATATCTATTTAGAGGGACGAATGAAGAAATTTATTCAAACTGTATTTTCTTCTTTTAATCAAATTAAATTTCTTATTTTTAAAATTTATTTTACTTTTAGAGATTTTTATTAATTTCTCTATACGTACTTTTTTTTCATACAAACAATCAACTATTCTAATGTGTACGTTCAACTTTACGAGTAATAATATATATATATATTCTTTTGAAAGATATATGAGCGAAACAATCAACCTTTTGATATTGGAAGACCCAAAAAATTCTTTCAGTGTATCATTTCTGGGTCTAATGGAATTCTTAAGTATAGGAAGAGTCTTGTCAAATAAATATTTTTTTTCTTCTTTCGGCCATATTTCTGTAAATGTATGCTATATTAAATTATAAGAATAGTCATCATCGGTGAGCATCTAATGCTCTTATCTTCTTTGCAATGCTGAAATGGGAAGCCAGCCAAGTCCATGAATAATGGATGTTATATATCAGTATTGGACTGTTGAATGCATTACATTTGCAGGGCGAGGAAGATTTGGTTATGCTAAAATGGAAAGCCAATCAAATCCATTAATATATATACTTTTACTGTTTCATCCATTTCCATCACTTTGAGTGCTTCATACTATATATTTTTACTATATATTTGCAGGTTGATATACGCCCTTGACCCTTCCTTTTCAAGATACTTAAACAAAAGAATATATCGAACTTTTTTTTTTTGAATTAACACTATTGTCATCTTCATCAAACTGTAATTTTTTCCTTCATATACATTAGATTAGAATTATACATTGAGACACTAATTTTTTTTTCTAAAATATAATTTAGTTTTCATTTATAATTTTATCAAATGCAAATTTATGGTTAATCATATATTAATTCAAGAGAGACTATTACATAAATAATTATGATTAATACTAACCCAAAACAGATAAATGGTAACTCAGTTTTGCAACGGTGCTAAATTTGTTCTTCATATATGGCAGGCAATATAATCATCCCAAAACCCTTAATTTGGAAGGAAAAAATAAATCTAGAAAGCTGATATTTTACCATTTGAGTCTATTTCAATAGAACCAAATCTTGTTGAAAAGTAAATAAGTGGGATAAGCCACTTTCGGTGCACATGCAATTGTTCAACAATTGCTTTCGGTGAAAGCACCAAATTGATTTGTCAAAGGGGGCACCGAAAGGTGCAGAAAATATTAATTTTGGTAAAATTAATTTTAATCATTATAATTTAAGGTATTTACAAATTAATCCTTAAGCTTCAACTATAAATACCCTAGCTCATTTAGCTTCAAAACCATCTCAAAACATTCTAGCTTTCTTCCAATACTAGAGAATTTAGAGAGTTTATTAAGAGTTGTTTTCTCATTTTTTTTATCAAGAGAGAATTATCATTGTTTTCTCCTTGATAGATTGAGAGAAGTTGTAATTCCTATTTTCTCATAGTGAAAATCTTCTACCATTGCCCGTAGTTTTTATCCTATATTATTTAGGGTTTTCCACGTAAATTTTATCTCTTTTATCTTCATTTTATTTTCTTAAATTATCAGTTGCGATTTTGCTCTATCCGATAGCCGTCTTTCGCAATAATTGGTATCAGAGCCAGATTAGAGTGTGTAATATCTACTTATTGTCTTTGTGGTTGCCACCAAAAGGTGGATCCTCCAACATAAGAAAGTAAGAATGTATTACTCATTCTTTGAAGGTTCCAGATAACTATTCACTATAGTGAAAATAGTGGGAGATATCCGTAATAGAAGCTATGACAACGAAATTTGATATTAAAAAGTTCAATGGGAAAATTTCTCATTGTTGAAATTGAAGATGAAGGTCATCCTGAGGAGATGAAGTATTGTCAAGCAATGAGGAGGAGAAGACAGCTAAGGAGATATGAGATAAAAAAAAATACAAGAAATGCAAATTATTGGGGTATGCTGATGGAGTAAAGGGGTATCGCTTGTGGGATCTCACTGCACGCAAAGTGATCATCAGCTGGGATGTTATCTTTGTAAAAGATAAACTACAAAGAAAAGAAGAAGATGGTAGCGCTGAAAAGTCAAAGACTACACAGATACATGTGGAAAATGAGATTGAACAAGGAGATTCTTCTGAAGCAGAACCAGCACATGATGAACAAGAACCAGAGAGTTCTAAAGTTCTAACAACTCGTCAATCAAATCGTGTGAGAAGACGTCCCAATTGGCGCTCAGATTATGTTATAGAAGGAAATATTGCATATTGCCTTTTAACAGAGGACGGTGAGCCATTAACATTTCAGGAGGTAATAAACAACTCTGATGCTTCACTGTAGATGATGACGATGCAAAAAGAAATTGAAGCCCTTCATAAAAATAATACATGAGACCTTGTGTCACTACCACAAGGAAGGAAGCCAATTGGTAACAAATGGGTCCTTAAAATCAAGCAAAATGGTAACGATCAAGTTGAGAGGTATCGTGTAAGACTGGTGGTCAAAGGATACGCTCAAAAAGAATGTATTGATTTTAATGAAATATTTTCTCTTGTGGTTCGACTAACAACAGTTCGAGTAGTCTTGGAAATGTGTGCTACATTGAATTTACATCTAGAACATCTAGATGTTAAAACAATTTTTCTTCATAGAAATCTTGAAGAATATATTTATATGCTCCAGCCTGAAGGTTTTGAAGAAAAAGAAAAGAATAATTTGATTTGCATGTTGAACAAATCTCTGTACGGTCTAAAGCAGGCGTCGAGGTGTTGGTATAAGAGATTTGATTCCTTCATTTTGTGCCTTGGATACAACAGACTTAACGCAGACCCTTGTGCTTATTTCAAGAGGTTTGGTGATAACGATTTTTTTATATTGCTGTTGTATGTGGATGACATGTTGGTTGCAGGACCCAACAAAGATCATATTGACGAATTGAAGGCACAACTGGCTAGGGAATTTGAAATGAAAGACTTGGGATCAGCAAACAAGATTCTAAGGATGCAAATTCACCGAGACAGAAGTAATATAAATATTTGGCTTTCACAAAAGAATTACTTGAAGAAGATCTTGTCAAGATTCAGCATGCAAGATTGTAAGCCAATTTCTACCCCTCTTCCTATTAACTTCAAATTATCCTCCAGTATGAGTCCTAGCAGTGAAGAAGAGAGGATGAAGATGTCTCGAGTACCGTATGCATCAGTAGTGGGAAGTTTAATGTTCTCTATGATATGCACAAGACCAGACATTGCACAAGCAGTGGGAGTGGTTAGTCGGTACATGGCGAATCCAGGCAAAGAGCATTGGAATACAGTAAAGAGGATCCTGAGATACATCAAAGGGACCTCCAATGTTGCATTATGTTACGGATGATCAAACTTAGTAATCAATGGGTATGTAGATTTTGACTATACAGGGGATTTGGATAAAAGCAAATCTACTACAGGATATGTGTTCAAAGTTGCTGGTGGAGCTGTAAGCTAGGTTTCAAAATTGCAGTCAGTTGTGACTACGTCCACAACAGAGGCAGAATATGTAGTAGCTACACAAGCCAGTAAAGAAGCAATTTGGTTGAAGATGTTATTGGAGAAGCTTGGGCACAATCAAGAGTATGTCTCTCTGTTTTGTGACAGTCAAAGCGCATTGCATCTAGCAAGGAATCCATCATTTTATTCAAGGACAAAACACATACGAGTTCAGTACCATTTCATTCGTGAAAAGGTGGAAGAAGGAACGATAGATATGCAGAAGATCCATACCAAAGACAACATAGCAGATTTCATGATGAAGGCGATCAATGCTGATAAATTTACTTGGTGTCGATCCTCTTGTGGCCTGTCAGAGACATAAGCAACAAGATGGTACAAGGTAGAAAGAATGGTGTGAAGATATGATTGTTCCAATCAAATCTTCAAGTGGGAGATTGTTGAAAAGTAAACAAGTGGGATAAGCCACTTTTAGTGCACATGTAATTGTTTAACAATTGCTTTCAGAGAAAGCACCAAATTGATTTGTCAAAGGGGGCACCGAAAGGTGCAAAAAATATTAATTGTTTTTGGTAAAATCAATTTTAGTCATTGTAATTTAGGGTATTTACAAATTAGTGTTTAAGCTTCAACTATAAATACCCTAGCTCATTTAGCTTCAAAACCATCCTAAAGCATTCTAGCTTTCTTCCAATACTAAGAATTTAGAGAGTTTCTTGAGAGTTGTTTTCTCCTTTTTTTATCAAGAGAGAATTATCATTGTTTTCTCATTGGTAGATTGAGAGAAGTTGTAATTCCTATTTTCTCATAGTGAAATTCTTCTACCATTGCACGTGGTTTTTACCCTATATTATTTAGGGGTTTTCCACGTAAATTTTGTGTCTCTTTTATCTTTATTTTATTTTCTCAAATTATCAGTTGCAATTTTGCTCTATCTGATAGCCGTCTTCCGCAACAAATCTTCCCTGTCCTTGCAAATGCAATGCATCCAGATATATATATATAATATGCAATATTCATGGATTTGGCTGGTTTTCCATTTTAGAGTAAGGTTTTCCATTTCAGCATAACCAAATCTTCTTTGTCCCAGCAAATGCGCAATGCATTCAACCGTCCAACACTGATTTATACAATATGCAATATTCATGGATTTGGCTTGCTTTCCATTTTAGCATTGCACAGAAGATAAGATATTACATACTCACTTATGATGACTATTCTTATAATTTAATACAGTATATATTTACAGTCCTATATATATGCATATCAAGGGGACGTGAATTTTGTGTGCCCAACTGCTATTTTTCTCCTGATTTTATTATAAAATTATGCTTCCATTTAATGTTTGTTATTGTGATTCTATTTTTAAAATACTTCTGATTCTAAATTATTTAGATGATTTATCATATTAATTTAGTTTGAATGAAACGTGTTGGTCAATTTAAGATCAGTAACTAACCAATTACTTAAAGGAACAGTTTTCAAAAATAAAATTATTTTATTTTAATGTTATACTATGGAAGGTTGGTTTGTTGTATGTTGCAAGTCGGTTCAATATCCATTCTTAATTCTCTAATAAAAAACATAAATGATGTTTTTATATGAATTAGTCTACATGAGTACTCGCAAGTTTATTTATATTATTTATTTTTTAGATTGATTTATTATAATAATAAAATTTTAATTATTTAATAGAATACATAATTGTTGTGGTTGATTTGTTTCCATCTTTCTTGAAATTAAATACAAAAATGAAAATTATTTTTTATCAAAATTTTTCATTATCAAATCATAATTTTAATATCTGTCAATAACATTTTTACGCGTTCATAAACGAAGATAGGATTAAATTATAAGGATGACATTGTTTAACTTTAAAATAAATATGATTTTAAAAAGTAATAAAATCATAAAAGTTAAGAGATTAAAGGTTTAATTTCACTGATTTTAAAACTCAAACGCCTTAAAAAATTATTAAACTAGACGAGTTTGGAGTCAATACTTAATTCCATTAATTTAAAAATTAATAGTGATCTAAAAGATAATTATACAAAAAAATTAGGAGGGACAAGAGCTTAATTGTAATGATTTCAAAACTGTCAATGACTAAAAAGTAATTAGACCATCAAAGTTTGAGAGACATTGCCCCTCCCACCTATATAACATGTGTTCGTTTCTATATGCGTTTGTTACACAAATAATAATACAACGTGATATTTATTAATCATCACTAAATCAAAAATAGAAAAATACAATATAATTTTCAAAAACAGACATTTAACTTTAATTTATATATCTATTTAGAGGGACGAATGAAGAAATTTATTCAAACTGTATTTTCTTCTTTTAATCAAATTAAATTTCTTATTTTTAAAAGAGAAAATAACCTCAGTGACCAAAAATCCCATATAATATACGATTTTAACCAATTTTTTCCGGATTTGCCAAAATGACCAACAAAATCGCAATGCGATCGCTAATTCGCAACGCGATCTCCATTATCGCAAATTCGCGTTGCATTTTCGCAATGCGATAGTTGAAAATCGCGTTGCGATGGTCTACAGTATCGTTGCGATTTTCCCAATTCGCAATGCGAATAAGTAAATCGCAACGCGAATTGGGAAAATCGCAATGCGAATAAGTAAATCGCAACGCGAATTGGGAAAATCGCAATGCGATACTTACTATCGCAATGCGATAATAAAAAATCGCAACGAGATACTTACTTTTGCAACGCGATACTGACTTTCGCAACGCGATTTACATAGCGCCTTTCGTATTAACGCGTATTTTTTTTTTCAAATTCCAAACACGTATTTTTTCTTAATAAATCAGAAAATGAACCGTCCACAGTAATCGCAACTCATAACCTCAAACCCAAAAACACAACACTCAGTCCCATCTCCATCTCTCACTCTCTACGGCGAAATCCGTCCCCATCTCCGAAGATTTCCGTCCCCATCGCCGGCGAAATCCCTCACAACCATTCACAGTCAAAAATCCCTCACAATCATTCAGAAATGGAAAATCAACCTCCGAGGGTTAGTTTTTTTTATTTTTATTTTGAAATTTTTGCATTATTTTAGGTTTTTCATATTGAGATTGATGATAAGTTTACTGGTAATTTCAATAATAGATTAACCATTTCACTTAGATTTCTTATTAAATTCATTCGATTGCTGCCAATACTGCTAAACTGTTTAGCCTGTGAAGTTAGTATTTGTCTTTGCTTTGTCTTTTGGTTGAAGTAATGCAGAAGAAGAATAGTTTCGAGAATGAAAATCGCAACGCGAAATAAAAATCGCAGCGCGAAACCAAAATCGCATTGCGATTTTCATTTCGCGTTGCGATTTTTATTTCGCGGTTGCGATTTTCATTTCGCGTTGCGATTCTCTCGTTGCGATAGTCATTTTCGCGTTGCGATTCTCATTATCTCGTTGCGATTTTCATTTCAACCAAAAGACAAAAACAGTGTTGCAAATTTTAGTTTCAAGAATAAACTACTATTTATGTTTATTGTTTTGTTTTTGGTATATCTTGACAGTGTAATTTTTGGTATATCTAACTTGGTATGTTTATTGTTTTTTTGTAGAAATTTTTTTCGGCTTCATTGACATTAAGGAATAAAGTTAGCCTAGCCACTACAATTGCTTCGAAGCTTTCACCTGCACAAAGAAAATTGTTTGAAGAAACCTGCTTCGGGCCATGGCTGAGAGTACAGCATCCGAGTGGAGATGCTAGTTTGACCCATTTGTGGCTTCAGACCATGACTAGCGATCTACCCGACAGTATACAACGTGGTGAGGAAGAGATATGGTTTCATTTTCCACCGGCGTATACTTGTTTTGGGCGGAAGGAGTTCTGCTTAATCACTGGTCTACGATTCGGACACGATGATGTAGGCCGGTACACTCGTCATATCACCCGCCCATCATGGTTATCCAGGGTTTTTCCTGATGAGTCAATAGAGAAGCCGAACTTACACGTCGACGACATGAAGAAATTGTTTAATAAGAAAGATGGTTTTACTCGGATGAATGACGTCGATGTTGTCCGAGTATGCCTTCTACTACTTTTGTATGCCGGCTTTCTAGGCAGAGAGGCCAGACAACCTATTCCTCAGGAGCTAATATTATTGGTAGAGGACCTAAATGCATGGAATCTGTTTCCGTGGGGTTCGTATATATGGAAAGCTACCTGGACTAAGTTGTCGTCTGCCTTTGATGACCGCAAAAGTTTGCGGGGCGATGGGTCGAAATACACTTTGTCAGGCTTTATTTGGGCCTTTAAGGTAAGAATTTCTATATAATGTTTTCAAAATTATAATTAATTATTTAACAATTACTAATGTTTGTTATTATATTGTTTGTAGATTTGGATATTCGAGGCTTTCCCCAGCATGTGGACATATGCATTAAAATCCTCAGATGATATTCCTAGGGCTATTTCCTGGAAGAGGAAACGTATGTTGGATTGGGAAGACTTAATACCATATGCGACAATAAATAATGTAAGTTAACACAAATACTATCATATATAAACAAGTTATTAATAGTAGACGTTTAACTTTGTTTTAGTTTTTATATTTTTAGGAGGCCAACACTCCATTAATGAGACTGACACCCACGGAGGCTGAGCTTGCCACTGATTGGTGGCAAGCTAGTCAGCGTTTTTTTGATGGCACGAATGATGAGCAGCCGCCACTTCCTCCACTTCGAGAGCCATCACCTCACCCAGAGCCATCACCTGATCGACCCGACTATACACCTCTACAACGAGAGCCATCACCTATCCCGTCACATCATCGAGTCTCTTCTCCACCATCACCTCATGATAAGCGACCGAAAAAGATGCCACGACTTCTATCTCCCTGTTCTCCACCTCCACGGGATGAGTCAAGGGAGTTACGTGATGAGGTCAATGCCTTGCGTGAGGAGATCGGTACTCTACGCGATAACGATGGTGCATGGCGTGTGGAGGTGTCTACTTTACGTGGTGAGGTTGCCGCTCTACGTGAGATGGTAGTATCGTTGCAGAATGAGGTTCATACTCTACGCAACGAGGTAAGTTTAAGATTTTCCATATTTAACTTGATGATAAATTTACTCGTAATTTCACTTAAATTAACCATTTCACTTAGATTGCTTAGTAAATTTATTCGGTTGCTGCCAAAACTGCTAAACTTTTTACTTTAACACTGTGAAGTTAGTATTTGTCTTTGTTTTGTCTTTTGGTTGAAAGTTTGAAATATATTTATCTTTGTTTTCACTGTTTAAATATCATGTCTGTTTATTTACTGATATTTGTATTTTTATTTAGCGGACCGATAAGGTGGATGCTTTACGTCGGGTTTTTCTTGCACGACAGAGTTCACGCATCAGACGGCGTGCACGTGCTATTAAGTCTCCGTATACCCCAATAGTGCGAAGACACCGCAAGAAGAAGCCCGACTCGCCTATCATCCCTCAAGAGTCCACTCCTATCGTTGAAGAGGCCCCTATCATTCCTCGAGAGTCCCCTCCCACCGTTCAAGAGGCCACTGTCATCGTTGAAGAGATCCCTCCCACCATTCAAGAGCCCGATTCACATGGTGTCATATGTAGGATTCTTGAGAAACCCTCTGACGTGCCGGACATGATGGATTCAAGTTGGCTCTCGTATGAGTTACCGGCCAGAACCATACCGGTATCTGAAGAGGAGAGGAAACAACTACCGGACACAATTCTGGATAACACCCTTTGGGCTAAGACCGCAGTTGATTTTTATCTACATGAGCGAAGTCAGGGGTGTTTCACTGACATATGCAAGCTCAATGATGATATCTATTTGTTGCTTGATCGGTCTTGGTGGGGCGTATTATTAGGGGTCGAAGACAATGGCTATTTCGATGGAGGGGTAAGTCTTATATTTTTCTTATATTTTCATTTGATTAATTTGTTTAAAAATTAATGTAATTCACTAATATATATATTTTTTTTGTAAAACAGCATATCGATGCGTAGGTGTCACGTCTACTAATAATTAGGAAACTTAAGGAAAATAAAAGAAATACACGGTATACAATAATGCCGACGGCTTTTAACGCAGTTCACTTGAAGAATCAACGAGATGAATCATTTGTGTTGGGCAATGGACAAGCTAAACTTTATTTTGCATGGTGGGAGGTCGATAAGGTTAGTGTTTATTTTAGATTGAGTTTAAAGGTATTCATAAATAAGTGCGCAAATGAATGAATTATTACTTATGATTGCAGGTGTTTATCCCTGTTTTGGAACGTAACCATTGGCTTCTCGTCGAGCTTCAGATCCCATCCCTTAAGGCAATAGTATATGACAACATGATAAATTACATATCATTGGCTGATTTAAGAGATATTATTAAGGAATGGAGCTCTTATTTGGCTAAATACTTGGATGCGATAAATTATTGGACTCGTTCTGGAAACAAGAAGCCAAAGAAGCTCAATATTACAGTTAGCAGAGACGAGACCACACCACAACAAACGAAAGGACCCAGAGGGGATTATGGTCCTCTCGTATGCTTGGCGTTGGACCGTTTGATCACAGGAAGTATAAAGTATCTACCTCCCACCGATATAGATAGAGTTGCAGTAGGCTTGTGGTTTCGACATTATATGGCTAGATCGATATATACGAGACGCTGCCTACCTGCATCCGCGTTATAAAAATGTCCATAAACAATTGGTATGTTTATAGGCTTGTGGTTTGAAAATGTTTGGTTAAGTACCTAGAATTCAATAATTTGTTGTTTGTAGGTTTTAGATGTGTAGAAAGTGTTGTTTGAGCAAATGTTTGGTTTATGCAGGTTAATCTCAGAAGTGAGCTGCGTGAAAATGATGTATGGCTGCAAAAGTTGATTCAATAGTATAAGTGTTATTTTCTCTAATAATTATTGCTTATTTTTTTATTGTTTAATTGATTTGTAAAAGGTGATTTGTAAAAGTTGATTTGTTTAATTGATGTTAACATAATTCTTATTTGTGTTTGTTTAATTGATTGAAATGTAATGGTTGATTTTGTTGATTTCAATCTGCATTATGTTCAAGGCAAAAAGTACTATCGCAATGCGAAATGAAAATCGCAACGAGAGAATCGCAACGCGAAAATGAAAATCGCAACGCGAAATTAAATTCGCGTTGCGATTTTCATTTCGCATTGCAATTCCCTCGTTGCGATTTTCATTTCGCATTACGAAATTAGCGTTGCGATTTTCATTTCGCATTACGAAATTAGCGTTGCGATTTTCATTTCGCATTGCGATTCTCTCGTTGTGATTTTCATTTCGCATTGCGATAGTAATTTCCGCGTTGCGATGGACATTAAGATGATTGCCTATTAAGTGATAACAACTGGAACAGATCATAGCAATTTTCAAACTCAAGTTACTAATACATGCCTAACTGAAAATGTTAAAAGTTCACACATAAAATCTACATAATACAACGTTTGCATTTAAAAATCACCTAAGTTAACAGTCCCAAAAGGTGAAGCCAGTTGTGATTGGAATTTTAAAGATGATTGCGATTTTGATTGCCTTTTTCTTGACACCATATGAGCTTTGGATTTTGATGATGATCCATATTTTAGTAGAGGAAAAGATGATTGTGATGGCACTGGTGATCCACATGTCAACCTTGTATGACCACTTTCCTTGCACCGACTACATGTCGATCTCTTCTTCTCTTCACCCTTAGACGGTATACGATCGTGACTTTTTGGTCGGCCAGGTAGCCTTCTGTCCATGGCTGGTGACAAAACTGTTTGTAAGTCATCTGGTATGTCCCACTCAGAAGGATGTGAAATAGGGTAGACATCTCGGCATAAGTCTGTCGATATACTTCTGTAGTGTAGCAATCCATAGCGTATGTGCTTGAATCATCTTGGTTTAGATGAAGAGCAACTTTTATAACATGGCCACATGGATAACCAGATGTTTGCCATTTCATACAACTACACGTCCTTGCATTTAGATCGACAAGCCCATTTAAGTTATTATCCAGTACTTCAAATAAAGTGTTTGAACATGGTTCAACTCTCTATGACGTTGACTTCACAACACGTTTCGTTATCTTTTTTTCAGTCCATGGTGTAACACGATGTTCCAATGTTCATGTAAATTTAAATAAATAATACTTAGTAAAATATATGATAAGTTACGAATTCAAAGAAATAATACCTGCATGGTTTCTTTTCTTGTAGTACCACTGTTGAATAGAGGCTCGAAAAAACTCCATTAACATAGTAATGGGTAATTTCCGGGAATGACGACTTAGAGCGTTAATTGATTCTGCACTATTAGACGTCATGAAACCATATCTTGCTCCAAGTTGATGTACTCTTGACCATCTTTCAAACCCGACATCTTCTAGTGTTTGAGCACACTGAGGCAAAACACGTCTTAAACAGTTATATGCTTATTGAAATCCACTTCCCGATAAGCCTTTACAGCCTTCCAGTATGTCCATTTGTGCTTTTTATACCAGCAGACCTTGATTTTAGATTTCTATACAAATGAACACCACAAAGTCCATGAAAAGCATCTGGGAAACACCTTCTAACAGCGTTGTCAATTGAGTTTTCCCTATCGGATATGATTGTCAGATTGCTAATAGGACCTATGCAATCCCTAAGATGCCCCATAAACCATGTCCATGAATCAGAGGTTTCAGATTTGCCAACCCCGTAAGCTATTGGCAATATCCCATTGTTAGCATCCATGGCTACTGCTAATAAGTTTCCATGGCTACTGCTAATAAGTTTACTCCAAGGTATCGACCTTTCAAATGTGCTCCGTCAACTATAATAACTGGGCGCATGCAAGTAATAAACGAACGAATCTACAAAATAATATACACAAGAATATAATCATTTAAATGTGAAATGCATGTAACTAACAGAAATGAGTCAACAGAATTATATTGATTTACTAACCGCAGCACCAATGGCGATAAACAGCAACTCAAAGCGTCCATCTCTATCTGTTTTGATATGAGTTACCGACCCATGATTTTTCAGCTTTAAATTGTGACAATAAGCCAGCATTTGGGCAAACGATACTTCTGGCGACCCCCTCAACAATTCTAAGGCATAACATTTGGCTCTCCAATCTTGAGAATATGATATACTAATCTTGAACCGAGCATTCATGTCAGTCATAATTTCATGTCCCCGATATACCCTGCCATTCAAAAACATTAACTCAGCCAGAAAACCACCCAACACCTTTTTGTTTGCCTGTCTATGGTGAGGAAAAACTTGGGTTCTTGAACATGTATGTTTATCAATAAAAGTCCTAACTTGAAACATTGCGCAATCTTTTATCCTCTTTGCAATCATACGCCACGTACAGTTTTTGTCAATCGTACACCTTGTTTCGAAACGATCTTTGCTTGATTTGTTAACTTTTAGTTGATAGCCATCTTCCACACATTTCGTATACAAAGCTATCTTCAAGTCTTCCTTTGTATCAAAACAATCATATTTCTTGATACGAATAACTTTTGTGTAACAATCAACTGCTTTCTTTGCCAACTCTTCTTCCGGTAACTGAAGTAATTCTGGCATATTCCAGTTATACTCCCGTGGCATTTTCTTTTCTTCGGGGACTTTTTCTTCTTCTTTTTCTTCTTCAGGATTATATGAATTACAGAATGGATGTTCAACATGTTCATTCACAGTCGTAACTTCCTCCTCATTATCATCAACAACATCTTCCTCGGCAACAGGTGTTTCATCATCAAAATTCGGGTATTGACTAATATCAAAATCATTACACGCAGGGTCTGTTTCTTCTTCTGAAACATCATCAAAATTCGTGTATTGACCAATATCAAAGTCCGGGTATTGACCAAGATCAAATTTCGAATACTGACTAGTACTCACAATTTTTTCTCTTGGCTCATCATCGTCTAATTGGTCAATACGAAAACCGGAATTTGGTGCTGAAAGTTGATTTGGATTTGGATTAGAGAAAGGCTGTGGGTTTTTTAACCCACTTAGTTGATTACTACCCGCTACTGACCTAACAATACTACTTCTAGGTTCAACAACATACAATGTAACATCATCACTTGAAACATTAATGTAAGCAATGAATCGTTCAACATCTTCTTTAATGACACGTAACATTAGGGTTTCATAAGTTAACTTCTTTAATGACAGTTTTAGTTGAAGATTCATGGGTAAAGGCATATATTGTAAAACACCATGAACATTCTCCCATGACCCTCCAAAACACAAATCTATCCAAACATAATCAACATTAGATGATTTCATGGTTGTAACTAAACAAACGAGATGCGAAACTAAGACCTGTTGCCAGATGGGGAAGGATGTCGTTGGATATTGGAACGAATGTCGCCGGAGAGAGTGATAGATGGAGATGGAATGAGTTACGATTTAGGGATTTAGGTTATGAGTTGTTGCTGCTGCGTATATATATACACTCAAAATTTGGCTTGCGAAACTAAAACCTGTTGCGAACTTTGAAACTCGTATTGCGATTTTGTATTATCTCGTTGCGAAAGTCAGAATCGCGTTGCGAAAGGCAATCATTTGACCATCGCAATGCGAAATGCAAATCGCAACGATAGAATCGCAATGCGAAATGAAAAAGGCAACGAGGATTAACATGCATAAACTTTTAACAATTATTATTGAATTCTAGGTACTTAACCAAACATTTTCAAACCAAAAGGAGTATATGTTAACAAAACTTGCATTATGTGTATTTTATGTGTGCACTTTTAACATTTTCAGTTAGGCATGTATTAGTAACTTGAGTTTGAACATTGCTATGATCTGTTCAGTTGTCATCACTTATTAGACATTCATTTGATTATCGCAACGCCAAAATGGCTATCGCAACGCGAAAATGGTTATCGCAACGAGAAAATCACGATTTTCATTTCGCATTGCGATTTTCTCGTTGCGATAGCCATTTCGCGTTGCGATAGTTTGTTTTGCCTTCAACATAAAGCAGATTGAAAATCAACAAATCAACTATTACATTTCAACACAAATTATGTACACATCAATTAAACAAATCAAGATTTACAATCATCTTTTACAAATCAATTAAACAATCAAAAAATAATAATAATTCTGATTTCTTCATCAATTATTGAATCAATGAATCAACAACTTTGTGACCCCGTACATCCATTTCACGCAGCTCACTTAAGGATTAACCTGCAGAAACCAAACATTTGCTCTAACAAGACTTCCTATACATCTAAAACCTACAAACAGCAAATTATTGAATTCTAGGTACTTAACCAAACATTTCAAACCAAAAGGAGTATATATGTTAACAAAACTTGCATTGACTTACCAATAACAATGGACACTTTCTAACGCGGATGCAGGTAGGCAGCGTCTCGAATATATTGCTCTAGCCATATAATGCCGAAACCACAAGCCTACTGCAGCTCTATCTCTATCGGTGGGAGGTAAAAACTCTGTGCTTCCCGTCGTCAAACGCGCCAGCAAAGGCATACGAGAGGACCACAATCCCCTCTGGCTCCCGGCGATTGCTGTGGCGCAGTCTCGTCTCTGACAACTGTGACATTGAACTCTTGGCTTCTTGTGTCCAGAATGACTCCAATACTTAATCCATCCAAGAATTTAGCCAAATGAGAGCTCCATCCCTTGAAAATATCTCTCAAATCAGACAGTGATATGTAATTGATCATGCTGTCATACACTATTATCTTCAGGGATGGGAGCTGAAGTTGGACGAGAAGCCAGTGACGACGTTCCAAAACAGGGATAAACACCTGCGATAATAAGTAATAATTCATTTATTTGTGCACTTATTTATTAACACCTTTAAAAAATTTAAAAAAAAACACTACCTTATCGACCCCACCATGCAGGATAAAGTTTAGCTTGTCCATTGCCCAACAAAAATGATTCATCTCGTTGATTCTCAAGTGAACTGCGTGAAAAGCCGTCGGCATTATTGTATATAGCGAATTTTTTTATTTTTCCTAAGCTTCTTATTAGTAGACGTGACACCCACGCATCGATATGTGTTTTACAAAAAAATACATATATTAGTGAATTACATTAATTTTAAACAAATAATCAAAATCATATATAAGACAAATATAGTCTTACTCCCCATCCAAATAGCCACTGTCTTCAACCCCTAATAGCACACCCCACCAGACCGATCAAAGCAACAAAACATTTCATCGTTGAGTTTGTTGATGTCAGTTAACACCCTTGGCTCCGCTCATGTAGATAAAAATCAACTGTGGTCTTAGCCCAAAGGGTATTATCCACAATTGTTTCCGGTAGTTGTCTCCTCTCCACTTCAGATACCGGAAGGGTACTAGCCGGTAACTCATACGAGAGCCAACTCTCATCCATCATGTCCGGAACCGATGGGGGTTTCTCAATACTTCGATATATTACCCCATGTGAATCGGCTCTGGAATGGTGGGAGAGACCTCTTCAACGATGACAGTGGCCTCTTGAACGGTGGGGGGGAATCTTGAGTGAGAATAGGGGCCTCTTGAACGATTGGAGGGACTCTTGAGGGATGACCGGTGAGCGGGTCTTCTTGCGGAGTCTTCGCACCATTGGGGTGAACGGAGACTAATAGCACGTCCACGCCGTCTGATGCGTGAACTCCGTCGTGCAAGGAAAACCCGACGTAAAAGCATCCACCTTATCGGGCCGCTAAAAAAAAATTAATACATAAATCAGTAAATAAACACATGATATTAAACAAAGACAAATATGTTTCAAACTAGCATGGTATTCACTCAAATCATTATTCTATCATAGTTCACAAAATGCTCAGATAACATTCCAGAAGTAAGCACTTATATAAACATTTAAAAGGACAACATATATAAACATTCCAGAAGAAGAATAGTTTACTTTCGCAACACGAAACTTAAAATCGCAACGCGAAATGACTATCGCAACGCGAAATGGCTATCGCAATGCGAAATGAAATCGCAACAACAAAATCGCAACGTGAAATGAAATCGCAACGCGAACACAAATCACATTACGATTTTATTTCGCGTTGCGATTTGTCGTTGCATTTCATTTCGCATGCGTTTTGTCGTTGCGATTTTTCATTTCGCATTGCGATAGCCATTTCCGCGTTGCGATAGTCATTTTCGTGTTGTGAAAGTAAACTATTCTTCTTGCAAATGAAACTTGAATGGATTGCATTACTTCAACCAAAAGACAAAAACAAAACCAAAAACAAATACTAACAAAAACAGATTGGCAGCAACCGAATGAATTACGAGTATGAAAAATCTCAAACTTACCTCGTTGCGTAGAGTATGAACCTCATTCTGCAACGATGCTACCATCTCACGTAGAGCGGCTACCTCACCGCGTAATGTAGACACCTCAACACGCCATGCACCATCGTCTTTACGTAAAGTACCGACCTCCTCACGCAAGGCATTGACCTCATCATGTAACTCCCCTAACTCATCCCGTTGAGGTAGAGGTGGAGAACAGGGAGATAAACGTCGTGGCATCTTTTCCGGTCGCCTATCTTGCGGTGATGGTGGAGAAGAGGCTCGATGATGTGACAGAATAGGTGATGGCTATCGTTGTGGAGGTGTATAGCCGGGTCGATCAGATGATGGCTCTGGGTGAGGTGATAGCTCTGGGCGAGGTGATGGCTCCCGAAGTGGAGGCTGCTCATCAACCGTTCCATCAAAAAAACGCTTACTAGCTTGCCACCAATCAGTGGCAAGCTCAGCTTCCATGGGTGTCAGCCTCTGTAGAGGAGTGTTGGCCTCCTAACAATATAAAAGCTCAAACAAAGTTAAATGTGTACTAGTAATAACTTGTTTATAAACATATGGTAGTATTTATGTTAACTTACATTATTTATTGTCGTATACCGTAGTAAATCTTCCCATTGCAAGGTTTGTTTCCTCTTCCAGGAAATAGCCCTGGGAATATTATTTGAAGTTTTTATTGCATATGTCTTCATGGCGGGAAAGGCCTCAAATATCAAATCTACAAAAACAATATAATAACAAACATTAGTAATTGTTAAATAATTACTTATAATTTTGGAAACATTATATAAAAATTCTTACTTAAAGGCCCAAATAAAGCCTGTCAAAGTGTATTTGGAACCATTGCCATGCAAACTTTTTCGATCATCCAAGGCAGACGATAACTTATTCCATGTAGCTTTCCATAAATACGAGCCCCACGGAAACAGGTTCCACGCATTTAGGTCTTCTACCAATTGATTAGATCATTTGGAATAGGTTGTCTGGCCTCTCTGCCTAAAAAGTCGGCATGCAAAAGAATTAGAAGGCATACTCGGATAACGTCGACGTCATCCATCCGAGTAAAACCATCTTTATTCAAAATCTTGTCAGGTCTTCTACGTGTAGATCGGCCTCTCCAGCTCAGGAAAAACCCAGGATAGCCATGATGGGCGGGTAATGTCTAGTGTACCGACCTACATCATCGTGTCCGAAGCGTAGACCGGTGATTAAGCAAAACTCCTCCGCCCAAAACACGTATACGCCGGTGGAAAATCAAACCATATCTCTTCATCACGACGTTGTATAGTCTCTGGTAGATCTAGTCATGGTTTGAAGAAACAGGTGTGTCAACATCGCATCTCCACCGGGATGTTGTACTTTCAGCCATGGCCCGAAGCATGTATCCTCAAACATTTTTCTTTGTGCAGGTGAAAGCTTCGACGCAATTGTTTTGGCCAGGCTGATTATTTCTCAAGGTCAATTGAGCCGAATAAAAGTTCTACAAAAACAATAAACATACTAAATTAGATATACCAAAAACACTGTGAAGATATACCAAAACAATAATAAACATAAATAGTAGTAGTTTATTCTTCAAACTTAAATATGCAACACTGTGAATTTCGTATTTGTCTTTGTTTTTTGTTGAAGTAATGCAATTCATTCAAGTTTCAATTTGCAGAAGAAGAATAGTTTCTGAAAATGAAAATCGCAACACGAAAATGACTATCGCAACGAGAGAATCGCAACGCGAAACTAAAATCGCGTTGCGATTTGCATTTCGCGTTGCGATTCTTGGTTGATTTAATAAGCAATCTAAGTGAAATGGTTAATCTATTATTGAATACCAGTAAACTTATCATCAATTTCAATATGAAAAACCTAATAATAATGCAAAAATTTCAAAAAGAAAATAATTAAAAAACTAACCCTCGTTGGTTGATTTGGTTGATTTCCATTTCTGATTGTGAGGGTGGCTCTGAGAGATTTAGATAGATGGATTTCGCCGGAGATGGGGACGGATTTCGTCGGAGATGGGTGAGAGAGTGAGAGATGGAGATGGGACTGAGTTGTGATTTTAGGTTTTAGGTTATGAGTTGCGATTACGGGATATACTGTGGACAGTTCAGTGTTCCAATATATTAATATTCATGTTTGGAATTTAAAAATAAAATACTTGGCCAGGATACTAATGGCGCTTTGAAAATCGCATTGCGATTATGTATTATCGCGTTGCGAAAGTCAGTATCGCGTTGCGAAAGTAAGTATCTCGTTGCGATTTTTTATTATCGCATTGCGATAGTAAGTATCGCATTGCGATTTTCCCAATTTGCGTTGCGATTTACTTATTCGCATTGCGATTTTCCCAATTCGCGTTGCGATTTACTTATTCGCATTGCGAATTGGGAAAATCGCAACGATACTGTAGACCATCGCAACGCGATTTTCAACTATCGCATTGCGAAAATGCAACGCGAATTTGCGATAATGGAGATCGCGTTGCGAATAAGCGATCGCATTGCGATTTTGTTGGTCATTTTGGCAAATCCGGAAAAAGTTGGTTAAAATCGTATATTATATGGGATTTTTGGTCACTGAAGTTATTTTCTCTTTTTAAAATTTATTTTACTTTTAGAGATTTTTATTAATTTCTCTATACGTCCTTTTTTTCATACAAACAATCAACTATTCTAATGTGTACGTTCAACTTTACGAGTAATAATATATATATATATATTTTCTTTTGAAAGATATATTAGCGAAACAATCAACCTTTTGATATTGGAAGACCCAAAAAATTCTTTCACTGTATCATTTCTGGGTCCAATAGAATTCTTAAGTATAGGAAGAGTCTTGTCAAATAAATATTTTTTTTTCTTTCGGCCATATTTCTGTAAATGTATGCTATATTAAATTATAAGAATAGTCATCATCGGTGAGCATCTAATGCTCTTATCTTCTTTGCAATGCTGAAATGGGAAGCCAGCCAAGTCCATGAATAATGGATGTTATATATCAGTATTGGACTGTTGAATGCATTACATTTGCAGGGCGAGGAAGATTTGGTTATGCTAAAATGGAAAGCCAATCAAATCCATTAATATATATATATACTTTTACTGTTTCATCCATTTCCATCACTTTGAGTGCTTCATACTATATATTTTTACTATATATTTGCAGGTTGATATACGCCCTTGACCCTTCCTTTTCAAGATACTTAAACAAAAGAATATATCGAACTTTTTTTTTTTTTGAATTAACACTATTGTCATCTTCATCAAACTGTAATTTTTTCCTTCATATACATTAGATCAGAATTATACATTGAGACACTATTTTTTTTCTAAAATATAATTTAGTTTTCATTTATAATTTTATCAAATGCAAATTTATGGTTAATCATATATTAATTCAAGAGAGACTATTACATAAATAATTATGATTAATACTAACCCTATACAGATAAATGGTAACTCAGTTTTGCAACGGTGCTAAATTTGTTCTTCATATATGGCAAGCAATATAATCATCCCAAAACCCTTAATTTGGAAGGAAAAAGTAAATCTAGAAAGCTGATATTTTACCATTTGAGTCTGTTTCAATAGAACCAAATCTTGTTGAAAAGTAAATAAGTGGGATAAGCCACTTTCGGTGCACATGCAATTGTTCAACAATTGCTTTCGGTGAAAACACCAAATTGATTTGTCAAAGGGGCACCGAAAGGTGCAGAAAATATTGATTTTGGTAAAATCAATTTTAGTCATCATAATTTAGGGTATTTACAAATTAGTCCTTAAGCTTCAACTATAAATACCTAGCTCATTTAGCTTCAAAACCATCTCAAAACATTCTAGCTTTCTTCCAATACTAGAGAATTTAGAGAGTTTCTTGAGAGTTGTTTTCTCATTTTTTTTTATCAAGAGAGAATTATCATTGTTTTCTTCTTGATAGATTGAGAGAAGTTGTAATTCATATTTTCTCATAGTGAAATTCTTCTACCGTTGCCCGTAGTTTTTACCCTATATTATTTAGGGGTTTTCCACGTAAATTTTGTGTCTCTTTTATCTTCATTTTATTTGCTCAAATTATCAGTTGCGATTTTGCTCTATTCGATAGCCGTCTTCCGTAACAATTGGTATCAGAGCCAGATTAGAGTGTGTAATATCTACTTATTGTCTTTGTGGTTGCCACCAAAAGGTGGATCCTCCAACATAAGAAAGTAAGAATGTATTACCCATTCTTTGAAGGTTCCAGATAATTATTCACGATAGTGAAATAGTGGGAGCTATCCGTAATAGAAGCTATGACAACGAAATTTGATATTGAAAAGCTCAATGGGAGAAATTTCTCATTGTTGAAATTGAAGATGAAGGTCATCCTGAGGAGATGAAGTATTGTCAAGCAATGAGGAGAAGAAGACAGCTAAGGAGATATGGGATAAAAAAAATACAAGAAATGTAAATTCTTGGGGTATGCTAATAGAGTAAAGGGGTATCGCTTGTGGGATCTCACTGCACGCAAAGTGATCATCCGCTGGGATGTTATCTTTGTAAAAGATAAACTACAAAGAAAAGAAGAAGATGGTAACGCTGAAAAGTCAAATACTACACAGATACATGTGGAAAATGAGGTTGAACAAGGAGATTCTTCTGAAGCAGAACCAGCACATGATGAACAAGGACCAGAGAGTTCTAAAGCTCTAACAACTCGTTAATCAAATCGTGTGAGAAAATGTCCCAATTGGCGCTCAGATTATATTATAGAAGAAAATATTGCATACTGCCTTTTAACAAAGGACGATGAGCCATTAACATATCAGGAGGCAATAAACAACTCAGATGCTTCACTGTGGATGATGGCGATGCAAGAAGAAATTGAAGCCCTTCATAAAAATAATACATGGGACCTTGTGTCACTACCACAAGGAAGAAAGCCAATTGGTAACAAATGTGTCTTTAAAATCAAGCGAAATGGTAACGATCAAGTTGAGAGGTATCGTGTAAGACTGGTGGTCAAAGGATACGCTCAAAAAGAATGTATTGATTTTAATGAAATATTTTCTCCTGTAGTTCGACTAACAACAGTTCGAGTAGTCTTGACAATGTGTGCTACATTGAATTTACATCTAGAACAGCTAGATGTTAAAACAGTTTTTCTTCATGGAAATCTTGAAGAATATATTTATATGCTCCAGCCTGAAGGTTTTGAAGAAAAAGAAAAGAAGAACTTGGTTTGCATGTTGAACAAATCTTTGTACGGTCTAAAGCAGGCGTCGAGGTGTTGGTATAAGAGATTTGATTACTTCATTATGTGCCTTGGATACAACAGACTTAACGCAGACCATTGTGTTTATTTCAAGAGGTTTGGTGATAACGATTTTGTTATATTATTGTTGTATGTGGATGACATGTTGGTTGCAGGACCCAACAAAGATCATATTGACGAATTGAAGGCACAACTGGCTAGGGAATTTGAAATGAAAGACTTGGGATCAGCAAATAAGATTCTAGGGACGCAAATTCACCGAGACAGAAGTAATAGGAATATTTGGCTTTCACAAAAGAATTACTTGAAGAAGATCTTGTCAAGATTCAGCATGCAAGATTGTAAGCCAATTTCTACCCCTCTTCCTATTAACTTCAAATTATCCTCCAGTATGAGTCCTAGCAATAAAGAAGAGAGGATGAAGATGTCTCGAGTACCGTATGCATCAGCAATGGGAAGTTTAATGTTCTCTATGATATGCACAAGACCAGACATTGCACAAGCAGTGGGAGTGGTTAGTCGTTACATGGCGAATCCAGGCAAAGAACATTGGAATACAGTAAAGAGGATCTTGAGATACATCAAAGGGACCTCCAATGTTGCATTATGTTACGGAGGATCAAACTTAATAATCAATGAGTATGTAGATTCTGACTATGCAGGGGATTTGGATAAAAGCACATCTACTACAGGATATGTGTTCAAAGTTGTTGGTGGAGCTGTAAGCTGGAAATTGCAGTCAGTTGTGGCTACGTCCACAACAGAGGCAGAATATGTAGTAGCTACACAAGCCAGTAAAGAAGCAATTTGGTTGAAGATGCTATTGGAGAAGCTTGGGCACAATCAAGAGTATGTATCTCTGTTTTGTGACAGTCAAAGCGCATTGCATCTAGCAAGGAATTCATCATTTCATTCAAGGACAAAGAACATACGAGTTTAATATCATTTCATTCATGAAAAGGTGGAAGAAGGAACGGTAGATATGCAGAAGATCCATACCAAAGACAACATAGCAGATTTCATGACGAATGCGATCAATGCTGATAAATTTACTTGGTGTCGATCCTCTTATGGCCTGTCAGAGACATAAGCAACAAGATGGTACAAGGTATAAAGAATGGTGTGAAGATATGATTGTTCCAATTAAATCTTCAAGTGGGAGATTGTTGAAAAGTAAACAAGTGGGATAAGCCACTTTCAGTGCACATGCAATTGTTTAACAATTGCTTTCGGTGAAAGCACCAAATTGATTTGTCAAAGGGGGCACCGAAAGGTGCAGAAAATATTAATTGTTTTTGGTAAAATCAATTTTAGTCATTGTAATTTAGGGTATTTACAAATTAGTGCTTAAGCTTCAACTATAAATACCCTAGCTCATTTAGCTTCAAAACCATCCTAAAGCATTCTAGCTTTCTTCCAATACTAGAGAATTTAGAGAGTTTCTTGAGAGTTGTTTTCTCCTTTTTTATCAAGAGAGAATTATCATTGTTTTCTCCGTGGTAGATTGAGAGAAGTTGTAATTCCTATTTTCTCATAGTGAAATTCTTCTACCATTGCCCGTGGTTTTTACCCTATATTATTTAGGGGTTTTCCACATAAATTTTATGTCTCTTTTCTCTTCATTTTATTTTTTCAAATTATCAGTTGTGATTTTTCTCTATTTGATAGCCGTCTTCCGTAACAAATCTTCCCTGTCCTTGCAAATGCAATGCATCCAGATATATATATAATATGCAATATTCATGGATTTGGCTGGTTTTCCATTTTAGCGTAAGGTTTTCCATTTCAGCGTAACCAAATCTTCTTTGTCCCAGCAAATGCAATGCATTCAACCGTCCAACACTGATTTATACAATATGCAATATTCATGGATTTGGCTTGCTTTCCATTTTAGCATTGCACAGAAGATAAGAATATTACATACTCACTGATGATGACTATTCTTATAATTTAATACAGTCTATATTTACAGTCCTATATATATGCATTTCATCCAACAAGAATTTCTTTCTTCTATATCTCAAAAGGCTAAACCACTCCTTAACATTCCTGTTCTTTTTTTTTCTTTTGTCCTCTGTTCTTCTAGCAATGGCAAGCAAGGGAGAGAAAACTAAAGATCGAGATTAAAAAGTTATCGAATTGGTTCCTGACTGCTTTTTTAATAACAATATTTGATCTGCCCCAAACAACGCTCACTCTCTTGTTGAGGCTAACAAAGAGAAAGAATCAATCAGATAAATCAAAATTACAATAAAGTGGCAAGGCAATTGAATGCTGTTATAGAGAAAGAAAATATGCTTGCTCAGGTTCAACAGACCAGTGGGAGTGAAGCTAATTGTCGGTGGAAAGCTCCCATTGATCAACTCAACCCTCAAGAGCTACAAGAACTAGAATCCCGTAATAAAGAGTTTCTCAACGAGCTCGACATCACTAAGAGTAAGGTGATTGAAGCCATGATTTCTTCAATACCTACTCTAAGGGATCCTGCACGGTTCAATACTTGTTCATAAATAAATAATTTTATTATTATATCAAATTTTGCGCAAGGTTTTCCATTTCTGCATAACCAAATCTTCCCTTTCCCAGCATGATAACGTAGAGCTCGCTTAGAAGCCCTTCATTACGGGATTCTAGTTCTTGTACCTCTTGAGGGTTGAGCTGATCAATGGGAGCTTTCCACCAACAATTACCTTCACTCTCACTGACCTGCTGAACCCGAGCAAGCGTCTTTTCTTTTTCTATTACTGCATGCAGTTGCCTGACTATCTCATTGTAATTTTGAATAATCTGATTGATTCTTTCTCTTTGATGAGCCTCAACAAGAGAGTGAGTGTTGTTTGGGACAAACCGAATATTATCCTGGTGATTAATAAAAGTGTTGCGTCCAATTCTTTAACTTTTACTGTTTCAGGTGTAATTTTAATATTCTTCTAAGCATTTGCTTAGTCAAGTTCCCATTCATATGTTGATAATTCCTTCCCTTTCATGATATTATAAAAAGAAAATTTCCTTTTAAGTAAACAGAAAAATCTATGTCGATGGAATTATAAGGATTTAATTGGCAATATCCAACATTAGCTATAGACGTTCCCAACTTAAAAGGATAATAGTAAACAACCAAATGAACAAAACGTGCTACAAATGCTGTCATATTAGCAAAAAAAAGGTTATAAATGACATTTTCTAGTTTACATACATGCACACCAATGCATGGACCTTACTGAACATTGATTTCACACTTCAACCTCAACTCTATACTCTGCCTGCAGTGGACCATAGCTAAACTCTAATAAATATATTCATTTTATATAATCAAACCTCTCTTTTAAAAATTTAATTATAAATAAATAATTTTATTATTACATTAAATTTTATCAGATCTATGATTGAATGAATAAAATTATTAAATAAGATTTAAATATTTAATAAATCAATTGAATATTTATGAAAAAGGTGAACTCAATTAACTTCCTATGAACCAATGTGTATCTAATTGATTCCTTACGCTAATAAAAGAAATCAGTTGATCTCTTCATTTAACATAAATTGTTGATGACACATTTGATCGTTACTGGGATATAAAAGAAGGGGTCAGTTAATTTTTCTTGCGCACAAGTTATCAATTTTCTTCTTGTTGTAATAGAAAGTATAACTTATCGTAATAAATTAAATTTGTACACAAATCAATATTCTAATTAATTAATTGTTGTTGTTATTGATGATACGAAGTTAACTGGCCTTTATGGACTATGTGACAAAAGGTTAAACTCTCTCAAAATTAGTAAATTGATTAAAACAAACTTTTTGTTTAAGATTTATCGTTTAACATTAATCGACATCTCTTTAATTTACACAGAATTTAATGAATGATGATAACAATTTAATAAAAAATATCTTTAATGCCCATCACTCATTTGAACTAAGCGTGTTTATTTGAAATTTATATTATATATTTATACATGTTTGAACTAAAATTATAACAATATTTATATTGTATCTTGTCATCTTTACACAGTATTTGTTAATTTTTTTTAATAATTCTTACTTAGGGTAGGAAAGAAAAAATTTACTGCTAATAGATATTAAATCCATAATTTAAGGGAAAGAAAATATGTCAATTAAAAGCTTTTAACTATTTATTTTAAAGATTATGAACATAAAATACATTGTTAATACTTAACACATTGATTAGACTAATAATAATACTAATAATAAGCATTAGAAAATTGAGGGGGAGCATAAAGCAAATGAAAAGAAGAGCCTATTCCATGATTCGTCAAACCTCGTGAGCCTCACTGTTTCCTCTCTTTGTCATTTGTGCATCCAACGGTCACTTTCCCTTCTGCATTAGACAGAAATGCCCTAAATATAAGATAGTAAACAAGTTTAAGTATTATTGAATTTGATTTGTTTTAAAAATTATAAAATTTAATTTAATTTGATCTTAAATCTAAATCTTAAATATATAAAAAATTTATATTGTATTTTTAAAATATAATAAATAAATGTTAATAATTTAGTTTAAAATTTTAATATATTATTTTTTTAAAGTAACTTGTGAATTTTTCAAGTTAAATTAAACTCAAATTATATCTATTTAATTTAAGGGTAAAGTATAGTAATGGTCACTGAACTTTTCTAAAGCTTTCATTTAGGTCCCCCATCTTTTAAAACTTGTAATACAGTCCCCCAACATTTAGTCTATTTGCAAAATGATCCCCCAACATTTAGTCTGTTTGTAATATGGTTCCCTACCGTTTGACGCCGTTACACTTGTAACACCCCCAACCTGTACCCGACTCGGATACGAGTATGAGGTGTCACATTGACTTTTCAAACTTTGACACTAGATGAAAATCAAGGAAATTTTAAACTTTCATTAAAATAAAAGTTGTTAATCTACATAAGTTGACCAAAACAAAACAAAATCGATAAGAGCATTCATAACTAACACCTTTCTTACATGCCAACACACTATATACAACAAAATACATATTTATCAGTTACTTCTGATCTGATCTTCTAGCAGTGATGTTGTCATTGCCACTACTATTTCTGCTCTTCTTGATTCTTGGTACTTACGTGTAAATCACTTACACGCTAAGTCATAGACTTAGTGAGGCATAATAATAAATACTTAACAAATAAATCATGAACATGTACTATCGTAAATCTATTGTATCATTGCAATGTACATGTATGCACTACACTATAACATATATAGATATGATATACACAAATGAATTTTCACTTATTATAATAATTTTCATTTAATTTATCTTTGGATGCCCATGTACATTATTGAGAACGGAAGGTACGTGAGTACACTGAGGTTGTGCACAATGCTGTCACCACAGCTCGAATAAAATCCCACTAGGGGCACTGAATATTTGTCCCGAATGACCACTATGTCCCAAAGGACCACTGTTAATCCCTCGACTCTTGGTATGCCAATTATACCTACACCTCTCATATTAAATAACATGGGCTTAAATATGAATACATTTTTCATTTCATATCTCTTTCATCACTTTTTCATATAAATACGTAATTCACTTCACATGCATACATATGATCACTTCCATTATTTCACTTACCTGAATTGATTCTCGTATCATTGAATTCATTCATATAATTTCATATTAAAGCATAGATGAATTATGCATAAAACCACTATAACAATAATATATATATATATATATATATATATATATAATATATATATATATATATATATATATATATGCATGTACATGAATGTAAAGTCATAAATTCAACTATAAGAGATAAACTTATTGCAAGTCTTATCTCCATACAACTCTATCTAGGATATGCACTCACCTTAGCCTTGCTTGCTTGGACTCGATCCTAATCCTTCAATTGTTCCGGAACAAGATTACGTTCTATATCTACATAGTAATACATTGATACATATCAGTATACTAATTGATATATTCTAACTTCTTAGACTAAAAGAAATGCTACTTTCATCTCTTAAATAAGGTAGGTATCGATGCACTATACAATGTATCGATGCATCCCTTAACGTGTGCATCGATGCACTACTTATGCATCGATATACAAATCACATTCGATGTTTTCATCTTAAGGGGGTGTATCGATGCACTACTTATGCATCGATGCACTAATCGCATTCGATGTTTTTATTTCGTTGAGAGTGCATCGGTACCCATTGAATGTGTACCGATGCACACAGCCCAGAAATTACATTTTGAGCACAAAATTTACTTTATTTTGAGCTCAACACTTCATATTTCACTTCCCTTAATATCCCTAACTTGCATACATATACTTACACTCATTATTGCTCACTTTAAACTCAAAATCCCATCCTTTATATGGCATTCAAAAATCATACTCAAATATCAACATATTCTAAATCTAATTCTAACACTTCATATTCCTTAATCAAGTTAGTGACAAGTCAAATTCAACTTCCAATTCTAATTATGAACTTTATTTCAAAATTTCATTCAAGAACTCCTAATATTTAATTCTTCATGCACCTTTCATCTTGTTGTTTTAAAACAAATTAAGCTTTCCTTAAGCTTAATTAGCATCTAATGATCAAAACCAAACTTAAATTTCAACAAATAATAAGCTCATGAGAAATCTCACCTTTGTTTTGAACCTTCACGTACAAAGAAGAAGAGAGGAGAAGAGAACTCTGAAAACATTGTTTTTGTTTCCCTCACTTCCACGTGTGGCTAATATATATAACCAAACTTAATTATTTTCCTTGCAAATTACCATTTTATCCTTCTATTCCTCATTCTTTTCAATTTGGTCCTACACAACATTTTTCATATAAGTCCTTGAACTATCCAATTATTCTACTTTAATCACTAAATTTCATAACTTTACAATTTAGTCACTAATCATGTATTGAGGATGTTACAACACTGTCGTTAGTATGTTTGCAATATGGTCATTTAACTTTTCAGGCGCATACATTTAGGTCCCCCAACTTTTAAAACTTGCAGCACAGTCCTAAATTTCATTCTAAACCCAAATTCCTTTTCGATCTCAAATTTCATTTTTCGCTTCTCTCTTCTCATTTCTAGTATAAATTTTCAATCGAGGATGCATGGGAAATTATAATCTAACTTTGAATTATGTGGAGGTGTTGACTTGAATAAAAGTCCATTGAGAGAAGACCCGACCAAGGGACTATCATGACCATCAACGATTCAAGGTGTAATGTTAGATACATGTCATCTCAGGTGAAGCATAGATGTTCGATGAAATGCTTGTGAGAAAAAAATAGGGTTAGAAATACAGAGTTGACAAATACTACTAAGATGAACTAAGTATCATTGTTGAAAGTCATCAACAAAGCTGAAATTATTTTGTATAAATGGCTTATAATAATTTCTTTGTTTAATCCTTGTTCTTAAAGATTTTCCAACATATGATCAAATATAATGAAATCCCAAACAGTGCATTCACCTCTCGTTTGGTTTTTGTTCTTCAATTTTCTGCCATGTAAAATTGTAAACCCAAGCAGTTCTCAGTCTTTCAGCTTTTTATTTACAAAGAAAAAATGGAGGAAGAATTGCTTGAACGCAACAACAATTGCGTTTATTTCTTAGCCTCTCCCCTCACTTGCAAGAAGGTATTTATTTTCTCTTTTGGGCTATCCAGAAGTAAGCTTTTCCTCTTTCGCACTTTCCCATTTTCAGCTCGCATTGTTGTTTTTTTTGTTGAATTTTTTATGTTTCTAGAACTGCATATCAATGATCTGAATATTCAGTGTTAGTTTTGAACCAAAACCATCTAATTTTCTTTCTTTCTTCTTAATCAAAACTTTTAGTACTCCTTATGAAAGATATTCAGTCCATTAGAATATAAGTGAAATAGGGTCCCAGGCTAAATTTTTTGATCTTCTTGTTTGGTTTTTCTTTAAATCAGGGAACTGGTTGTGAGTATCGACATAGTGAAATCGCCAGGCTCAATCCGAGAGACTACTGATACTAGTTTATTGGGAATTGTATTGATCAAACCTGTGGTTTTCGGCGTCCTGTGAGCTCGTATTATTTTTAATAAGTTCATGTTGATTATGAGACTAATATAACGTGAACAAATTAATTTTTTTACATGTTTTGGAAATTTTACAGTTGAATTGTACTGAATTATAGCTTTAGAAGATAATTTTGCATGCACGCAACTCGAAATGCATCATAACAACGTAATATATTTGGAGCAGTTACTTGACCCTGTCATGATGCCTTTCGAGTTACGAAAGAGACTGAGAGGTGAATGTGTTGTTTGAGATTTCATTATATTTGATCATCTGTTGGAAAAACTTTAAGCACAATGATTAAATGAAGAAATTATTTTATGTCATTTATACAAAATAATTACAGCTTTGTTGGTGACTTTCAACAATGATACTTACTTCATCTTAGTAGTATTTGTCAACTCTGCATTTCTAACCCCATTTTTTCTCATAAGCATTTCATGGAACATCTATGCTTCACCTGAGATAACTTGTATCTTACATTACACCTTGAATCATTGATGGTCCCGATAGTCTTTTGGTCGGTTATTCTCTCAATAGACCCTTATTCAAGTCATCACCTCTACATAATTCAAAGTTAGATTAGAAATTCTCATGCATCCTCAACTGGAAAGTTACGCTGGAAATGAGAAGATAGAAGCGAAAAAGGAAATTCGAGATCGAAAAGGAATTTGGGGTTTAGAATGAAATTTAGGATTGTGTTGCAAGTTTTAAAAGTTAGGGGACCTAAATGCAAGTGCCTGAAAAGTTCAGTGATCATATTACAAACGTACTAACGGCAGTGTAATGGCGTCAAACGGTCGGTGACCATATTGCAAACAGACTAAATGTTGGGGGACCATATTGCAAACAGACTAAATGTTGGAGGATTGTATTGCAAGTTTTAAAAGTTGAGCGATCTAAATGAAAGCTTTAGAAAAATTCAGTGATCATTAATATACTTTACCCTTAATTTAAATATTATTAAACTTTAACCAAATTAATCTCTAATAATTTACACTCTGTTTTGTTCCATTTACGGTGTTACAAACCCGACGGCTCAAATTTTACCGCATTGATGTCTATAGAAAATCAAAGGAAAATTACTCCCAAAAAAGAAGAGAGAGAGAGAGAGAGAACTCACCATCTTCAATCTCTTAATTAAAACTCTGCAGCTTTCTTCAGCGCAAATCCAGGGGTTTCTTTTTTTGAGCATTTTTCCCCGTTTTCTTCCTCTCTTGTTTGGCTGCTTCCTGTCCTTCGATTTATCCATATTTTTTCTTTGAACTTCTATCTTGTAAGAGTTGTCGAATTTAATCTTATTTTCTCTGATCTTGCACGTTTCCTCCTACAAAATAGGTAATATATATTAGTAGTACTTTTGCTAGTGTCTGAGTTTTCTTCTTATTCTCTATTTTATTTGTTATTTGTGTTCATAGTTCCATTGAGGAATTTTTTTTTCTTTTTTTTATAGGAAGTGAGGTTTTCTAAATTATAGATATATTTCTTTCTCCCTATCTTTTAAATTTCTCTAAGATCTATATCTGTTACAAAATAAAACTTTATTTTGTTTGAGTTTTACTTTCACTCAGGGCCGACCCTGGGCATAGACCAAGGGGCGACCGCCTAGGGCCCCAAGCTTAGAGGAGCCCATTTTTAAAATTATTTTTAAGTTTAATAATTAAAAATATTTTTAAACATATTTTTTTATTTCAAATATTTTAAAATATGGTAATTTAGTGGGCTCCAATAATTAAAAAATATTTTTAAACATCATTTTTTTATTTAAAAAACTCGAAAATATGATAATTCAGTGAGCCCTATTTTAATAATGGGAGATATCTAAATATAGATCTTATTATCTTCTTATCCTCACATCTTTTGGCCTATGACTCTTAAAATGTCAGGACCGGCCTGCTTCCACTGAGCTTGAATTATTATTGATCCTTTTGTTTATTTCGTTGCCCTTTTACTGCAGATCTTTGTTATCTCAATATGAGTATTCCTGTTTGATTTTAACTACTATTTCATCGTTCTTTATGGCAGGTTAAAGGCTTGGATTTGTTTTACAATAGTCACTTCGAGATTGAATCAAAGATTAACAAAATGCCGTGGTCCTTCGTCAATTGTGTTCGTTTAGTGGTTTTCTTTCTTGTAATTATGTAATTTTTATTTGTTTTCTTGGTAAGTTCTCTAAATCCGACAATTTCTGTTGATTGTTTACCTGCCTTATAATTTCCAGAATAAAAACGAGATTTACATTGTGATGTGTATCATGTCTCTATTGGCTGATTTTTTTGAAGGAATTATTCTACTGTTGTAGGTTAATTTCAATTGAAATTTGAAAGGGGATTCAGTTCAGTCAACTTAGTGCTGTTGGAAATTGGAAAATTTTAGGTTGGAGGTTTGAGAATGTACATTTCGGTAACCATAAAGAGATATAGAGCAATTAAGGAAGTTGGGAAGATTAAAATGAGCGTTGCCGTTATTGCGTACTATAAACTAGTTCAAGTTTGCGAGGTAAGTTTTCTCGTTTCAAATTTCATGTTGCTGTTTCATCCTGTTATTTATGTTCGTCCTTGAAATTGTATGCTGTCTTAGATAAATCTATTGCCATGTCAGATATGTTCCCATTGCTAATGTTGTAGCATGCCTGGATTAGGTTGAATGTGCCTCTTGATTTGTAGTTTGTCAATTGGCTGATTGGAAAAATCTGTCTTGTTAAAGCCATCAAGCAACTGAATTGTAACATGCATAACACGAGGATATACATATATTTACAATTGTTATAGTTCAAAAGAAGAAGTTATTTTCAAATTTGAGTAATGCGAGACCTTTTTCATTCGTATCTTTCCTGTTGTGGATTTCTAATTGTGAGCACAACTAATCCGATTCTGTACATAAACTAAACATATAAACTTTAGACCATTTTAATGTGCTTCCTTATGAAATAGAAATTTTAGAAGGGATTCCGAAACACCAAACAGGACTGAAGTTTTGATTCTTACGGTTGACAATCATCTTTTTTGTTTTCGCTGCACATATTACCTCTGCAATTCTTATGGTTATATTGACTTCCCATATGCTATTGCAGGCTGAGTATTTCCGTCAGTTGCTTAAACCTGTTACGTAGTCTGGTGTTAGAGAACTCTTGGAAATTGGGATCTGGGTTAGTATTGTTTAGTTGTGTTATGTGTAAGACCGACAAAATGAAAAATCTGATTGTGTTCATGGAAATATGGGATAGGTAGCTCTGTCATGTTGTAATGGCAATCCAGTAAAGTATTTTTGTCTCACCAAAATAATATAGTTAAAGCCTCCTTCCTACTGAAAAGTTGGATAATTGCACGTTTAAAGCCAAGAAGCATCTTTGTTGTGAACCTTTTAGCTAAGTAGAAATTTCGATGCAGAGTCATCAACAGCTTTACCCCCCAAAAGCGGTGCCCACATTTGCAGATCAAGTGGGTGATAATTACATGCATATCCCAGTTGCATCTGTTTTTGGTACTGTTTTTCGTCCATGTGCTAAGCCATTGCCACCTCTCCATGGCATCGAGTTTCAATCCTCGGAGACTTGTCCCAAGGATTTCATTTTCTTCAACCAGACTGATCATAGAAGCCAGATCATGTTCAATCCTGCTGTTGCAAACAATTTAAATGGTCCTGGATTAAATGGTTTAGCAAATTACATAGATGGAAGGTATGTCATAAAAAATGAGACCTCATCTTCTTTGAAAGAGGATTCAGATGACATTGATGCACTCCTCAACTCAGAAGAGGAGGAACAAGAAGATTATGATGAAGTTAGCACTGCACGGACTTGTGGTAATTATGAAATTGATTCTGATTCTCACTCTGTCTATGGTTCAAACCCAAGAAAGAGCTCTTCTACTCTGAAATCTTCTGGTAGGGGTGGCTTTTGTGATCCTGAAAAGCGACTGAAAATGAAGAAAATGATTAAGGCGTTAAGGGGAATTGTTCCGGGTGCAGGTGAGTGAGTACTGTAGCAGTTCTTGAAGAAGCGGTTCGGTACCTCAAGTCTCTCAAGGTTGAAGCAAAGAAGCTTGGAGTTGAGAGTTTCAAGAATGGAAATTAAACTCGTTTTGTGGTAATGATTTCCTCAACTTCTAAAATTCAAGTTTATCATGTGTTGCATACCCTTCTCTGTCCGGCTCTGATGGTCTGCAGTCCAGAGATGAAGAAGACAGGTATTTAGAATTAATGTTTGTGTTTTAGTTTCCAGTTATGCATGTATTAATGGTGTGCCAGGGCATGGATTGCTGCTTAAACTTCTGTTCCCTTGGAAGGAAGTTAGGATGGAATTTGTCTTTGTAATATGGCTACTAAGTTCTCAGTTGCCATCATCTTTATAGCACAACTAGCTGCTTTGAATGGTAACGGCATGTACTTTAAAATATTCACTATTAGTTCCTCCTCTGCATGATTTCATATTCCACTTGCTTTTTTGTTTATTCCATGTTGCAGCTACATGTTACCTACCTGGTGAGCACTGATTACCTTTTGTGAGATCCACTTTACTCAGAGTTTCGTCTTTGTTTGATGCCATTCCTTTGCCTTTTTATATATATAGGGTTAGTCTCAATATACCAATTATTTTACTAAACTTTCCCATTTGTTTTTTATTAAAACACCAAAAGATTAATGTAATAATTATGTTTTTTATTTTTTTATTAAAGCTTTTTATCATTATGTAATAATGATGTCTTTTTTTATTTTTTATTAAAGTTTTCTATTAAGGTCTTTTTCATTATTAAAGTTTTCTATTAAATTATTTTTCATTTATTTCTTTAACATGGTAATAATTTTTTTTGTTATCTTTTATACTTATTTAATTATACATATTGCCTCGAAAGAACAAGTAAAAAAAACATATTATACTTTTAGTTGCAAAGTAACCCAAGCACACAAAAAACTGGAAAAACAAAGATAACCGAAGACTAATACATTGAAAAAGTGTAATTTTATTGCTTTCTCTGTTTTTGAATTCTGAAATTACACTTCTTTTTTTTTCGTATTCATTTCCCTCTTTTCGAATGATTTTCCCAAAGAAAGGCCCCACGATTTAGTCTATGCCCCAGTCTGTTGAAGAGCCCCCTTTGTTTTCGTGTTTTCTGCTTGCTTCCACCCTTCGAATCGTTCGAATGCCTCTATTTATAATGAGTTTTTTGGTTGCTTTTGTAATGGATTCCCCACTAGTTGATAAATAATGGTAGAGTAGCTTTTTGAATGTGAGTGGGATGTGTTGGAAGCCATGGGCAGCTCGTTTGGTGTTGTGCAGGTGAGTGAGATGTTTTGCAGGTAAAAGAAATTGCACTACTAAACTTACCAGGTCAAACCAGCTGTAAGCACCATTTCTTTTACCTGCAAAACATTCCACTCACCTGCACAACACCCAATGAGCTGCCCATGGCTTTCAACACATCCCACTCACCTGCAAAAAGCTACTCTACCATTATTTATCAACTAGTGGGGAATCCATTACAAAAGCAACCCAAAAACTCATTATAAATAGAGGCATTCGAACGATTCGAAGGGAGGAAGCAAGCAAAAAACATGAAAACAAAGGGGGCTCTTCAACAGACTGGGGCATAGCCTAAATTGTGGGGTCTTTCTTTGGGAAAATCATTCGAAAAGAGGGAAATGAATACGAAAGAAAAAGAAGTGTAATTTCAGAATTCAAAAACAGAGAAAACAATAAAATTACACATTTTCAATGTATTAGTCTTCGGTTATCTTTTTTTTTTTTAGTTTTGTATGTGCTTGGGTTACTTTGCAACTAAAAGTATAATGTATTTTTTTATTTGTTATTTCGAGGCAATATGTATAATTAAATAAATATAAAAGATAACAAAAATTAAAAAAAAATATTACCATGTTGAAAAATTAAATGAAAAATACTTTAAAAGAAAACTTTAACAATAAAAAAATCTTAATAAAAAACTTTAATAAAAAAGACATCATTATGATAAAAAGCTTTAATAAAAGAATGGAAAAAACATAATCATTACATTAATCTTTTGGTGTTTTAATAAAAAAAACATAATCATTTTATTAATCTTTTTGGTAGGTTTAATAAAAAAATTGATATATTTAGACTAACCCATATATATATATATATATATATATATATATATATATATATATATATATATATATTATCATGGTATTTTACCCCCACCGTATCACTGTAGAATTTTGATGGCAGACAAGAGACACATGCTGCTCTACATTTATGTGGTACCGAATCCGGTTTGAATATATTTTGTTCATCAGTATCCGAGCACCAGTTGCATAGATCTCTGTCAGTCCTGATTCCTTTATACATAATATGCGTTGATATTAAGAAACATGAGTGCTCATTGTCATGCATGCATGGTTCTCTTTTTTGTACACCTTTGCCAGCTAGTGCTGTTAGTGGCGCACCAACACGGCCTTCTATATGTTTTCCAACTCCTGCCAAGTTTCGTGCCTGTTGGTCCCACTTCTTTTATATATTTTTTATTTAATTACGATCAAAATTTTTGAGAGGCGTGTATATAATTTTTTTTATTTAACTAAGTCACTAAAATTAAAATTAAATTATTGATTTTTAATTGAACGAAGTGTTTAATTTAATAAAGTGGGACCAAATTTCATGCCTGCCTCTTGAGTGTCAAAAACAGAATATAGAGTATATAAATCAGAAGGTTTTGAAGAACTTAAAGAGTTTAATGAAAATTTCTTAGAAAAATTAACAAACTCGAAACACTTTCAAATGAATTTGTTGCTCTTATTTAACAATGTTATAAATTGATACTTAACACTAATTTCGTATAATTTATTGAATGAGTTCAATAATAAAATATTATTTTTGAAAAAACTTCAAATTCTAACAGGTATGTATACAAATTGTGTGGGTGCTTTAGACGTAACTTTAATTTACTGCTAAATATGCATTTATTTATATTAACGATTCAGTCAAGTTTCCGTTAGATATACCACCCTTCGCTTGCAGAATACCCTTAAAACATTTTTATATCAATCAAACAGAACAATATAATGTAGAGAAAATAACGTCAGTGACCAAAAATCCTAGATAATATACGATTTTGACTAATTTTTTTTGGATTTACGAAAATGACCAACAAAATCGCAATCCGATCTCTAATTTGCATTGCGATCTCCACCATCGCAAATTCGCGTTGCATTTCACGTTGCGATAGTTGAAAATCACGTTGCGCTTTTCCATTTCGCGTTGCGATAGTTGAAAATCGCGTTGCGATTTTCCATTTCGCGTTGCGATAGTCTACAGTTGTCGTTGCGATTTTCCAAATTCGTTGCGATAGTCTACAGTTGTCGTTGCAATAGTCTACAGTTGTCGTTGCGATTTTCCAAATTCGTTGTGATAGTTAAAAAAAAGATTTTGTTTCTTAAGAATTTTCTCTAAAAAGATAGTATCCGCACGGACGTGTCGAAGACACGTATTACCACGACCACGACCACGACCACGACCACGACCCGAGACGAGACGAGACGAGACGAGACGAGACAGACGGCGCGCGAGAGTCCCCCTTGTTTTCTATCACTCAACAAGGAAGTGAGAAAGCCAAGTCTTAAATACCATTCCCAATAGTGTTTCCAATACTATGTGGGATTGAGCATTACCAACACTTGTTTCCAATACAATGAGATTATTCAGGAAACAATTAACAATCATTCACCTTAAAACAACTGAATCAGCAACTAATTGTATTAGTATTATACAATTAAATATGTCATAATTAAAAGTCAATCTACAATCAATCGCGATTATTGCAATTTTAAGCAAAACATTCAAAAATAATATCACTATTTAAGGCTCAATCCCACATAGTATTGGGAACAAGTGTTGGTAATGCTCAAATCCCACATAGTATTGGAAACACTATTGGGAATGATATTTAAGGCTTGGCTTTCCCACTTTCTTGTTGAGTGATAGAGAACAAGGGGTACTCTCGCGCCGTCGCCGCCGCCGTCCGTCTCGTCTCGGGTCGTGGTCGTAATCGTGGTAATACGTGTCTTCGACACGTCCAAGCGGATACTATCTTTTTAGAGAAAATTATTAAGAAACAAAATCTTTTTTTTAACTATCACAATGAATTTTCGCAACGAATTTGGAAAATCACAACGAATTTAGAAAATCGCAACGAATTTGGAAAATCGCAACGACTGTAGACTATCGCAACACGAAATGAAAAATCGCAACGCGATTTTCAACTATTGCAACGCGAAATGGAAAATCGCAACACGATTTTCAACTATCGCAACGCGAAATGCAACGCGAATTTGCGATAGTGGAGATCGCAATGCGAATTAGAGATCGCATTGCGATTTTGTTGGTCATTTTCGTAAATCCAAAAAAAGTTGGTCAAAATCGTATATTATCTGGGATTTTTGGTCACTGAGGTTATTTTCTCTATAATGTAAAGTACACAAATAATTCTTCGACGGTAGAAAGATGTTTTGTTGAGTCATTTGACTATTAAAAGTTATAAAATGATATTCCGATTATAAGATTTTATTTTATTGAATCTTCCGAGTATTAAAAGTTACAAAATGGTAACTCAACCATTCATATGTTTCAAAACCATCCTTTTTCGTTAATAAATTGACATTATTCTGAGTTGGACGTTAACCTATTGACCGAGATATGATAAAATTGTATTTTAATGATATTTATTGGAACCACCATTTCTTTCAAGCACTGACTCGTCAGCATCCGTTTCAAACATTGGCTCGACGACATAATGTAACCAAATATCCACAAAATATAGTTAAAATGATTTGGGGGTTAAATTTTATCATATCACACTCAACAATTTAACTTTCATTTTAGACGACCGTCAATTTTTTAATAGAAAATAATAAATTTAGAATATACGAATAATCGCGTGATAATTTTGCAATTTTTAATAGTTAGAGGACTCAACAAAGTAGCATCTTATAATTGGGGGATCGTTTTATAATTTTTAATAATAAGAGGATTCAATAAAATTGTGTCCTATAGTTAAGAGATCATTTATGTACTTTACCCAACAATATATTAGTGTCATATACTCCCTTTCTACTAGTTTCTAGATTAAATTTTGCATACATATATTTAATGGAAATTTTTGGATGGACTGCCTAACAATTAGTGGTAGGTTTTGGTTACATAGTTTATGGGCTTCCTTAAAATTTTGAAAATATGTAAAGGTTTAAATTCAATTTTTTTAAATATTTTTTAATAGTTTATTTTTTTATTATTTGTTTAAAATTTTGGAGTCTGCATTAAATTTTCAAGATTTAATGATAATTTTTGCAAATTTTAAGAAGAGTTTAATTGAAATTAGTTAAAAAAATATGAAAAGAAAAAAACTGGACTGGACAACATTCATAATATTGTACATTTTCTTTAACGGCCATTTGATACATTTATTTAATTTTACTCCCTAACTTTGTAATATTTCATACATGGTAAAATCAAAACAATGCAGAAAAGCATAACCAGGTTTTATTGGGTATTTCTATAGTGTGACAACTTAATTTAAGGTTAATTTAATATGGTTTCAATCTAAAATGTTATCATGTTCAACTTAAAATGTTATGTAATTTTATAATATTTTTTGTTGCAACAAAAAAGTTAAATTGTGGGTATTTGGGCTTACAACCGAAAATATTATGAATGATATAACATTTTTGTTAATTGAAAATGTTATGAAAAATGTAACAATTTCGATTGTAATCAAGAATGTTACTTTGACAACTTAAAAAGTTACGCTCTTAATAAGATTTTTTGTTACAACCGATTTATATCGTTTTTTAACCTTATATTAACAAGTTGTATTTTAGAATTTCCTGGTTTCATTTGATGCTGTTGACATCATCACCATAATACATTCGTAAAGCAGGCCATTCCTATTGTATGGTATGTTATCTTAACCAAGTATAATGATCGTACAATAGAATGGACATTAAAATTTCATGTAGATATTCTTTTGAAAAAGGTTATTAATTTTTATAACATTAAAATAGAATAATACAAAAAGATTTTTAAAAATAGTTTGACATCTAACTATAATCTATAGTATATATTTATAAAGATAATTACTTAATTACAAAAGAAATGTGCGTAACAAAAAATCTTCTCCAACTATTTTCTTACTTTCAATGAACCTAAAATATAATACGCCCCATAAATTCAATTAAATTATATTTCTTATTTTTTTTTATTTTATACCTTTACCAATTATAATCTGGTCGAATTCAAGTCAAACTCTAACAATCTTTTAATTGACACAAATTTTAAAAGTACAAGGAGTTCAAGATAAAATCTCAAATTCAGTTAAACACCCAAACTCAACAAAAGAATCAAATGCATTACTCTGATGAACAAGTTCTTCGCCTCTTCCATGAAACCCCTTAAAGGATACTAATCAATGAATGTCTATTGAATTCAAACCTTGCCTAAATTTGGATGTATGAGTTAACTTAGTGTACTCGCCAGTAAGATCATCATAAATTTCAACTTTGTTTGTAGTTGTATAACTATAAGTAATATCATACAAAACATAATCCTCATCATCAATGAAAATTTTATCTTTTTCGTTATTTATCTTTGTGACAAATTAGACTGTCTTTTGTTTTTCAAATTCGTTATACCCACTATAGACTCTTGTTTTCATTTGAATTCAATACAAACTTTAATTTTAAAATTTTAAATCGTTAATTTTATTCTAATCATCTTAACTATTCACTTGCTAATTTTGGAGTTAAGTTTATTATTAGTATATATGAACATAATAAATAAATTAAGATTATTAGTTTGATTGTATGTTTGTATATATGGGTTAGGATTTACTTGTGCAATGTAAAATTCTTTAGTTTTACACATATTTTAGAAAATTGGATGAGTGAAAATAGATGAATGAGATTGATTCTTTGTTTTATGTTTCCAGTGAATATATTCTCATTTTCTACTATTAATTTCAGCCATCTATTTTCACTCATCCAACGATCCCAAATCTGTATAAAATTAAAATAGTTTTACATTGTGTAACAAGATCATATCCCTATATGTGTGTGTGAATACTTACTTACTTTTATTTTTGCAATTCATTATTACAAGTGAGCCCGTTACACAATAACTCAATTCAACCAACTCAAACAACAACACAACTTGAAATCCAATGCCTTAAACTGGGTCAGCCCAATCAAAATAACAATGGTCCAATTGGCCCTAACCTAAAGTTGACAACTAAAACCCTAGACTGCTCAAATTATGCCGCCTCTGGAAGCTTTTAGAAGGTCGATGGTGAGCGTTTGATTCTAATCTGGGGATCTGACGGTCCAAAGGGAAAGATGAAACATCTCTTGCGCGTGTGACCAAAACTGGACTCTTCAACTTCATCCCACGTCAGCCTTCCACCAGCCTAGAGCCCACGCGCCAGAGATCATGCCCCCAAAAGCCACCTCAGCTAACGATGTCGTTGGCCATGTCAACGGGGACCACGAGTCCCCACCCAGTCGCCTCAAACTAATTAACTCCGAGTATACATTTGTTAATTAGAATCAATAATTGTTGTGGCTGATTCGTTTCTATTTTTATCCGTTATCAAATCATGCTGTGTCATTGCAAGTTTTTACACAAACGATGATACAACGCAATATTTATGTAAACCACGTCTCAAACTAAATTTTAGTTGGTGTTTTTTTTATTAATTGTAAGTGTGAATATATTTAAATTTAAAATTTTAAAATATTATAGATAAATTAAATATTTTAAAAAATAAAAAAATATAAATGTGTATTAGGAGGGTAGAACCTTACCTACTCGAACATTAATTAGCCCTCTTGTCATCTTCATCAAACTGTAATTACCTCTAAAAAATGACCCTAAACAAAAAGTTAAGCTTTGGAAATCTTTTCATTTCTGACAAAATTTGTTCTATAATATCCCGGTAGGCTAATAAAGCACTCTTTAACCTTCCTGTTATTTTTTCTTTTGTGCTCTGTTCTTCTAAGCGAGGGAAAGAAAACAAAGGGAAAACAAAAGATTGAAACTAAGGCTATGGAAAAAATGGATGATAGATTGATTACATTTTCGAAACGGGGATCTGGAATTTACAAAAAATTAAGGGAGATAGCCACACTTTGTGGTGCCCACTTTCTGTTCATTTGCTTTTCGCCTGCTGGTAAGCATTTTTCATTTGGTCATCCCTCAGTCGAATTTGTTGCAAACTGCTTTCTAAATAATAATAATGGGTCTGCCCCAATCAACACTCAATCTCTTGTTGAGGCTCAACAAAGAGAAAGAATCAATCGGATTATTCAAAATTACAATGAGCCGGCCAAGCTATATTATTATATGTTTGAAAAAAATAACGTTTAGGTTAGACTATGGTTAAAACTAATTACATGTTTGGACGGATTTAGGGATAAAATTGAAAGATTTAAAAGTTTGATGGCCAAATTAGATTGAGGGTCATAGTTTGGGGATGAAATTTAAATGTTCAAAAGTTTAAGGACTAGTTTAAAATGAGTATCATGGTTTGAGGATAAAATTAGAATATTCAAAAGTTTAGGAATCAATTTAGAATGAAAATCATAGTTTGAGTACATATGATGCAATTAACTCTTTTCTTTTCTGCTAAGCATATGCTTATAATAAATGTGTTATTCCATTTACAGTGTGTGACACATGAGTTTCAAATTAGTACTCAATAATTAAATTAAAAAAAAAATCGAATATTATATTTACATTTACAAATATAGACTAATTTACTCATTAAATCGTCAAGTTTTGTAATAAAACAACTTCAATACACCAATATTATCTGAACTAGTTCAGAATTATCCGTGTTCTACGATTTCACGTCGGCTTAAAATGAAAGACAAATAATTTGTGCCAGCGAAACAATATGAAAAATTCATAGAAACAATTGTACTTCAAAAAAATGAAGGATTTAATCTGTAATATCTTTATCAGCTACACTATTCAAAATGTCCAACTAAAATCATAGGAGTAAATAACCAAATGAAGAAACATACCGTCACATTAGAAAAAATTAAAATAATTACACACGGAAAGATATGATTGGTAATATCTTATATTATTTAGAGACGCTTCTGGCTCAGGTTCTCTGCTTTTTTCACACGAATGTTTGAATAAAGAAATATTTCATGAAAAAGGACGGTCCGGCAGATGTTCTTTAAAAAGAAGAAAGGAAAACAATATTGCTTAGCTTGGCATCCAGCTGTTTTTAAAACGAAATGCAAAGATCATTTATAGAAACAAAGAAATGACCATCCAACTCAGTTGGAAGAGCATAAGGTTCTTAATCTTGGGTCGTGGGATCGAGTCTCACGAAGGATATTTCATAATTCGGAAGTCTCCTACAAAAGCTGCTCTCAACCTGATGTTGGGACAGCTTACTATCTTACCTACCCCTTATCCCATTACATATGAGAATAAAGGTAAGCTAATTTATATTTTTAGAAACAGAAAGGGAGAATTGTCAACAATAAACATTTACTATTGTACTTTTTAATGAAAAATCGTACATTTCTAAATTTCAACTCTTTTAAAAAACCAAAATATATTAATATTCAAATTTTTTTATAAAACCTTCTATTACTTTAATGGTAATTAATATATGTAGTTAACGACTTAACGTGATCTTTATTGTATAATTTAAACATTTAAAACGTAACGTTGAGGCGGCCATATTCCTATAATCGACCTGCACATGTATATATGACGTGAAAGTCCAAATGATGACTTGGTTTTGGAAATGAAGAAGAACATTCCATTTTAATGGTAGGATCAAGGGTTAGTTTACTACTATTTCTAAAAAGTACGATGGAGAATTATTTTTTATTTTGAAAGGTGTTTTTAAATTATTTGTTTTAAGATTTCGATATGTAGTTTTTATATCAAAAAGTGATTTTGATAAGATAAATAATTATTTTGGATATGATTTTGTAAGTCAAAGTATATAAATTTAAATGATATTTAAATTTTATAATATATTAAATATACTGACTTAAATTATGATAAAAACATAAAAATGTTTTCATATTAAAATAAGTAAATTTGTAATGATTTTATGTGTTTCATGAGAATATATAAAATTTAAAATACTTTTTATCAAAAAAGTTTGATATGATGAGATATAAAATTTTTAGACTCATAAATAATTTATTTATCATATAATTATATCTTAATAAAATAATATATTAAAAATTACATGATTACATCTGTGAGTTTTTTTTTCTACCTATTGCTGTTTTTCAAAAGTTCCATAAATAAATACAGTCGCACGTTTTATTATTTATTTTGAAATATTTTAATAAAAATACGAGTAGCACTTTTTTTCTTCTCGATGTTAATTACTGGTAGAACTTGATAAAAAAATGATTTTGACTTTTTTGAGTCATGAAAACGCGGGGAGATTGGTCGTATAAAGTTGGCAAATCAAGGCTAACATTGACTTTCAACTAAAATAATGGTGTCTCTGCTCACGAACGATTCCTTTTATCCGTGTATCCGATGAAACTCAACTTTTCCTCAAATATATAAACTTGTATTCAACTTCTCTTCTTCTCCAACCAAAGATTAAAGCCAAAAACGATTTATTTTTTCATTGAAAACAAAGCGATGGGCAGCACGAAGAGATGGGTGTTGTTCAAGAGGCTGATGAAGAAGGAAGCATGGAGGGGGAAGTTCTGGGGGTCTGCTTTCAAATGGAAGAGGCTGAAGAACATTAAACTCTCTTTCATTGAGGATGTGCGTTTCAAGATTGTGTCGGTTTTAGAGGCTATTTACTTGGTGGCTACTCTCTGTTTCTTCTATCTTTGTTGCGGCTGTCACTTTTGACAGTTTTAACGTGTGTATATTATCATATGTAAGATCTATGTATATGCCTTTTGCTTCCTTTCTTTTAATTCCGGCTCTGAATTCTGAGCTCTGAGAGGGGAATGTAAGGCAATTGGAAAGCTTTGAATTTCAGGACTTTGAAAACATTGGGAAGAAAGCTAATTTGTTAACTTCAACCTTTTAAAATTATCTTCTGTTGAAAAAAATGATTTTTTTTTTCATTTTTTCCTTTCTATTTGTTCGTTTAAATTTCATTACTTGGAGAGATTCGAGAAATGATGAATAGGGAGATATTCAAAACTTGCTTATTTCTAATGATACTTCTCTTAAGACCTTTTATATAATCTTTGATGTGAATTTAGAATATATTCGTACATAGTTTAGTAAATACATTCATTAAATTATTTCATTCTTCGTATATTCATCCACATTCAATAATTTAAGGTACATCTTAACAAAGTAATGCATTACATTATTCAACATTTTCACCTTATGTGAAGGGTTTTAGATTAATTTATGAAGTTCAAAGTAGTTTTCAATAATATATATTAGACATGTACTCGTAAAAAAAGACTGAACTAAAAATATTAGGGTTTAATAATCATTGGCAAAAACAGATGGTGGTAATCGATGATGATCAATGAAGGTGATGAGTGTCGGCGCGCAACGAACACTTTGATTGGATTCATGGATTAAATTAATATTTTATGCAAGGTTTAAGGATCAAATTAGTATTTTATCTAAACTTTAGGATCAAATTAATATTTTATCTAAAATTTATAAGTAAAGTTAAAATTTAAACATTTTTAGTAACGTTATCGAATTAACGAGAGTTAACAGCTCAATGATCAAAATAAGACAAATCAAAAATAAAAGTGAAAAGAAAATATTTTTTTTCAAAATCGATAACCAAAATAAGAAAAACCAAACATAAAAGGAATCAATGTTGCAGTTTACCAAAAAAAACTATTATAAAAAAATATCTCCTTTAAGAGGCTACTAAATATATTTACATAAATATTTTATTTATTTATTTGGTACATTGAAGAGGTTTAAAGAACCGATGAAAATTACAACCTTAGGATTCCTTCACCTTGGCATCGGCCAACAGTATGGTTTTTAGCTCCTCGGTGGGGGATTCTAAAATTTTAACTTCGATTGTTTGTTCCAGACTCAGCTTCGCAGTGCCGGTTGATCTGCGAACCTATTTCCTTCTCGCCACGTGTGCCTTACTTCGTAAATTTATCCCTTTTTTCAACTAGTTTTTGCAGTCTTTTACTAGCATGTTATCTAAATTTTCTTCCTTCTTGTTCTCCTTTCAGAGTCTCCACTATCCATATTGCATCTATCTCAACGATGGGTTTCCTCGCTCCCAACCTTTTTGCTAGTTATTTACATAAATACTTTTTTAAAATACATTTAATATTATTTTTTTGTTTTACGTGGATAATAAACATGACAGTATCTAGTAAAACTGAACAATAATTGAGAGTTCATGTTAGTACATGAGTTATGATGCTCTTAGGATAAGATTAGGCCTCGGACTCATAGCGGATGGGCTTTATTGGATCCCAATAAAAAAACGAATAAACCGACTCCACTGGGGATCGAACCCAGAATCTCTGGTTCCGTAGACCAACGCCTTATCCATTGGGCCATGGAATCAACCGTTTGATGTCGTATTTTATAAGATTAAGAAAATATTTCATTAACTTAATTCCCCCCAAAAAAGTGTCATCCTCACGCTCTTTCCCGACAATACCGGGGCTTAGGGCTGGAGATGAAAAAGGGAAAGAATCTCATTGAATCAGCATTTTCTCCAAACTTGAGTATAGTAGGAAGGCAAAGAAAAAGGAGCAAAAGAGAAAATGGAGTTGGGAGCTCAAGATTATGCTTGAAGATACTCATTTTTTTCATTTAAATATTATTTATATTATTATTATTATTATAATTACTAATATTATTATTTATTATTAATATTATTATTAAATATTATTACAAGCCCAAATCCAACAGTAACCGGCCCAAATTCAGAAGCCCAATGGAAACCCTAAACCAGATTAGGGTTTTCATCTTCCCAGCCGCCTTAGCTTGCTGCCGTTGGATCTGGCAAGATCCAACGGTCCAGAGATACCCAACAAGGAAGCCCTAGGGTATCATAACCCTAGGGACACGTCCCAGCTGCCAGTGCCACGCCGCGACGTCGCCGCCTTGCTGAAGAATCCAGAAGCTTTGTTGCTTCAACACTAACCGCACACGTCTCCCCAAATGCTGAGTCACCACTGGAAGTCCGGTGACTCACCGAAGAGCCCTTTTGGGACCGGTCCGATGGCCACACCGGTGATGGCTATAAAGCCATCACCCCATCTGCGAGCAAAAAAAGGAGGAGAGACAGAGAACACAACAGAGACGAGGAGACCAAGAGAAATACAGAGAAACAAGATACTAAAAAAAACTACCAACGATCTCAACAACAACGCAGCAAAGAAACAGAAAAGAAAGAAAAGAAAAAGAAAGAAGAGAAACTTACCGAGGAAGCCCCGACCACCGGACCTCACCAAAACCTTCGAAAAACCGAAGGTATATTTCTTAGATTTGCTCCGATCGGGAGCCGTTTAAAAGAAAAAGTCATCGGGACCGTCATTAGGACGGTCCGATCTATGTTTTAGTATAAAAAAAAATTTCCGGCCACCGAAGGCGGTGGCCGGCGGCGATGGCTGGCGGCGGACGAACACCGGCAGACAGATGCCGGCCGTCTGGCTTCTCTCTATTTTAGAGAGAAGCGAGAGAGAAATTACTCTCTCAGAGAAGAGAGAGAGAGGAGAAATAGAGAAATGAAGGCTGGCCCTTCGGGCCAGCCGTTTTGGACCTTAAATAGGCCTTCCCGAACGACGTCGTTTCGGGAAGGACTATTCGTGTAATTAAATAATAGTTAAACCCCGTCCGAAGCCATTCTAACTTGTAAATTTTACATTTTAATCACTAAATCGAGTTTATAATCCTTTTAATTTGATCTTTAAATTTTAGTTTTATTTATTTTAGTCCTTTATATTAAAATAATATATTTAGGATAAATAACAGATTTAATCCCTTAATTTTAATAAATAATATTTTAATCCCTAGTTTATATTTTTAATTTATTTTAATCTTATATTCGAATTTTAGATAAGTTTATTTTAGTCACTAAATTATTAAATAAGAAAATAGCATGTTTAATCCCTGTAATTTTGATTAATTATGAATTAGGTTTTTAATTTTAATTTTACTATAATTTAGTCATTTATTTTAAATATTTTTTTATTTTATTGCTTTTAAATATATAGCTCTAATTGTATTTTTTAAATTTTACTTGTTTATATATTTAAATATTTTTATTATGTAGTCATAAATATATATAATAAATAAATATTTATTTTAAATAAATTATTTTAATATTTATTTTTCAATATCGAAGAAAATGACAGTCTTAATACAACTGGATGTCCTATTCTGGTATTTTAAAATTAAAAATTATAAAAAATATTATTTAATTTAAATTAATATTTATCAATATAAAAGAAAAGAGCTGTCTTAAGGCACCTAGAAGTCCTTTTCTGATATTTTTAAATATTTTTTATATAATTTTGAAATAATAGGATTATAAATTAAATATATTTTGAATTTTTTTAATTTTTAATAATAGAGACAATTTATAATTAAAAAGTGCCAATTTTGGGCGTTGTAGGGGTGCTAATCCTTCCCTAAACGTAATCGACCACGAATCCCTTTTTATTATTAAAAAGAACGAATTTTTGGTTATAAACGCAGATCAGTTCATTTTTTTATTGGTGTTTTCTTAAAACTCTTTTAAAAAAATAATTTTTAGGTATTCGACCTACCTGACCCAAAAGGCCGATGGCGACTCCCAAATTATTTTCAAAACCATTTATTCACATCAATTTTCCCGCCAAATAAATATTTCGTGCCCGGACGAAAACCGGTTGCGACAGCTTGGCGACTCCGCTGGGGACCTGGCCAAACTTTTAAAAATCAATTATAAATTGTCTCTATTAATTATAAATTAAAATTTCATATATTTAATTTATAATTCTTTTATATATATACATATTATTTTTATAGTATTTATATATATTATTAATATTTCATTTTATTTACAAGTATTTTATTCCATTATTTATTTTTTCTGTCAGAGGTTTGAACATTTCTCCTCACACACAACACTTGCATTGCATAACATAAAGCTCTATAATTGAGTTTGTTCCTTTTAAGTGAAAGTGAAAGCGACGTCTTCGTGAGAATTTATTCTCCGTGTCAGACCTAGCAAGTAACTTTCGGGGTTCATATACTCTATGTTTTCGTGAGAATTTATTCTCCGTGTCAGGCATAGAGAAATGTATCCCCTCGAATTGAACTCGATCCATTTTAGTCTGTGATGGACTAAGATTGAGGGTTAGTAACCCAAGGGGGCACTAACAAGGATAATTCGGGTACCTTTATTCTTAGATCTGAAACCCTGCATATAATAAACCCTAGAAACTCTTTCGATCCGAAGTCATGCCGAAATTTTGTCCAAAATAGGTGTACACACAGGAGAAATGAATTCTAACTTTCCTGTTAATTTATTTATTTTCTTTACTGATTAAATTACATGTATATTTAAATTATTTAAATTTAGAAAAAGCATGTTTAAATAAAAATATTTAGGTAAATGTTATTATTAAATTTCTTTATTATGTAAACTAATTCATTTCTTTTTGTGTGTTCTTTATTTTTCTGTTTGCATGGCATCATACAGGATAAAAGGCATTGATCCTTGTGTTAATTGTCTCATTGGAAAGCCTTCATCCATGGATAAAAAGTGTTCAAATCAAGTAATTCTAAACTCAGAAGTAAGACAGTGGGCTAAGGATTTACAAAGACAAGAAGGAGACAGTCTGCAGGATGATTATGTATCTGACTTAGCCAGTTATGCTCCAGTTTCACTAAAAAGAAATGATATGCAAGATTTGCGAAGTATTTGGGAAAGTTGGGATTCAAATAAAAAATTGCAGTTTTATCAGACTTACGGAGACATCCCATATTTGCTCTATGTTGAAGTTGATGATGAATTACTCAGAGCCCTAATTCAATTCTGGAATCCAGGGTACAATTGCTTCACTCTCAATAAAGAGGACTTGGTCCCTACTATTGAAGAGTACACAACTTTGTTACATATCGAAGGAGCTTTGGAGAATCGAATCTATTCAAAGTCAATTAAAACTCAACCCTTTCGAGTTAAATTAGCAAAGATTGCCGGGGTACGAGAAGAATGGGTGGCATCCCGTACAAAACAAAAAGGTGAAAGCGAAGGCATTGCTTGGACCAACATTAAAGAACTTATTCAGAGCCATCCAGATATTAAAGTACGATTCGATTTATTTGCTCTGGGTTTGTATGGTATGGTCATTTTCCCAAAAGTATTGGGATATGTTGAAGCTGCAGTGGTAGATTTGTTTGAACAGCTACCGAAAAAGATTAATCCTTCTTCTGCAATCCTAGCAGAGACCTTCAGATCGTTAAATGCTTGTAGAAAGCTAGGAGGTGGACGATTCTTAGGGTGTACCCAGTTGTTATATGTTTGGATCCGTAGTCATTTCTGGAGGACAGAAAATGTTTCATACCGACGCTTTAATACGGATTACTCACCATTAAAAGAATTTCTGGAGCAGGAATGGCCGAAAGAAATTAAGAAAGATATGTGGATTAATGCCTTTCGAAATCTGCAAAGCAATGACATTGTTTGGCGAGCCCCGTGGAAAATCCAAAGGGAATTCTTTTACAAATGTGGAGATTACAACTGGATAATGCTGCTCGGATTATGGGGAGGAATTGAATATGCACCACTTCTGGTCATAAGACAGTATGAAGGTCGTCAATTTGTACCTGTCACTGCTGGATTACAGTCGTCTGAATTCGCATTCCACAACAAAAATTATAAAAGAAATATCATGGAAGCCGTTACAGCTTGGAAAACAACTTTTTGTATCCGAGCTAAAGCAGCAAAAGAAATGTTAACTCCTGATTATGAGGAATGGAGATATGTCAGGAAAAATGAAAATATTCCTCTACCAGATCAAAATGAGGATATCTCTATGGAAGATCGCATTAAGGTGGTTCCATCAGAGATTGAAATCCTGAGAGTTGAGTTTGAAGCAGAAAGAGAATGCTGGTCGAAAGAATTAGAGCAAATGAGACAAGATAAAGCTATGTTGGGTGTTGACATTGACTTTCATTCATCACAATGTGCAATGTTGAGAAAATATAAAGAAAAAGTTGATGATGAATTCAGAGCATTACAGAAAAATTACCAGGAGTTATATAAATCCCGGAAAGCATCAGGACCAAGCCAATCAACGGTACAGATGACTAGAGAGTTGAACATCGAGAAAAGACGAGTTGAAGATCTGAAAGGAAAGAATAGCCGTCTACTCAAGAGCCTTGAGAAAGGAAAGCAAAAAATGGAAGATTTTGAGGTTGACAGAAGAGAGCGAATTATAAAAATCAAGGCTGAACACCGCGAGATCATGAATGAAATGCAAAAAGAAATGGATCGAGCCAAAGATTTAGAAGATATAAAGAATGACATCTTTGATAAATTTGAAGGTGAGAAAAATATCATGTTCAAGGGATTTGAATCTGAAATGAACCAGTTGATTGTTGAACTTGAAGTCAGAGGCCAAAAAATGGAAGAATACAATATTGAAAAAGAAAAATGGGAGCTAGAAAGAAAAAATTTCAACACCAGACTTGAGGTAGAGCAGGAAGTGGCTAGCAATTGGATGCAAAGATGCAGAAACAAGGATGTTCAAATCCAGAAGCTTAATCAAAGAACGCAAGAAGCACGAACAAAACTTGAAGAAGATCTGGATCAGTCTAGAAATAAAAACTCAGAGTTTAATGCTTACATTTTGCAACTTGAAGAATCGTTGTTTCAAGAAAAGGTTCGTCTAGGACCTAATGATCTCAAAGAAAGTAATGAGGAAAGTGCTTCACTGCGAAGACGCATTAGAGATCTTGAAAAAATTCTGCACAATTGTCAAGTCAGAATCACTGAGTTAGAGCAAACTCTAGAAGGAACGAATGAACAATGGCAAAAGTCAACTAATTTCTATGTTGAAAGAAGTGAAGAAAGAAGTAATATGGTGTTCGAGGCCATGGTTCAAATGAGCGAAGTTGCTAGATATGTTGGGGAACTAGCTGTTGAAGCCAAAATAATTGAGCATCACGTTGATCCAGTTTCTAAGTGCGGAAAGAATGTGTCATGTTTAATGAAAGAAATTATAGAGCTTAATAGGAAAGTTATGCCTTATCTGTAGTTATGAATTATTATAAAGAAACTTTTGTATGCCGATGAAAGTTGTTCTATGACAGTTAACTTTTTGGGATCAATACCTTTTTTGCATACATACATTTTGCATACATTCATCATTCATTTCATAATTTTCTTTATGAATACTTTTATTATTAAGATAAAATTTATGAGTTAAAATTTGAAAAAAATAATATCAAAAGATTTTTCAATCGCAGTTATTCTGGCCAAAAGAGAAATACAACATCACTACGGTACTAGACAAGCTACTAAGAGAATTATGGAGGATAAAATACAACGTATTGAGGAACAGCATAATAAAGAACAAGCAGAAATGAGAATGAAGCTGGAGAAAATCGAAGCCAATATTGCAAATTCACAAGACAACATGATGCAGAAAATAGAGGACATGTTTAAAAGACAGGCTATCATTGGAAAAATGCATGAAAATCATGTATCTTTCGACCAAGAACCTATGTATCCTCTAGGTTTTCCACCAGAACCAATTTATCATTCTGGCACTACACCTATACAAATCAATGCTCGTACATCTGCATTACAAGAAGCCAAATCACATGAAAATCAACAAGTGGATCCTGCATCTTCAAGCAAAAATCCGCTTATATCAGATGTGAAAATAGGGGATCTTAATACTGATCATTTAATCCCAGATTTGAATGAGCTGAATGGGAAACAAAAAGTAAATGAAGAATTGACCAGACAGATCAAGAGCTTAGAAGAACGAATGAAATCCGTGGAAATAACTGAATCATTTTATGGGTTTGACGCTAGTGAGTTGAGCTTGGTTCCAGACTTAATCCTCCCCATCAAGTTCAAAGCTCCTGAATTTGATAAATATGACGGTACTACATGCCCTTCATCCCACATTACTATGTTTTTTCGCAGAATGGCAGGATATGTGAAGGACGAGAATTTGTTAATTCACTGCTTTCAGGATAGTTTGACAGGACCGGCTTTAAAATGGTATACTCAATTGACCAAAGCCAACATTAGATCCTGGAAAGATTTGGCTAAAGCATTTTTAGAGCAGTATCGCCACGTAACAGACATGGTTCCTGATAGATGGACTCTCCAAAACTTGGAGAAAAAGAATAATGAAACATTCAGACAGTATGCCCAGAGATGGCGTGATACAGCAGCCCAAGTTCAACCACCTTTATCAGAAAAAGAGGTCACAATAATATTTGTTCATACATTGAAAGCTCCTTATTTAAATCATCTAATGGGGAATGCAACCAGAAATTTTGCAGATTTGGTCATTTCTGGAGAACTCATTGAAAATGTCTTGAAAAGTGGCAAAATTGAATCAAATGAGGGGTCTAGTTCCAAAAGACCTGTGTACCGAAAAAAAGAGAATGAAGTCAACAATGCAAATTCTTACAACAAGGATTCATCGAAAAGTGTTACAATAAACCAGCCAAGGGTTAAGAAAGAGGAAACAAACACTAATTGAACAGAGTCCAGAGGATCTCGAAAAGAAAATGAAAGGTTATCTTTTACACCTTTACCAGTACCATATGCAGAGATCTATGATTCGCTGTTAAAAGCAGATGTCATACGGCCCTATCCTTTGGTTCCTATGCAACCACCATTCCCTCTTTGGTATGATACAAAGGCACATTGTGTTTACCATGAAGGAATTACGGGTCATTCTATTGAAAACTGTTTGGCATTCAAAAGGGTGGTTCAAAATTTGATCAACACTGGAAAGTTGGAATTCAATACACCATCTGCATCAAATCATCCATTGCCAAATCATGGAGATAAAAACGTGAATGCAATTCAGGAAGAGAACAGAAAGAAAGTAAAAACTGACATTTCTGAAATTAAATCTCTTTTTGTTTGGGTATTCCAACAACTCTCTTTAGCCGGTATAATTCCACAACAATTCAGGCCAAAGCAGAATGAAGGCAAGAATTATTGTGAATATCATCAGGAGAAAGGGCATAAAATTCAACTATGTTTTATGCCCTGAGTTTAGGGATTTGGTGCAAAAATTGATGAACAACAGAGAAATAGAATTCTTTGAAGAAGAACCATGGAAAAAAGAGGATGATGTTTTCTCATCAGAGGATTCTAAACCTAATCAAAGAATAAATGATCCTGTGATCATTAATGTGAAATCATCTACGGCGATTCCTGCACCAATAAAGCCGAAAGTAGTTATCACCACTCATCTACCATTTCCATACAAAGATACCCGCAGGGTACCTTGGAATTATACTACCAATGTTTCAATGGTAGGAGGATCTGTTTCTCTAGAAAAAACAGAAGAGAAAAAATAGAGTTTGGGTACAACATCGAAGTCTGAAGCAGTGAGCGAAGTCGGTTTCTTTACAAGAAGTGGGAGATGTTACTCTCCCGAAACATCCAATGCTTCAGAACAAGTGAAAGCAAAAGGAAAAACCATGGTAATACCTCAGAAGGTATTTGAGGATGAATCCCTTCCAGCATTTAATGAGCCTGTGACAGAAAAACAAGCTCAAGAATTTTTGAAATTCTTGAAACATAGTGAGTATAGTGTGGTTGAACAACTACACAAACAACAAGCGAGAATTTCTATTCTTAATTTATTGATGAATTCAGAAGCACATAGAAATGCTTTGATGAAAATTCTCAATCAAACATTTATCCATGAAGATATATCCCTCAATAAACTTGACAGAATTGTGGGACATATAGCCGTTGACAATTACATAACGTTCACGGATGATGAAATACCGGAAGGCGGAATGGGGTCAGTAAAAGCTTTGAACATCACGACACATTGTCATGGTCATGTGTTGCCAGGAGTATTGATTGACAATGGATCCGCTCTCAACTTGATGCCTCTAGTCACACTTCAAAGAATGCATGTGGATCAATCACACATGAAGAGTTATCAGAATGTAGTGCGAGCATTTGATGGTACTCAAAAAGAAGTGCTTGGGAAAATGGAAATACCGTTGTTAATTTGACCAGTCGTGTACAGTATTGACTTTGTGGTGATGGACATCCACCCTACATATAATTGTCTATTAGGGAGGCCATGGATTCATTCAGCAGGAGCCGTTCCTTCTTCATTACATCAGAAATTGAAATTTGTTGTTGATGGACAACTAATATGCGTAGGAGCTGAAGAAGAAATCATTGCGTCGGTAACAAGTGATGTTCCATATATCGACACCAATGATGATGCTCTTGAATGCTCTTTCCGAGCTCTTGAATTTGTAAATGCAACTTTTATTGCAGAAGGAAGCAAAATTCCATATCCCAGATTGTCTGATTGCACCAAGATGACGGTACGACAAACTTTAGGCATCGGAGCTAAAGCTGGGAAAGGGTTAGGAAAGAATCTTCAAGGGATTTCAGTTCCTGTAAGTATAAAGATGAAGAAAGATCGTTTTGGGCTTGGGTTTAAGCCCAATTTTCAGCAAAAGAACAAAGAGATGAAAAGAAGATGTGAAGACAAAAAGGCAAGGTTGAAAGGGAAAGAAATCCTTTGGGAACATATGTTTTTCCCACAGTTGAAGACCACATTCATATCAGGGGGAACAATTAATGTAGAACAGCAGCTTGTTAAAGCCTTTAAAGAGGAAAAGTTGACGAAAGATCAAAATATAGTTGAAGAAGCTATGAATGGATTATTTATCAACATGATCATGAATGACAACAAGACTGGCAAATACTTGGATAGGATTCGCCCATGTTTTCCTGGAGAAACACTCAACAATTGGACCACTGAAGATCTTCCTATAGTTTTTAATATTAACGCAGAGTAATATTCAGAACTAATCTTTATGTTTAGCTCAAAAATATGAAAACTTTTTGTTATCTTGTAAAGGAAATTATGTTAATTATAAGAAATTTTCTTTAAAATTTTCAGATGGCAATCATTCTTTACATTTTCTTACATTTTTACATTTATTTATTTCATAAATTTACTATATTCTTTCGGAAATATGTCCGACTTAAATTTGCAGGGGTCACCATGTTAATAGCATGTTTATTCCTAAATTTAATCAAGAGATAAATTTAGAGCAACCTATATGTCTGGAAGAAATCAATGGGTGTGAGGATGAACCGGAATGTGATGTTCCTACTGAACTATTAAGATTGGTAGAAAAAGAAGACAAACAAATTCTACCCCACAAAGAAGAGATTGAGACTGTGAATTTGGGAACAGATGAAGAAATGAAAGAGGTGAAAATTGGTACTACTCTGACAATCCAGATAAAACAAGAATTGATAAATCTCCTTCAAGAGTTCAAAGATATCTTTGCCTGGTCTTATCAAGATATGCCTGGTTTAAGCATAGATATAGTGATACACAAGCTTCCAATCAATCCAGAATATAAACCGGTCCAACAAAAGCTCAGACGAATGAGGCCAGAAATGTTGTTGCAGATCAAAGAGGAAGTGATGAAACAGATCAATGCAGGTTTCCTCCAGGCAGCTAAATACCCAGAATGGGTAGCCAACATTGTTCCTGTACCAAACAAAAATGGGAAAGTTCGAATGTGTGTGGATTACAGAGATCTCAACAAAGCTAGTCCGAAAGATAGCTTTCCATTACCCCACATAGACACATTGGTAGACAATACTGCAGGACACACATGGTTTTCATTTATGGATGGCTTTTCAGGATATAATCAGATAAAAATGAATCCTGAAGACATGGAAAAAACAACATTTATAACCATGTGGGGCACATTCTGTTATAAAGTGATGCCATTTGGATTGAAAAATGCAGGGGCAACATATCAAAGAGCCATGGTAACTTTGTTTCATGACATGATGCACAAAGAGATTGAAGTATATGTAGATGACATGATTTCCAAATCCCGAACTGAAGAAGAACATATTCAAAATCTGAGAAAGCTTTTCCAGAGATTGAGGAAGTATCAATTAAAGCTCAACCCCGCAAAATGCACTTTCGGGGTAACTTCTGGAAAACTTTTGGGATTTATGGTCAGCAAAAAAGGAATCGAGATTGATCCAGATAAAGTAAAAGCAATTCAAGATCTTCCACCACCCAATACAAAAAAAGAAGTTCGAGGCTTTTTGGGAAGATTAAATTATATATCTCGGTTCATTTCTCAATTAACTGACAAATGTGATCCAGTGTTTAAATTACTTCGAAAGAACAATCCTGAAGTCTGGAATGAAGAATGTCAAGAAACTTTGGATATTATTAAGAAATATTTATCCAATGCCCCAATTTTAGTATCACCAATGCCTGATAGACCATTAATTCTCTACTTGACGGTCTTCGAAAATTCGATGGGATGTGTACTAGGACAGCATGATGAATCTGGAAGAAAAGAAAAAGCTATTTATTATCTGAGCAAGAAATTTACTGATTGTGAAATTCGATATCCACCAATACAAAAATTATGTTGTGCCTTGGTGTGGGCTACTCGAAGACTCAGACAATATATGTTATACCATACTACTTGGCTGATATCAAAACTTGATCCTTTGAAATTCTTAATGGAATCACCAGCTTTGACAAGCAGAATGGCTAGATGGCAGATGTTATTATCTGAGTTTGATATTGTATATGTCAACCAAAAATCAATAAAAGGAAGTGTAATAGCTGATTTTCTGGCCAGTCGTGTATCAAATGATTATCAGCCTTTGAGTTTCAATTTTCCTGATGAAGATTTGTTATGTATATCCATGAATGAAGAAGTCAGAACAAATGACACATCTGCATCTTGGAAGCTTTACTTTGACGGAGCATCCAATGCTTTGGGACGAGGAATCGGGGCAGTGTTAATTTCTCCAAAAAATGTTTATTATCCCTTTACAAGTAGACTGGAGTTCTTTTGCACCAATAACATGGCAGAATATGAAGCTTGTGTCATGGGATTGAAAGCAGCTATAGAAAGAAAAATCAAATGTCTCAAAATATATGGAGATTCATCGTTAGTGGTGTTTCAATTGCGAGGAGAATGGGAAACAAAAGATCCCAAATTATTGGAATACCGAAATTTTACCCTCGAATTAGTGAAAGAAATTGAGAAAGTTACCTTCAATTATCTCCCTCGAGAAGAAAATCAAATGGCAGATGCTTTGGCTACATTAGCTGCTATGTTTCAAGCAACTAAGAAAGTTGATATGATGCCAATCAAAATGCAAGTTTATGAAATTCCTGCACATTGTTATAGTGTGGAAGAAGAGGTAGATGGTAAACCATGGTATCATGATATTCTGCAATATATCAAAAATCAAAGTTATCCACCAAATGCATCGGAAATTGATAAAAGAACCTTGAGAAGAATGGCTGCTGGATATTTTCTTGATGGAGAGATTATGTATAGAAGAAGCAATGATCAAATGCTATTGAGATGTTTAAATACCAGCGAAGCTAAAAGCATCATTGAAGAAGTACACAGTGGAATATGTGGAACACATGCAAATGGTCTTTCCATGGCCAGAAAAATAATGAGATATGGATACTATTGGGCTACCATGCACACAGATTGCATTGATTATGCAAGGAAATGTCATAAATGCCAGATATATGCAGACAAGATTCATTTACCCCCATCTCCTTTACATGTAATGACAGCACCCTGGCCATTTTCTATGTGGGGAATAGATGTCATTGGTGCAATCACACCAAAAGCATCGAATGGACATTGTTTCATTCTTGTGGCAATTGATTATTTTACCAAATGGGTTGAAGCTGCTTCATATGCCAATATTAAGAGGTCCACAGTCTGTAAATTCATAAAGAAAGAGATAGTTTGCCGATATGGTCTACCAGAAAGGATCATTACAGATAATGCTCTGAACCTAAACAACAAAATGATGACCGAACTTTGTGCACAGTTTAAAATCAAACATGCAAACTCAGTGGCGTATCGTCCAAAGATGAATGGGGCAGTTGAAGCGGCAAACAAGAACATCAAGAGAATCATTACAAAGACCACTGAAACTTACAAAGATTGGCACGAGAAGTTACCTTTTGCTTTATATGCATACCGAACTACTGTTCGAACATCTACTGGGGCAACGCCTTTTTCTTTAGTCTACGGGATGGAAGTAGTCTTACCAATTGAAGTTGAGATTCCATCGCTTCGAATATTGAGAGAAATAAAATTGGATGAATCTGAATGGATCCAAGCTAGATTTGATCAATTGAACCTTATTGAGGAGAAAAGATTGAAAGCTATTTGCCATGGACAGATGTATCAAAAACGGATGATGAAGTCTCATGACAAAAAAGTACATCCAAGAGAATTCCAAGAGGGTGATCTAGTACTAAAAAAGATCTTGCCTATACATAAAGATTTCCGTGGTAAATGGATGCCTAATTGGGAAGGGCCATACATTGTAAAAAAGGCCTTTTCCGGAGGAGCATTGATCTTGGCAGAAATGGATGGAAAAATTCTGAGAAATCCAATAAACTCGGATTCTGTCAAGAAATATTATGCTTGAAGAAAAAAGAAAAAAGAAAGAAAAGATAAAAAAAGAAAAAGAAAAAAAGAGAAAAAAGAAAAAAAGAGAAAAAGAGAAAAAAGAAAGAAAAAGGAAAAAGGGGGTCAAGGTGAAAACCCACAAAGGGCATCTTGTAACCAAAAGAAGGATTTGAGTTGAAAACCTGAAAAGGAGGCTCAAATGCATGTTGATATTAGGCATCTGGCAATTGAACCCTTTTAAGATTTTGACAGTTTGGGAGAAACTTCACATCTACAAGCATTTTGACAACGTTTGAGATCTTCCAGACAAAAGCTTATATCATTACTCTAAATTGTGTCAATTTGATTAATTTAGAAATACTTATGCTAATAATTTGTTGAGACATTTGAATTTTTATCAATCTTATGCTTGTCATAACTTTGAATACAATTCTATCTATTTCAAGTTCAATTTATTTGAGATTCAATTTATTTTCGAAAATTCAATTTATTCTTCTATGAATTAACATAATTTTGAAATAAGTTAAAGATTTCTGAATATCACTTTATGTTAATACTTTTAAATGCATGGAATACAAAGTAAACCAATCATCATCATCATAAATCCATGAACAAGTCATTATTTGCTCTCTGGATATATAGAGTAACATTTGTTACAGTATTCTAAAAGTTGAGGATGACCAGTTTTACTGTTAACTAAATCGTTCCATGGTTTGAAAAGAATGGGATATATTGGAACAGCAGAAGAGACAGTTGTCGTAGCAGTCATTGCAAGAAAATGCACCAATAAAAATTTTCTAGTTCATCATGATGATGTTTATTGCTTCCATCAAGATTGTTACACGGGATGCTACCGACAACAAGGTCGAATTCGACAAATCTACTCATCAATTGCTCCAATCGATCATCATTCAGTTCTTGCACATCTGCTTTCAAAAGTATGCCAAGACAGTAAAAGGCAACTTCTGCATCATTAATCCCAGAGAAAAGAGACAAGACATTGATATCACTGGGAAACATGTCTCTATACAGATTATTGTGCATGGTTTTTAGAGAAACCTAGAAGCATTTCCACCTCATCAGGTTCAAGTGGAGCAACTTTATTCCTTCTAACCCATACTAGATTCCATTTTCAGCACTCATCAAGAACATACTTTTGGACATTCGAATGTGATTCATTGTTATAAGCTTCAAGAGCCTTACAGATCCTTTCTATCAATTTGGAACTTCCTATACATATTTATAAACAGTTCAACTTTGTTCTTGGATCCCAGGAAGGCCATCATTTCTTTGTCAATGGAAAAGCATCAGCACATGGAGGAAGCAGAATAAAGAGAAAATCTGCTCTTAATTGGCAGAATTATGAATATATCCCTTGTCAGTGTAGTAGCATGAAAATGTTTCGAATCAACAAATTATGGCTTTACATCTAATAAGTACTGTGATATCCCAGTCCAAACATTAACTGGAACAAATAAATGTGCTCATAGCATCTTCTGGAAGTGTTCTTTGAGTTATCTGATCTGGTTTGGCAGAACCAATCATTGAAATTGAAAGATGAATGTGCTCATAGCATCTTCTGGAAGTGTTCTTTGAGTTATCTGATCTAGTTTGGCAGAACCAATCATTGAAATTGAAAGATGAATGTGCTCATAGCATCTTCTGGAAGTGTTCTTTGAGTTATCTGATCTGGTTTGGTAAAACCAATCATTGAATTTGAAAGATGAATATGCTCATAGCATCTTCTGGAAGTGTTCTTTGAGTTATCTGATCTGGTTTGGTAAAACCAATCATTGAATTTGAAAGATGAATGTGCTTATAGCATCTTCTGGAAGTGTTCTTTGAGTTATCTGATCTGGTTTGGCAGAACCAATCATTGAAATTGAAAGATGAATGTGTTCATAGCATCTTCTGGAAGTGTTCTTTGAGTTATCGGATCTGGTTTGGTAAAACCAGTCATTGAATTTGAAAGATGAATGTGCTCATAGCATCTTCTGGAAGTGTTTTTTGAGTTATCTGATCTGGTTTGGTAAAACCAATCATTGAATTTAAAAGATGAATTTGCTCATAGTAGAAATAAGGAGACCCAATAGCATCTTCTGGAAGTGTTCTTTGAGTTATCTGATCTGATTTGATATAAAACCCAGGACCAATCATTGGAATTAAAAGATGAATTGCATGATCGTCTTCATTAAGAAGTTTCTTTTCAAGCTTCTTTTGCTTATTCCTTTCCCAAAAATCATAGCCCAAGTTTCGCCTTTTCTTGTAATTGGGATCATTGCATAATGGCTTCCCATCTTTTACTGGAAGAAATACGTCAGCAGCCTTAGCCATTCGAGCAGCATATATAAAATTTGTCAATTCTGCAATTGATGAATCTGAACCACATCTCTCCATGGCTATTGAAGCTTCAGCATCTGAGAATCCCATTTTTGTCAAGTATAACAGTTTATTCTCCTCATCAGAATCAGAATTCAAGATTTCTCGGTATTAAAAGAACTATCGATATTTGTGAAATCATCTTGAAAGGTCATTTCATAATCAGATGAGTTGTTATCAGAATCAACATGTCACATGCAGGCAAGCTTTTCAGGAGCCTATACTATTGAGTTTTATTCTCAAGAGATTTTGTGACATTATATCTACATTTGTCAAAGATGATAGATTCTCTGATATGAAGAAGAAAGATTTATTGGGTTTCTACAATTGAAGAAATATTCAGTTCACCAATCTGAAATCAAATAACTTAACAATCATGCATCATATTTAGGCATTTGCAAAAATAGGTGCATTTTCATTCATTCTCATCCATGTTGAATTTTGACAGGAATTTCAAAGATTTTAGCAAAAATTTAAATTCATCACTTGATGGATCAGCTTTTCCAGTTCGAGTTCATAATGAGAAGAACTCATCTGAAGAAGGATGAAGAAGTTCATAATGAGAAGAATTTGTTCAACCTTTTGCTCAAATCTATCACTTGATGGATTATCTTTTCCAGTTCGAGTTCATAATTAGAAGAACTCATCTGAAGAAGGATGAAGAAGTTCATAATGAGAAGAATTTGTTCAACCTTTTGCTCAAATCTATCACTTGATAGATTAGCTTTTCCAGTTCGAGTTCATAATGAGAAGAACTCATCTGAAGAATGATGAAGAAGTTCATAATGAGAAGAATTTGTTCAACTTTTTGCTCAAATCTATCACTTGATAGATTAGCTTTTCCAGTTCGAGTTCATAATGAGAAGAACTCATCTGAAGAATGATGAAGAAGTTCATAATGAGAAGAATTTGTTCAACTTTTTGCTCAAATCTATCACTTGATAGATTAGCTTTTCCAGTTCGAGTTCATAATGAGAAGAACTCATCTGAAGAAGGATGAAGAAGTTCATAATGAGAAGAATTTGTTTAACTTTTTGCTCAAATCTATCACTTGATAGATTAGCTTTTCCAGTTCGAGTTCATAATGAGAAGAACTCATCTGAAGAAGGATGAAGAAGTTCTAATGAGAAGAATTTGTTCAACCTTTTGCTCAAATCTATCACTTGATGGATTATCTTTTCCAGTTCGAGTTCATAATGAGAAGAACTCATCTGAAGAAGGATGAAGAAGTTCATAATGAGAAGAATTTGTTCAATCTTTTGCTCAAATCCATCATTTGATGGATCAGCTTTTCCAGAGAAAGTTCATAATGAGAAGAACTCATCTGAAGAAAGAAGAATAAGTTCATAATGAGAAGAATTTGTTCAACCTTTTGTTTAAATTCATCATTTGATGGATTAACATTGCCAGGTAGAGTTCATAATGAGAAGAACTCGTCATCTGAAGAAGAAGAAATTCATAATGAGAAGAGTTTGTTCAATCTTTTGCTCAAATCCATCATTTGATGGATCAGCTTTTCCAGAGAAAGTTCATAATGAGAAGAACTCATCTAAAGAAAGAAGAATAAGTTCATAATGAGAAGAATTTGTTCAACCTTTTGTTTAAATTCATCATTTGATGGATTAACATTGCCAGGTAGAGTTCATAATGAGAAGAACTCGTCATCTGAAGAAGAAGAAATTCATAATGAGAAGAATTTGTTCAACTTTTTGCTCAAATCCATCACTTGATGGAGCAGCTTTTCCAGAGAAGTTCATAATGAGAAGAACTCATCTGAAGAAGAAGAAGTTCATAATAAGAAGAGCTTGTTCAACTTTTTGCTCAAATCCATCACTTGATGGAGTAGCTTTTCCAGAGAAGTTCATAATGAGAAGAACTCATCTGAAGAAGAAGAAGTTCATAATAAGAAGAGCTTGTTCAACTTTTTGCATAATTCTATCACAGAAGGAGATAGATTAGCATCAGCCTTTCCAGAGAAAGTTCATAATGAGAAGAGCTTATTTAACCTTTTGAATGACTCTATTACAGAAGGAAATAGGTCAACATCATCCCCAGCAGAAGGTTCATAATGAAAAGAACTCATCTGAAGAAAGAGAAGAATTTATTCAACATTTCCATATTAATCAAGTGAAGTCAAATGAAAAAACTTATTATCTTTTCGTATTTGCTCTATTCTTGTTAACACAAGAAAAAGCAAAGAGGGGCAGCTGAAGATACTCATTTTTTTCATTTAAATATTATTTATATTATTATTATTATTATTATTATTATTATTATTATTATTACTAATATTATTATTTATTATTAATATTATTATTAAATATTATTACAAGCCCAAATCCAACAGTAACCGGCCCAAATCCAGAAGCCCAATGAAAACCCTAAACCATATTAGGGTTTCCCTCTTCCCAGCCGCCTTAGCTTGCTGCCGTTGGATCTGGCAAGATCCAACGGTCCAGAGATACCCAACAAGGAAGCCCTAGGGTATCATAACCCTAGGGACACGTCCCAGCTGCCAGTGCCACGCCGCGACGCCGCCGCCTTGCTGAAGAATCCAGAAGCTTTGTTGCTTCAACACTAACCGCACACGTCTCCCCAAATGGTGAGTCACCACTGGAAGTCCGGTGACTCACCGAAGAGCCCTTTTGGGACCGGTCCGATGGCCACACCGGTGATGGCTATAAAGCCATCACCCCATCTGCGAGCAAAAAAAGGAGGAGAGACAGAGAACACAACAGAGACGAGGAGACCAAGAGAAATACAGAGAAACAAGATACTAAAAAAAAACTACCAACGATCTCAACAACAACGCAGCAAATAAACAGAAAAGAAAGAAAAGAAAAAGAAAGAAGAGAAACTTACCGAGGAAGCCCCGACCACCGGACCTCACCAAAACCATCGAAAAACCGAAGGTATATTTCTTAGATTTGCTCCGATCGGGAGCCGTTTAAAAGAAAAAGTCATCGGGACCGTCATTAGGTGATGGTCCGATCTATGTTTTAGTATAAAAAAAAAATTTCCGGCCACCGAAGGCGGTGGCCGGCGGCGATGGCTGGCGGCGGACGAACACCGGCAGACGGATGCCGGCCGTCTGGCTTCTCTCTATTTTAGAGAGAAGCGAGAGAGAAATTACTCTCTCAGAGAAGAGAGAGAGAGAGAATAGAGAAATGAAGGCTGGCCCTTCGGGCCAGCCGTTTTGGACCTTAAATAGGCCTTCCCGAACGACGTCGTTTCGGGAAGGACTATTCATGTAATTAAATAATAGTTAAACCCCGTCCGAAGCCATTCCAACTTGTAAATTTTACATTTTAATCACTAAATCGAGTTTATAATCCTTTTAATTTGATCTTTAAATTTTAGTTTTATTTATTTTAGTCCTTTATATTAAAATAATATATTTAGGATAAATAACAGATTTAATCCCTTAATTTTAATAAATAATATTTTTAATCCCTAGTTTATATTTTTAATTTATTTTAATCTTATATTCGAATTTTAGATAAGTTTATTTTAGTCACTAAATTATTAAATAAGAAAATAGCATGTTTAATCCCTGTAATTTTGATTAATTATGAATTAGGTTTTTAATTTTAATTTTACTATAATTTAGTCATTTATTTTAAATATTTTTTTATTTTATTGCTTTTAAATATATAGCTCTAATTGTATTTTTTAAATTTTACTTGTTTATATATTTAAATATTTTTATTATGTAGTCATAAATATATATAATAAATAAATATTTATTTTAAATAAATTATTTTAATATTTATTTTTCAATATCGAAGAAAAGGACAGTCTTAATACAACTGGATGTCCTATTCTGTATTTTAAAATTAAAAATTATAAAAAATATTATTTAATTTAAATTAATATTTATCAATATCAAAGAAAAGAGCTGTCTTAAGGCACCTAGAAGTCCTTTTCTGATATTTTTAAATATTTTTTATATAATTTTGAAATAATAGGATTATAAATTAAATATATTTTGAATTTTTTTAATTTTTAATAATAGAGACAATTTATAATTAAAAAGTACCAATTTTGGGTGTTGTAGGGGTGCTAATCCTTCCCTAAACGTAATCGACCACGAATCCCTTTTTATTATTAAAAAGAACGAATTTTTGGTTATAAACGCAGATCAGTTCATTTTTTTATTGGTGTTTTCTTAAAACTCTTTTAAAAAAATAATTTTTAGGTATTCGACCTACATGACCCAAAAGGTCGATGGCGACTCCCAAATTATTTTCAAAACCATTTATTCACATCAATTTTTCACCAAATAAATATTTCGTGTCCGGACGAAAACCAGTTACGACAATGCTGATAGGAAGAAAGATATCAGCCAATTCTTGTCTCAAGATGTACTTCCCCCCAACCCTTCCCTTTTCTAGTTCTCTTCCATTTGTTCTTTTGTTTTTTTATTTTTGAAAATGTATTCTTATTATAAACTTACCAATCTTTCATTTTTTTCTTGTTTGATCTTTAGATTTACCGAGATGAAATCAAGGCGATGATAAATCACAAGCGCCGCCGCCTCATCGTCAACATCTCCGATCTCCACTCTTTTAATAACCTGGCTCCTAGGTCCGCTGTTTTTTTTCCTTTTTCTCTTCCCTTGTATTTTTTCCTTCACTTTAAGCGTTGGCTAATTTAAACTCATTTAGGTTTTTGTTCTGAGTTTTTAGGATTCTGAAGAATCCGAGTGAATTTATGCAACCATTTTGCGACGCCCTGACGGAAGCTGCTAAAAGCATTGACCCAAATTACTTGAAAGAAGGGGAAACTGTTCATGTGGGATTCGAAGTTCCTTTTGTTTCTCGTCGCGTCACTCCCGGAGAGCTCCTTTCCGAATTCATTGGTTCCATGGTGTGTGTCGTTGGCATTGTCACCAAATGTACGATTACTCGACCCCCCCTCGCCCTCTTTGTTTTCCTTCTAATTTGAAGTATAATTACATAATTCTTTGTTTGTTCATATAATGTGCTAAAGCTGAATGTTGTGATTTTGATAAAAGCGGATACATTCTTTGAGAGTTGCTTAGTTTGGATTTTTAAAGTTCATTCTGATTTTTGGAAACTTTGCCAATCCATTCTTTTGCTGCGTTCTGCTTTGTATATATTTAACATGATTCTATCTCAATTTTGGTTCTCTGGTAAGACCAAAGGTTGTCAAAAGTGTTCATTTTTGTCCTGCCACTGAAAACTTCACCGTTCGGGAATATCGAGACATTACGTCCAACAATGGTTTGCCAACTGGGTCTGTGTATCCTACCAGGGTAATTTCCGTTGTTTAGATCTCCTCATATCAGTGTGGCTATTGGATTAAGCATTGTCTCATGGGACATGGGGTAATATTCTTTCAGGATGAAAATGGCAACTTATTGGTGACTGAATATGGTTTGTGCCATTACAAAGATCACCAAACCTTATCAATTCAGGAAGTACCTGAAAATGCTGCACCTGGCCAGATTCCTTGAACCTTTGATGTCATAGTTGAGGATGACCTGGTTGATTCATGCAAACCTGGAGATCGTGTGGCTATTGTAGGGATATATAAAGCTCTTCCAGGAAAAACCAAGGGAAGCGTCAATGGTGTTTTCAGGTATCACTTATGCAGTGCATCATTTGAAAGTAATTCTTCTTGAATAAGTTGCAAATACAAGTACCATTACATTCGCAGACCAAAATACCCGATAACTACGTTCAAGTAAAAAATTACAACATAATCTTGAATGAGCAATTTTCATTACATTAATTCTTATTCCTTATAGTTAGAGTTTTTTCAATTTCTGATCCTGAATGAGCAATTTTCAAATGCAGGACTGTTCTTATAGCTAATAATGTCTCTCTTCTGAACAAAGAGGCTAATGCACCTATCTACAGCCCAGAAGACCTGAAAAATATTAAGGAGATAGCTGAGGAAAATGACACATTTGACCTGCTTGGTAACTCTCTTGCACCTTCAATATATGGGCATTCCTGGATAAAGAAAGCTGTGGTTTTACTGATGCTTGGTGGAGTGGAAAAGAATTTGAAGAATGGCACTCATTTACGAGGGTTTGTTGCACTCTTACATTTTATGTGTCTTTGGAGTTATATGTCCGATAAATAACTTGCCTGCTGATTGTTATTCCTTCCTTTCTACTGCCACTTGATTCTTCTCTGTTTATACTTTATTCAACTATACGTCTGTCTTAGATTAGGTAAACTATTGACATTAACTAAATTGCAACAGTTTATGCAGAACTCAGAAATGGCAGTTCAAATGCAAAGGTTTGTTTTCATAATCAACTAACAAATACCTTGATATACCTACCTCAGTTGGTAATTCTAATATTAGACTGGTATTTGTAGACTGATGGAACTCTTCCAATTACAGCTAGAACTTTGGTAACAATTATTCGTCTGTCAACTGCTCATGCAAAGTTGAAGTTGAACAGGAAGGTAATCAATTCTTCAAAATAAAGAAGCCATTTATTGTAATGTGATGGTATTTGGGATTTGTGTCCATGTTCATATAATTTTCATTTTCAAAACTTTCTTTTATTACTCATTAAATTCCATTTTTATTCTTTAGGATCAACTGTAATCACAACTATTATGGTGATTTTATATTTATTTGAATCGCATGTTTTGTCCTTCTTGGGGTTCATTCATTATATTTCCTTTTGTATTCATTTAGGCTTTATGGATTTTATTCATACTTCCCTTGCAAGATGACTTTTCATGGCAGGTTAGAAAAGTTGTTGTTGATGCTGCTCTGAAAGTTCTAAATTTTGCTATTTATCATAAAGAATTGACTGAAATGGACTTTGAAGAAGGGAGAAAACGAAGAGCTGATCACCAAGGGTGAGCATGCTATAATCCTTTTAAAAAAATATGGATTTTACAAGAGCAAAATAAAGCATTACTTTTGGATTATCTTAATAATGTAGAAATATTTCCTTTTAAATTTGTGGCTCGCCTTCTATTCTTTTTTTGCTTTAATTAGCCCAACTGCAGATGCTATGGAAGTAGATGATCCTCCAATAGCTGAGCGGGCTACTGCTACAGGCTCTATCGAAAGGTCAGAGACCTAATAAACACATCAATTATCCCTCGGAATCAGCTCTACTGTATAATTTCACATGTTCATTTGATGTTCCTTTTTGTGTCTCCTTGTTGATGGATTGCAGAATTGAAGCTTTTAAAGCTATATTTGGTCAGCATATGCGTGGGAACCACAAGGATCCTAAAACTATTGCAGAAGTAAAGGATGTTGTCAACGTTGGAGCTGATGTCCATTACTGAAGGGCTGAAATCATGTCTATATTAGAGGTAATGTGCACAGATATGGTTGTCTGAGATGAGAATAGTAGTATGAAGTTTTGATATTCTAAATGATGAATGGCCTTTCTTTATCCCCTTATTGGTTATAACATTTTGAAGATCATATCTACTGGAGCTTCAGACTACAAAGTTACATGATCTGTTTTCCAACTTGCCAATTAGGCAGGTTATGTTGTAAATTTGTAATGACGTCCACTTTTTTCACAATTTTCAGAAATTGCAAGATGATAATATATTGATGATAGCTGGAGAAACCGTGCATATGATTAGTTTGAGATTGTAAGAGAAGACCTAGATTAGCCAAACTAAGCGGGTATGGAGCTGCTCTTCTGTCGTGCAATCATGTAGCGGCACTATGGGAGTGAGGATGGATCAGTTTCAGTCTGGTTTACAAAATTCATGATTTAGTCTAAGATTATCTTTTAGGGTATAGTTGATGCTCTGTGTATTACTACTTAGTTTATTTCGATCATTTAATGTTTTTTATCCTATCAATTTATTAATTGGCAATGCGATCATTTATATGTATGAAAAGTCAGTGGAAAAGCAAAATTGAAAAATAATAAATAAATTATCAACTCATGTTAACGCTTTAAACCCGAGCAATACAGAACGAAACATTACATTGACAAAGCAATGATTTTTCTCTCCTGGAAGAAAATTATTTGGAAATTCAAAAGAAACAGGCAAATACAACCATAGAAGCCAAGGCAGCAACAAGTGCAGCCGGAACACCCATAGCCCCTGCACCACTTTCCATTGGTGACGGTGCAATTACTCCTTGATCCTCCCTCAAAGCTGCCTCTCCGCTCGCGAAAACAGCAAGCACCGTGATGTAGGCAATCAAGACTATGCTCATTTTTCTGCCCTCCATTTCTAATCAACTCAGCTAAACCAATACCAAGTGAGAGAGCTAACTGAAACGAAACCGACTTCAAATGGTTTTTATAGACCAAGACCAAGCTGCATTACTCTAATGATAATACTATTTTTGCCAGATTTGTTTAGCTGGTTTAACCACAAACAAAATCTTTCAAAGGCACTGTACTCTGTTGTCATTTAATTATTTTATTTTATTTTATTTTCCCTTTGTTAACTGTATACCAGCCTGAACTTACTCATTGGATAATTGGGTTTTGGTTGAATTATTCATGGAAACTTGAACTTATATTTTAAAAAATTCCCCCCTCCCTTAATCATTGTCAATCAGTTTATTGGCAACTTGTAAATGGGGAGCATGCTAGAGAATCACCTTAAACATTTTTTACAATGATAAAATAGACATTATATGGGCATCTTAAGACATCATTTTAGATATAAAGTAATATGGGTTAGTAGCCTTGATTAAATTTTACATGGGCAGTGTTTGGTTTATTTAGCACCTTTCTTTGTAAACAATTTATTGCTTTTGGGAGCAGAATACACTAAACATAGCAGCAAAAAAGAGATTAAAAATCATAATAGATATTTTATATCGGGGCCAGGTTCAAAATATGTCGAATACAATAAGAGATCCAAATTGCATGGAAATTAATCTGATCAAATTACAAAACAAACTGTTTTGGGCCATGAAATTTTAGAGAGATCCCAACAATACAATGGCAAATTACAACTCGTTGGTTAACTTTTTAGCAAAATAAACAAAAAATGGCAAAACCTTTCTACCAAGAAATTACCTTACATGATGAACAACATTCTGGATAGCCGGAAAAAAATTCAACAACCCGAAGATCAGCTAAGAGAGATTGAGGTTCTCATAATCTCAGCTCAAGACCTCAAGAACGTGAAGCACTTGACCAAAATGAAAGCATACGCAGTAGTCTACGTGGAAAAGGACGTTCACGTGACCAAAACCCACATAGACGAGCACGGAAGGACCAACCCCACTTGGAACGAGGTGGTGAAGGTGAAGTTCCACGCGAAGCTGGCGGAGAACGACGTGTTGGCAGCGGTGAACGTCGACATATGCGCGCATGGCCACGTGAGGGAGAAGCCAGTTGGGAGTGCGAGGGTTTTGCTTTGCAATGTGTTGAAAAGAGGGGATGCTTCTGAGCCGGCCGATAACCCAATTCGGCGCTTGACGGTGCAGGTTTGGAGGAGTTCGGTTAGGCCACAAGGGTTGCTTAACTTGTGGGTTCCGCCAACTGGGAGGTTCTTGATGAGGAGAGAGAGTGTCGTTTAGCGTGAAGGAGGTGGACGAGGAAGAAATGGCTGAAACAGAGTTGGTGAAGGCGCTCGGAGGAGGGGTGAGTAATGGCGGTGAAGGTGGTTGCTGTTCTTGTATGTGCATGAAAGACGTGTGTCAAAATAAAACTTTTGTTTAGTAGTAATACAGTTGTGTTTTTTTTGTTCTCCAGTGATATCGAGTAATATTACAAATTGTAGGTTAAGACATGTTTGAAGGTTGAGAAGAAAATGAATGCTAATCTTTATGAAGTATGTCATTCTAACTTCATGTACAACTTCTTTTTCTCCCCTAAATGATGTCTCATGTTTTGCATCGTTGGAACTTGGAAAGCATATTTAATCCCCATATGAGTTGATGGGGTTCTTTACTAAAAACATATTTGAGAAGAAAGTTTGGGAACGTTTGCTAGTCATTTTGGACTTTTAGCCCATATGGATCAGAGCTTATAATGGATCTTTGGTTTCACTTCTTAGAAACGATGGGTTCATCATTTTTTCTTCAAATTTCATTGAAGAGGTTAGAACTAACATAGCAAGTTCGCAACCAGCCGCCGTTACTTCCTCCGTGACCAAATGGCCAAGGCGCTGGTCTACGGAACCATTTATTATGAATCTAATCTTCAACGTAGCCGATAAAAAGATGACTCCGTGGCCCAATAAGGCGCTGGTCTACGGAACCAGAGATTGTGGGTTCGATCCCCAGCGGAGTCGTACATCACAGAAGATAACAATTTTAAGAATTAATAATTTTCAAAAAAAATAAATTATCCGCCGTTAGTTCTACATTTGGCTCCGTGGTTCAGTGTATAAGGCGCTGGTCTACGGAACCAAAAACTCTGGGTTTGATCCCCAGCGGAGTCACTAATGTTGAAAATTTTGTTTTTGCTCTCTCCTGTTAGAATTCTCACTAAGCAGACCCCGGAACAGACATCATGACCCAAACCCAGCGGAGAAGGCATCTCCGTTATTTTTTTGTAACTTCAATGTTCTGCTTCTGTTTTCTCAAAATAAAACTTCATATCAAAGAGCAATTGCCATATAAAATCAATCATCAATACCATGAAATTGATTTCAGCAAATATTTCAATTGCTAATTTTTACAGTTACAAAGCATATCTAAATCCCAACATTCAACTTCTATCAAATTTAGCCTGCTGACAGTTAATAAAAATCTGACATAACCCCTATAACATGATCATTGGCTAAAATGTGTTCTGTTGGGAAATCCGAACTCGTTATGATTTTCTACGCCAATGCTGCAAACTCCTGTACTAGTCAACCACAATATGAAATGAATTTTGACAGCAAAATCAGCCTCAACCAAAAAGGACAGAAACGTGGACTGCAATCACAATATGTTTGATAAGAATGGTGAAAACGACAGTGAATATATCTATTCAAGTGAGGAAAAACTAAAAATTGTTATGCTATAAGTTAATAAACAATAAAAGGGGGGGGGGGGGTCATGTTTTCATTCCAGAAAGAACCGATGATGGAGCCTATGGAATGCTTGTGCTTAGACAAAGCAACTACTCATAGATTAAAAGCCCAATCCTTGCTAATAAAAGCAATGCACAGATCACCTTTCCATCTCTACCCAATCAAGTTTGTTCTGTTTTTGGTGCAGATTTCAGCTTCTCCAGTTGTTTCCGAAGATAAGCTTGCCTGAGTTTCTCGCGACGAGCCATTGCTTGCTCCTGCCTTCGTAATTTAAGCTCAGACACCCTCTCCCTCTCTTGATTTGCTTCTTCATGAACTTCTCTGTTAACAAACATCAATTAAATATTTTAAGGCTTTCATTTTTAGTATGAGTAATCCAAACACATTCTTTTTAGCTTAAGTTTGAAGTTCATATTTTTAATCATTATTCATTACTTTCAATCTTCTGTAATGTCTTAGATAACCATATTCACATATCAACTTTTCTACATAGTGTGATCATGGACTACCGACAATCATATTCATTTTACCACTCCATCAGGCAAATAAATCATTAAGAACAAGCAAGATGAAAACAACCAGCCAGTTATTGAGTGTAGCAACGAATTCAAGAAGGGGTAGCAACTCTGGGCTATTCACCAACAATCGATTCCCACATTTATCTTAAAATTATACAGAATTTAACCTTAAATCCATGTGCACTCCACAATGTATAATGTCAGGTGATCTACGGCTAATGATGGGAACGGATGAAACAACTTGGTACTAGAAGAATTGCTTCACTACACTAACTGGTTAAATCTTTTAGACCTCAAATAAACTATAATCAAAAGCTACAGGCAACAGGAACATAGTAAACTCCATCAAACATTTCATGACTAAGTTAGCATGAATTGAAATAAGATTACCTAAAAAGAAAACTTTAAATCCTCACCTTACAAAACGCTTATGCTCATCGTTGTCAATGATTCCAGCTGTTCTTCCAGGCCCTACAAACTTGGTGTTAAACAAAGAAGCACCGTCATCATTCTCAGCGCCTTCATCTCCTGCTTGTAAATTATCCGAAGCATGATTACATGATTCAAAACGAGGCTGCTGGGATTCCTCCTCCTCAATGCCCTTCCTGAAAAAATCAACACAATAGTTCTCCTTATCTTCCTCATCCGACAACTCCCCTCTCATTAACTTATCATATAATTCAGCTTTCTTCTCCAGTGCCGCGTAACTGGCTGATCCATCCTTCACCGCCTTCAGTTCCAGCTTGTCCCTATAATCAAATGAACAAAATTGAGAGACCCAAAATGAAAAAAAAAATATATAAAGAGGCTAATAATGAAGCAAAATACTTGAGGGCGCGAGCGTCAACGCCGGAGTTCTTGAAGGAGAAGGTATCGTGAGGGGCGATTTTTTTCTTGGCGCGGTGGTACTCAACATCGGGACCGTTTAATTCCTTGGATTTCTTGGATTCTTCCTGGGATTTGTAGAGATGGGCTTTGAGTTCGAGGATGGAGGAGGCGCCGACGCCTTCGATAGCGCGGTGCTTCTTGGGCATGATCGAAGATTCCGTTAGCCATCCTAGCGACTCCACCACCACCCTCTTCTTTTTTTCTTCATCCACCATCTTCCCCTACGATTCAGATATCCACTATATTCTCTCTACTCCTGAGATTTCTATTGCTAAGAAACGAAATAATTTATGAGCAACAAAAATTTCTGCATCTGTCGTCGTAATTGCCTGCTTTCAAAATCCCCCAAGGATGAAAAGATCTCGAATCGTCCACCCAAGAAAATTTCGGGTCGGGTTGTTTATAATTATGGATAAATACAGACGCGTGAAAACACGCGGATTAGCTGACTTGCAGGTCTGGGCTTTCTGGATTTAAGAATGTTCCATTTTGGGTTCTAAAGAATTGGGTCTTTCTCTTCGGACTTTAATGTGCAAAACTAATTATTTTCTTCTATTATGAAATGCCGGTGCCCCTTTCAACTTATTTCTCTCTTACTCATTTTATTGCTAAATAAAATTCCTTTTCATACATGAAATTACGTACAAACCATTTTGTCTCGCAATCATTATTATATATATATGCTTGTCAAGCACATTAAGCTTTCGTAATCACCAAGAGGATCAACTCGTCTTTTCCTCTAAACGGCTTGAGCCACAGGAATTCAATATTATTTCTTCCTTTGTGATCAAACCGCCAGCAGTTTCCCAAGAAAGCTGTATAAGGATTGTGCCTTCTCAAGGTTAATTTATAAAATCCGTAAATTTAATTGAATTGTTTGAATATAATATATGCAGTCCCCACGGCATATACTCATAAACAAATATATCTTAATTATTTTTCCTTAATATTTTAATCAGTTGATGAACCCCAGCAGAGTCAAACAAATTCAATGTCCTTCAATATTGCTTCTTCGGGTGGAGAAAATGCTGTGGGAAATAAATAAATAATAGTTGTTTCCTCGTAAAGGAAATGTGCATAAATAATATATATACAGATTACTTGCCAGCGAAAGTGAAGTTGTTTATTGTCAATTCAAATTACATTCATGCCAACTCAACCGATGAATTTAACCATATAATATGCTAATTAAGCTATTGGTATAAAATTGTTCATTGATTCCGGGAAGAAACTACCCATCTCTGTATATGAAAAGACGAGAAAAATATATATATTATTTCATAATTTGTATGGCTAATCAAAGAATAATAAAGTTTGCTGATCGAGTTTATTTCAGTTCATAAAATTATTATATATTTTTCTAGCCCCACGTATCAAATCACCATTCTTATTTTTACGAGTCAAGTATAATTTATTTATTTTTAAAAAAAGTATTAAAATATTTTTATAAATTATTTTTTTATGTAAATAGAAGTTCGTTAGTTTTATTTTAAAAAAATGTATCACTAACTATACTCTCTCTCCTATTTTCTTCACCTAACTTTCAATTTACTCACTAAAATTTATAAATTGAATCATTTTGCTCACTCTGTCGTTAATTACTTAACAATGTTATGACATGGCACAAAAAATGGCATAAGCATCAAAACGACGTCGTTTTGAAAAACTCAAATATACACCAAAACGACGTCCTTTCGAATACATTATAAAATCCTTTTTTTCTTCTTCTTCATTTCTTTATTTTTTTTCCCTTTTTCTTTCCTCCCATTTTCTCTCTGCTTTGCAACCAGTTGCCGTCGTCGGACACCATGTCATTTTCATTCCGGCCACCGTCCACATTCGTTGACGGTGGTCGTTCGATCCCAAATTTCATGGGTCGGTTCATCTCAACCCCCTGAGCTCGAATCTGGTGATTATTTCACCAGAAAATATCCCAAATCTAATGAATTTAGATTGAAACGTTTCAACTTCCTCACTTTCAATCTCAATTTCATGGACTTCGAAGCAAGTTCCGAGGAAATAGAGGTCGGATTCGGACTCAAGGTGTCGAGAGGTGAAGCGACCCATGAACTTTGAGATCGAACGACCACCATCTGCGGTGAGCGACAGTGGCCGACAATGGCATCCGGTCACCTTCAGTCTTTTTGTTAATGACATTAGAGAGATAACAAGGGAGTGAGCAAAATAATTCAATTTGTAAAGTTCTGTGAGAATTAAAAAAAAAATTGAAAGTTGGGTGGTGAGGAAAATAGAATAGAGAGTATAATTCAGTGAGGAACGGTGTAATTTACCCTAAAAAATCCAAAATTACAATGATAATTTACAACCATAAGTGTAAACTAAACGTATAATTAGGACAATTTTTATAATCATTGACATGAAACTAGTCACTTAAGATTATATGAGGAAAATGTTAAGAACGCATACAAGCTTGAACAAAATAAAGATGTAAATATATCTAATTGCATTGACAAACAAACTACAATAAGGGATCAAGCTAGTGAAAGATCTCCGACAATCTCGAATCAGAGTCGAGTGTTGTGCGAAAACTATCTTCGAACGTAAATCACATATCTGAATTCGCCTGAGAGTCTAAAGCATGGCAGATCACCAGAATAACAAATAAAGCGTCATCTTAACCGGTCGAGACGATGTCAAATAAAATCATGAGAAAAATTAAACAAAAAAAGTGGTCAAACGACCAAGAGATAATATTAAAAACGTGTCAAAAGACATAGAAAAACGTACTATAAATATAGATGAAAAGTGACTTCAGTGGTAAATGAATTGTTATTATTTTTTGAGTTCATGGGTTCGAGCACCATGAATGTCAGAGGTGTAAGCGTTTAATGTGAAATGGTTAATAGATATATTTGAACATAGAGTACTTTTTTTTAATATATAATACATTGTATTTACCCATATTAATAAAAACAATTACACCATAAAAGTTAACGAAAGGAAAAATATTTATATAAAAATATATTTAGAAATGAATCATAATTATCTTTAAAAAGATGGAGTGCTAATTTTTTTTTGTTTAAAAGTAATTTTGAATGAAAAATAGGTTGATTAGAGTGACTAAGTTTTTATTAATATATTTTATAACTATATAATTTTTTGTTATATCCAAATAATTCCTTCTTTAAAAAAGAAGAGACTAATGTAGGTTACATAGCTATTGAACGTTCCCTTCTTTAATATTATTTGATAATTTATAAAATTTTAATTTATTTTTTTATTATTTTTGTTAACTAAATTAATATACTTATTTGTAATATCTAACTTTTAATAATATACATGCATAATAGATGTCATGCTAAGACCGAAAAATTGGGAAGAGGATGAAAATAATAAGGATAAACTATATGTTTAGTACTTAACTTATTACTTTCGTGCCGTCTCAATATCTAAACTTTTATTTGTTTCATAATCACAATTAACATTTAATTCATGTTCATTTTGGTATCGTACCATTAAAAATTTAACATAACTATTGCACGTGACATTTTTTGTAGGTAAGTTAGATCATTCATTATTCAACTACATTCTCACTCTTATTTTGAATATTATAGTTTAAATTTTTTCAATTTAACTACTTAACTTTTAAACAACTCATGTTTTAATCACTCTAATTTATTTTACTAATAATTTTTATGACATGACATTTTTTATTTTATTATTAAAAAATTAAAATTAAAAAGTTAATTTGGTTAGCTAAAGTGATTAATTTAGGAGTAATTTGAAAGTTAAATAATTAAATTAAAAAAATTAATAACTAAAATAGGAGTGAGAGATAGTTGAGTGGTTAATGATGTAATTTACCCAAAAAATTATCACGTTGCAACAGTTCTGCTAAATTTTTAACGGTATGTACCAAAACTAAACACAAAGTAAACGTTATATGTGATTTTAAAATAAATGAAATTTAGGTACCAAAATTGGATAAATGTAATAGTTTGGGTACTAAATGTATAGTTTTTCCAAATAATAAATATGCGAGTAGAGCCATTGAATTTGGTTGGGTTCCCCGCCACCACTAGGACACAGACTCAAGCCATTTTTTAACTTACATATTTTAACTGTTTCCAAATATATAAAAGAGAAAATAACCTCAGTGATCGAAAATGTCTTATAATATACGATTTTAATTAATTTTTTTTGATTTGTCAAAATGACCAACAAAATCGCAATGTGATCTTAAATTCGCAATGCGAACTCTAATTTTTCAACTCAGTTTCTAAATTCGCAACGCGATTTTGCGATAGTCCAAGTTCCCGTTGTGATTTTCCAAATTTACGTTAGTTCAAATTCGTTGCGATAGTTCAAGTTCACATTGCAATTTTCTAAATTCGTTGCGATAGTCGAAGTTCGTGTTGCGATAGTCGAAGTTCGCGTTGCGATTTTTTAAATTCGTTGCGATAGTCCAAGTTCACGTTGCGATAGTCGAAGTTCGCGTTGTGATAGTCGAAGTTCGCGTTGCGATTTTCCAAATTCGTTGCGATAGTCCAAGTTCACGTTCGAAGTTCGCGTTGCGATTTTCTAAATTCGTTGCGATTGTCTAAGTTCACGTTCGAAGTTCGCGTTGCGATTTTTCAAATTCGTTGCGATAGTCCAAGTTCACGTTCGAAGTTCGCGTTGCGATTTTTCAAATTCGTTGCGATTGTCCAAGTTCACGTTCGAAGTTCGCGTTGTGATTTTCGAAATTCGTTGCGATAGTCCCAGTTCGAAGTTCGCATTGCGATTTTCTAAATTCGTTGCGATAGTCCAAGTTCATGTTGCGATAGTCCAAGTTCGCGTTGCGATTTTTCAAATTCGTTGCAATAGTCCAAGTTCACGTTCAAAGTTCGCGTTGCGATTTTCCAAATTTGTTGCGATAGTTGAAGTTCGCGTTGCGATTTTTCAAATTCATTGAGATTTTCCAAAATCGCAACGACTGGTGGTATTGCATTTGTTTCTTATGAATTTTCTCTAAAAAGATAGAATCTGAGCGGACGTGTTGAAGACACGTATTACCACAACCACGAGACGGCGGCGGCGGCGGTGCGCGAGAGTCCCCTTGTTCTCTTCCACTCAACAAGGAAGTGAGAAATTCAAGCCTTAAATACTCATTCCCAATAGTATTTCCAATACTATGTGGGATTGAGCATTGCCAACACTTGGGAATCTTTTACACTATCGCAACACATTCTTTATTGTTTCAAACTAAGATCTTACAAATGGCTTGAGAATCTTATATACTATCGCAACACATTCTTTATTGTTTCAAACTCCACGTGAATTTGAAATAGTTAAAATGTAAACTTGTTTTGAATTTTTCACTATCGCAATACTTTTTCACTATCGTAACAACACGTTTTTCAAACTCTCGCAACACATTTTAACTATCGCAACACATTTTTTAAAATCGTGTTGCGAATCTTACAATCGCGTTGCGAATTTGAAAACTGAGTTGAAAAATTAGAGTTCGCGTTGTGATTTTGTTGGTCATTTTGGTAAATCAAAAAAAATTGGTTAAAATCAAATATTATAAGGCATTTTCGGTCACTGAGATTATTTTATGTCTGTTCTATTTGGATGTTTAACAGATAACAACGAAGAAATGTCCTTTATTTGTTGTTGCTTTTGCTTTGGGTGCGGAGGCAACTAAACAAAGAAATGTCAGGTAAAGGGTTCTGTCTGTTGTTTAGTTATTTTGCCCAAAGAGTTTCTGAACTCATAGAGGCTATTTGACATAACTGATACCAATTTCATTTAATATTTTTTTTCTGACACTGTTTGATCAATATTTCTTGAAGTAGCATTCTTTCTGTTGAGTTGGCAAAGGCGCGTCCATGGGGACGCGCTTTATCCGTGATTTCGTTGAGTTAGATGTCACGTGTGGAAGGCGCATCCCCGGAGACGCGCCTTTCGCCAGCTCGACTGCCACGTGTGTAATTTAGTTATGTTATTTAAATGTTTCATGGTTGTTACATACATATTTTTAATGTTAATTTTTATTCACATTTAACATTAAATATTTGATAAATGTTTTTAAAATACAAATTATATTATTCAAAATTTAAAATAGAAATAAAAATAATATTATTTGAAATTTAAATTTAAAATATAAATTATAGTATTCGAAATTTAACATTAAATTTCAACTTAATATTCCAATTGTATTCGAAATTAAAAGTTATATTCCAATTATAGTTCACAATACTTAAATTGAAATTAAATTTATCCATACATATGATTTTATCATTAACATACGCGCCTTCAAGTCCCCTAAATATTTTTTTTTTACTTTTAAATACATAAATAATAATATAATCAAAATCAAAAATAATAATATAACCATATGTGTAATATTATAATTTCATACATTTTTTATATATTGTTATATCATATTAATATAGATAATTCACTCTACCTTTAACACACATTAACAAAATACATTTGATAATTCTTACTTTATAATCGAAACATTTTACATAATATATTATTAATTTATAATAATAATAAAAATAAAATATTTATTATTAAACAAAATACGTGGCAGTCGAGCTGGCGAAAGGCGCGTTCTCGGGGATGCGCCTTCCACACGTGACATCCAACTTAATGAAAATACATGTAAAACGTATCTCCGAGAACACGCCTTTATCGGCTCAACAGAAAAAGTACTATTTTGACAAATATTAGTCAAATGTGTTATTAAAGGAAAATAGTGTCATGTCAAATAGCCATAGAAAGCTTCAGCATCAGCTCTGCTCTGTCCTCGGGAATTTAAGTCCGCAGGGATTCCATAATTTTATATTTATCAATATTATTTAACCTTTTTATATTATAATTTAAAACTAATTATTTTTAAAAGTCTTATTTTATAACTCATCAAGTGATTAAAAATGTATATATTCTTAATAATTAATAAAAAAAAATCTAAACAGAATATATTTTATAATGACCTTAATTTATTTACAAAAATCATATTATTATAACCAATGCTAGCAGTTGATGGTTACGGGTTACTCCTAAAACAATTAAGAAATCCAGTAGCGTTAAATTACGTTTTCTTTCATCAAAAAATTATAAAATTTTAAGCAAGAATTTGCACAGAAGAAAAACCAGCAACAGATACAAAGGTTGAGTTCATAAATTTAGATTGGTTGGTTGAGCTAATTGCATGGGAAATTAAAATGCCACACAGGCAGCAGCATCAACGAGGCAAGGGTCCACTCTATGGGACGGATTTTACATCCCCACTGTTTTTCACTTTATTTATTACCAAAATATCACCCGTGTTGGTGAATGTGTCAAAAACAATACATTACACTCCAGTGAATTTAACAAAAACCAAGTATTGAATTAATATCTTAGCTATTTTCAGCTCCTAAACAAATCATTTATATAAACCGTCTTAAAATTATACATACAAGTATAATTAAATAACGTAGTCTTAAAATGGTCAAAATAAAAATCATAAATTATATCGATAAGTTATTCATAATATAATAATTAATAGAAAAAGTTTACTCAATATATTTAACAATGACTGTTTCAATTAAAATTAAATTTTAAAATCTAAAATTTAAAATAATATAATGAAAATATATAAATTAAATATATAATTTATACATAATATAAATATCGATTAATATTTTGACTGATAAAATTTTATATTACTCCATAAATAAAATAAAATAAAACTATTACTTAGAATGGTTTTTTTTTTATTAAGATGTTACTTAGAATGGTTGGATATATCGCCATCTTACCTTTTCTTAATGATCTTAGTCAATGATTAAAAACTCTAATCAATTATTGAACGAAAGGAACTTTAATTTTAAATCGATTGTATCTCAATTACACGTATAGAATCAAACAAGTTTTCAATTTTAAATTGGATCTATATGATATACATCCGATCTAATATTCTTGCATACTAATCTAGAAGGTTTTAATTATGAGTAATCAATTCAGTATAATAAATGAAATGAAACCCACATCCTGATCCTGGGGATAGTTGACCTGACCTCATATTGTCTTGTATTTTTTTCAAGTCCTCCTCATCTTTTCTTACGGTGTTATTGGCCATGTTGTTTTACTTAATATAAAGTATTTGTTTTATTATTAAAAATAAAAACTAATTATAAATTAAAATTTAAAATCAATTTGAAATAGATTTAATAATAACATTTTAAAATTATCGATAACTGTTTATACGCTGCAATTGATTCCAATTTATTCGATTTCCTTATAACCCTAAAACAACCAGAAATAAAATACAATGAAATTGAAAATACAATTATTATTTTTTAGGTCTAAAACATCAACACAAATAATCAATCCCCACCACCAACCAATTCATGAAAGAAGAAGAAGAAGAAACTATCAGAACCGTCCATCAATTGTATATACACAATAATGCCCACACACAAAAGAATCATGACCACAGTGCAACATTTTTAACTGTTCCAGCCTTGAAGGACGTGATAAGCACAGCAAACGACAAAACCCCCGGACAGCACCAAGTTTACCGAAGAAGAAGAACACACATTGAAGGGTGTTTTGGTCAATTACAGGAGTGATTGGGATAACGTGGGCACCCGTCTTTGGGACAGATGGTCGGGCAGTACATGATTTCATCGCAGCCGCCGGTACGGTGCCTCTTGAAATCGAGCACAGTGACGAACATGGCAATGAAAAGCACCAGATGATTCAAGGCGTACCTTTGGCCCACGCATTGGTGGGGCCCAGCTCCAAACGCCAGGAAGTTCCGTTTGTAGATCAGGATCGAACCGGTCCGCCTCCAGGAACCCCTGGAAGGATGATTCGTAAACCGAGGGGAACACAATGGTTCCCTTGGGAATCGTGTACGACTCAGTCAACGGGAAATCCTTCATCGCAATGTGCGGCACTAGCGTCGCCGGCGGCCGATATCTTATGACTTCACGTGCCACAGCTTGCGTATACTTCATTTCCCTCAATTGTTCCGATCTTATCAAAGAGTCCGATTCCGGCGACCATATACTCGAAACTTCCTCACGAACTCTCCGGAGAACATCGGGATGAGAGTCGAGGAGGGACACCGCCCAGAGGAGCGACGAAGTGGAGGCGTCTTGAGCGGCGAAGAGAAAATCAAAGAGATAACTGCCAATTTCATAGTCGGAAGGCGGCGCCGTTTTGGACTCCGTGATTTCTCTAACAGTTTCTTGCATCCAAAAATCGATTAAACAAGAAGGCTCGTCTCCTTGGAACATTCTGCTTTTACTTTGAGCAGCGCAATCAGTAAGCGTTTCGACCAACCGCTCAACCGCAAGCCTGGCGTTACGAAACGCGAAACCAGGGAGATCAAAAGGGAGCTTCATCAAACCCGTATTGAAAAGATTATAATCGTCTCTGAACTTGACGCGAGCTTCATTTGACAAATACCTGCCGACAAAAACAGTTTGAGAAGTTTCCAGATTCATGTCGCGAGCTAAAAGACGGAGAGAAATGGATTTTCCCGGTGATTCCGAGGAAAGACGCTCCCACGATTTTAAATGCTCGAGAATAATATTCTGCTGCAATGCGGTGTAGGTTGACAGAGCTCTTGGAGTGAAGTTAGGGGAGATCTGACGGCGTAGATCTTTATGATCTTGTCCGAACATATAAATCAAGTTATGTTCGCCGAAAAGCTTTTTCCCAAAGGGATGTCCCACGAGTAAAAAAGCATCGGGTCGGACGTTGGAGAAGATAAGGTGAGCGAGTTCAGTGTCACGGATAAAGACGATGAAGCGGCCGATGATATAATTAACAGAGAATCCGAGAGAAGAAGCCAAGTGAGCTTGAATTTCCCAGAATCCTGTGGGTTCCATTACTAATGGAATGGCATTGCCGAAGAAAGGAAGGACTATGTTTGGACCAGGAACATTTCGCTTCTTGAGCAAGTAGGAGATCTGTTCTAAGAGAAGGATAAGAACAAAAAGAGTTGCCAAAAATGGAGCGAATGGCGAAAGAAAGGATAAAAAAGAAATCATTTTCTGGAGCTTGGAAAATGTGGAACAAGGGATTATATAGACCAAATTATTACAGAAAGGAGAGCGGAGTCCAAAGGATCTTTTGCTTCATGTAAGTGTGGTTTTAGAGAGTTGTATTACAGTTTGATTGAGATGGAGAGAAAGCAACGCAGAAAGGAGGGAGAGGGATAAATAACGAGGAAATGTCGAAGACTAAAAAGACAACTGGGTGTTGACGTGGCATTGTCAGATTATTTTGAATTCAGATAATACCTCTAGTAAAGCCAGCGATTCGGCATTCGTTTTTTTTATATAACATCACAATATTTTCCAATATTATATATTTGCTAAAGGGCTTTTGTTTTTCTAGAACAAGAAAAAGTAGTTGATCTTTTCGAAGTTTCTCTTTTTGAAAACACTCTTAAGGGTGTCAAAATCTATACAACAAATTGTTAAAAAGTTTTAATTGATATATTTTTTCCTCCTAGATTAGGAGTTAAATACTTATAAATAAATGAAATTCTTATTCCCTTTCTCTAGATAAAAATTGATAAAAAAAATCTTTTAAACGTGGTTTGGTTTTTGTAATGTAAGAATTAAGATTATCAGAATTTTATATTATTTAACATAATATTGAGAATGTTGTATTATTTTGTTTGGTTTATTTGAGAGAAATGTAAGATTGCGATATGTATGAGTATTCTACGGTCGACAAGCACTAATAATCACATAAACGATGAGCACCATTAATTTAATTTATAAAAATTTAAAATTCTAAATAACTTAGCGTATAATTATTATATTAGTTAAAAATCTAAAGGCAAATTATTTAAAATAAAATATTGATTATATTATTTTCATAATTTTTTTGGATTAAATGCATCATTGCCTCCAAAAAATATGTTATTTGTATCGAGTTACTCCCTAAAGTATTTTTCGAAACATTTTGACCCATAAAGTTTAAATCGTTACCTCGTTTACCTAAAACCGTTAACTCCGTTAGAAATAGCAAGGGTAACCTACATATTTAGCCACTTAACTATGTTCACGATTCTATTTTGGTCACCCAACTAATTTTTCCTCTCAAAATCATCACTAAACTTAAATTTTTGTTTGATTTTAATCACGTAAATCGATTTGATTTTTTTTAATTTACTAAATTTTGTTAACTTGGTCCTTTTTTTTTGTTTACAATAATCTCTAAACTTGATTTTCTTTATAATTTTGATTATATGTCGCATGACACAATCTTAAATTTTCATATCATTAAAATAACTAAATATAAGAAAAGTTGCAAAGTTTTGAGAATATTGTGACAAAAAAGTTTCATAATTCAAGTTGAGAAAATGTACTAAAGTGTAAGAAAAAATGTTAATTTATATTTCACATGTATGGACTCTGGAACTCCAATTAGAGTTATTTAATATTATATATAAAATTTAAAAAGTTAATTTATGTTTTGAATAATTCAAATTTTAATGGTCTCAATATATATATATATATATATATAATTCGATTTTCATATTATTTATTAATTTTGAATAGAACGCATGTTGAACATTTCTTAAAAATCATAAGATTAAATACTGAATTTATTTCAGTGGATAATTGCTTAATATGTTTGAGCAATCACACTAATAGTTTTTGCGATGAACCTTAACTAATTAAACAATTTTAACAAGTTTAATTTGCAAAAAATATATTATTAAAATCGAGAGTGAAAAAACTAATTACTAATTGGTCTAGTGAGATGAGACGTTAGAATTTTTAAATAATGTTAAAGGGTTCAAAATTTATTATTGTGAATAAAAAATTAGATTAAAAATACGCATCTATAATAAATCTTTTATAATAATTGTTCTAAATTAGTCGATCAATAAATAAATATCGATGATTAAATACATGAACGAAAGCTTACACAATATAAACCTAATAATTATTATAAACTTGAAAAGAGTTTGTGGTTTTACTTAAAAATATTGACTGATGCAAAGGGTCGTAACATATTATTTTTTTGAAGGAAAAAATAAATAAAAATTAAAAAAATAATTTAATGAATTAAAATATCAACATCAAAGTATAGGTACCATGAACAAAGAGGCTTATGTTTGTCTTCATTAAAAAAGGGTTCAATGTGTCTCTTGTTTGTTATCTTTTAATGGGACAAACATTTTTTATTTAATTTAATTTTGATTGTACCATCTTTATATAAAATTTTAATTAGTATTTGAAATTTTTGAATAAAATATTAAGTCTAAAAATAAAGATAAAAAAATAGCTCGGTTGGGTTTAAATATTCAGGGGTCAAATATGACTCAACATGTTGTTTAATTTATGATATTTATATATTATGTAATTTTTATCTCATATATATAAAATTATAATGTAAAAAATATTAGCTTGGTTAGGTTTAAATATTCAGGAGTTGACTATTTGTGTGTCGAGTTAAAAATGTGATATAAATGAATTGTTATTTATTTATAGTTTTTAAAAATAGATCGAATCGATTTAGGTGACCAAAAAAAAAACAATAACTTAAGTTTAGTGATGATTTTGAGAGAGAAAATAGTTGAGTAACCAAAACATAATCGTGAAAATAGTTAAGTGGCTAAATATATAGTTTACTCTTGCTATTTTTATCGGAGTTAACGGTTTGGGACAAATGAGGTAACGATTTAAACTTCAGAGGGCAAAACATCTCGAAAAATACTTCAGAGGAAACTCTATACTAATGACATACTTTAAAGGGGCAATTATGCATTTAACCATAAAAGATTATGGAAAATAATGTAATTAGTATTTTATTTTAAATAATTTAACTTTTGAATTTTAACTAATTTATAATTATATTTTGAGTCCTTTAGAATTTTCACTTTTATAAATTAAATTAATAGTATTCATCGGTGCTCATCGAGCGTTGTAGAATTTTTCATACAATATTTGGTTGAATGAATATAATATAAGAAAAATATATGTTTTACTAAAGGAAGATGCTGACATGTTCGACGAGCACGGATGAACATCGTTAACGATGAGCACTATTAAAATAAATTATAAAATATTAGATTATAAAGTACTAAACATATAATTATACATTAGTCAAAAATCTAAACATAATTTAATTAAGAATACAATATTTATAAAAACATTAGTTTTGAGGGTAAACTATCCATTGACCACCTAACTATTTACTCCTTTTACTTCAACAATAGATTTTTCAATTTTGTCAATTGAGTCACCTAACTATTTAAATCTTGTCAATATAGTCACCTATCGTTAAATGTTAATGGAGGAGATGACACGACAATTAATAAAATTTGTATAATTACATATTTAGTCCTAATTACTTACACATTCTATTATTTTGGTCCTAACTTTTATTTAATTCAAGAAATTTAATTCTCAATCCGATGGCGACATCTGTCACTGTGTGATTGGATTTTTTAATATTTTTATTTAATAAATTTACCATCTAATCAAATGGTGCCAAGTGTCATCAATTAAATTAATGAAAAATAAATTAAATCAATAATCGTTGCAAGTGAGGTTTGAACTTGAGACTAAAGCTGAAAAATTTAGTACTTTAACCATTAAGCTAGACAATTAAATTTGTCTAATATACAAAACATAATCTATATAATTTATAATATAGTTAATGGTAATAACTGACCTTATAAAGACTCAAACATGAAATATTAACATAGTATGAAAATATAAAATATATATAAACATATATTATAATCAACTAATAAACGAACATGTTTTGTTTATATTTTAAATCACATTTAATGCACAAATAAAAGTAAAAGTAAATTTAATATGTTATGATTGAAATGTATCATTTTACATATTTTAATATTATTCTAATTTTATTAAACTAAAATGCATCATATCTTATATTTTAAAATATTATAACGTCGATCAGATTCTAATCTTATTCAACAACTTTATATTAAAATAGACTAATTCAATAAAATCAAAATTTCTCTAAAATTTTCTTCAAATATATAATGAATAAATAATAAAATATAAGATTCTTACTCTAATCAGGATATAAACAATTCAATGCATAAGTTAAGATGCTTACTGCGATAATCCCTCAATTACCAGGAAAATTTCAAGTCAACAAAACTCTTCATTATATTTCAATAATAACATATTAAAATTATTTTTATTTTTATTTTTTCATTAAAATCATTTAAAATATAAATAAAATACATTCACATATTAATCAGTTATAATATATATATATATATATATATATATCATATTATTTTATTATTCAATTATTCAATGTTGGAGTTATTATCAGGTTATTTTATTTTTTTATTTCCATTAATTATATATATTATGTCGTGACAAGGCTTTCATTTGAATGGTGCAGCCCAATTGTTGGGGCATTTGCTTACCCTCTTCATGTATTGGGTTCAAACCCCATCAACAACAATTATTGAGTCAATTTATTTTCTATTCACTCAATTAGTGACCCGTGACACCATTTGATTGAATGAAAATTTGATTTAATTAAATAGAAAATACTAATATAAAACATCCAATCACATAGTGACACGTATCAACATCTGATTGAGGATTAAATTTATTGAATTAATTAAAAGTTGGGACCAAATTAATAGAATGTGTAAATAATGAGAACTATATGTGTAATTATACAAATTTCATTAACTGCCACATCATCTCCTCCGTTAATACTTAACGACAAGTGGTTTGATTGAAAAGATTAAAATAGTTAGGTGGCCCGATTGACAAAATTGAAAAATTAGTGGTTAAAATTAAAGGGGTAAATAGTTAGGTGGTCAATAGTATAGTTTATCCTAAAAACTAATATTTTATAAATATCTTATTTTAACTAATTTATTATTATAGATTTAGTACTTATAATTTAATATTTTATAAATTAATTTAATGATGCTCGTCGTTAATAATGGTCATCCATGCTCTACAAATATTATATAATTTTTCTTTATCAAATTATCATTGAAATATATTTTATTTTAACAAGTTGATTTCTCAATATCAAATTAAAAACATTTACATGAAAGTTCGTGAAAATTATATTTTTCTATTATTTATAATTTATATATTTTTAATAAAAATTGTACACAAATAATTTAATATATATATATATATATATATATATATATATATATATATATATATTTGAAAAGACAAAAACATACTTACACCAATATAATTATATGTTTATGTTTAGGTACCAAGTTATTAGGAGATGTACATACTTACACTAGTATAAGTATATATTATTTGCTATAACTTTTTATTTTATTCATTTTACATGTATAAGTTGTACAATAAAATATTATATTAAATTATTTGAAAAAATTAATAAAAAATGTAAAAAATATAATACAAAAAACCTTTTTTAAAAATTAATCCAAAAAATAAACACAATAAAATACATATAAAAAATAAAACTAGATACATAATAAATACTCAAAATAAAATAAAAATTTAATGTTTTTTACTTTTTATTATATGCATCATATTATTTTATAACAAGTAATAAAAAAATTTAGAACCCCAATAAAAAAACAAAGAAATAAAATAAATTTATACCAATGTAAATATGCACAAAAGAAATGACTATTTTGAAATAGTCATATCATTTAGAGGGTATTTTTGTCTTAAAGGGAAGGAATTGTATAATATCTAATAAAACAATCGAAAATGACATTCTCGAGAAAAACACAAAAGTTAACTAATTTAGGGAATGCTTTATTACTTCCGGACAAAATACCTCTTATCCAAATATAAATATGTGATTCCGAAAAAAATATTCTTCTTATAATATTTTTTTTTCACGTCCTTTAAGCCATTTGCTCAACAGCGGTTAGAGGGTGACCGTGGTTCAAGTTGGTTGAGTTAACGCATGCGTCATGGAAAATTAATTAATTAAATCCAACCAATCAATTCGAAGTGATTAAGAAGCTTGTCGTTTCATTTTAATTTGTCGGGAATTAATACTTTTTTCAAAAACTTCGAGATAAAACATTACATCTATTTATTTTTGCTCATTCATTGCATCAGTCAAGTTTAAGTTCGTTGTAAAAGGATTTTTTTATATATAAAAAAAATTGAATAGAGCCTGAACGAATCGGCTTCCGGATAGAATACTGTGGTAGAATAATAATTAATTGTATAATAATATACCTAAGACCATTAAAATTGTGACAAGATAAAGTAAATAAATGATCCATAATTATAAGATATTATTTTTTGAACTAATTGATTATTAAAAATTATAAAATGAATTTGACTATAGAGTCTTATTTTGTTGAGTTCATCGACTATTAAAAAATACTAAATGGTTATCCGACTATTTATATATTTCAAACTAGTTATTTTTGTTAAAAAAATAATGACTGTTTAAGTTAGATGTTAATTTGTTGACTGAGATATGATAAAATATGATCTTAAAACCATCTGAGTTGTATTTTGTGGATCAACACTCTATTTATATTATATCATCGAGTCAGTGCTTGAAACATTATATTGTCGAGTCAGTTCTTGAAACATTATGTTGTCGAGTCAGTGCTTGAAAACAATAGTGGTGCTAGTAGACAACATTAAAAATATAATTTTATCATATCCCTATCAGCAGGTTAACATCCAGCTCAAACAACCGTCAATTTTTTAACGGAACATGATAAGTTTGGAACATATGAATAGTTGGGTGACTATTTATAGTTGAAGAATTCAACAAATCAATACCATTTAATAATTTTTAATAATTATATAAGTTAACAAAGCAACACCCTTTATTCGTGGCCCTTTTGTTTACTTTACCCATTTTGTTATTACTAGGTTTTTATCATTAAAACAGGCGGGAGGCACATGCATTGCACATCAAAGCAGACCAGCTGAGAGTGACAGATGGTAACGAAAGGTTTTCAAACATCAGTTGTAGCGTAAGTTGGTGTTAAATATGAAAACTCTATGATTGTATAATGTGTTCAGATAGATGAAGAAAACCTCACGATTGCATAATGTCTTCAGGTAAATAGAAAATATTCCACGTCATCTTCAAACCATTAAAAAGCTCTAATTCAGAAAATAATATGGATGATGTTTTATGGGAAAATATTTTTCCCACAACCCTATATGGGCGAGGAAACCTATAAATAATAGTATTAAAAGGATTTCATACATATAATTATATACGGTTTAAGAAAGAAATGTATTTAAGTTTAATAATGAATTATGAGTTGAGATTGAAATTGCACTATTGAGTATGTGGAGTGTGGGGTTTGAAATTCCAGCAATTTAAAATTAGAAATCGACATTAATAAATATAAAAGAGAAATCTCAGCTCTGAAATAAGAAATGACGTTTAACTTTGAAATTCCAAATACTCGGAAACAAGATTGACAACCAACGTGAAAACGAAACAGACAACTTAGACAACCAGATGGTTCTAACCAGCATGTGAAATGCTTCACTCACACACATGCACTTACACTAATATATAATTAAATTTATAAATATTGCGCTCCAAATAAAAGGAATTTTAATAACATTTTTATATACCATTAATACTTTACAAAATTAATTTTTAATTGTTCATTAGATTTAATAGTACTTAGATCAATTATTTATTATTGTTAAATTAGAAAAATTTTAGAATGAATTTAAAAAGTGATGTATAATATAAGATATTAGTGAAAAATGTTATAAAATAAAAAATTTGAATTTAAAAATGATTAAAAATAAAATTGACTTAAATGATAATCAAATAGTACTTTTATCATTTTATAACTAAAAACAAAAAAGCTAATTTTCAACTTTTTGGACAAATGATTTTAAAAGCACACTTTTATATAGAAACTGTTTTTAAATCTTGCTTTTTTTAATAATACTTTTAATATAAAAAGTATTTTTAAATCCAAGGTTATAAAATTTTAAAGTTATTTAATCTCTTTTATATTAATTGAAAATACAATTTTTTCAACAGATATAACTAAAACTTTATGTATACACACACAAAATTATAACTTTATGTATTCAACTATTTTATACTTTAAAGCTTAAACTAGATTAATAAAATTTTCATTTTCAATCATTTTAATCCTTGGTACCAAATAAAACTTATATGTTAAACATACCAGCAAGCAGGACGGGTTACACTTGAATTCACATATCATAAAAAGCAGGAATGAGATAAAAGCAATACAGATATACGATTACGAATAAAATGTGAAATTTAACTGGAATGACAAGTTTTCTTTCAGACATGAAATGATGGGCGAAAGAAAGAAAAATTAATTGATTCATTTCATTTTTTTTCTACCCTACCAAACACCGTGTCAGTAAAATGGTTTTTATTTTATATTAATCAAACCCCAAATGATTCGTATATAGTTATAAAACACCAGTCTACATTTAATATAATTATTTTAAATTTCAATATCAAAGTTCCCTTCTCAGATGATCAATATGAACAAAATACAGATTTATGAAGTCAAAATGAGAGGGGAAAAAAGGCCAAGACACCTATAATTGTTAAAATTAGATTTATGAAATAATCAAAAGAATTGATTCAACAACATGAACCAAAGAACTTCTAGAACAGTAAATTCTCATCCTAGGCTCACAGTCTAAGGCTCATGTTACAATCAGCTTCACAAGGTTAAACTTGTGTGGACGCATGCATTAATTCCTACATCTCCTAAACCACCATGGCTATGTTATTCTTTTTTAAAAATATGTGTCCGACAATTCTTTCGAACACAAGTTCGGACGTGAATATAGAGATATGGCCTTTTAACTACAAGAGAAAATCTTTAAAAGGAATGATCATACTCGTGTCAGATACACATCCATATCTGACATTCGTATCTAAGCTCGGGTAACATAGCAAAACTGTGTCAACACAAACGGAGAGCATGAAAGATTTAAGAAATATTCGAGAGATGAGAAGACCAATTATGACTAATAACTAAGGAAACAAAATGGAGATGGATGCAAATGATGGCTTACATTATACCGATATAAGGCCCATGTAACCAGCAAACAAAGCCAACACACAGGATACGGCGTATGCGCCAGCAACAATCACTGGTTCTTTGTGCCCGCTTAATTCCAGATGATGATGGAAAGGTGCCATCTTAAACAAGCGCCGCCCACTTCCATACACGTGCTTTGTTATTTTGAAGTATAACACCTAACAAACAAAGAAGTCAGTTACCATGTCTGAGAAAGTGGCATACAGACGGAAATAATATTGATTCACGAACGAACTATTAGAAGCAACTGAGACTAACATATCAAGATGCAAAGTTTATTTGTATTTGAAAGATTTTCAACGAAATACTTCAGAATCAGATAATTAACAGACAAGAGAATACCTGCAGAATGACTGATGATGCTTCCAACACAAAGATACCAGATGAAATGATTAAGGGAAAGAACATTCCTGTACAAGCTGCCATTGCAGCTAATGCACCACCAAGGGCCAAGGATCCAATATCACCCATCAATACAGATGCTTTGTGTTGGTTGTGCAAAAGAAAACCAACACAGGCACCGGCCATTGACGCTCCAAATATAGCAAGTTCTGATTGGGATTGAAAATAACATTTATGTTATGTCCGATATGAAACATAAGGAAAAGGCTTGATTATTGCATGAGTTTTAAAATAATTTGTCATATTATAAAGAAAAATTAGAAAAAATCTGAACTTGAAATTAGAAAGATGAGTAAAAAAATCAAGTAAAAAATAATGGTTCTTCAAAATAAGCAAAATATATTCATTCTCATTGTTCAAATTAAGTCATGTGAGTGGCTACAAGTTACCGAACGAAGTTGGTTTATTGCTAACTCATGTACTAAAATACAAGGAAAATATAATACTCATATCAAATATAGCATGTGTTGAATAAGGATTTATCAAATGACAAGGTAAATACTGGAAAAAGCATAAAAAAGATTAAAATTGAAAACGAAATTTTAGGCTCTGCTTGGTATGAAGGATGGAAAATTTGATAATCTTAAGATTAACAATTTTTCCACGCATAAGTTTTTTTCTATCCTTCATACCAAGCAGAGCCTTAGAGTTTCACAAAGATGGAAGAATTGGCCATCGCAACAATAACATTTTAATATTAAGATGGAAGATAAAGGAATAGGCCAAAAAACCATCAACAAAATCCAAGAGTAAGCTTTAAATGTCTTGCATATATCATTCAGATGAAGCAGCTTAAAAGTGCAATCATGTGACTTAAAAGATGTTATTGTCGCAGTGACCCGTAGATAAACTTTTAAGTATGTGAGGTCACCAAAATGCTATGCAGCTATATCCCGAGAACAAAGAAAACTCTGTTCCTTTCTTCCAACTTATAATATTACTAATTCAAACCAAATTCATACTAACCAGGGCATATTGGAAGCACTGCAATTGACATTCCAATAAAGGCTAATGCAGCAGTCCCTCCAGCAAGACCATCAAGACCATCGGTTAAGTTAACCCCATTTCCCATGGAAACAAAACAAAATGGAGTCAACAATAGGTAAAATTTTCCAAAGCACACAATGCCCAGTGGTGCAGGTAGAGGAACCAACATTTTCCTGCATTAAGAAGTAATAAAATGGTCAGAGGAATGCAAGCAGCACATTTGAGAAAAAATAACCACTAGTCTTTCAAGGTTAGACTAAAGTGTGCGTGTTTTTTTTTTGTTGTTGCTGGGGGGAGAATTGTGAGTGACCAAACCGTAGTTTTAGTTATAAGTAATCATTAATAAGAGACTCATTGATCGACAAAAAAAGGATATCTTACAGAGAGAGAGAGAGAGAGAGAGCTGAAACACACGTATTGACATTCATCCACCTAAGTGCTAAAGTTCTGCCTAACAGCTGTTATAATGATATTTCTCCTTCACTAGAAGAATCTGTATTTTTAAAATATTATTGTTTATATTAGGAAAGAAAAGAAAGGTTATAATATCTTATATAAAGAATGGAATGTATAACATGGTTTTCCATCAGAGAACTTCAACAAGATCAGGAGAACCAAATTTTTTTTTCAAATAGGAAATTACCTAAACTTGATTTTTTTTTCATATCCTCCGACACAAGAAAAGGAATGCAAGTTACCATAAGATAAATAAATGTGATAAGATTAGTTACAAGAAGATATACATGCCATAGGGTGATGACAAAGTTGTAGCATTCAACCAAACTGAAAACCAAATCCCAACAGCAGCCTGCAATGATAAACAGTTAGACATTAGTGGAACAACTGGGACAAAAATAAACTTATGTGGCAACAAGGATGAACCATAAACGATAAAAGAAAGAGACAAGCAAAAATGTAACTACCTCCAAAAGTAGTCTTAAACGTGGAGATAAGCCACTGTTGTGTTGCTTGATGACGTATAAGACATCATCAATCAGTCCAATCGTAGCAAACGCTAAGGTTGCAGCTGCTGCTGCAGCAACTTCAACAGACGAGAAACCAGTAACAAAGTTCGCAACAAATATACCAACTGGTAGAAAGAAAAGTCCACCCATGGTCGGGGTCCTCTGCTTTTTCGAATGATTAGCTGGACCTTCTTTCCTAATTATTTGATGGAACTCAAAAGTCTTAAGATATGGTACACAAATGTAACCCGCACCTGTTGCTAAGACCAAAGATATGAAAAATGGGGAGGTCAAGTAAAACGGTGCCAAGGGTAGCCTCACAATTTTCCATCCACACCAATCAACAAGTAAAATAACCATTGTCAGGAAGATTATGATACCCAAGTTGTTTAACAGCCCAACGTTTATCCTGAAATTGATTTAGGCAAACTATAAAAAAAAGGGCCATGGAATGTGTATTAATTCATGAAGCCTCCCGCAAAACAATTAATTTGTTTATCCAAATACTAAATATTTGAAGTTCATTCTGTCAGGAAATTTATAAAAGAGCCTGCCTGTGTTTTTTTGGGCTTTGTCCAATCAAAGAATACCGACGGGAAGTCAAGGACCTCATGGTTACAGAATCATCAGCTGAGACCGGAGGCAAATCCACCTCAGCCAAAGGGTTTAACACGATTTCTCCATCGCTATATTCCCCATCACTAAATGAAGAAAACACATATGCTGCCACCGAATCATCAACCACCCATTCATCAAAAGAAGAAATTCCCATTGAGTCCTAGAAAATATAAATAAATTCCAATCATAAAATTACAAAATTAATTTCGAAAACCACATTGAGAAACAGAATGTTATTACTTACATCATCATTGGTGGCGTAAACCTTAACGGCACGTGGACGGAATTGACGACTCCGCTTTGGTACATTTCGGGATCGTTTTAACTGTAATTTGAGAGGATTGTAGGAACTTAATGCAGCAGCGCGAAACCGAGATGACGAAAGGCATGGAAGGCGAAACAAAGCGGGGACAAAGGCGTGTCGTTTAGGGAATTGAGAGAGTTCCGCAGGGGAGAAATGTTGTAAATTCAAAGACGAGCAATGAGATCTCATGTCTATTTTAGAACCACGCACACACTCAAAAAGAATAAGATAAAAAAAATCATTTGAAGGAGTTCCGGAATGACAACAAATAATCGTCAACACCGAACCGTGGAAGGTGGCTGTCAGTCAGGGTTGCGAAGGGACTCGCCCTTTGAGAGCGTGAAGGGGACATTTGAATCTGTTGGATTTCAAGTTGGCTGGATCGCCGTTAATACTAATGGTTTTGGACCACAAGAGACAACCAGGCCCAGACATATTAATTAGATAAAACTTGGAAAGTTACGTATGAATAAATAATTCACTCAATTAATTATCCAAAAAAAATAATAATAATTCACTCAATTTCAATTTGTGAATGTGATGCTAAATTTTGAGAAAACCCAAACAATTAATTATACTGCACGGCTTCTGCGGATAATAGGTAATCAGCGAAAGCCTGGAATAACAAAGCAGCGAAAGAAGAATGAGTTCCTCCTCCTCCACAGCTCTTCGAGAACTGCAGCGGGACCTCGAAAACAAAGCTAACGATCTTAGCAAACTCCAAAACGGCAAGCCTAATCAAATCCGTTCTCATCGTCTTCTGTACTCAATTCCTATTTGCTTTCTACGATTAAGAAACCCTATAGTTTTTTTAATGTACTCATTGAACGGTGTTTCCAGATGTAGCGAAGAACCATCAAGTCAGGAAGAAATACACTATTCAGTTAGGAGAGAACGAGTTAGTCCTTAAGGTTTCGATGGGTTTTCGTTATTGTGCCGATTTAATTGATTGATTAATAAATTGGCCTTGAAATGCCTTTTTATGATTATTTTCTTTTTGTTGAAAATGTTCTTAGGAGCTGGGTTTATTAAACGAGGATGCAAATGTTTACAAGTTGATCGGTCCAGTGCTTGTTAAACAAGATTTAGCAGAGGCTAACGCCAATGTTAGTAAGAGAATCGAATACATCTCTGCTGAATTGTAAGATTCTTTTCACATTTTCTTTTGTTGCTAAAGAGTATTGTGGATAGTTTATCTTGTATCAGTTTCTTTTTATCTTGTCCAAGGCTAAGAATCATTTGTAGTATTACTTAGTATTATTTTTGCTGGGACATTTTAAGGCTATGCTAAGCATATTCTTCTGGATATAAAGGTGTGGTGTTTGGATTATGAGTTTAGAATGTGAATTAGTTGCTTTCAAATGTGGTTCCCTAACCAGAATTTTAAAACCAACTAGAATGCCAAACTGAGCTAAGCTGATTTAATTTTTATGGAAGTCTGCCCATAATGTGCATTTTTATGTGATTCACCCCAAGCTTTGCAGAGTTGTAATCAAATGTACTTCCTTTGTTACTCTTTATTTTTACATGCTTAGACAATGCCCTTGTATCTGCATTTTTAAAAAAAAAAAAATTCTACATTGTGCATAATGTGATATTGGGATTATCATTCCATAGTTTCATGTATATGAATTTTTAAACTTTGGTTCCGTCTACAGGAAGCGGCTTGATGGGTCTCTTCAAGATTTGGAAGAGAAACAACATAGCAAGAGAGAGGCGGTTGGTTTTCTTCCTTTCAAAGTGTTTTTTTTTTTGCTGTTTTAATGCTATATAATTTGTGTGTATTTGACTTTAAACAGCAGTAGCACATCATTTTTCTGAATTGTAAATTAATAGGAATGAAAATTTTGACATCTGAGGCTAAGATTGATTATTATATGGTTCCAAGAATCAAACAAGGGTTGATTGGTTCTACCCGCTACTGAATCCTTATAATAAGTTTTTTTTGGGAGTCTTAATGAGTACTTGAAGTAAATAATTTTCAGTGGGTGCTAATTTGCTAATACTCTATTTGTCTTCTTTTAGGTCCTAACTTGTACTACTAGTTGCCCTTGCCTGATTCATCAGGGTCCAGTTTCATTTAGATTTGTTCTTAATTTAATCCACTCTGTTGTTTACATATTTGTTGGGTTGCCTTTTGCATTTCTGAGACTTTTGTGTTTAACATCACAGAGCAAATTATGTTTTTTCTTTTAATACCATGTCCTTCTACAAACTGCCTTGTACATGGATGCATCTTGCTGTTTGGTTTTTATGAAGCTGCTTACTTGCCTCCTCATAAATCGGAATCTAACCATAATATAAATTTCTGTTAAATCTTTAAGATTCGAAATCAAATCGTCTTTTAGTATATTATGAAGCATCTAGAATTTCTCCTTTTTCTTCTCAGTTGAACTCTAAGAAAATGTAATTAGATTTATCAGCAATATTTTCTTTGTGCTCTGTTCTAACCCCTCTCATGTAACATTCATAATCTATATTTTACTGAAGGGGTACATGCATGAATATAATTATCTTGCTAAGCATAATAAATACTAGTATTGAGTAAAAGCTAAAATTGAATTTGATCATTGTGTCTACTAGATATTGAAGGTCCAAGATAGGATTCAATCTCATCAAGCAGGAAAAGCAAAGGCTTAGCGATCTTCAACCATGATCTTTAATGCTGTAATTCGTGCTTGCAAGCCTCTGTTGGAGTTTTAATCTAGTGTTCTTGAACCGTAGTTGTAATATTGCCCCTTTAACCATGATCTTTTAACAGTCATGACAGGATCATAAGTTGTTCTAAGCAATGCATTTTCTGCCTTTTGGGGGATACTGATTGTAAAACTGATAATGAGTTGCCACTTAAATTTGCAGTTTGATGTAATTCGTGCAGTGAACTTCCATTGAATTATCAGCTGCTCTTTACATTTGATATTATATATATATATATATATATATATATATATGGATATGATTTAATTATACGGTATAATTTTTTTTAGTCTTACATAGGTTTAGGACTGTTCTATAGTAAAAATAGTCAACCGAGATTAACATTAGAAAATGAGAAAATATTTATTGAAAAAAATAAGAAATTAGTCTAGACGATTATTTTCATTCATTTAATATTCCTAAATATATGTAAAATAAAAAAAGGTTTACGTTGAATAAGTAATATCCCAATCCGTATATATAGTATTTGCGGCTATTTATTCCAATTGCACAAAATGACAAACAATCATCTGTAGATAGTATGACAAAACCTATTTGCCTCAACCTATTTTGCAACCATTTTAAATTATGCAATTCTAGAATTATATATACATTATCCTGCTAATACTCTTAAAAACGAATTCTGATTTCTTAGTAAGTTGATTCTCAACTCTGAAAACAATGACCCTTTCGCAACGTCAGGCAAAACGATTCCCGACCCTCTAATCTGCTGAAAGGTCATTTTCTGATGTGAAGTAGGGCCATATGGTACGCCTGGTGAGGATGGCCGAATGAGATATACAACACAAGCATGGTGCATGCCTGCCTACCCACGGCCAATCAAACCGATGTAAGAAATAAAAGGTGACTAACATCCTGTCTGTCGGCTACATTGACGGCCGTGTATTCAGTTCTAGGCATAAATCCAGAAAATTTGTTCAGTCATCTTCATTCCAACTCTGGCCAAACACGGATTCACCGCCTAAAAGCTTGATAAAAAGGAAGAAAATTGTCTCTCAACTTGGTTAACTTAAAGGGACAGCACCATGTCCTATGTCATTTATTTAGTCTCTTATCAAAGTGTAATGATCTATGAATCTCTGATATTTCTCTCTGATCACAAATATGCTTTGACAAGACAACGCATATACTTCGGTTGTCAGTTTCAGAGAGCACGGGAGGCAGCACCCATGGGCCAATACTACCACTACTTCAATATCAACATTATAATCACACCATATGAATTCAAGGGTTATCCGTACATATAACGTGCACAAAATGTAAATAAAACCTTAGTGGTTCAGTTAAAATTCATCTTATTGAGCAAATAAATGGAACAAGTGTGCTATTTCGCATTACTTTTTTCTCTCTCCTTGCGATGTAAGATAGGGCAAATGACAAGGTTAGAAGAACGATCAGGGCTTAGTAAAGAGTGATGATGTGACGGACCATTCATTTGATAGGCTGAAATTAATGTATAGTGTTGAAAGGGCAAAATCTCGTTGATAGTGCGTTGAAATTTTTTTTTTCGTGAAATAGTGGGATCGCCAGATTAATTGCTAAAGTAGTGTCCTCTACAGTACCGGGGGGTAGGTCGCCATGCACGCCCGGCGACCTACCAGGTCGCCATGCACGCCCAGCGACCTGGTAGGTCGCCATGCATGCCCTGCGACCTACCAGCCAACGACCTCCATGCCCATGCACGCCCATGCACGCCCATCTCGCCAAAGGTCACCATGCACCATGCCCATGCACGCCCATCTCGCCAAAGGTCACCATGCAATGCACGTCCAGCTCGCCAAAGGTCACCATGCAGTCCATGCTTGGACTGAACAATGTTGGTGGTTTAGGGTTGGCCCTGGGCGAGGTTGGAGTCTCTGCAGGGCAACGTGGCATGCGTCTGGACGACCTATGCCTTTGCCCCACTTTGCTGCCTCTGCGTCTCTGGTCCCATGCAGCGTGAAATCAGCTGCATTATTGCAGCAACATGGGTGTGAAATCAACTGCATTATTGCAGCACTTATTGCTGCATTATTGCAGCCCGTGAACGTGAATCGGCCACCTATAATTGAAGCAATACCGGTTGTTGTATTATATATTGGATGGATGGCAATTAAGAGAGAAAGAAAGGGAGAAAATAGCAAAGGAGAAGATAGCAGAGAAAAGAGGAGGAAGAAGAAAGGGAGAGCACAACATCGAGGTAAGTTTTTTTTTAATTATTTTAATAAGTTTATTATTTTAAATTATTAGTTTGTTAGTTTATGGTTTAAGTTAAAACAAAATTTTAGTTAATTATTTAATTTGTTTATTTGATGGTTATATATTAAAAAAATAATTAATTAGTGTGTTAGTTAGTCTAATATTTAATTAGTTTGTAGTTAGTTAAATAGTTAAGTTATATTTTGGTTGTTGAATTTATATTATATAAAAATTAGTTTATTAGTAGTTTAAGTTTTATTATAATAAAAATAGTTTATTAGTTTAAGTTATATAAAGAATAATTATTTAAATTAGTTTATTGTTATAAATTATTAGTTAATTAGTTTATTATTATAAATTAGGGTAAAACAAAAAATTAGTTAATTAGTTTGTTAGTTTAAGTTATATTATTGTTAGTTTAAGTTATATCATATAGAAATAAAAAATTATGTAATTAGCATGTTTGATAGTTACATATTAATAAAAATATTTAGTTAGTTTGTTAGTCGTTAGTTATATATAAAAAATATGTAATTAGTTTGTGTTAGTTAAATAGTTAAGTTATATTTGTTTGTTGAATTTATATTATATAAAAAAATGAGTTAATTAGTTTTTTAGTAGTAAATTATAATTAAAAAACATTTATTAGTTTAATTTATATTAAAGAATAGTTTATTAGTTGTTTAAGGGAAAATTTACGTTTAATTTATATTTTAAAAAGTTTAGTTTGTTAGTTTATTAGTTTAATATATTATAAGTTATTATATTAAATTTTTTTGTTGTGTTGTAAAATAGTTAGTTAGTTAGATTATATTAGTTACATTAAATGAATTTTTAAATATTGTTGTTTACTTTTGTACAGATTCATTCCAATGGCTGACCAAATTCCACTGTTGAGACTTGAAAATGAACATATTTCAAGTCATTTGGGAATAATGGTGAATAAAATATTTGTTTAATGAATTATAATTAATAAATATTTGAATATTATTTTGTGATTGTGATAAATCTTTTGAAATATTTAATTGCAGGAGGACGAGCAACGAGTCCTTCGTCATCGGCTACATAAAGTGCCCAAGCCACATAGATTGATAGAAGAAAACTTGCAGGAGGCTGGATTTTGGTATGTAACATTTGTGCGAGATTACAAGTTGGTCCCAGGTTTGATCAGTGCCTTGATTGAGCGTTGGAGACCAGAAACGCACACGTTTCATTTGCCGTGTGGCGAATGTACCATAACTCTGGAGGATGTGGCATTACAGCTCGGGGTCCAAACAAATGGGATGCCAGTGGTAACGTCACATGAGTTTAATAATGTGGCACAACTTTGTAGCTTGTTTCTTGGGAAAACGCCCGTACCACCAGAGTGTAAAGGGTGGCGTGTGAGGTTGTCATGGTTGAAGAATGAATTTCAGCTTCAACCAAATAGTACGGAGCACGAAATTATATATGCAACACGAGCATATATATTACAGTTGATTGGGGGTATTTTAATGCCGGATAAATCCGGTAGTTATGTTCACACTCAATATCTTCTTTTTTTAAGAAATTTTGAGAATAGTAGGCAATATAGCTGGGGATCGGCGATATTGGCGTTCTTGTATCGTGAGATGTGCAAGGCGTCATTAGTCGTGAATGATAATAATACAGCAGAAATCGGTGGATGTCTGTTGCTGCTACAGTCATGGGCTTGGCATAGACTTCCGTTTTTGACACCGATTAGTCGGACTGCGGTTGACTTTCCGCTTGCCGGAAGGTAATATGAATTCTCTATTTTAATATAAAATATTAATTATAAAATAAAAATGACCATATTTTTATATTGATTGATATACAGATGGAGGCATAAAATTGAAGGCACGGGGTTGGTGCACAACAACATTAAAGAGTTCAGGCTGAAGATCGACATTAAGGCAAAAAAGGAGGTATGTATAATATGTTATTTTTAATTATTATTTAAATTAACTATATTATTTGATTTAAATAAATTTTATTGTTTTTGTAATTTTACAGTTTAATTGGAGACCATACATGAATGGAGAAATACTTGTGTTAATACCGCACGATATTTTAGATGGGTGTCAATATTGGTGTGCTGTTACACCATTGATCAATTTTGCGTTTGTTGAGATCCAATTTGGGGATAGAGTGTTGAGGCAATTCCACTTCCACCAACCTATTCCGCGGAGTCCATGGGATCATGACCTCCTCCAAATCTTAGATGGTCGTCGTCAGGTGAATTGGGTTGAGACGCATGACCAGCTACACAGATTTGATGGTCGTCGTAAAGAAAATGTTAATTGGGTTGAGAATCATGCAATCTACATTAATGCTTGGAACAATAGGGCTTCATTCATGCCAATTCTTGACGACATTCAAGACGACGACTTTAATTTTGAGACTTCGGCTTACCTTGCTTATTTTTGGATAATGGAAAGCCATTCTTGACAACAATTGTAGAGAGGCAACAATTTTTGAGGTTTAAGAAAAGATTTGGTAAAGCTGAATACTCTATACCAAGTGGGAGTGGGGGTTCATCTCAACAACCTGAAGCGGAAATGACCGATGTGGATAATAGCGCACCACAACCGTTCGGCGATGCATACATACCAGAGTTTGTGCAGCCTGATGCATCCATCTACTCTCCCATGTTTTCGTCGACGTATGACTTTGAACACATGTCAGTTCAAATGCCCCCAACGAATGAGGAGGATGGGTACCATACTCCTGAGCAACCGCAACGGCCACAACGCATCAGACGTCCGCCCCAACATTATCATTCAACAACACCCCGACATCGGCAACAATTGTAAACTAGTTTGTTATTTGTTACAAATTTAATATTGACATTAGACTAGTTTTTTCAAACATTAACAAATTCTACATATTTATAATGATTTTTAGTATCAAATTATTATTATAATTTCATTACTAGTTATGTAACGAAAATATGGTTAATTGAACCAAACATTGTTCATTGTTCAAGTCGTAAATCATTACTATCAAATCATTACTAAATCATTAATATCAAATCATTAAATATTAATAATAAATTATTATTACTAATCATTACTATCAAATCATTAAAAATTAATAATAATTTCATTATTACTAATCATTACTAAATCATTACTATCAAATCATACATAATTAATAATAATTTCATTATTACTAATCATTACTAAATCATTACTATCAAATCATTAAAAATTAATAATAATTTCATTATTACTAATCATTACTAAGTCATTACTATCAAATCATACATAATTAATAATAATTTCATTATTACTAATCATTACTAAATCATTACTATCAAATCATTAAAAATTAATAATAATTTCATTATTACTAATCATTACTAAATCATTACTATCAAATCATACATAATTAATAATAATTTCATTATTACTAATCATTACTATCAAATTACTATTAAATCATTAAATATTAATAATAATTTCATCATTACTAATCATTACTAAATCTTATAAATACATAGAAATGCATAGAAATACATATATCATTACTAATGATGAGGCCTATATCTTGGTAAATTAGGACAATTGTTTTTTGAATGGCCTTCACCCCTACATAATCCGCATCTCTTTGTTTGACCTCTCTCTCTAGCATGAAAATCCATACTGGTATGAATACGAGTGGACTCAGGTCGACCCTTTGGACTTCTGCGAAGCATTGGATTTGGCAGCCATTCGTCATGATCTTTTCTGAGCCAATATGATTCATTTGGTATCTGTCTGAACTCATAGCTGTAGACATTTAATATCCTACGTAAGTGAAAGCACTCATCAACATAAGTGTATGCGCTTACACCAGCATACATACATGCTGCGACTGCATAAGCACATGGATATTTCCATGCCTGAAAACGACCACAATCACACCATTTATGTCGTAAATCAACTCTAAATGTTTGGTCTTCTCCTCTGACGTTACGGCGTATGCACGATACGACAAAAGTATGACCAACTCGGTCGAAATTATGAACAACCATTGATGTTGCCAATCGCTCATTTGCTTCCATTGATTCCACCACTGTAGGAGCCCAAGTTTTACCTCTATTTATAAGACTCTCTATTTCTTTGCCTTTGTCCGACCAAACTTTACCCAATCTAAAGTACGTCTCTTTCATCACACTCGCAATTGGGAGATGGCGTGTACCTTTTAGTACCGAATTAATGGCCTCAGCAAGGTTTGTGGTCATATGTCCGTATCTCCGACCTTCGTCATATGCTTGTGACCATTTTTCCCGCGGTATTTTTGAAGCCCACTTCCAAACACGCTGATCATCGTAAAATACCTTCAAATTCTCCAATCTCTTATCAAAATTTGGTCGACGTAGTTCGTATCCTGTTTCATAATATACTGTGTTAAACCGCAATTAAAAAAACCATGTAAAAAATGCACAAATATTGAAAATAAAACTTACCCATGCTGACTATCTCGCTACGAATGTGTGCGTTATGAAATTGGTCGATACTATTCTTGCCAATATGACGGATACAATATGTCGGATATGCATACGGAGGTATCCAACGACTTCCTGGTCGTTCAATTGCCGCCAAAATACCCGTTCCTCTATCGGATATCAAGCAAACTCCATCTTCACGAACGACATATTGACGTAGATTGGTCAGAAAGAAATCCCAAGCCTCTGTTGTCTCTCCCTCAACAATGGCGAATGCAATTGGGAAGATATTTCGCTCACCATCTTGAGCAACTGCCATCAAAAGTACATGCCTATATTGACCATACAGCCACGTACCATCTACTTGGATCATACGTTTACAAAATGGAAATCCTTCAATACATGCCTTGAATGCCCAAAATAGTCTATGAAATATTTTCTTCCCTGGCAGAAGTTGACCTTCTTCGTCATATGCGGGCATTGTTTGAGACTTCACTATGGTTCCTGGGATAAATCGCTTCATTGCTTGTAGCAAATGTGGTAGCTCATTGTACGATGTATCCCAATCTCCATACGTCAGCTTCATTGCCTTCATCTTCGCATTCCACACCTTGCCATATTTTACTTGATATCCAAATTGGCTTCGAATAGATGCAGCTAACACTGAACAAGATATCCTTGGATCATTTTCAACCATCGCCTTCACGTATTCACATATTACATCGGAGTCCAATAGTCGGTGGTCTTGTTCGATGAAGTTTCGCAAACACGTGTGCGGACCATTGTACCTCGTGATGACCCAAACATCGTGCCTTTGATTTTTCGACACTCTGATCTTCCACTTGCACTCTAGGCCATATTTTACACACTTCGCGTATAGGGTTTTCTGGTTGGACTCTGCAACATGGATATCAACATGGCATTTTATGCAGTACTCTTTAATCGCTAGGGTAGCTTCATTTTTTTCTCTGAATTGCACCCCAACTGAAAATTCACCAGAATTATCGAATGATGCAGTCATTTGGTATGGAGGTAAATGTGGCATGTCTGGGAATTCAGGTGCCCTCATCGCATCATAGTCTATCTCGTACATGTGAGGAGTAGCTTCATACGGTGCCGGAACTTCATCAATTGCACCTCCACCAAAAATATTTTCGTCGCCGCCCAAAACGGGTTCTTCGGTTTCTTCATCTTCGCTTGAATCATCATGAATTTCTCCCCATCGATTTTCAGCGTCAATATCAACAACCAATTCCGGTATGTTTCTCGTCTCACACTCTTCTGTTGCAGATGTCCCCCCGACTTCATTTACACTTTCCAATAGTGCCATAAAACTGTTCGGGAACCTGTATGTCGGCTCCTCAAACTGACTATATAAAGTCATTTCAGATGGATTTTGAGCCACACCTCTTGATGACCCAGGAACATCACATATGTTATGCACATCAACAAATAACTCAATAACTGCTATATTGGTTAACTCATGTAATCGAACCATGGTTCCAATATCATCATCTTCTTCAAGTGGAACTGCAGCATATTTGACTGGGTTGGGGCATATCATAAACCTATACCTCAAACCATCAACTGCAACTCGAATTTTTCTTTCTATCTTATGCTTCATTTCTATAAATGTGATGTCTTTTTTGAACATCATATTTATTGGTTTTTCAGATTGAAAAACTACTCCGATCTCATTTTCCATAATCTGTCCATTATAATGGACAATCGTGAAAAAGTTGTTGCTCATTTCCTTTCCTTTCCTTTCCTTTATTGTTTCTTTCTTCGAATCAATATGTACGTGGAAAAATGTTGTGGAATAATGCTCTGTACGTGTAAAAAAATTATTTCTTTAAACAACAATAAATTAAAAAAATTAAATTTATATAATCTAATATATTATAATATAACTTAAACTAATAAACTATTTCTTTATTATAATATAATTTAGTTAAAATAACAAACTAACAAACTAATTAAGCACTAATTAACTTTTTAATATTTTAACTTAAACTTCAACAAACAACTTAATATACGTTTAAACACACTAACAAATTAATTAAATATTTTTTACATTTAATAACTTAAACTAAGAAACTAATTAACTAATTTTTTATATAATCTAATATATAACTTAAACTAACAAATTAATATAATATAACTTAAACTAACAAACTAATAATTTATACTAACAAACTAATTAACTAAATTTCTGTTTTATCCTAAACCCTAAACTAACAAACTAATTATTTCATAATTTCATATTAATAAACTAAATTAAACAATTAAAAATTACCTCACAAACGATATTTGAGCCTTTATCTCCAATTCCTCTTCTTCTTATTTTCCTTTCATTTCCTTTTTCTCGCCAAATTTTCTTTCTTTCTTATGATTCTACCCTAAACCCCTCATATCCAATATATAATGATATTTCAACGGTTGGTAGGTAAGTTGCAATCAATTTGAGCTGTATAATTCACGTTGAAAGCTGTAAATTTTTCAACCGTTGAACGCTGCAATAATACAACACAACTGATTTTATGCTGCACCAATACAGCTATGATAACAAGAGTGAACAGTCTCGAAGCTATGGGGGACAAGCTATGGCTAGAAGCTAGGGCACGAATCTATGACACTTTGCAGCTCAAATCATGCTGCAATAATACAGCTATTACAGCTGCATGCATGAGTCTCCTGAGCAGATGTAAGAGGAATCACGCGAGGAGCAGGAGGAATAGGTTCTCCTGAGCAGCTGCAAGTGGAGAGGATTGTATGGCTACCTATCCTGCATGGCCCAACGTTGTTCAGTCCAAGCATGGACTGCATGGTGACCTTTGGCGAGCTGGGCGTGCATGGAGGTCGTTGGGCGTGCATGGCCGTGCATGGAGGTCGTTGGACGTGCCTGGGCATGCATGGAGGTCGTTGGGCGTGCATGGGCGTGCATGGAGGTCATGGAGGTCGTTGGGCGTGCATGGGCGTGCATGGAGGTCGTTGGGCGTGCATGGGCGTTGGCTGGTAGGTCGCAGGGCATGCATGGCGACCTACCAGGTCGCTGGGCGTGCATGGCGACCTGGTAGGTCGCCGGGCGTGCATGGCGACCTACCCCCCGGTACTGTAGAGGACACTACTTTAGCAATTAATCTGGCGATCCCACTATTTCACGAAAAAAAAAATTTCAACGCACTATCAACGAGATTTTGCCGTGTTGAAAGACAACATTATGAAAGGTTGTGCTAGTCTTTCCGCTGCTGATTACATAAATTAAGGTAAAACATGTAAGGATGGATGTTAGATCTTATGTTAGAGTTAAATTTATAAAATCTAAGAATAACGAATTTATAAAATTTTAAGGATAAAAATAAATTATTAATAGAATATATAAAGAAATTATATAAAATATATGAAAATTTAAATTTTTTAGATAAATTACTATCCCACCTACCCCTTTAATTTATCCTTGAAAAGATCAACCATGTCCACATTTTCTGGTTTCATCTAAAATCCATTTTATGTTATATTCATTTTAAGAATGTTGTCAATGGCACATCTTTTGGTAACATTACAAATCAACATATGTTGTAATATATATATATATATATATACACTCACCTAATGTAAAACTCTTTAATTTTTATGCATATTTGAAATCGTTGGATGAGTGAAAATAGTTTATTGAGATTAACTCTTTGTTTTTTTTTTCAGTGAACATCTTTTTATTTTCTACTGTTAATCTCAACCATCTATTTTCACTCATCCAACAACTCTACATTTGTATAAAACTAAAAGAGTTTTACATTATGTAATGAGATCTTATTAAAAAATGGTTATCCATTGTTCCCATATGTAATGGGGTAAGGAGGAGGTAAGATAGTAGGCTGCCCCAACACTAGGTTGAGAACAGCTTCCGTAGGAGACCTCCAAATTATGAGATGCCCTCCATGGGACTCGATCCCAAGAACCTCAAGGTTAATGAGATCTTATTTATATATATATATATATATAACGGGAGTTTCAAATGTTGATTTTGATAACTCATGAATATTCTAGAGTGAATATAATCACTAAAATCATGTTTCTCATTGTCTCTCTCTATTCGTTGTTGTTCATATGTATGTATTGTGGTTTCTTAAAGCCCAAATGACATAGCTGATTAATTAATCCCAAAATGTAATTCCTCCAATTATACATTACATGCATGAACGAATGAGAAGCAGGTGGTGAAAAGTTTATATATAAAACAATAATAATTTAGGTGGGAAAAGATGGACGTGGCCATCTGCAGTCAATAAATTAAAAATAGAGATACAAGGCCATGGTTGGTATGAAAGATAAGTGTTGATGGCCCACGAAAAAAGGTTCTCATCAATCCAAAAAAAAATTGGTGTTAAGGATGGAACTAAGTCTTCCAGGCAGCCGAAGGCTGTGCTGGCATCATTTGAATGGCAATACGACCATACATAGTTACAGATACATCATGCATGAGCAGCAGCCATCCTTTGCTTCAGGGCAATGGCGAGAGAGAGAGAGATATGATTGATTGGCAACCCTTCTTTTGTCAAATCACTTCATTTGTCGCTGCCCCTATATTTCTGACCAATCACTTCATTTGAACTCTTCAAACTGTGTTTTATTGTTTTAATGGAATATCAATGTTGATTGACTGCAGTCATTTGATGAAATGGCATTTGTTTTGGGGGTACTAATTAACAGCCATGAGATAATTTGTGTAAGCAAGTGTGGTTGACTTCGGATATTGGGGTTTGTAAAAAGGTTGGGACCCTACTCAGAAATTAACTACACACGGATTGGCCATTCAGATTCATACATTTGATTGACGGGTACAAGGAGAAGACCAAGATAGATGAAAACGTGGGCAGGGGGAGATCACATCTGTCCCTCGTGCTTATATTAGACTGAAATTGGCCCCCCATTTTACGATTCCTTTTTCTTTAAATAAAAAACGTGTCAAAGACCATTTCATGCATATCATGCGCATTGCACGTGATTGCTTTAAAATAATAAATATATAGGTAGAATTATTCATATTAATTTGTTATATGTTAGTCGAATTATTTTAAAATTGTAGTTTACCTAAACAATTATAAAATTATAGCAGTCAATAATAAAAAGATGGTTTCACACGTTATTATAAAAATGATAAAAGGAAAACAATAACAATGTTATACCTAATAACGTAAATCAATAAAAATGGACTTCTAAAGAAATATTTTAGTTTCAAAATTTCATTCTTAATTTATGTCTTGAACAAATACATAGTATATATGTAATAATGTAATGGGCCGTACACTCACGTAATGTATTTACTTGGGGTTGAGTAAAACTCGATTTGAAAAATCGATTTTTCGACTCGATTCAAATCGACTTCGAGTTGTAATTTCATAAACTCGACTCGAAAAAATTTCAAGTTTAAACCGAGTTATAAAATACAACTCGAATAACTAAAGTTTTTTAGTGATCAGCGGATTGATTTTCAAGTTTGAGTCGAGTCCATTTAAATTTTTAAGTGATCAGTGAAAAAATATATATGTATTGTATATGGTTATAACAAACCATTTAAATTGTAATCAAATAATATCATAATATTATAAATATTTATAACCAAATTTAAACAGAAACTTAAAAACTTGATACGACTCGAACTTAATAAACTCGACCAGATTCGAAAAAATTTCAAGTTATAGTTAAGTTATAAAATAGGAACCATTAATTCGAATAACTCAAAATTTTTTTACTCGACTCCACTCGATTTCTCATCCCTATTTGCTTCTACCCTGCATTAAAAAAACTGAAACGTCCACAACCTGACTAACCATTACTGGAAAACATTTTCCCACCCAAGGCTTTGGTCAAAATGTATTTGAGTTGAATATGGGGATGCAATGGAAAGTGGGAAGTACATGAAAATTTTCCCATTTCCTTTGATTTCGTGTTCTCGTTTTTTTTCTTTCTAAAATTTGAATTGGTAGCAGTAATTCAATTTCATTTTCGACTGTATAACGACCGTTTTGGACACCGCATTACTTAAGAAACAGAATACTGCTCATATTTCAAAGGTCACCCGAGGTTTGGTTCTAGTAAGCATCCAAAAATAAAGTTTGGTGTTAGGTTTAGGGTTAACCAAATTGATAGTCTGGCGTTGAGATGAGGATTTGGAGTTTTAATTCCACGCCACAAAACGTCTCAAGATTCTTGTTATTTTATATGTGAAGTCTTCATGATTAGAAACCTTTCTTTCTCCTAAGTGGTTGCTTAACGGTCCACGTCATCAAATACAAGTGTCCCAGCTCATGGGAATTTCTCAGGAGCCTCGTGGGGGTTGACCATTAAGCGTTTGCAGCAGCAAACAAACCAAAAGCAAATTAAATTGAAGGCTCATCAGCTCTAACATTAAAGCGAAAGCAGCAGTTTAACTAACGCCAACGGCGTTTGGTGTCTTTGATTTCGACCGGAAATTTCTCACTATTTTGTTTATTTAATCTGGATTTATATATAAAAAAATATTTAAAATCTTAGAAGACGGCAGAACAAGATTTTCGGGTCAAATTATATTTTTATTATTGCAGTAACTTCTAATCATATATTTTTAAAAGGGTTATTAAATTGAAATTTTAATATTTAGGAGTGCCATTATACAATTTTACATTACACTATATTATAATTTTACAATTTTGAAAATATTTAATTGTAAATTTACCCATATTTTGAGAGCCAAAACTCTTCCGTGCCTTGCACCGCCCCTGCCTCCACAAAATGTTCTAATTGTTAGATGATTGAAATGGTATTAGCCACCTTACTCCTGTTTAACGCAATCGAATCCCTTCTCCCCTTTTAAATGAAGTTCTCACCCCCAAAACGCACATGCTTTGTCTTTGCTCGCCTTTTAACCCGCACAAAATTGTTAGTAAACATGTTTTTCTTACGTGAGTATGACAGACTTGGATAAAAATCTCAAAACCACTAATACAAAATTCAGGTGCTAAGTTGCCCAAAAAGATATAAACTGATAAACACACTAACACAACGCTTTAAATGACAAATATCATCCATTCAACTTATGGTTCACACATTTTCCATTCTGGCAAATGTGGATTAAGATGGAGCTGTAAACCTTGCATTAGAGGTAATTAGAGGGTCAATATCACCGAATTAACCTATAATTGGAAACCCCAATCCAAAATAAGAGAGGGAGGTACAACTGAGGTGGGCTAGGTTTCCCTCTCGGGAAGTGGCCACTGGATTCTAATTGGATGGTTGGATCTGCCAAATTCATGTGCTGTACATATCAGACACCATGGGGGGACCTCTTTGGGACCCTAATTTCCTTAAGGGTCTTCAATGTTGCATCAATGTTTACATTTTTCATGTTTTGTACTATCCACGCCCAATCTATCGACTCTACAATGTTTGTTTTTTACTATTATAGTAAGACTCTTTTAGGATTTTTTTTCTCTTGTAGTTTGAGGGGAGGAACTATTGTTCGAATTCAAGATTTTGTTTTAAGAAGAACCAACTCCTTATAATTAATAAAAAGAAGTCTTTTTCGGTTGCATAGAGTTAGTCTTGGTGAATTTGTCCTCTACTGCTCATTCTTTGTTCTAGCAAATTAAATTTGGACACTAGATGTGACCCTAAATATAAATGTGACCCTAAATAATAGGCAAAAGGTTTTTTTTATCCAACGAATATCAGAATTTAGAGAGGGGAATAAGCAAAAGATGCAAAATTATAAATCAAACAATCAAACACTGACCAAATATAAGCAAGTGGTCTGTGAAGGAAAGGAAAAACACACAATGATAACGCGATCGCTGAACATATATGTGACAGGGGGAGGGTAGCCAGTTGGATCATATGGCATCTTTCAGAGCTAAGGTCCTCACTGATTCCGTGGCTAAAACGAACGATTTCAGCTATTAGTAGGAAGGAGACCAGGAGAGGATGGAATAGTATTCAAATCCAATTTCATTTTTGTTTATATTACTTGGCATACATGTAACAAGTGATCTGATTGGTACACGTGGTATCCATAAAATAAGAGCATCCTCTCCCCAATTCTGCTACGACTCTCTCTCTCTCTCTCTCTCTCTCTCTCTGTCCTGTTCATCTCCGGATTCTTCACTCAAATCCGTCCTATATATTGTCAATTTGTCGTGCACACCTTCACAGGGTTTGATGGTGGAGATCCCACAATCACCATTACTTCATTGTCTCATCCCATTCCAATTCAATCTCTCTCTCTCTCTGGAAAAATATCTTTGCTGCAACCCTCATGTCTGCCACTTTCACTGCTTTCCATTTCCCTCAACTTACTCCTTCATCTTGTCATGGTTTTTTGTTGTCCCTCCATGATCATCATTCTTGTACAAACAAAATGGGAAGTTTTGGCTTCGCCTTTTTTCTACTTGTTTTCCTTTCTTAGTGACCTATTAGCGGCTCAAGCTCGTGCATTCACTACTTTAATCATTTCAGGGGCAAATTGAGTGAGAGATATCATAAAAGGGAGACCAACCCTGTGTCCTCCTTCGGCCTCATCACAAGTTTTCTATATATAACCATTCCTTCAGAGACTTTTTTTTAACACTGCTCGGAAGTTTAACACAGAGCCTCCCTTGTAAATGAGTCAAAATGATGTCGTTTTCCTGTACGAAAAACTTCTTCCAACGGTTCTGCATCGATGAATTTCACATGGGCAGTGATATTCATGGCAGTTGTTTCTCCAGTGGTCTCCTTCCATCACTTGGCGCCAGAATTAACCATTCGACAAAGCTACGTGCACACATAATATCCCCTTTCAACCCTCATTATAGGTGATGCCAGTTTACATGGTTTTACTTCTTCGAATATATTAAAACTGGTCTTTATGGTCCTATTCCTTATTGTAACAGGTCTTGGGAGATATGGCTGGTTGTGCTTGTCATTTACTCTGCCTGGGTTTGTCCATTCGAGTTTGCATTCCTATCGTACAAGACCGATGAACTTCACATTGTTGACAACATTGTCAATGGATTCTTTGCTGTTGACATCGTTCTCACTTTCTTTGTTGCATATCTCGATAACCACACTTATCTCCTTGTTGATGACCCCAAGAAGATTGCCATCAGGTAAATAAGATCTTGCAGCATTTAATCACAAAGCTTTTTCTCTCAGTCTCAACAATGTTCCTCAACTATTTGAACAATACATGTAGGTACATATCAACCTGGTTCGCTTTAGATGTCTGTTCCACTGCCCCATTTCAGTCTCTCAGCCTCATGTTCACAGACCATGGCAGTGAACTCGGGCTCAGGCTACTCAACATGCTCAGACTCTGGCGTCTGAGACGAGTTAGCTCCCTGTTTGCAAGGTTTATAATTGTTTTCTTTTTCAAAAAGCTTAATGCCTGAAAACTGTTACTATGGTAGAGCTACAACATTGACTCACTGGTTTCCTCTCCTTCAGACTCGAGAAAGACATTCGGTTCAACTACTTCTGGACTCGGTGCACCAAGCTCGTATCGGTAACCCCATTGAAACTCAGCTCTATTAGAAGTATTGCTTTCAGTCATTTGAAAAAAGGGGTTATTGGGGTTGATTTCAGGTGACCCTGTTTGCAGTACATTGTGCTGGATGCTTTAACTATCTGATTGCAGATAGATACCCTGATCCTTCAAGAACATGGATTGGTGCAGTGTACCCAAATTTCAAACAGCACAGTCTGTGGGATAGATATGTAACTTCAATTTACTGGTCCATTACAACGCTCACCACAACTGGTTATGGGGACTTACATGCTGAGAATCCAAGAGAGATGCTGTTTTATATCTTTTACATGTTCTTTAATTTGGGATTAACAGCTTACCTCATTGGGAACATGACTAACCTGGTAGTTCACTGGACAAGCCGGACCCGTAATTTTGTAAGTTAGCCTTGCAACTTTCAAGCTGTTAGAAATCATCGTTAACCTGCCACTGGAACTAAATATAGAATAAAATATGTTCTAAAGTGACCACAAGAATTATGCATCACAATCAACAAAACTAGAAATAGCCCCACCATTTGCTGTAGAAATGTCCGTTATTTTAGGGCAGTTTTGTAGCAGGTGATTTGAGCCTGACAAGTTATTCAACAGTTTTTCCCCTTTTGACAAGGATGTCATCACTAGCCTGGAAGTGCTAATTAACAAGAAACCTCGACCTTTTGTTTTTGGTGCTACAGAGGGATACAGTTAGAGCCGCTTCAGAATTTGTGACACGAAATCAGTTGCCACCCCACATACAAGATCAAATGTTGTCACGCATATGCTTACGCTTTAAAACAGAAGGACTGAAGCAGCAAGATACCTTAAATAGTTTACCGAAAGCCATTCGGTCAAGCATCGCGCAGCATCTCTTCCTCCACATTGTACAGAAAGCCCATCTCTTCCAAGGAGTTTCTCATGACTTCCTATCTCAGTTGGTAACATCATCCTCTCTATGAGGCAAATAATACATCACTTCGAATTTTCATTTGCAGATGCTAATACAAGTTACTACTCTGTCGACAGGTTTCGGAAATGGATGCGGAGTATTTTCCACCCAAAGAAGATGTCATTCTGCAGAACGAAGCCCCAACAGATCTCTATATACTGGTCTCAGGAGCAGTTGTAAGTAGGCTTATTTTGATAAGTGAAGAATAATATAAACTAAACAATGCCAATTCCTAACATTAGTTTGACGTCCGGTTGATTCGCGATTGCAGATTTTAATCTCACATGATGATGGACATGATCAGATTATGGAAAAGGTGGCTACAGGGGATATGTTTGGAGAGGTTGGAGTTCTGTGTTATAGGCCACAGCCATACACAGCTAGGACAACTGAGCTTTGTCAAATACTACGAATGAACGCTACTTCTCTAATGAACATCATCAAAGTGAATACGGAAGATGGAAGTGTTATTATGCGTAACCTTTGCATGGTAAACATCATATTAGACAACTTTCTGGATTGATGGTTTTGATGTTAGTATGAAGAAGTGATGGTTTTTTCTTGCAGAAACTAAATGGGCGACACAGCAGCAGCTTTGACCAGTCCAGCCTAGATCCTGGGCTTGGACAAGGAGCAATGGGAAGAGGACCAAGTGTGAACAAACCAGATGCAAGAGCAAGGACGCCAAAAGCATTGTCAGAGCACGAGGGAAACAACAAAAAAATAGATGAACATAGAATAGAAATCATTGGGCCAAAAACAGCAGATGACCCCAAGAACAGTAAAAAAAAGCATAGAATCTGGGCCCAAAATTTCTTCAATTCACCCAGTTATAGGGAGCTAACAATACCTACCAAGAAAAGAGTTACTATTCACATGCAGTTAAAGAGCAGCAGTACATCATGTAGGCAACTTGGAAAGCTGATACTCCTACCTGAATCAATACAAGAGCTGCTCAAAATAGCTGGTAAGTGGGAAAAAAAGTATCCTAGTTGATAAAACGAAAGAAAAGCAAAAGAAACAAATATAAAGGATTTTAAAACCATGAACAGGAACCTGAAACCACCTTAATTACCTGTTTTTGCTTTAATTCATCTTTTATTCCATAACCTTGTTAACCTGCAGGTGAAAAGTTCGGAGGCATCGCATTTACAAAAGTCATTAATGCAGAGAATGCAGAAATTGATGATATACATGTCATTCGAGATGGTGATGATCTGTTTCTCCTTCAAAATGAGGGTGAAAATGTAATATTGTGAACTGATGATAATAAAAAAGATGATCTCGGTTCTTGAACCACTGCAGACAGTATGTAACCTCGAGGCAACGATAATGATAATGAAATGGTAACAAATATATAACAGTATCAGTTGATTTGGAGGAGGAATTGTGGTGACATCATCTAAAGAAGTGTATCCTCCAGATTCTACCTTTGTTTATTTCTCAAATGCCTCAAAGATCTGCCAGCCCCATTCTCGATATCTGCAATGCATGATATTAGAAAGGAGAAAAAAGAAAGAAGATGCACTCATTCACACTATAGATAATATAAATTTAATAAAAGGGAAGAGAGAGTAGAAACTAAAAGAGCATACTTCTGATCCTGAGTGATACGATACAACACAAACAAGGACTCAACAGTTTCAGGACGCAACAAATTGTGACGATCAGCATGCCTGATTATTATGTCTTTTACATATTTTGAACTCTTATTCCCACCATCAAGACCATCTTCAAAATAATCCTGTTCAAATAAGATCAAGACAGCAGATCATTAACTATCGTAATTACACTATAAGCAAAACGAAGAGTGGTCATACATAGGCAAATAAGCAAATATGATTTGGTGTAAACGCAAATTAAGTCCATCCTATACTGCTTTCAAGAAACAAGTAAACTGAAAACAACCTTAGTATGGAAGTACACAATTTCAGGAGCCAGACCAGTGGAAGTTACTGAGTACATCTCAAAACATGTCTTTGCTAAATCTTCCGCAAGTTTCAAGTTCTCCAAGTCTTCAAATGTAAGAAGGTTGTCTTTCATAGCTTTCTCCTTTGTGAGGCCTTTAGTGGCACCAAGTGCAAGAGTACCAGGCAAAAAACATACCCGGAATATAAAGTTAAATTATTTCACATCAATCAAGGATATTCCGTGGGATCCAACAACAGAGGAAATGCTTTCATGACAGCCAATGATTAATACAGAAATATAGCTTATGCATTCGACTAATGAGAACTAAAAACTATAATAGATTAGAAACACTGGTGAGACTCTTCTGCTCACCAACTGATTCCTTGGACTATTCAACATGATAGTTTTGAAAGGAAACATCCAGTGATTCCAGTATACTGCTTTGAAGTTGTTAGTAAGTAGTAACAGCCTAGCTTTCATGATCAGCTATAGCTGCAATAAATTGAAAATACTCTGGTGGAACTCAGAAACTCTTAATCTCGGAAGTTGCTTCCTTGCATTATTCAGCATCATAGTTTTGGATCGAAACAACCAGTGATCTAAAGAATACTACTGCTTCTAAGGTGCAAGCTAATAGCCAACTAAGAAAGAGTGGGTTTCACTTCATGATATATGCAATTCTTAACGGAAACAGTTTCACAATCTAAACCCAAATTTGTTTAAAACAATATCACCGCTCCTTTCTTCATTTTTTAGGATAACTACACACTCCTTTTTATTAAAACGAAGAAGAAGTGTCCTTTCTTCCTTCTCAGATATTGCTTGAATTAAAGGAATGAGAAATCACTACATACCAGGTGATCCAATTTCGGACTCAAGTAACCGTTGGATCCAACAGGTAATTCCCCCACAAAAACCAATTCACTTGGTACTGATTTCTGAACAAGCATGTATTTAACACCCCTCATTGCTTCCCCGTACATATCATAAAGATATGCGAAGTTACCATCCTGAGTAGTTCTTAGCTGAAGCCACACTTTGCTTAGGTACTCATAATAGCTATCACCTCGAGATCCAAGTCTAATATTGTGTCCACTAAATTCACCAGAATGAGGACTGCATTCCATAACAAGATGATCAAGGGACAATTGACAAAGACTCAACAAAATAAGGACTGCATTTCATACTAGGATCAACTATGATCTCAGAACCAGATAACCATAAATATATACTTATGATGATGACCACAACAATGATGATATGTATAATAAACAATATAGATGGCAGATAAAGCATATTGACATCAGGCTATCATTTTGTCCAAAGAAATTGACATCTGTACACACAAGAATACGTAAGATTTATAGCTCAACAATCTTAAATCTTAAAGGCTCTTGTTGTTCAAATTTATTGAAGTAATAGAAGAGATAAGACAACCAGTTTGAGCACAAACTCAAGTATTCCCTAAAAAATCCTGATGCTGCGTACAATCTTTAAGTATCCTTTGACTTCTTGGCGTTTTTTCCCATTCCAAATCAAATCACATTTCAGAAATGAAGGCATTTTGTTTGGGCATGGTAACTGATGAGCACAGTTTTCCAACTGTCGAAAGCAGTCCAGCATGTATTAACCATTCAAAGAAAGGTAACATGAGAAATCAAATTCCAATGATATAGAGGAAAGCAGTTTATTTTCTACTGTGTGTGATGGCTGAAAGCAGTTTATCCAAGCAGGAGAAAATTTCCATTAACCTAGATCAACATGGTAGAAATCTTGGAAAGACATAACAAAGGATGTAGCTATTTAAACTAGCAGTAACTGGGCTTGGAATGGCAGCAAATCTTCAGTCTTAACAACCATAAGGTACCAATCAAAGCAGATAAATTGTTTTTTACAAAATGAGAGAGAGTGTCAGGGAGAAAGTGGGAGAGAGAGAGAGGTTTTCAGTTGGTCAGTTTTCCGGTGAGGAGTGGACGGTTTTCGTTGACAATCTGAGTAAAAGGGTAACTAGGAAAACTCTTAAGGAAATTTTTCATCAACAGGGGAGTGTTGTTCGTGTCTACATTCCGAATAATTCCAACAAGCCGAATTATAGAAATTATACGTTTGCTTTCGTCCAGTTTGCTAATGAGGATGGGTTGTTGAGGGCGATAGCAAAAATTAATGGTATCTGGATTGATGGTAAGAAAATATCAGTAGGAGTTGCTAAGTACCAGAAGAAGAGACTAAAGCAGGCTGTTAGAAGTAACGACAGTAAGGAAGTTGATAAGTGGGAAAAGGATACGCATCGGAGTAGAAGAGCTGGACCAGAATCTTATAGCCGACTGAGAGATGAGAGATCTTACAAGGAGGCGTTAGCGTCTTTGGATGGAAGGAGAGAAGGTCCGGCGTCTAAAGTGATTTGGGAAGGCCATAAAGACAAGGAAGTAGGGGTGAGGAATTTGTGGGAAATGCATATTCCCCCAGACGAATATGATTGGGTGAAAAGATCAATAACTGGGATCATTAAATCCCATTTTGATCTGGGGACAGTAGTGAAGGGGTTGGCTAGTAAAGGGATCAAGGTCAAGGGAACTAAATGGGGTTATACCTGGAACTCTTGCATTATAACCTTTGGGTCGAAGGAAGAGTTCGAGGAGGCGTGGAAAAACAGAAGGGATGAAGTGTCACTTTGGTTCGACTGGCTTGATCCACTTATGAGTGTAGATGGAGTCCCGATGGCTTTCTGTTCAGTGGAGTTGCATGGAATCCCTTTACTATGTTGTAATGGATCTTTTTTGGAAAAGCTGGTCTCAAGGTGGGGGAAATTGGTGTGTATTCATGAGTCCACGATCAGAAGAGAGGATTTGGCGGTGGCAAGAGCTTTGTTGAGGGTGGCGAGTCCTTATGATATACAGGATTCTGTTACCTTGGGTGCATATGGGAGATCGTATATGGTTAAGATTAGTGTGGGATCGGTCAGTTATAAACAGGAGAGTTTTTTTGCAGAAATTCTTCAGGTGGCCGGAGATGGTGTGTCTAGAGTTGATTCTTCATCGGAAGAGAAAGAAGTCCGGAGTTCAGGTGGAGTAGGTAGCCCACAATTGCCAGCTGAGAATTCTAGGGACACAGTAGACAGATGGTTGGTAGGTGATGTCTGCACAACAGTGGCAGGCGGCAGTGGAAGTAAACATTTAATACTGCAGGAAGGAGAAAGTCAACCTAGTGGTGCTAAGGTGTCAGGTTTTTCTGCAGAAGATTTGAATTTTAAAGAGGACTATAGGGGCCTTGGTCTAAGGAATGTCTCTATGAATGAATTTGAAGAAGCCCATTTAGAGGGCTCAAGTGAGTCCAATACAAATATCTACAGAATAGTACCTTCTGGGCCAGCTGTTAATTTATTAAAACTGGGATATGGTAACCGTTTGGAGTCTCGGGTGGAATTTGCAGGTTCTCAGCAGCAATCTGATTCAGATAAAATAAAGGTGCAGAATTGGGCTAATGTCTCGGCAGACTTAAATCCAAATTTGTTGCCTGCTGGGTCTTCACAATCTAACAGGGAGTATGATTCACCAGCTAATAATCTAATTCCAGGGGGGCATGATGTTAAATTAAGTAGGATGGAGGTTCAAGGAGAGTTTCAGCATTCTGTTTTGGTAGACTCAAAAATGCAGAATTCGAATACTGATTTGTCAGGTTACAATCATATTTCGATTGAGGGTGGGTTCACGGATAGAGTACAGTCTCAATCTGAAGGGATCTCAAATAAGCCAAATAAGGATCTGTTAGAGGAAGTAGTAGTCTTGGAAAAGGACGATTGTAGGGGGGTTGGAACTGAACTGATTAGGGATAGAGACAGATCGTTGTTCCAGCATAGAAGAACATTTTGTCCCAAAAGTTTGCCCATAGAGAGGAGGAGAATGGCCAGCTATAAAAGACATTATACCAGGTCGAGGGTGAGAATTAACTGGTTTGAGAATAAACACAAAGGTATTCCGGTGAGAAAGGATTTGCAGCCTCCTTCAATAAATATGGAAGGTGGAAGGGAAGTGATTTTAAATGGTGCAGCTGATGATCAGAACCCTTATGTGGCACCAACTAATTGTAATAGTTCTTCGGAGGTCTTGGCAGTAGTTCCTTTCTCTGCTGTAGGGTCAGGAAGGTCTAAAAGAAGGGAGAGAAGAGTTTTAACAAGGGAAGCAGTTGATATGGTTAATTCTCCTTTAGTTTTTACTCCTCAGTTCTCGAAGGCGGTTGAGGAAGCGATGGTTACATGGGAAGTATGTAAAGTTCTAGGAATTTCTTTCAAAGATGGGAAGAAGGCTTTTTTGGACAAAATTATCAACCTTGAAGAGGGTTCGGCTGAGAGTAGGGAACAGGGGAAGTCAGGGGTTTAGTCTCTATTTCTCTGGAGACTAGCTATAAGGATTTGGTGTAGATCTTCTTGTTATGATAAATGTCAACATTATTTCTTGGAATGTAAGGGGTCTTGGTAAAAAGGAAAAGTCAAGAGTTGTAGCTAATTTGGTGAAGAAGAATAAGCCGAACTTGATTCTAATTCAAGAAACAAAACTAGAATCTGTTTCTTTGGCTCTTAGAAGAAGGATAGGGGGGAGATTCCTTAGAGGAGGGATTGTTGCGCCAGCAGTGGGATCTGCTGGTGGATTGATGATTATGTGGAATGAAAATGATTTTGAAGTTTCGAACAGCCATCTTAATGGCAGATTCATAGCAGTCTTTGGGAAATTCAGAAATTCAAGTGAAGAGTGTCTGATTATCAATGTATACGGTCCATCAATTGAAGCGGAAAAGGAAGATTTTTTCAGGGAATTGTTGGAGTTTGTTTCGGCTCAAAATATGTTAGTGTGTATTGGGGGAGATTTTAATGTGTATCTTGATCCGGACGAGAAGTTGGGAAAATCACAAAACTGGCATTCTATTGATTTATTTAGAAACTTCTTACAGCAATCACATTTAATTGATCTACCGTTGGTGGGAGGAAGGTATACTTGGTGCAATAATAGAGAAGACTCGACTTGGGAAGACTAGACAGGTTCTTAATCTCTGGGACGTTTCTGTCATGTTTTCCAAATGTAGTGCAAAGTCTCTTGCCTAAATCCCTATCTGATCATAATCCTGTCTCATTAGAGGACAAAGCTGTTAATTGGGGACCGAAACCATTCAGGTTTTTTAATTATTTACTAGAGGAGGAAGGATTTGAGGAATTGGTTAAATCTTCAATGCTTGCTATGAGGGGGAGAAATAATAAAAGGGGTATTTTCAGTATCTTAAAAGGTACTAAAAATTCAATCAGAAATTGGTCCAGCAGTAAATTTACTGGGATCCCTGAGTCGATTTCTGATTTAGAGAGGAAAATTAATGAATTGGATCTTAAAGCTCAAGGTGGAATTCTTTCGAAGCAGGAGTGGGATCAGTTGAGGCTGTGTAGGACAAATCTATGGAGGTTGTATAGGACAGAAGAAAGCATCTGGTTTCAGAAGTCAAGGGCAAGATGGATCAAGGAGGGGGATAGGAACACAAGGTTTTTTCATCTGTCTGCTCTGAACAGAAGCAAAAGAAATGAAATCTTAAGCTTGAAGATAAATGGGAGTGTGGTTTCAGATCCTCAACAATTAAAGGTACATATTTCAGAATTTTTCAAGGCAGCCTATAATTCCAATTCAACATTGGAAACGGAGGATTTACTACTGGATTTTGCTAAGCTATCAGGGGATCAGTCTAAGAAGCTTGAAGAGCACTTCTTAGAACAGGAAATTTGGCAAGCTATAGTTTCATCAGACAGCTCTAAAGCCCCAGGACCAGATGGTTTCACCATGGGTTTCTTTAAAAACTGCTGGCCGATTTTAAAGGAGCACGTGTTGAAATTTTTTGAAGATTTCTATTTTGGAAGGAAATGGGAGCACGGTATAAACCATGCTTTTATCACACTTATTCCGAAGAAGCTTAATCCGGACAGTGTAGAGGAATTTAGACCAATCAGCCTTGTAGGCAGCTTATACAAGATACTTTCTAAAGTTCTTTCGAAGAGACTGAGTTGTTGTGTTGGTGATATTATTAGTCACTCTCAGTTTGCGTTTATACCAGGGAGACAGTTGCTGGATTGTGCTTTTATAGCAAACGAAGGGATTGATTACTGGAGGAAAAAAGGGTTAAAAGGGGTTGCCTTCAAAGTAGATTTTCGTAGGGCTTATGATTCCGTGGAATGGCCAATTTTAATTAGAATAATGTCAGAGATGGGTTTGGTAAGAGATGGTTGTCGTGGATATCTCAGTGTATTTCAACAGCTTCAATCTCAGTTCTCGTAAACGGGTCTCCATCGGAAGAGTTCCACATGGCTAAAGGACTTAGGCAAGGGTGCAGTTTATCTCCGCTACTGTTTAACATTGTAGGTGAGCTGCTTAATTTGATGATATCTAAAGCAGTGGACAGGGGTCTGTTTCAAGGCTTTGTTATTGGGGAATCTGAAAATTCTGTTCGATTGACACATCTACAATTTGCAGATGACTTGATCATCTTCTGTCAAGCATCTCTCTCCCAGATTAAAAATGTCAAGAGAGTATTGAGGATTTTTAGTGTTATGACAGGGTTGCATCTTAATCTAGCTAAGAGTAAGCTATTTGGTATTAATGTGGAAGAGGAAGTTTTATCAGAATGGGCATCTTCGGTGGGCTGTTCTATTGATTCTCTTCCAACAGATTACTTGGGACTTCCTCTAGGTGCTAAGAAAAACTCAGAAGCCTTATGGGATCCAGTTTTCAAGAATTTTAGTTCCAAACTAGCCGGCTGGAAAGCTAATTGTCTCTCATTGGCGGGCAGGACAGTTTTATTAAAGTCGGTGTTAACATCCCTACCAATATTCTTCTTATCTCTTTTTAGAATGCCTTGTAAAATTGGTAAGAAGCTTAATTCTTTAATGGCCAGTTTCCTATGGGGGGATAATGAGGACAAAAGGAAGATACACTGGGTTAATTGGAAATCAGTCTGCACGCCTCTAAATTGTGGTGGCCTTGGTGTTCTTGATGTGAACATATCTAATCGGGCTCTTTTGGGAAAATGGGTGTGGAAGTTCGCCAATGAAAAAAATACTTTGTGGAAAAGTGTGTTATGTTGCAGGCACAAGGTAAGTAGTAATTCCATGTCTATTTGTAAGGTTTTTTCGCCCAAATCTTCTTGGATTTGGAGAGGGATTGCCAACAATTTCTTGAAGAACGACTCGGAGGGTGAACGTATCAGATCTAACTCCAAGTTGAAACTGGGAAATGGAAAGTCTATTGCATTTTGGACGGATTCATGGGCTGATGAGTCTCCTTTAAAATATCTTTTCCCTAGAATGTATGCGTTGTCAACAAATAAATGGGGTATGGTCGCTGAGTTTGGAAGTTCAGATTCGAACGGTTGGGTGTGGAACATCGATACCAGAAGGAATTTGTGTGACTGGGAGTTGGATCAGTGGCTGGATTTAATGACAAAACTGAAGGACTTTAAACTGACTGATTCAGTTGAAGACTTTCTGTCTTGGTCTGCAAGTGGGGATGGACTGTTTTCAGTGAAATCTTGTAGAAAGGAACTCGGCAAGGTGTCTGGGGAGTTCGATTTATGGGTAAAAGGGGTGTGGCAGGGTTTATCTCCTCCTCGTGTTGAAGTCTTCCTGTGGCAGCTAGCTCATCAGAAAGTGGCGGTGAGAGAGGAGTTGGTGAAAAGAGGTTTGCAGCTAGGGGATGAAATTTTATGTCCGTTTTGTAAAAAACAGGTGGAATCAGTTCAGCATTTATTTATTTCATGTGATGTTGTTTGGGAACTTTGGAACAAGATAGCAAGCTATTGGGAAATAGCCTTAGTCCTTCCAAAGGATCCACCTTCTTTGCTATGTTCTTGGGGTGAGCTTAGGGGGAAATCGTTGATTTGGAAATTTATCCCGGGAGTAGTATTTTGGTCGATATGGAAAGCTAGGAATGCAATGGTGTTCGATGGTTCCCCCTTGGATAGGATGTCTCTGTTTTTTATTGCTAGATTCAGGTTATCTAAATGGTTTCTAGCCAAGTATCCTAAGTGTCCTATTCAGGAGGATGTGCTGATTGGTGATCCATCTCTTGCAGATGGTATTAAAGCTCTCAACATTTACAATTTTCAGGTTTCTCGCTGGATTCCACCCCCTATGGATTTTTTGAAGATGAATGTCGATGGAGCTGTTAGACTTGATGGCTCAAATGGAGGTATAGGAGGTATTTTGAGAGATTGGAATAGCAACTCCCTTCTGACTTTTTCAGAAAATGTAGGTCAGGGTCCCCCGCCGGTTGCTGAGTTAAAGGCTATTAAGAGAGGCATTGAAATCTATATGTCTTCTTGTTGGGTTAAGGTTGGAAGGTTGATTGTGGAAAGTGACTGTAAGTCGGCTGTGGAATGGGTCCATACACCAGCAATGGCCCCAGCTTTTATCCTCCCATTAGTTAAAGAGATTTCATCTTTTATCACGGACAGGGTGCACTCTATTAGACTGATTCCAAGGGTGTGTAATGGGGAGGCTGATAGTTTAGCAAAGATGGGAATTGGTTGATGTTTAGTCGTTTCCAGTGCGTTTTATCGTTTGAGTTTAGGTTTTCGGTTATGTTGAGTAGCTTAGTCTGTTGTGTTTTTTCAGTATGGTGTCTACGTTAAATCTTATGTAATTTCGGAGGAGTAATAAAGTTTCTAAGGCACTCTTTTCCTCCTTCTTTGATCAAGAAGGAGGTTTTTAAGGAGGCCTGTCATTCTTATCAAAAAAACTAGCAGTAACTGGGGATTGATGTCATGTTTAAAGAGAATAAACATACTTGATGTAGATAGGAACTAATCCTTCCACCTTTGGAAGAGTTTTTAAGTGCTCTAAAACCTTCATCCCTTTTGTGCCATACTTCGTATCACCAGAAATTGCACTGAGATAATTGAATTCAAGCTGTAAAGTGGAAACTTCAGAACTACTCAATCCATCAGGAGCTGGATGAGCTGAGGAATCGCGTAGCACAACATCACTGAAAGGAATGGCAGTTGGACTGGAAGTAAAAGCAGATAACAGACGATCAGCCAAGTTTTTTGCAATGTTTAGATAAATAGCAGGTTTTACCCCCTTCTGTGTTAAGGCTATGCCTTGGTTCCCCCCACTCAAATGAAATGCACTCAATAGACCACCCAATACCCGTATTGTGGTTTCAAATAAATTAACTTGTCCTTTGTTATTAATTCTATCTAAAAGGTGTGACTCAATCCATGAGCCTGCTTCAGAAACAACTTCATCCAGACCCATGATCATGGCAGAATCAAGAAGGTCTACAACTGTAGCACCTATACCTCCAAGTTCATCAACTCCATGCTGGCTCACTGGCATAAGCTCGTCATAACCCATTGCAAACTTCTTATAGCCAGACCAAGCATGGGTGAAAGCATCCTTTACATTTTGTTGTCTAGCTTTCCACTTTTCTTCAACATCTGGCTCATTTAATTTACCAGTAATATTACCATGACTAAGTTTTTCATCCGGTGATAATAGAGGAGGAAGCCGCGGTGCTCTTCGGAAAAGTTTTTTAAACCTGATGCCAACATCATTAACTTCCTTATGTTCTTCATTTGTCCCAATACCTTATGCTAGTCCATCAGAAACAGAATTTGTTTTATTTGCACGAGTCAACATTAGACACGCTAAGCCAAAGATCATTAATAACACTAAAAACTTCCCTGTACTACAACCTCCGCATTCACGCCTCCTATTACCAGTAAGTAAGGTTTGAGTGACCACCTGGAATAGAACATAGAAGAATAGAGAATATATTCAAATCAAACATCTACCTTACCATAAAATGTTTAGCATGGGAAATAAGGGTTCTAAATAAAGCAAAATACTTCAAAAAATGACATAAAAAATCTACAACTTTCAAATCTTTAGCTATCTTGTTGGAAATTTAGCCAATTTTTCCCAGCATGGGCAATCAGGAAATTCGGAGAATGGGCTCTCAATAGTCAAGGCTTACTATGAGTAACAATTAGTACGCTACAAACACCAAACTAAAATCAGATATCACACAGAAGTTCAAAACCACATTACTCAAACCAAACGGCTAATTTCTAAAGCTCGACGCGCTATGTGTACCTATCAAGATCAATATGACTTCATATTAGATGCATTAAGATTTGGATTTCTTTGATCTTCAGCGCTCTTATAGCGTTACCAATATTTTCCATTTCTTACCTTTCAACTGATTTCTTAACTAAATATAATCGTGTTCATGGTAATATTACATCAACATACAGATCCATGAATAAAATAGAATAATTTGTCATGAACTTCAACTAAAGCAACTTGAACTTAAAAGGAGCAAAATGCAATTCAATTTCACAAGAAAAAGAAAGAAATCGAAAGCTGCAATTCAAGAAACCAAAAGCTAAAGAAATGAATGCGATAAAGAAAAAAATGATTAATTAAGAGTCAAATCCAGCGACACAGAAAGTGAAGGAGATGTATTAACTTGAAGAAAGATCGATGACGAAACTTAGCGTTATCGTAGTGAACATCTTTAATAGAATAAGGAAGCGACTTCGACATGCTCGAAGATTCAGATCTAAATATTTCTTTTCCAAAATTCACCGGTTCAGGCAGCTTTTTCTCTTTTCCCCTGACAAGGTAGATCGGCAACTTAACGAGCAAAAAAAAAGATGAAAGAGAAACTACGAGAAAGCGAGGGAAAATCACTTTGGGCGAGGAAACCAGTGGCTTTGGTGTTTTTCTCTTTTTACTTGGTAAGTCAATGGAAGATCGTGCCTTTAATGCAACAGCGGGAGAGACGGAGAGATGCAGAGAGAGCTCCACCTCTTGGCACGTTTCAATGTAGGGTGACCGCAGTTTCAAACTAGATTTTTCTCATCGCGTTTGCTTGAGAAACATATTTTTTATATATAAAAAAAATTATGAATACAAAAGTAAGATGAATTATATAAATAGTCATCAACTTATTCTTTTTTTTATTAAATTAATTTTTAGTTAAAAATTTCATGATCACATTTATATAATTTTTTATTCTTTTTGAACTTTTATATTCTTTTTCTCTTTCATTAGCCGCCAGGCATATAATAATAATATGTGTAATCATATTGGTTAAATAAAATTAAATAAAATTTAGATGTTGGTTACGTGTAATTATTTAAATTATTCAAATTAAAATATTAAAAAAATAATATACGATTGTTAATAAAGAGATAAAAATTAATGTGAAATTTGCGAAAAATAATGACTACATCAACGTCAAATATTAACTATCAAATAAGAAAAACGATAATATTGATGATGTTTTTGTAAAAAAAATTAATTCGATAATTAAATTAAGAAAGAAATAATAGGTTAGTGAATATTGTTGTAATTTACCTAAAAAGTTATATTAGAAAATTTCACACTTTAACATATAATTAATCACTTTAACCTCTATTATTTTTTTGAAAACATTTTATTCCTAACATTTTATTTTGGATAAAAAAATAATTCATTTTTGGACGAAACTGTTGGTTGACTAATCATCAACACTTATCGCCGATGTAACAAGTCATCATATCCAAATTTCGAAGTATTGATATGATATTGATATCATTACTTTGGACTCATGATATATATAATGTCATTACTTTATACATGTGACATGTGATTTATCATCAACAAGAAATAAACATTAGCCGATTAATGATTTCAATCAAATTAGGGTTATTTTGATCCAAAATAAAATATTGAGACTAAAATATTTTAAAAAATAAATACTAAAATTATTATTTAATTAAACATTAAAGATTAATTTTAATATTATATCAAAATAAAATACATTATGTATTTTATATTTTAATTAGCAACTATTATTTTATTTTAGTATTTTATTAATTAAATTATTATCACTTGACTTTAAGACGAAATTCACTCCAATATTTTAATAATTACATAGAGATGAATTAGAAAAGAAAAATGAATCGTTCAACCCTACACTATCTTGTGCTCCTGAACCCGCAGATTGATGAAAACACTACACTCATCGGTGGGGAAATCTATTTCCTGATAGAACCATGCATCAAGCTTGGTCCTCTCAAGAATATTATCTCAAGACCATGAATGCCCTTTCCCATTCCATGAAAATATATTCTTGTTTTGTATTTAGCAAAAAACCATAATCTATTAGGAACAAACAAAATGCAGACTCTAGTACTATTATCTACTACATATTGTAAAATAAAAATTTGATTAATTGAGGCAGTGTTTTTTTAAGTATTTTCCCATCTATTAACCAACAATAACATTGGTACGAAGAATTAATTGAGTGGTCTTAATGATAAAAGAGAATATTATTCTCCCTAAAAGTTTCAAGTTCGTATAACTGTGTGTTATCAATGACTAAGAATGATTTTGAATATATATTATATTATAATCACTTCAAACTATTCTCTTTAGAGGTCTCGAATTCAAGTACTTAATAAAGGTATGTGTAGATTAATAAAACATTTAAACAAATAATATATGTCGCATTGTGACAAATGGTTAATAATGATTTTAAATATATATTAGATTAATAATATATATTGCATCCTGAAAATTAATAAAACTGAATATAATAAACCCACGCGGGTGGATTCAAGCCTGAACCTGCCTCACATAATCGCATACTCGCATTCTCTCTTAAAAAATGCAACAAACGTGTTGGGATTGACAGATTTCAAATCTCAGATACCAAACCTTTTTCTTTGTTTTCTTTAGTTCTCTTCTTTCGTCATATACAAATGCATCACAACCTAAACTCTCTACTCCGTCATACTCCGTCATGGTTTTCTTTAATCAAACCTTGAATCATTTCTTTGCTCTGCTTCTCATCTTCTTCGCCTTCCTCCTCCTGATCTCCTTTTCTTCTTCCCCTGCCTCATGCAACGAAATCCATCCCAAGATCAACACTGCCGATCCTTCCCATCGCCAACCACCCTCAGCGTACCAAGTGCTGCGCATCAAGAACACCACACCCTTCTTATTGAATAAGCCGGAGAGGGGATTCGAGAAAAAGAGAAAGAGGAAGATGACGAAACGAAGGAAGATCAACATGGATAGCAACTTCAAGACCAGGCCTTTCACCGTCATGCTTCCCAAGGGTTTCGTCCCTCCTTCGGGTTCATCTCCGTGCCACAATGACAAGCCCGACTCCGCTGTTGCCCAGGACCTTATCTGTGGCCTCTCTGGTGCTACTGCCAAACCCTAGAGCCCGAAGTTTTCATCTGAAAACCTAACGGATAAGAAAAAGACGAATGGTTAGTCCAAGTGGATTTTGTTGTGCTTAGCTTTACACTTGCTATTGGATCTTTCTTCATCTTCATCTTCCCTTTTCTTGAATGATCGATCGAAAACAATATTATACCAATCTTGTAATGTGGAGATATAATAAAAGCGGATAGTAAATATACATTAGAGTTTATGCAAATCTTTTTTCTTAGTTTTGCCTCTCTAGTATTTCCATGCACTCCTGTTACACACGATAGATATAAAGCCCTTGTTTTTCCCCCTACAGAATCAAATGCAGTACTGCTATACTGTAGCGTATATGTTCTGGTCTGCTAGCTAGGCTAGGGTTTATCGTTTTATTTGTATTACTTGGTTGATTATTTTCCTGAGACATGAATATCAGAATATATGCGGTGTTTTCCTTCAAATCTTTGCTTTAATATATTCTCATTCCGAGAAAAAGGGAATTCATGAAATGCGAGATATAAAGCTGCAATAGTTTGTACACGTAACAAGGAGCATCATCAATAGTTCACTCTCGATGCCAAGATGGCCAAATCAACAGCTCATGTGTCGCATTTTGGAAGTGAAAAAGCTTCTCTTAAAGTTGATTGGGTAAAACAATGTAGATTTCACCTAAATGACTGGTCTTTGGACTATCTCAACATGGCTCGGCGAAGTGCTTACAAAACAATGGAAGATATATAGGGCCCAGCCTTTTTGACTTTCAATATTTCATTTGTTTTCAACATTGTAGTATCGAACAGAAACGGCTACCAGTTAAGATACCCCAATTCTTCGACTAAAATGTTTGTTGCTTTGACATTCTCTGCTGGTAATTTATATCTCTGAATGTATGACGAGAAAATTGGAAGTTTGCATGTGAAGTGGCATCGTTAGCAGGGCTCCTGTCTGTCTCGTGGAATAGGAGTTTTTTCGTAGCGTGCACTCCATGCATGGAATGGAAAAAAGTTGGCTCGTTTTTTTACTAGAAAATTATTTATTTAGCTAGAATGTCTACATTACTGAATGATTTTGATTATATTTATTCTTTTATAACTGTGAGAAATGAGCCAATGACTTTAGCCAAGTCAAAGAGGTCTTACATATATATATATGTTTAATGCATTGATTTTTGTCGGCTCATTCTTTATTTGTGCAATTATCAACAAAAAATGCACGTTGTCTTGCTAAAATATTGCCTAACCCGGTAATGAAGGATTGAAATCACCGTCTTCAGAGTTTTTTTTATCTTCACCTGATTCCATCTCCGGTTCTTGGAAATTTAAACCCACCAATTTAATACAACTACGACCTATTATATCTTTAGGACTGGAAAAGAGAGGGAGATAGTATTTAATATTTCAGTTAAAATCTTCATTTATAAATAAATACTTATTAAGTAGTAAGAAACGAGTTTCTCTATACATGTTCAATCTGTCAGGAACTATCTTGTCTGCGGATTCAAAATTTTATAAATAGGGTCTAAAATTTTAATTTTATAAATGGGGTCTAAAATTTTAATTTTCTTCTCTTAAAAATAATGGGGATGCAAAAAAAAATTCTTCCATTTTTCTTTAACATATTATGCTAAATTTTACTTTTTTTTTTTAAAATAATGGGATGCACTTGACCAATGTGATGAAGACTCTTGTAGTACCACTTTGCACTTCTCTGGTACGATTTCCTTGTTCAATTTTGGAACAGCACATCGATAGTTCTTGCCTTTGACACCATGAAATTTAACACCAAATGATATAGGCTTGAATTCTGTCTGAATTTTTTTCCCTTCTAGAGAGACATGTACCTGTACCAACATTAGGCATAAATTTCAGATCACACTAATTTTCGTAGTGTTGGGAAATTCTTTAAGTCTTCGCTAACATAGAGAAGTTAATGAGCATATGACAAGTGTCAATGGTGTGCTGGGTTAGTCCTTTGGACTCAGTCTAATGATTTTGGGCTTCAGACCCCACATATTACACTAACGGTATGGAACTGGCGTAGCTCTCATTTTCAAGCTTAAGCCCATATGATAAAATTATAAAAATATAAAGGTTATATGCTTTAATTTTTTATTTAATTCTTTTATAATTATATTATTATTGAATATATTACACATAATATACTTAATTATATTTGAGATAACCGTAATTCAATCTTCCTTAAATATATTAAAGAAATATTTGATGATGGCATAAGAATAAATTGATATTAAATTTTGACGAGAGCAAAGGAAAATGCAATTTTCCCTATTTTCTTCTCAAAGATGATAATAAATTGATAAATAATAGAGTGGAATAAAACGTGAAAGTAAATGGCAATGAAATGTACTCCTTTACATAGAAACCCAATTAACATCATTGGGAGGAGGAAAAATTCTTCTCTTTTGTGCTACTTATTAGATACAATACCAAATACCAATGTGGCTGATTATGATTCATTCGATGATATTCCTAAATCCCATGCCAGGATAATATAAATTTTGTAGAAGAAAGAAGATTGAGCTATTGATTCCTTGGCAAACTTCTTCAGTGCGCCGACACACCCACGTAAAATAAGCACAAATGATTAACAATGGGGTTTTTCTGATTCCCCTTTTTGACTTTGGGTCTAATCTGAGTAATTATTAACTTATGATTTCCCTTAATAATTCTGCTGTCTACATCAACAAGTTTAGCCAGTGATTTGAGAATAAAAGCTATCTTTAGAAATATGGGAAATTGATAACCCTTTTAAACGTATTTTTGGGAATTCTAAATTCTATCAATAATGTAAGAGAAATAATATGTAACATTTGTTTTGTGAAAAACAGATTATATTGACGAATAGAGACAGTGACGAGGTTCGTCAAAGCTGTTTATAAAAATTAATGGTGGAATTGTGTGGAAAAAAGTTAATCACAGTAATGATAATATCTCAATGATATATAGGGAGAACAAAATAAAGACCAGCTATTTTACCATCACATCCTCATATCATTCAAGCAAAGGCACATGCTAAATTCCATAAACATGGGGCCTCAAACAATTTGATTCATTCTATTTCCACTGAATTCTACAAAAAAAAAAAACACGTCATTACTAAATCCCAAAACAACCAACAACATAAAATAGACCTGTTTTTGCTTTCAGAGCTTACGTATATTTATTAGTCAATTCCACCCACACAATCTCTTAATTCTCGAGGGGGGTCCTTTTGAACTTTCTTTTCCACGTCTTAAATATTATTTCATGGTAATAAAGAGTTAAATTTATATACAAAAGGGGTGAAATTTGATAGTGGGAGGTCTTTATAACTTTGGTGGTGGGGGGGGGGTGCATGTGCAACAAGCTTTCTGATGATGTAGGGGGCGGGAAAAGATATAAAAGGGAAGAATTTGTATATATTTTGACTATATAAGAACAGTTGTGGATTCCACGTCCAAAAGTGAAAGAAAAACTTTTCTTTGCGACGAAATAGAAATTTATTTATTGAATTTTCTCTAACAATGATAACGTAATACTTTTGGTTTACATCGACTGAGGAAATAATTCTTCTAAAATGCTTACACTGCTACGATGAAAAGAAATACAATGGCTATCAAGTTTTTCTTCTTCTTTAATCCTCAGGTACATGATCAACAAAAGAAAATCAGCAGATTTAACAAAAAGGGTATGTTCTGAAATTATACCCATTTGATCATGATGGTTGATTTGATTCTTTTTGTTGAACTTGCGTGTTGAAAGGGATGCTCATGAAACCATCATCGGCTATGTAGAGAGCTGTTCGATTTGGAGAGTTAACTCGTGAAAAAAAATTGGGGTTACCGTTGCTCTTTCATTTCAGGAATGAGAAATGACATAAAAAAGAAACCCCAATTTTTCTTACTTACCAAAATGTAATATTTACATGCGGATGAAGTCATCATTTTGCTTAATGTTGTCTTCTCATGAAAACTTGGAAAGCCAGCAAGTGCACAAACATCCATGACACCGAGTCTTGATATTCCACCCTCAAGGCCTGTTGAACAATAAATGCCATTTGAAGAGAGCGCATTAAAAAAAAAGGAATATTGAACTTTTGTTTTATAAACAAAACTAATATTTTACAACATTTATTCTCGTATTGACTACCTTGGTGGCAGAGGAAGTAAGAGAAATAGAAGCCGATGATGTTGCCAAGGCAGAGAGTCCCACATTGTAAGCAATAGTTCCATCAGGTTGAAAGAGACCGTAGTTCCTCTCTGATGTCGGTCCGGGCTTCAAATCTTCATTGAACAAAGCAAACAAATACACTTCCAACCTCATCTTTGGTCTCAAAGGTGTCCCCTCATTACTCATCTGCCTCCTCAACAAATTCCTGTTGTAAGATGCCGCATTCTGGACCGTAGCTCCGACCTCATTAGGGTCCCCCTTCGATGGCCACCCCGTCTCCGAAACCCTCACCTCGATCCCATTGTAACCCAACCTAGACATGGCGCAAACGACCGCGTCTACCATCGCGTATAACATGTTGTCATAGTGGAGCTTGGTGTAAGGGTCGACCATTCCTGGGTTCTTGTTGAGAAGAGCATAGTCCAACGAAATCTTGTCCGGGGAATCCTTGTAAGCAAAATACGGGTAGGCATTGATCCAAAATGGGGAACCGGTGCTGGACAAGAACTGCAAAAACCGTGACATGACACTCGAGACCTCGCCCTTGAAACTACCAGCTGAAGGAGGGTAAGATTCCTCCAGAACCGCTAATGAATTGGATGTCGAAACCTGAATGTACTTATCTAAGCCTAATTGAGCTAAAGCACCATGGATACTGACTATGGCGGGGACAAGATATCCTAGTAGCGACGTGTCGTCGTCGGTGAAGATCTCATTTCCGACGGCGATCCCGGTGATCTTGGTGGCTGGAAAATAAGGCTTGATATGGGTACTAACCCATTGTAGTGCTTGCTGGGGATCCACTACGACGGGTAACATTTGGTTTTCAACTGTGACGATAACCTCAATGTTGGAGTTGGCAAATGTTGTTAAAATCTGAGGATTGGTGTCGTAGATTCTTGCTTTTGTGAGCTTAAGGGAGCTCAAGAGATCAAGAACCTTGTCAGGTGGAGGCAAATTGTCGCCAACTTGGCCATAATTGATGCCTAAAGAATTAACTCCTTGTATAAAACCATAATCTGTAAAGTAATTAAAAAGCAATACATCAACTAAAACACATTCGACAAAGAAATAACTAATGATATCCAAATAGATCATTGAAAAAAAAGTACCTGAAAAACAGAGAGAAAATAGCAGGAGAACATGGATCATTATGCCAATTTCTTAAAAAAACTTTGTAATGAAAATGAAAAGAGAAAGAAGAGAGTGTCAAGATATAGGGAATTGAATAGAGGAAGTGAATTCTTTTCTTTGCTTGTTTGAAATTAATTTGGAGGGCAGTTGTCTCAAGGGGGTTTTAGCTTTGCCTTGTCCGTGTTGCCTTCGTTATCTTACCACCTTAAGCTGGGTTTTTAAACCCTCTTGGGTTCTTCCAGTACTCCATGTCTTTCTTTTCTGACACACGTCAACTTGTCCCAATATCCTTAACGTGAAATTTTGACACAATTGCCCTCGCCCGCTTTCTTCGGACAAAAGGAAAGGTGAAGGTCCAACCCTTGGTTTAATGCAGCATTATACTTTTTCTACTATATTTATTTATTTTGGTTAATAAATGATAATATCTTAAAATTACTATATTTTTAATAATATTTCCATTTATTAAAATGTATGGATGAAATCATCGATTGTCACATATTTAATTAGCAATATTTTTCATGTTGAAGTAAGGCATAGCCTATAGGTGTAATTTTGTCTTATTTTTAAGAAGAGAAATTTATAGTTATGAATGGAATGGTGATAACATAGATTCTTCTTTAATCTAAAACAAAATCTACCCTTTAGATTCCTATACCTCTTAAGGCTTATATTATTCTATTAAGGTCAATAAATTGTGTAGAAGGACAAGAAAGCCTGGTTTCATGACTCATTTTAACCAACACAACTGCACTAGCCACCGTGAGTTAAATTTACCCCTTGGCATGTGCCCCCAATATATTAAAATAACTTTTTTTTATTTCAATTGAAAGATTAATAGTCTACGAAGATTTAACAAATACTTAATTTTCTAATGAAAATTCGAAATGGAGAAAAAAATTATTAGTACGACCATTCACTCATCATAGCAACATTATGATAGAGTCTTTGACCTATACAACCGATGGTTGATGCCACCAAATACAATTCGTAACTATACCCAGTACTTGCAATACAATTAAAATTATGATGATCAAGTAATGTGATAGAATTACAAAGGTTTATTATTATTTTAATCCAGTCGTGTTTTCATCAAAATTAAAGTCATAATTGATCTTTTCCATTCATCGACCAATTCGATTTCCTATAAGAGATTTTAAAATTAACTAGTGCACCATTTACGAATCACTTTAAAGATAAGGTAATTGACAGCTGCAGTTCTCCTTCAAATCCAACTCATCTAAATTAATTTGTTAGTTTGAAAATTACAACTTGAAGGAAATAGAAAGAGGCATTGTGACACTGCTTTTTGGGAAGGAGACAACCGAGGTATGTGTAACAATGGTTTCAAGTCTTCATAATATATTATTTGTATGGGGGGAAATGTTGTCAAAATATGATAAATTAAAACTAAGAAAGAAACACATCTGAAAAAGTAAGGTTTGGTGAATAGATAAGGAATGTATACGTATAAATTTCCAAAGATTAAGTGTCCTTATCTTCATTTATGGTTTCTTTTCAATCTTTTAATTTTTTTTGGTATTTCAAATGAAAATGACGCTTTTGGATATAAAAAGGATATTTGGGTTCGTAAGTTTGTTGAGTTTAATTTAAAAAAAATCAAAGATAATATTTGCTTGAATTTAAGTATTGTAATAACCATGAGAAAAACATGTTACAGTTTCCAGATGGCAGGTGCTCCCAACAATAAAAGAAAGCAGGGTATTTTTACACGCAGGCAAATGTGTTGTAGTTGATGAAGAGTCAAAAGATAACCGCCAACATGGTACAAAATACAAACAAGTAGCCACCATGAGAGACTCTTCCAGGTCAAATCTTGTCATCATCCAATAAGTTTGGGATTTTGTTTATTTAAAATTTTGGACGATCCAATCGTGTCAGAATCTAAAGAGTAGTGGTGGAGGTTGAAAGGTATAAATGTATCTCCAGATTGAAACTTCAGCTGGTAATATGCATAGCTCACGAAACCTACCTTCTTCTGCCGCCTCTTTTCTTTCCCTTTCCAATTAATGAAAACCCAGAGGAGATACATCAATAATTCCTTTTTCGCCATTTCTTTATTAGAAAGAAACATATTACATATACATATGTGGTTTAAAGTTTAAACCCACGTCTAACGTATAAGTGAACCCTCCGGGTGTCCCCGATCGTTGAAAGTTTGAAATTATTTTTTTAACAATTCCTACCCGGAGGAGAAGAGAAATTTTCACTTCTAATGAATATTGAACTTACAACTTAAAAAAGAAGAGATATATTAACTAAGAACTTTTATTGACAGCTTTACCTTTTTTTTTAAAGAAAACTCTGAAAATTTTATTAAAGTGCGGCTTAATTAGTCCTAATTAATAATACTGTTTAAAATGTACTCGAACTTAGTGTCTTTAACAGAGACCTTTATATATGATGATGACGGTGAAGATGAGCAAAGCAAGAGAGACAAGTTGCATGGGAATGTGGTATAACCCCCGGCTTTGCATGTGATCTGACTGTTAAAGTGAAGGTTCGTGTTACAAAGAGGCCTATCACTAAAAGTAGTCGTCATTTCCATCTATGAATATATTACTAGATATTATCATCTCTTTCTCGGTGCTTTAATATATCATCGATAAAAAAAAGTAGAGATAAAAAAGACGACACTACTTGTGTTGCATGATCTCTATGTATATTCCATGGATTTATAATATAAATCAACAAAATATTGGAAAAATAAGAGACACGACCCATGTACTGTTTTACTTATTAGCTGGTCAATGCCATCTTCTTCTTCTTTTACTTTTTTATTTGCATATCCGAATGGGATTTTGTGTGTATCCTAAAGAAGATGACCAAAGAGACATACTTTTGATAAAGACATTTTGGTGTTAGAAAAGGAACAATCATTTCATGGATGGTTCAATGGATAGATCAACAGTATTTCCACATGAATATGTTTGCCCAAAAGCATTCTTCTTTCCATGGACACTAAAGTTTTAGAATGTAAGATGAATTACCCAAATTTTCAAAGGGTGTGCGTATGTAACTGTTGAATCCATTTTACTTTGAAAAAGGAAGCAGCCTATCTACAGCTAATTTCATTTCTCCATGCATGATGGTTCGCAACAGAGATTTACGCGATAATATAAGCCGATAGAAAAAGAAATGGAAAAGCAAAAGAATGGTTATTAGTAGGTATTCTTTGTCATGGTAGCTTTTTATATTCCGCATGCAAGTAGAATGAACAAATACATATAGAAAGAAAAAAAGTTAATAATAAAAAGATTAATGACAAGCAGCCCTGAGATTTAATTATTGAGAAAATTTTAGGACAAAGTATTTGATCCACACATTCAATACAATTCTCGATTACTAAACAAATGATAGCAATTCTCAATTCTTATTAATCATTTTTTTAACATTTTGATTCCTCTTATTTGATTATGTTATACATAAACAAATAATTATAAACGGATAAAATTTAAAATAAAAATACATTATTGATAAAAAAAATCTATAAAAAATTAAATATATTATATTATATTATATTAATAATTTTTATTAAAATTATCAAAGAGTACAAATTAACACGTAAACAACAAAATTATTATCATAAGAAAAATAAAGAACAAATTATCACGTTAACAACAAAATTATTATCATAAGAAATATCAATACTATTATTAAAATGAATATAATAATTTAAACAGGTTGACAAATGACTTTAGCATAGATCAAGAGTTTGATAAATTAATATAAAGGTCCAATTCAATGATAGAACAATAAAATAATCAAATAAACACTACTTAAAGATGTGAAGTCAATTTATTTCCAAAAAAATTAAAATGTGTCGTCAATTTTTTCTCTGGAAAAATGGTGTGAATTTAAAGAAGAATTCATACATTTGAAGGAAATATCGTATTCCTCGTTAAAAACTCCACTAATCCACGTTAAAATACGACGTAGAACTTAGAAAAAGAAAAATAAATATTACAAGAATGTATAATAAAACATCATTCATTTTCGTTAGAAATGAAAAATATTTATTAAAAAATAATATAAAATATTATGTATATGTATAATAAAAATTCAAAAAAATATATAATAAAAGTTATACAAAATATATTCACACGCGTCATCCTCTGACAAATAAGTAGATAACAATACTTAAAAAGAAAGAAAAAACCTAGTAAACAATAGTAATCTTATGACATTAGATTATTAACACATTAAAAATCGGATACGTAAATTAGCCCAAATAATTTAATGGGCCGAATGTCTTCTAGGCTTATCCGCCTCCAGAAATAAAATCATTTACGGTTGTTAATCTCAAAAGGAATGGTGGAAATCTTTTATTTGAAGGCCACCGCTCACCTTTGTATTCTTTTTAGGACAAAGTACACAAATTGTCCCCCGGTTATAGGAAACTATTTTGTTGAGTTATCCGATTATTAAAAAATTATAAAATGGTCTCTTGACTATAGAGAGTTACTTTGTTGAGTCCCACGACAATTAAAAATTACAAAATAGTCACCTATTTATTCAATATCTTTCAAACTCGTCCTTTTTCGTTAAAATGTTAACGATCGTCTGAGCTGGACGTTAACCTGTTGACTGAGATTTGATAGTCATTTGAGATTATGAGATCAGATCTTATTATATCTAATTCAGCAGTTTAATATCCAACTCAGATTGGCGTAAATTTTTTAACAGAAAAAGACTAATTTAGAACATAATGAATAGTTAGATGACTATTTTGTAACTTTTAATAGTTGATGTACTCAACAAAGTAATTCCCTGTAGTCGGGGTACCATTTTATAATTTTTAATAGTTGAGGGACTCAAGTAAGCAATATCCTATAGTTGGAGGACCATTTATGTAATTTACCCTTCTTTTTATTTAGAAAAGTATGATTAAGATTCCATTTATATTATCATTTAATTAATATTTTCATATATTGAAATGTTTCAATAATCCATACATTGATATTATAAATTTCCATTTATTTTAATTGTGTAATAATAAATAAAATGCATATTTTAATTCATATCATAAGCTTCAACAATCAAATATATGGATATAATAATCAGTATTCTTCGTCTATTCTGAAACTCAAATGTTATTTGATACAATACGCCTCTTTTACATTAAATATACCAAACGTAGCCTTATTATACAAATATCCATATATGTGTATTTGTTTTGTACAATATTGTGTATTAGAAAATATCTCTATCCTATCCTATTTGTATACTTTCACCATCAAGTATTTCCTCATACATGCCGTGGAGGCGTGGAGTCTTGAATCGCCACTCATTTCTACAGTCTCATAGAACCCAACTAGGTAAAAGAGAAGGAAAACTATTCCCCTTGTAGGGAAATAAATGGAGAAATAAAATAGGGAAAAATCTTTCAAATTAGACCAACAACTCCATTATTAATCTATTTATTTAATCACCTACCAATTTTTATGGTTATGTTTTGATTATTCAACTAATTATTTTTTTAAATCATTATTAATATTATATTTTCATTCTGTTTTGATCACCAGTCGTTAAAAAATAAACAAAAATACTGACATGATAATTTCTTTTTCAATGATGACATGTCATTATCTTATTGTGACCTGTCAATATTACTGTTGATTTTTTAGTGACGGGTGATCAAAATAGAATCAAAACATAACATTAAATATGATTTTGAAAAAGTAGTTAGCAAACCAAAACAGAACAACTAGAATAGGTTGGTGACTAAATCTGTAATTTACCCTTAATTTACGGAAGCAGAAGTACTCGAGATATAGTTAAACAAATTTAAAATAGATATATACACAAAAATGTAAAAAATAATGAAGATCTTGTTTGCTTGCTAGTCAGCCCACAACCACTTCAACTCGTCTACTGGCGGCGCCTCCAAGATCATTCTATCCAAGTCTTTAAAAGAATAACCCTTGGTTAACATGGAAGCACCGCCACTGCCGACGCCAGGAGTGGCAGCGTTCCATGACCTCTCAGCAGCAACCTTTCCATTCACCTTTGTATCGGCTTTTAAACCGGAAAATGAACTCTCCTCGATCCATGCAACGCAACAATCCTTGCCCGTGAGGTTTTGAACAACAGATTTGAAGCTTTGGGGGTCTGTTTCAACATACTGAGTATTAATTAGCACTACCTTAACATCTTCATGGGATGCACCTCTAGCCGACATTAAAAAGAAACAAATAAACTAAAGTAATCGGAACCAGTATTTCTTTGCTTGCGTATAGGAAACAACTTTAGAGCTATGTTGCAAGTTGTAACGTGGGTTGGAGGGGATGGTTTTATAGAGGGCAAAACAAGAGGGTGTGGCGTTGGGTTGACAGCATGACAAAGGAAATTGTGCACAGTCAAAGCAAAACTCCTTTGGTTGGCCCGCAAGGAGAGGATCAAATTAGCGAGTCTTCGTCAAAGCACGCTTGCAAGGAATTGTCCAAAGTCTTTCCTCTTCTAACAGTCATCTTTCATATTATATTTATAAATTGATCATATACAAACAATTTTTTGATAAAATTAGTAATGTTCAATTATTTATTTTTTCCTGGAATTTAGACAAAGGCTAAGCGGATCAATGATTGAATATTTGACTAATAGTTAATAGACAAGAGTTAATTCTTTTTAATATGTTAACTCCTGGATAAACCATTTTATAATATCTTGTGCGTGTGTGATTGACATTATAAAAGAGAATCATAATATTGTTTCTTTGGATAAGTGAAACTGACCTTGTCTCCTTTTTTCCCAGGAGTTTCAGACCGCACACCCCAACACCAGGTTTCTCCGAACCTGCACGAGAGCGGTTTCCTTGATGATAAAATAGTCCAATTCTTGTTTGGTGCATCGACGTGGAGGAAATCTAAGAATTCCGTTAAGATTTATGAGACAGTTGTAAGTGATAGGGACATGACATGATGTCGTAAACTTGGCAAAGGAAGGTTAATGGAAATATATAAGATGTTTCCGCAATGGACAATCTCAGATATTTCTTACTGAAAGAGAGAGAAGCATTCTAACTTTCATTTTAGCTTTCTAATCCCATTAATATTGCATAATATGCTGTGTTTTGACTTTTGATCTATCAAGACATTTAACTAGGAATGTACTTAGCATCTTCCCTGTTATTCCCACGTGCAAAATCAAACCGGAGCATTACATCATAATGGAAATTGCGTAGAAACTCCATGTGTTGGAGAGAAAATTAGTATGATGGAGAAGTTGAAAATTACTGGAGATATTGTTGATGGTGAAAGAAATATGCATGGGCGGTTGTCACAATTTTGCTCGGTACACGTTCACAGGGTATGAAAGAGGAAAATGAAAAGAAAAAGGGGGAGATTCCAAGTACATGAATCTCTATAACTCTTCTGGGCTTGCCTTCCCTTTCGTTCCATTAATAAAAATAGTGGAAAGTCAAAATTATATATTAATATCACTCATATTCTGCTTTTTTCGCCCATAATTCATGGCGATGCTTTAAGCGTAATTACTTAACTTGTAAGATAACGTGAAATTGGTTCTCTTGCCACTGTTGGGCAAGTGTTCTTAAGTTCCTACAAGATCTTGTAAGGACTACCCTGGAATCTCAACCACACTAAACACAATTATACCTTGGTAAAGCTTAAAGCAGAAAGACCAAAGTTTAAGACAGGCGCATAATCTTCTTTCTGCACATCATTCATCAATCAGGCCAGCGAATGTGAAACTTTTCCTTCAACATCAGTGTAAATTTCAGTCAATATGTTATGGACAACATTTCACGTAAGAATAACAGTAAGAATCCAGAAATTTAAGTGTGATTGGTGAAATATATTTGATTATCAGATTACCGATAGACAACAGTCATTCTAACTCTACAGCATTTATAACTTTGTATAATTACGGATTATTAAACAACATACAAGACACAACATGTGATACTTCAGAGAAGCTAAGCAAACAGAACCTTTGAACTCGAGGGCGTCAAGTCAGATAAACGTTTTGGGGCATCAATTACATGCCACCGAACACCGAAGCTCCTCTTCTCGGAGCTGCCTGTTTGATTCTGGCTTGAAATATAGCCCACACCAACATGAAGGTTGCGACCCAGAACATATATTCTGTTATCGCATGTACTGACAGCAAAAGGTTTGCATATCTGCTCCGGTAATGGAGGGCCTTCTATTGCTTCCCAGGAATCACTGTCTGGATCATAAACCTTAAGCTTCATTCTTTCAAGCTCAGAAACCACAAATAAGTGCCCATGGACCACCACACTCGAGCCAGTCCAGCCTTCTCTCAATCCCACAGCCATACTCTCCCAGCTATTAGTTCTCGGATCATAAACCTGACCCCTAGGAGAAACGAAGAATGGCCACAGCCAGCCTTCTGTCACAAGAAGCTTCCCATCGAGAACTGCTGAATCATACGATGCCATATTTGTCCCCATGCTTGCAATGGGATCCCAACTACCCTTTGCAAGATCTAAAACCTCAGCCGAATCAAGCTCAAAAAGATCCCCACTGTTTCCACCAGCTACATATATCATACTATTGATCACTTCACTTGCAAAAAATGATCTAGCAGTATTCATATTATTCATCACAGTCCAACGGTTTTTCTGGATCTCATACTTCAACACCAAGTCAAGTGGGCAATCAACATCAGAGACCATACCCCCACAAACAAAGAGCACACCCTCATGAGGAATCGAAACACATCTAAAACCATGGGGACAAACTTCGTCTTTGCATGGCATTACCGGAATTGTATGCCAAGTAAAGTGGGTAAGATCAAGAACCTGCCATTGTATTTTCCCAGTGCATTTGTGGAAGGCCAATACAAATAGCCAAGGGTCTTTGAAACCTAATTCCTTCCTTCGGGTGAAAAACCGCTCTTTATTACCAAGCAGAAGATGCCATTGCTTGCATACAGCTTTGCAAGCTGCAAGACTCTCAACTGGAAGCCGAAGGAGACAATTAAGAGCCACATCATCCGGAAGACCTGGAATAACAGGTTCTCCTCGAAGACACGACTCATACTCTGATGAGGGATTCAACAATGAAGATGGAACCACAGACAATCTAAATTTTGGGGATAATGTCATCTGAGAATCCCCTAGTTTATGTACAGGTGCCTGCTGCGACGACAATCGAACCCTTTGCATCTTGCTCTCAAAGCACAGGAATCTAAATCCTTGAAGACCACTCAAAGGATCTTGTTCAAGCTAGGAATTTTCTGATGTTACTTTTCATCAAATGAATTCACTTGTGAATGGAAGAACCTAAACATCCACCAATCCCAATCCAAACTTGAAAAATTCTATTCCAAGTTGGCCACTTATTAAGGAAGAATTATTTTTCACTGAAATTTGCAGATGCACCTAAAACAAAAACACGTTTTCCCTTTTACGCAAATTCCTTCAAGACTATCGTAATTCACCAATAATAATCTCTGAATGATCCAAATTTCAATTCCTATGAACCAAAGATAATAACTTTAACACTTTCTTTATGTATAAAATTTTGCCTATCGAAATAAAAATTAGAGGAATCTAAATCAAACAATAATCATGACATGGTAGAAAATTATATCGAGAAAACAAAAAAGCCAAAAGGATAGAATTAATACATCAATAGTTTCATGAATAGAAACTTTAAAAAAATCTAAACTTTTGCACCTAATCCAACAAGAAAACCAGAAATCGATTAAAACCGCATCATATATCTCATAGAAATGAAGTATTTAAAACCAGCAGAAACTGACGATTCACAACATAGGCTAAACCCTGAAAATATCTTATCCTATCTAACTTAAAAACAAAGCAGATAGCATAAAAGAAGAAAATATATGAAAAACTGATATGTAAGACTTACAAAGAAGTATTTTTTCAACAGTTGCATAAAAGATGGTGAACTTTGATGAGATTTACCGCTGGTTTTAGCATGAAAGATGTTCCTCCCCTATTCCAGTATTCTCTTAATACCAAATGTATAAAATATAAAATACTAATAATAAACAATTATTAAATTATACAATTATTCCGGTGGGAGAGAAAGGATTGATGCTGATTCTGTCATAAGCCCATTTAAAACCACGCGCTAAAGAAGTAGTCCCCGGCTGGCGAGAAAAGAAAATAGGCAGTCTGTTGAACACGCGCTTGTAACTGCGGGTGTTGGAATTTAAAACCGTATATTGTAGGTGAAAGTACAGTTGTTAAAGGTCTGGATTACCCCTCCAAATCTAAAGATAAGTCTGAAATTTGGGAGGAGAGGATTTGGTAAAATATTATGTTTCAATAAAAATTTGGTTAAAAAATTATATGTTTGAAATTCACGTCGAATTTTTTTTATTTTTTTGTCAAAAAGTTTGACTAGATTATTTTCAAAATAAATTTTCAAATTATAAAATATGACTTAAATAATTTAATATAAAAGATATAAAAAATGATATAGGATCATGTTACACAATGTAAAATTCTTTTAGTTTTATAAAAATTTATGATTGTTAGATAAGTAAAAATAAATTGATGAGATTAACAGTAAGAAATGATAAGATAATCACTGGAAAAAAAATAAGGAATCAATCTCAACTATCTATTTTTATTCATTAAACGATCTTAAATCTATGTAAAGCTAAAGAGTTTTATATTAGGTAGGTGGAACCTAACTTTATAAAAATATATCATCTTTTGATTATTTATATTTAAATTATAAATTAGAAAATTGTTATCTTTACTATTCTAATCGTACTTGTGAAATGAAGTCAAAATGTTATCAAATATGTGATTATTAAGTTAGCCTACTAATATCAACCAACTTTTAATTCAGTTGGCACTATTGCTTTTATGAGATAGGTATGGGTTTTTGACTGTTAAGTTAGGTGCACGTTATTATTAGATTATCAAGTTGGGTATCTTCAACGATCTATTTATTAAAAAGTTAATATATTTTTAAAGATGTTGAAAATTAAAATAATGATCATCTAAAAGAAAATATATTTCCAACCCAATTTAGTAATTTTCTTTAAAAATATAACTTCTAACTTATATAATAATCCACGAAGATCTACACAACATATGATTTTCAAATTATGACCATTATTTTAAATAAAAATTGATCGTTAAATAAAGCTCTTTATCACAAACTCGGATCTCATATTGAATTGAAGAAAGATTTGAGACCCATATTTTGTAAGTATTGGAATCTTTCAAGTTATTCGGGCTCTTAATAGGTCCAATGGGCCAATTCTAGGACACCAAAAATACAAACTCGCCAACTTAATTTTACAGGCCTAACCCATTTTCTATTACAATGCGGAGGGGTGACCCGACACTAAACCCAAGTTAACAGCACAAGAAAGCTGCTATCAAAATATTTGGGTAAACTATAACCGTCCTGTCACTTAATTATGTGAGTTTTAATATGACCATCAATCTTTTAATTTTTTTTTCAATCATATCACTTAAATTTTTAAATGAAGCCGGTCAAACTTTAACATTTGACGGGAGCTAACGTGATAATTAAAATTAATATAATTATATATTTAATTTTTATTACTTATATATTCTATCAATTTGGTCGACTCTCTGATTAGAGGAAAAAATGTCAAAGAGAATTAAACTTGAGAGTTGAAGGAAGAATTGGGTGCACCCTAATCACTGGGTCGAACATTACATTTGTTATATGAATTATAATGTTATGTATATATCTTATATTATGGTTGATGTTAAGAAAATTATTGGTAGGAGATGATGACTTGCCCTTTATCACTTATATGAGATGACAACTTCGATTATTTTTTATAATAAAAAACCTCATTTTCTTGATTAGATTTGTACCATCTTTCATTTCTCTAATTTTTTTTTTCAATCACGTTATTTCTCTCATTTAGTCTAAACCTATTCAACGGACACGTCATTATAAATTTGGAATAGCTTATTCAACATGTAATCTAAGGGAGATAAAATGTATCAATTTTTAACTACTCGCTCTATAGGTTATTGAGAAGATAATGATAAGTTTTGACAATTCAATAGAATCAATGAAATAATTTTAAGCATAGGTTTTGTTTAGGAGCATGTCAAGGCTTTGCATCAATAGTCAATAAGATATAATATATAAATGTTGATGGAAATAGGTAGTCGTTGACATAATTAATTAAGAACTTTTATGTTTTCTTCTAAAGTGCCATTGATTTGGCTATTTTTTAACATTATCATCTACATAATCAGATAATAATTTAGTAATCCAAGAATGTTGACTGCTTTACTTCCAACAAAAAGCTGAATCTGCGACCTGCAACAATCTATTTACATTTTCTTTTTCTCCTGGAATTTTGACATACATGGCAACATGTAATGTTAATATACGAGGACACATGAGGTATATGCATAAGGATGAAACTGAACCCATACATATAAAAAGGAATTTTAACTTTGGAAATTAACTAATCATCATGTAATTGAACAAATCTTAAAATTTTGAAAATCTCTTTTTACCAATAAAGCCAAGCTCATTGATTGCACGTAAAGAAAGAAAGCGAATGGGCGGTGGGTTTAATCTCTAAACTGAAACAACGCATAATCAATTTTGACTTTGGACAAACATTGTTAAATATAGGAAAAAAACATGGAAGAAATTTAAGACACTCCATGTATTGACCTATTTCTTCAGGCAATTGAGTATCCATTTTAAATAATAAGGGCAAAACAGTAGAGTAAACTGTTTTCGCCCTGCAATTAGAAAAAGATGGAAGATTAGAGCCATGGTTCATGTACGAGGACAATAAATTATCCCCAAGTTTGGTTAACCAATAAAGCAAAACTGAGGAAACATGGAATATGGTATACAAAACAATCTTAAGGGATAACGTGCGAAACTCTTGTTTGGGATGTTATTGCGTGACACTTTTAATATTAGATTAGTGTTCATTTTGTGTGGTTATGGCTTTTGACATGATCACCTTCCTCTTTAGGAACCTATATTTTCTCTATTTCTCTTATCTTGTTGACTCTATTCTTTGTCTTGGCTTTTATTTTTCATTCTTTCATTTGTTGAATCACCACTTTTATACCTAATTCATGGATTCATTCACACAAAAATGATGAATTCCCTTTTCATCTTTGATTTTTCTGGTAAAGAGTTTGACCCTCTTTTCACCAGTCACAAATATCAAGAAATTTTATAAGGTGCTGCCTAGAAATATGGAGAAAATGGAGGACCCCTCTTACCGACTTTTAGAGTTTATAATAATAAAAAAACTAACACCTCATCTTTGTCAACATAGAAAACGTGATAAATAGTTTTAATTTACTAGAAAACTTTTTAATTATTAAAACTCTTTTTTTTTCTTACGAAAATTATGCATGTTATGGTAAAATGTAATTACATCAATTTGTTTGGATTAGATGCGATCAAACATTTATAAAATCACATTTTTTTTTTAGATTTTATAAAAATTATCTTTGAAAATATATTTTGGTGATTTACGATTAAAGTCAATGTTAGATAGAGTTCAAGAATTAATACACATACACCACCTATAATATGCCTAAAATTGATATTTAAAAAAAAAGAATATATGTGCTATCTAGATTTTATAAAGTTTTGAATATAAAATTATTTTTAAAATTTAACCATTTAATTAAAATGTGAACAAAGCTCTTGGAAAAGCTTTTGAAATTTCTATTAACTAAACTCCCCCCTTCGTCGAATTAAAATTTCCCCTTATTAATTTTTTATAGTAAAATTTTGCAATTATAATTTCTTATTTATGGATAAAAGTTCGAATAATATATCCTCAAAACTTTTAATCATCACATAAAAGTTTAATAAATGATAAATTTAGTGGTACGAAAAGAGTTTATATTTGAGTGAAAAGTTGTTTAAGAGACCAAAAGCAGTCAATTTACGATTATCAAATAGGCTAAAATTTGATTTCCTTAATCTTACCTGCCAAATCATGTGTGGGGGGGGGGATATTCATACTAACCGGATTAATTAAGCCAAATAATTCTGCTAGTACTGTCTATGGTATAATATTATTATAATTCTTTACCTTTGTTTAATGGGATAATAGATATAATATTATAATAATCCCTTACCTTTCTTCAATGAAAATGAGGTGACTATCAAAGTTATATATAAGCTTTGATTTAACATGTAATTTAATATAATTATATACGTAAACTTTTAATCATGATTCAATTATATATTTTTGACAAATAAACATATTAATTTATTTAAATATTAAATAAATATAATTTTTAAATGCACAATTCATAAACCTCAGATGGTGCTATACTTAAAAAAATTATATTAATGATTTGTTAAATTAGTTTGGTATTATTTTTGAAAAATAATTTTTAAAAATACTGTAAAACGTATTTTAAAAAAATGCAATTTAAAATTTAATTCTAAAGATTGTTGTAAAAAGATGATTTGAAAAAGATAAATGTGTATTTTAGATATTATATTATAAATTGAAAATATAATATTTGAGGATAAAAGTATAACTTCGCCTAAAAATGATTTTCCACAATAAAAGCTAGAAATGTGAACTTTATGAGGTTATGTTAAAAACCACTTTTTCAACCATTATTTTATATCAATTTTTGGGCGATTAACATTGCTTATAGGTGGAAAATCACTTTTCTATTGTGAGTAGTATTCCCAAACTGTTATATTTTAAATTTTAATAAATAAATAAATATATATATATATATATATATATATTTAATAATTTTACTATATTTTTAATTTTTAATAGTATATATTTTATAAAATAATTTATTATTATATTAAATATACTATTAATAAAAATAAAAAAAAAACAATTTTATAATCTATGAATAAAGTAATTTTTAAATATGTTATTTCTGAAATTAAAATTTTAAAAAATTAAAATAGCTAAGATTAGAATTTAGAATTAACTAAAAAAAATATCAATATAGAGAGTAGTCATTAATAGGGGTGTTAAAAAAATTTGACTTGAATTATCTGATCCGTTGACCAGAAAAAATATTGATATTTATTATGAAAATATTTGAAGCTGCGGGTTGAGTACCCGACCTACTTTTTTTCTTTGGTTTATGGGTCAGGTTCGGGTCAAAAGATCCTTTAACTAGGTACTTGGTTTCTATATTTTTTATTTTTTTATTAAATATTTTATTCCTAATTCTCAAATTATTTCATCACGGTATTCTAAATTTCTAATTTCTTAAATTATTTCATCATAACATTTTAATTTTTAAATTTATTAAATTATTATACCTTAACATTCTAAATTATTTCTTTTAGCTTTAAAATATTATAAATTTAATTATATTTATTTAATAAATTTTATCTTTTAATTATGCAATTGGATTTTTTAAATTTTATATGTGGATTATGTATCATAGACTTTTGAATTTTATATTTTTCTATATAATTTTTAAATAATATAATTTAAAAAAATAAAAAAAATAAATTAGGTACCTGTGATATGAAAATGTCAGTATCCGAATTTTAATAGTATCTAATTTACAGGTATCCAAACTTAATGAGTCGCGATATAAATCGACATATTAGTACCTGAAAATCTCGAATACCCGATTTGAACACACCTAATCACTAAGGTATATGAATGGCCAAATCCAAAGTAATTTATATTTCTCAAATCTATTTTGTATAATTAGTTTAGAGTGATTATAAATTAATATTATTTGTTTAAAAACATTTTAATCAATTGACAATGAATAATACTCTATTTTATTATTGATATCATTAAATGAGCTAAACAAACTTCAACTTTTATTTTTCTTTGGATCATGAAAAAAAGACAGACTGAAAAATACAACCAGAACTACCTATTCTTATTGGCGATTGAATAACATCAAAGGAATCGAGAGACATTATTGAATCCAAATGTCATTTCAAGAGAAAGTACAACTGTCCCAAAATTATGAAGCCACTTGGTGAATGGTCGGTGCCAGAAGCTAATAAGATAAATTGGTGAGTGGAGTGTCAATTCCTCTTCTTCTTCTTTTGTATCAAGGCATAATACATCAGCGTCCTCGTCCTTTAATTTGTTGCTTCATCAAAGTAGAAACTTGGGAACAGTATATAAACCCAATTCGTGAATCAATCAATTACTCAAATTTCTTGATATTTTTCAGCAACAAGTTTTGTAATATGAAAACAAAATGGAATTTAAGATATAATATATCAATTCACATTACAATGGATTTTTTCTAAAGATCAAACCAAGCAGACTGAACCGATCATTAGAGTTTTGAACATGTTGCTAAAGTTTTGCAGATGAATAAGCATGCATGCCACTCACATCATCCCAGGGGAAAGAAAGTCTTAATTTCAACCAGTTACTTATTATGGATGGATTTTGGGTTAGGAAAGACCTGAACATGCACGACAACTTTACAACAACTTGCAATGACAATTGACATGACATGAAATGAAATCGAACCAAACAAATAGCAAAACGTTCTGTTATGTTTTCCTTGTAAATAACTTGGATCTTTGCTTCTAATGATCCTTTATCTTTATATAACCATTGTGTTTTTTCTAGGATATATTGATCCAAGATGTCGGGTCTTACGTAAAAGTATGTTGTTTTGTATTATAAGTTTGGTAATAAGGACATTTGCCAAGTTGGTAGGCAAAATGGTAAGATATGATATATTTGTTATGTTTGAATTAAGGTGGGCTCAACTGTACGTGTTAGGTATGAAAGTATGATTTAGGTTATGTTTGAATGAATTTTTTTTTTTGGAAAATTCAAATTTATTACCCAAAGAGCAGAAACTGCTACAAAAAACAATCAGAGTTCTGATTACATTTGATCGACCTACTTACAAAAAGAATCAACGATCAGCTATACCCTAATGATTACAGAGAATAATATTAACACTATTTGTTCTATTAATATTCATACCCCTAAGTTGTAACCTTACAATATCCTTAATGTCATTGAACATTTCTTCAACAGTCCTGGATCGACCTTGGAACAATCTTTTGTTTCTTTCTTCCCAAAGTATGTAAATGAGAGCATTCTTCATGACTATAGTGAGCAGGGATTTACCTTTCCAAGTAGAACTAGCCCATGCCAAGAAAGCTTCCCATGATAAAGCTTTAAACTGCAAACCAGTAAGTGAGAATATTGCTTTCCATAGGTAATCTGCCGTAGAACACTTTAGAAATAAATGATCCATTGTTTCCAATTCAACACTACAAAAAATGCATTGATATTCATTGATAATCCCCATGCGTTGTAATCTTTTCTTTGTAGGAAGTTTGTCAAGAAAAGCCATCCAAACTATCATATTATGCTTAGGAATATGTAAAGGAAACCAAATCAGCTTCTGCTAAGGGACCTTAGGTCTTTTCACCCGGATAGAATCCCAGATGTCACTCGCTTTATTAGCTCAAGAAGATAGAACATGGTGAGCCTCAGGTCTCATTTTCAGTAATCTCTTTAAACTCCAACTAGTAGTGGATTTAACTTCAACAGACCATAAATCTTTATCCTTGAGAACATAGCTTTTGAGCCAAGCTACCCATAAGGAACCTTCACCTGCAAAAATGCTTTTAATTAATAGGATCATGCATGCTTTATTCAATGACTTCATATCTTTGACTCAAAGCCCTCCTTCAGATTTCAAAAAAAAAATATTTTTCCAGCTCACTCTAGCTCCAATAGCAGCTTTTTCAGAACATTTTTAGAAGAAGCGTGAACAAAGTTACTCAACCTTCTTCAAAACAAAATAAGGCAGGAAAAGTTGCCTGCACCAGAAGTTTGCAATACTAGACAACACAGTTTTGATTAATTCCAGCCTGTTAGCGTAGCTAAGAACTTTACCAGACCAATGATGCAACCTTGATTTAATGTTATCAATGAGGGGCACACAATCCTTATCAGAAATTTTCCTAGTGAGCAGGGGGATGCCTAGGTATCTCACTGGCAGACAACCAAGATTGAAGCCAGTGATTTGCTTAATTTTCTCAAGAGTACCATTAGACATACCAACAACAAATAATTCACTTTTAGATGCATTAAGTTTGAGGCCAGACATATCGTAAAACAAGTCTAAGACACTAGTACCCCAATTACAGATTCAACAGTCCCTTTGAAAAAAATAAGGAGATCATCAACAAAGGATAGATGAGTCAGACCAATTCTTTTACATTTGGAATGGAATCCAAACAAACCTTTGACAACAGCCAAGTTAAGGAGCCTTGATAGGACATCCATGGAAAGAACAAAAAGTAAAGGAGAAATAGAGTCTCCTTATCTTAAACCTTTAGCACCCTTAAAAAATCCAGTCAAGCTCCCATTGAAAGAAATAGAATAACTTGCTGTTGAAAGAAAGATTTCAATCCAATTAATAAAAATACTTGGAAGTCCAATGGCCTTCAAAATAACATAAATGAAGCTCCGATTAAGAGAATCAAAGGCTTTATGGAGATCAATTTTTAGAGAGCATCCAGGAGATAAATTCTTTCTACTATAGCCTCTTACCAATTCCTGAGCTAGTAGAGTGTTATCTACAATACTTTTACCTTTAACAAAAGCATTTTGATTAAGAGTAACCAATTCAGGCATGAGACATGTCAATCTTCTAACCAGAATCTTTGAAATGGCTTTATAGACCACAGAGCAACAAGAAATAGGCCTAAAGTCCTTAACTTTACTTGGGTTAGGGATCTTTGGAACCAAAGAAATAACAGTAGCATTGAAAACAGGGAGTAGAAAAGACTCTTGAAAGAATTGAGTTATGGCATCAATAACATTATTTTCAATGATAGACCAAGATTTTTTGAAAAAGAAAGGCGTAAAACCATCAGAGCCAGGTGATTTGTCATTACCTTGGCAGAAAAAAGCCTCCTTTATTTCATCCTTAATGATATTCTTCACAAGATCAGAAGCCTTATCAGCAGGCAAGGAATACTGGATTAGGTCCTTCAACAGGTTAGGATCAATAGTTTTAACTGAAGGATCAACAATACCAATCAAGTTGGGAAAAACATTTATCACCTCTGCTGACATTAGATCAAAAGTTTCAAGCCTGTTACCTTGTTCATTAATAAGGATTCGAATAATGTCTCTTTTGTTTTTAAGAGCAACAGCAGAATGGAAAAATTTAGTGCATTTATCTCCCTCTTTCAGCCATTGCACTTTTTCCTTTTGTCTTTTGTCTGAAGAACAAAGCTTCACCTTCTTCCAGATTTTTTAGTTCATTTTGCAGGTGCAACTCATTTTCAATGACATCCTCACCTCTTAGAGTTTTAAGTTGATGTTGCTCCAATTCTTTTTTCTTTTGCTTTACCCTATCATAAACTTCAATGTACCAAGACTGGTTAAGATTCTTTAGGCTAACTTTCAATCGCTTTAACTTGGTGAAGAGAATCTGCATTGGGTTCCCATGAGCAGGAATAAGCCAAGACTGCTTAACCATTTCCATGAAATTAGGATGTTGAGTCCAAAAATTAAAGAACTTGAATGGCTTTGGGGGATTTGCTTGGACTTCTTTAGAAAGCCAAACTTGATCCAGACAGTGATCTGAGACGCCAGGAGCAAGAAATTCAACATGAGAAGTCTAGAAAATGCTCACCCATTATGGATTAACTAACACTATCAAGTTTCATAGTAAGGTAGGAATTCTGCTGCTTGTTGCTCCAAGTGAAAGAAGGACCAAAGAAAGGGTGGTCTAAAAGGTCAAGATCAAATAGAACTTCTTGAAAGTCTCTCACATCAGTAGAAATTAAAGGGCCAAGAAGATAATAGTCAGAACTCTCATTTGGATGCAAGATTATGTTAAAGTCACCACCAATGATCCAAGGGAAATGACCCACAGTAGATTCCAAGTCACGTAGTTGTTGCCAAATGAGTCTTCTAACAATACCATCATTGTTGCCATAAACAACACTGATAACAAGAGGAGCACCTTGGTACAACCCCTTAATTGTCATACACTGATCAGAAACTTGAACAACCGAGAAGTCTAAACCTTTCTTCCAAAGGATCCATATCCTACCATTTAAGGCATAATCATAATTAGTGTAAGCATTCCAACCATCAAACTTACTTCCAAGAATAACAAATGACTTCTCTGCTTTAACTCTTATCTCTAACAAACAAAAAACACCCACTTAGTTTTGAAAAGCTCTTCTTATTACTCTATCTTGTTTTAGAGAAAAGTTGAGTCCTCTTATATTCAAAAAAACAAAGATCATTAGGATGGAGTGTCCATTGTACCCCATTTACCATCAACTACATCATTATTTGGTTTCTCTAATTTTTCTTTCTTTTTCGACTTTTGTTCTTTAACTATGGCAGCCACTCCTAATGAAGTTGTGCGTGATTTTCTTTGTTGACCCTCTGGAGTAGAAGGGATTTTCTCAACATCACTAAGAACTTCAAACCTGTTTGCTGAACCAGTTAGATCCGCTTTAACTTTCTCTTTTGCTGGTCTACCCTTTTTAGGAATAGTAATAGAAGATTCTCTTTAGCAGAATGATCTTTATTCTCCTCATCAGGTTCTTTATTTCCATTTTCTAATTCTTCAACATTTTTACTAATTTTCTTCGTATCATTAGAAATAGGAATTTCTTTTTCCTACAGTAATTCAATACCTCCAACAGAAGGTTCTACCTCTGTAACTTTATAAAGATCTTCCTTTTTCCTCCATACTTGAGTTTTGAAAGGAACATGGTTTTTAGATTCCATACAACCCTTATAGTTATGGCCAAAGATTTTATAATTCCTACATCGTGATGGAATCCAGGGCACCTCAACCACAATCGAAACTTTTTCCCCATCCTTAAGTACCACTTCAACATATTTAGGTATATCATCATTAACACCTATTTCGATACAGATTTTGGCATACTCAAGGTAAGATTTAGCTGCAGTAACAGTATTCATGGAAAGAGGAATTCCAATTGCATTCACTATGCAGCTTAAACCAGTTCGACAAAATAAATCTAGAGGAACATTGTAGAGATGGACCCGAATTGGTAATCTAGATAAATCGAAGTTTAACTTTTCAAGTTCGGTTCTCATTTCCTAAGAATCAATGGTTTATTTAAGATATGACAGGGGCCATTTTCTAATACCTAGTCCCGAGCAGATTCAGAGGAGAAGGAAAAAACATAGAGATTGTTCCCTGCTAAGCTTACCTAGACTCGCGCACCCGCCAATGCTTTCTTCCACAGGCTATCCACAAGTCATTGCATAGCAGCGAAGCTCGGGCCAGCACTAAGGAATTGTCCCACAAGCGAGAGCTTCCATTCATTAATTCCAGCTTCGAGCACCTCAGGAGGGGGTTGAACAGTTGTAATTCCATCACGAACCCTAGGGGGAAAATATTCTAGGTCCTGACCCACTGTACACCCGAAAAGCTTCCTCCAATCCATAGGGTTTTCACTCATGGTGACTAGAAGAATACAAAAAAGACTAGCGAAAAAGAAAAAGCACCGAAAAAGAAGGAGAAAAGCACCAGAGATCCATTAATTCCGTTAGCCCTGCTAACGTGCACCCAAAGAAAACTCTTATCGTGCGCCTAATAATTCTTTGATATTCAGATTTATCTATGGCCGTTGAATGCAAAATTGGTAAATGAAGTAAAGGCATTTTTTAGGTGCATTGTAATGAAAATTACTTAATATGCTAGATATTGTCTTGACATCTACCATTATATGTATACTAAACTTGCTTAAATAGGTTGCGGTGAAATTACACATGTTTAATATTGTTTGAAAGCATGAAAACTTGAAAATCTGCATAATTTATATAATTTAGATTTGTATTGATACTCCTGGCTCGGTATCAATACTAAAGTTTTTGGGATTAATGTTGATATCACAATTTAATATCGTACTCACACGTTAACATCAATGCTCTTGCTCTAATATCAATATCAAGGTTTTCACAATCAGTATTGATATCATAATTTAGTGTTAGTACTCATACATTAATATTATACCCTTGTTCTCTTATCAATATTAAAGCTTTAAAATAATAATAATAAAAAAAAAAGAAAAGTTGACATGAGGTGTTTAAAAAATGTTTTTTAATTACTTTGCCATGATTATTGAACTGTTTACTTTGTAATTCTTTAAATATTTATTTATTTTTAATTGGATTAAATTTTTTTCCATATTGCTTCGTTAGCCTAATGTAATATCTCCTTCTCAATCTATAGATTTTAAGTTGAAAAGAAGGTGTTACACACTTAATATTACAAGGCTTGTTCTAATATTTATTTTTATCGTCTCCCGACATATCTCGTTTCATTTATCTTATAATATTTTATTTTTTATTTAAAAAAAAACTCTATAACTACCGATGAAACTTTTAGATTTTATGAGGTTAACAAAATCGCATGTGCCTTAAAATACATTTTAAAAGATAAAAAGATTATTTTAAAATGAGATATATTAGTCCCTACAAGATATGATTAATTATAAAACTAAAAGAAAATCGAATGACCGTGTATCCATGAACGGAGTTAATGAAGGTTTCATCAATCACAAATTGTAAAATCAAGTAATTTGTTCGTTCAAATATTTGATCTTAAATTCGTCCAAACATATATAAAAATAATCTCTTAATCTATATATTTAAAATGACATATTTTTAGTATTTGAATTATTTAGTTGATGAATATCTACGAAAACAGCCCAAAAATAATAATTCAAACAGTATGTTCGTTGAGTTGGACATAACCAAATAATAAAAGTAAAGAAGGTAACCAAATTCTCGAAGGGAAGCACGAGTGTGACCATTATTATAAGTGGATATAGGCCATACGACGGCTGGAAAAGTTAGACCAGAAAACATTTGGTAAACCTTGGAGAAGAGGGAAGTGTTACTGTCCAGATATTACATACATGGAGTAAGAGAGACGAAACAGATACCAGAATACAATAATGGCTACAATAATTCAATATCGAGGGATGTGAATGAAGGTGGTATTCGGAGACATAGAGAGGAGAACATGGTAGGATGTTGATTTGACGAGGGCAATGGCATTCATTTTCATTAACCTCATGCATCAACACGTAAATTCATATTTTTTTTATGAATTTATAAATATAGGTTCTATGAAAATGAAATGATAGGATTAGTACTGTTTAGTAGAAGTAAGAAACATTCAAATTATTTTTGAAAAACTGATTTGATTTCGCTCTCTTCCTTTCTGTGGGAATGAGCGTGTTTCGGACTCTCATCTCCTTTGGTCCCTGATTTGGGGACAGTCTGTCTCTTCATACCCAACCCTTTCTTAACCAAATTTATCGCATCACTTCTAATAACAAAACTAAAGAAAATAAATAACCATTTTAATGAAAATAATATATGGTAATTTAGAGTAATAATCTCACACAATATTTTCTTTTATCAGCTAGTGGCCATTGCAGAAGTTCAACACGTGGACATCACTAGCATGTCGCCACCCACCTCCCGGATCCCCCAACTCTATTTATACCCCCCATTTTATTTTCTTTCCCTCTCCAAAGCTCTCTCATTCTTTTCTCTGGTTCTCTCTGCTAATAACGCTTTGTTTCGCCAAGGCCGAAGGAAGAAAGCACAAGCACACACTTCTTGGTTCTGGCTTAAACAGTTTAAAAGCTATGGCTTCTTCCACGAGTAATTGGGCCAAAGCCCATATTTTTCAACCTCTTTTCCACTCCTCAACGGTGCATTTCGACTGCTCTTCAACATCCATCTCCTTGAAGAGACGGCAGCCCAACAGAACCAACGTCGTTCACTCCGCTTTGCACCCTCCTTCAGTTCTCCACTTCCCCAAACAAACATACCAAAACCCCATAATCCCCGTAGACGACAATTCTGTAAATGTAGAAGCAAAACCTAAAACCCACCGCCACCAACAGTGGAATCTCCTCCAAAAAGCAGCGGCCATGGCCCTTGACATGGTTGAAACCCTCTTGGTCTCACTCGAGCATCAACACCCACTCCCTAAAACAGCTGACCCACATGTGCAAATCTCCGGGAACTTCGCTCCCGTCCCTCAACAACCCGTCAAGCAATCCCTTCCTATCACTGGCACCATCCCTTCTTGCATCAACGGCGTTTATCTCCGCAATGGAGCAAACCCTTTATTCGAGCCCGTTGCCGGCCACCACTTTTTCGACGGTGACGGCATGGTACACGCCGTCACCATTGATAATGGAAACGCCAGCTATGCCTGTCGTTTCACCGAGACACAAAGATATTTACAAGAGAAAGAATTGGGTCGCCCTGTGTTCCCTAAAGCAATTGGTGAATTACATGGCCACTCAGGGGTTGCCAGGCTCTTACTTTTCTACGCGAGAGGTCTTTTCGGCATCGTCGATCATAAACATGGCACTGGAGTAGCTAATGCTGGCTTAGTCTATTTCAACAATCGACTTCTAGCCATGTCCGAGGACGATCTTCCTTACCACGTGCAAATCACTTCCTCCGGTGATTTGGAAACAGTTGGAAGATACGATTTTGATGATCAACTCAAATCTACAATGATTGCGCACCCCAAAATCGATCCTTTGTCCAAGGAGCTCTTTGCTTTGAGTTACGATGTTGTCCAAAAGCCTTACTTGAAGTACTTCAGGTTTCACCCTGATGGCAATAAATCACCAGATGTGGAGATCCCTTTATCAGTGCCGACCATGATGCATGATTTCGCCATCACTGAGAATTTCGTGGTGATCCCTGATCAGCAAGTGGTGTTCAAGCTACAAGAGATGATTACCGGTGGGTCGCCAGTGATTTACGACAAGAACAAGAAGTCTTCCTTCGGGATTCTTCCTAAAAATGCAAGCGATTCCAAGGATATTGTATGGGTTGAATCCCCTGACACTTTCTGTTTCCATCTATGGAACGCTTGGGAAGAGCCGGAATCCGATGAAGTCGTGGTGATTGGTTCTTGCATGACACCTCCCGACTCCATTTTCAACGAATGTGAGGAGAGTTTGAAAAGTGTTCTGTCCGAAATTAGGCTTAACTTGAAGACAGGTAAGTCCACGCGCCGCCCATTAATCACGGAATCAGAGCAAGTGAACTTGGAAGCTGGGATGGTGAACAGGAACCGGCTTGGAAGAAAGACACGGTACGCTTACCTTGCCATCGCTGAACCATGGCCAAAAGTGTCGGGATTCGCCAAGGTTGATCTTTTTACTGGAGAGGTAATAAAACACATATACGGCGATGGAAGATATGGTGGGGAACCGTTTTTCTTGCCTCGAGACGACAGTTGTGAATCAGCTGAAGATGATGGTTATATTCTTTCCTTTGTTCACGACGAGAAGAAATGGAAATCGGAGCTCCAAATCGTGAACGCCATGAATTTACAGCTGGAAGCTTCAGTTAAATTACCATCCAGGGTTCCATACGGGTTTCATGGCACGTTTATAGACGCCAAGGACTTGGCAAATCAAGCTTAGTTAGACGTAAATTAAGATTAAAAGAAAGAAGCAAAAGCTTTACTGCGCAGGGAGATTTTTACAAAAGACACCCTGATTCTCATGGAGAAATTAACTTTTTGGTTGGATAATAGAGTTTTTTTTTTACCCTATCTAATATCTAATGGGTTTCAAAGAACTAGCCTGTAGCTTTTAGCATTGTAGCTATAGAATTTGAGCTGGCTGGACTCTGTTTCCTTTCTCTGCTTGAGTTTCATTTTTTTATCTGTGGAGTAATCGCATTATTGTAGATAATAAATATTTACATACAAAACAGAACAGAGTTTTTCTATTTATTATCAACTTATTTATTCCAGTATTTTTAAGTAATACTAATTTAGGATTATTTGTAAACGTCTAAATCTATCATATAAGTAGAGTACATCATGTTAGGCGTGTTTTTAATAAATATTTTGTTATAAATATATTTTTTATTATCATGTTATTCAATTGATTAAGGTCTGAGTTAATAACTAATAGATTTTATGTTCAAATTCAATGACATTGAAAAATATTTTTATTATAAATATTTTTAATTAATCACGTTTTTCTTATTATTATTATTATTATTGTATTGTGGTTTTATTGATTGAATGTTATTTTGTAATCTACTTTTTGTTTATGTGATAGATTCGAATACCATTTTATAAATAATATGTTACTTTTTTTAATAAGAAAAATATGAATAAATAAACCATTCTGGTCCCAAATTCTTTTTAATTAATTAATAAGTCGTATTATTTTGGGGTTTATGGTTCGTTGGAAGTTTCTTCTTCTTAATCTACAATTATTCTTTGAATAACGTTGCTCATGTCTCAGTTTGAAGCATGTAACTTTGGGTTTGGCGGTTCTAATTGACCCTTTTTTCCTTTATTTCCCCCCCCCCCTCCCTGTCTGCGTATATGGAAGACTTGAACTTGAATAGAATTTGTACAAGAAAATGAAAAGGGAAACAACACTATCCGATAAAACAAACCCATCGATACTAACGCAGGATGAAAATGTAGTTAAAACCTTTTCTGGTGTTTAGTTCATGAAATATAAGATTATTTTTAAAAATGATATTATGAGATATATTATTTTGAGAATATTGTATTACCTTATTTTTATTTATTTAGTAAAAATATAATGTTTGGTTAGAGATATATAAGATTATTTGGATTTATATTTTACCAAATTATCTTTATGACATATGTTCTTTTTCATAAGTTAAACTTTTATATTAAAATAAATATTTAAATAAATTTTATAAAAATATTTTAATCGTTTCACTATCTAACTTTTGAGAAAAAAATATAATTAGTATACTAAACTTATATTTTTAAATAATGATATAATATGAAAAAATAATATTGTGATCTTGAGTGGACAAAAATATTATTTTTCAATGAATAAAATCTATTTTTTAATAACTCAAAATTAGATATTATTTTAAATAGTTACATTTTCACCTCATAGATTATAAACAATTAATATATTAAATATTAAAAATATAAAAAATACTCAAATTTGTTAATATTTTATTAAATCAAACTCTTTATATTATTATTATGTTTATAATTTTAAATAAAACACGAAAAAATAAGAATTAAAAATGATCCATATGAAAAGAATTCATTATTCTAGGGGTATTTTTGTCTAAATTTATAAGAATTGTGTAATACCTAAGATATTCCACCATTTTAACAAAAAAATGCTACTATTGGTAATCAATTATTACATGGAATAATTTTTTTTCGTGAGCCAAACATGATAATATAATTCCGAAAAAGAATATTCTCATTGATAATGATTTTTTCGAGAACCAAACGCCCCCTTTAATTTTACGGTTCTTTATTAACTATTATACAAATATCAATTTATAAGTTGAGGTGAGCGTTCAATATAGACGAATTGATTTAAAAATATTTCAGTTATTCGAGTTTATGAATCTTATTTTATAACTAAAACTTTATTTTAAAAAATTTAGAGTCGAGTTGAATTATTTAAGTTCCTATGTTAAATTTAATTGTAAATATTTATAATATTACAATCCTATATGATTCTAATTTAAATGGTTTTCTATAACCATATACAATACATATATAGTTCTTTATATTTTTTTCATATGTGATACGTATATCGTACAATGTTGAAAGACTCGACTCAAACTTAAAAATCAATCCACATATTACTAATAGATGTGAGTTATTTGAGTTATATTTTATAACTCGACTAGAATTTAAAATTTTATCGAGTCAATTCGAATTTATAAAATTATGAGTCGAGTTTTATCAAATTAAATAGAACCAAAAATAATAATTTTTTTGAGTCGGTACAAATTTTACTTACCCCTATTTACAAGTGCACACCGACGATATGTTAGGCCCAAATTAATATAATTTGTCATTGCATTTTGGTATATATTTGGATGGCAAATAATTTGTCAATGCATTTTCATTTTTGTTTGCGTTTTAAGTCGATATTCTTCCCCTATCCAAATATACATCACACCCTCAAAAAATCTATTTGCATAATCGATGGCAAATAATTCGGCATAAAATTCTGTTCAGAGTGTGATGTATATTTGGATGGGAAAGAATATGACTTAAAGAGAACAACGCTCCACATGAAAACTTAATTATTTCCATTATAACTATATATTTCCGTTTTTGGAATTTTATTTTTACGTAAAATTTCCATAATTTGCCGGAGAACTAATATAGGCCAAAAATTTCGTAAGAAAAATAGGAAGATGACAGGCACATGTCCTCACTGAACAATAGAACAAGGCCAGTGGGATTCCAAACCAAATAAATCAAATTCCCATTTAACTTTTTTGTAAGGAATTTCTGGTCACGGTAATAAAATATTTTATTACACTTACTATATAAATAAAATAAAATAAAATATTTAATATAAACTTATTATATTTTATTAAATTCACTCAATAAAGATTATAAGTGAAGTGATAAATCATTTGTATATAAATCTTATTAAATATGATTTTAACTTTTATAAATATAATTTATAGTTATTTTTTTAGAGATGATATAAAAATATATAAAGATAAAAATATAATTATAATAACATTAATTATAAGGAGAGATACTTTTGAAATTCAACAAAATTTGTGGCAATCCAACCATATGATTATAACCCATCCACCTTTACTGGTTATGTTTTCTATCTGTTAGGAGTCGGCTTCAGTTTTTTGGTTTAGTTACATTAGTGATAAACAAATATTTATCACTGATAATTATTTTTATTTTTACTTCGTATGGTGGCGCAAAATAACTGTAGCACTATATTAGTGCTAATGGATAAATAGGATGCATTAAATATTAGACGTTTGTTCATTGATTTGTAAGATTTTAATATATGGTTTCATTAATCCCAGTCTACCAGAGCAGTCAGGAATAGATAAATTTTGTTTTTTTTTCTCTCCCTCAAACCCCATTGTGAAGCAGCTGCCCCAGAAAGTAATGGAAAAGATATTTGTCATCCAAAAATGAAAAGAGAATTCTGACAAAAATTTCAGACCAATGACGATGAGATGTGATGATAATTACACTACCTGACATGCATCCGTAAATGCATGCATGGATCTTGAAGTGGACAGTTGCTTGAGCTCGATCCGTCGACGTGCATGCGCGTTCTTGCATTAATTCCCTTTTAATCAAGGAAATGTGATTCGACCCACCCCTACATTCAACCACGTGCCGCTCACTCAGCCCTCCTGGATTTGGGTTTGCTCTAAACATCGTTGGTGACCTTTGCGACCAATCGAAATCTAATCCGACTCTTCAAGCTCTAATGGGGGTGATTCAGTGACGTCTTTCTTATTCGTTTCCATGCAAAATGTTGTAGGACCAAGTACGTAGAATTAAAGAGAAGAAGAAGCTTGGAGATGCTCCTTGTAAGTTGGAAGCCTGACAGCAAAATGTAATAAATAAGCTGGCTACCATGAAATCGGGAAGCGGTGATAAGAAGATAATTTTTACAGTACATCTGCAGAAGGTGAGCTAATTAATATTCAAGACAAACTGGTTAAAAGCAGGTTTTGTTGGTTCTTTTTTGGCTTTGGCTATGAGGTTTGAGTTTGACCCTTGGAGCTATGCTGAAGCCAAGCCAAGGTTTCCTCTTAGTACGAAATTAACAACACTCCCTTGTCCAACCCATCCAATATTAAATGCAGATACATCAATTGCGTTTTTCACAATACTGTACGGATGCCGTTTCGTTTTTGTGGTGAATCATATGTTTTAAACTCATGGAAACATCAAGAAGGGGACAAGGTCAGGGGCACTGATAAACTCTGATGCAATTTGTCCCACTTGAATTTGCCTTGCTTTTAGCAACACCCACAACAACTTGCTATTGCATACGATCAATTCACAACCCCAATGCACCAAAACAGAAGTTCAGTCCGGACATGCTTAACTCTGTATATCAAACAAATCCCAAAGGAACTACTAAATTAAGGATATTTTTTAGAACAGGGTATTGTTATACGACAATGTCAAAAGGATTTCTAGGGCTAATATACTGAGAAAACCCCTAAAACTCTCACTTGTGATTGTATTTAATTATTTATTTTAGTTAAATAAGTTCGTGTTACATTACTTTTAGGGTTAATGTATACTTTGCTCCTGACTTTGATTTCAATATGCAATTTGGCCCCTGACTTTGAATTGAACTCCAATTTGACCCCTAACTTCGGCTTTGTTCTTGAATTTGGCAGCGACCAAGTGATTAACAAACCCAATAGATGATATCAGGCAACGACTGTTAGTGTTCAACGAGGATACGGCACAGCGACATTCATGTATGGATCATATGACAGCAACAAGTGGATCGCAGGACATGTTTAAGCATGTCCCGGGCAAATTTAAATTAAAAATGAGCACATTTTTGGAATCATTTGACAATGAAAACTCAAATATAATCTTGTAGTTTTTTGTGCTTAAACTTGGGACCTCTACAGATAACAATTGTTCCTTTAACCACTAAAGTAACTTAATTCGTGCAATAATAATTTGATATTATCTATAAATATCATAGATTAATATATCCGAACATATTAACGGTAACCTTATTATTTGGATTCTTCATTTTTCTTCTAATAGTTATATATTAAATATCATAGATAGAGGAGGAGGTAGTTGAAGTCTTTTGCAAACCTGAAAATTAGACAATACCACATGAACCGTTACCACTTTCATATTGGCATTGTGTCTCCCACTGGTAACTGTGATTTTGTATTCTTTGCATAAAACTTGTTTATAACATCGATCGTGATTGTTGTGACGTTTCACTGTCTTACTGATCTTTTCTCCCTGACATTACTAAAACTATACTTTTGGCTTGACCTGAGAGATATACAGTAGAATATCAACCATATCATTCAAAACCAGAAATTCTAAATATCTGGTAAAGGCACCAAAATAATTAGGGAAGACCAGTTGAAGTACAATGCCCACATGCACATGTCTATCACATGTGGTTGGAAAAAAATCAAAGCAAAATTGCACATCATCAGTAGTAACAATATCAACTCATATTTGACATATCAATTCGATCTGGATCGAGAAAACTAGCAACAGGGCCTCAGACATGAAAACATAGCTTATCTCAAAGGGAAATATTCAGCAGTGTATAGATAATTTGATTTGATTCCTCTTGTCTTCAACATGGGTAAGTTTGAATGCAAATCAAGGAAAAGATATGGTTGTTTATGCATGCATCAGCTACCATACTGAAAAACATTGTCATATGCAAATAGCTAGCTTTCAATAGGCTATTTCAATGTCCGCCGCGCCTTTCCAAGGTATGAAACATTCACATGCTTACCAGAAATCCACTAACCCACTCACATGCATTCCATTGGACAACTAAAGATCTCCAGTGATGGAAAGAAAAACAAAAATAGTTCAGTTTTTGTGGCAATGGGAAGGCCACGACAGCCATACTTCACCTTTCCAACTTAATCCCAAAGAAAGGGCATACAGCTTTCAAATTCCATATATATTTTTTCGTTTGGTACAACTCACACCTACAGGAGCAAAACTCTTTGCCACAGGCAGGCAACTCCTAATGCTAAAACCCGCGACATGGATTTAAAGGTGGACCACCTAGGCCAGTGCACCAAACAATGGGGTTCATGCAGCTTTCAATATGTTCAAGTAGTTATTATGATCTTAGGAAGGGATAACAGAGTGCTATTATAAAATATATGATGTGTCAAATTCCAATGACAGATTCACAAGAAATTCTCCTAAATCTACAAATTGTTATACCACTCTGTCTCTGCTTGTAATTGATCTAATAATATGGATTGAGTAGGGTTTTTAATTTTAGCAAGGACAAAGAATTCTTGATTAAGGGCCCAAAAAAAGGAGAAAAGAACCAACTCACAACATAACTTCATAAAGGCCAAGGTTTGTTGGCCTTATAAAAGAATCCTGGGCAGACAGTCTATATGACTTTTAATTGGCACCTTACTCTTCAGCCTGCAGGATTCTCTCTCCAAGGCCGAACATAATTGACCCAGACCCACGAAATTACCACCATATCTCCCCTCATATATTTACCCAAGTTACATACCAAGCCCATGGTTTCAGATAAATTACCAAGAAGACATCAGATTGCAGAAAGTTACCATTAATTCAAGTGTGCTAGGTTTTGTTAATGTTTTTCCTTTTTATGACGATAGATTACAAAGCCTTTGCTGGAATGATAATAAACGAACAAACTTTTGCAGAAGACAATCACAAATCAAATGCAAATGAAACACATTCAAAGGTAACCTAAACGTAATAAATCAAGAAGAAATATCAGCAGGACAAACAATTAGATTTGGATTTCATTGAAATTGGTTTAAAACGTACCTTGGTTGTGCTGATATTAAGCCAGACTGAAAACACCCAAATTTGTTACTATATACTATGCACTAGATCTTCCAATTCATGTGGAACCAAGATCTCGAGGAAAAAGCAGGAATTTACAGCAGCAGCGAGGACTTGAGTTTGAATATAAATAAAAGAAATGAAAATGTAAATAGTAATAATAATAAAAAAACAGAAAATTTAAAGACAATTAGAAGATATAAAGAAATGGTATTATTTTCATTACCAAATTCGTAAGGAAAAAAAATAGAAAAAGTGAATTACACCGGTTTATCTCATACGTGTCTAGTAGCCTGACGTAGCAACTAAATGAAGTTCAAGTACAGAGTTATTTTCCAGTACCACCTGTAACCTTTCTTAAAGAATAGCTTATTTTACATTTCAGCAAAGAAAGAACATCAAACTAAATGACTTAAATCGACAAACAATAGCAAGTGTTAAATTGACACAAAATGGTAACAAACAGAAATTAGATATCTAAAATAAAGTTGCAAGAGAACTGGTTTCATAATAAACATGACAAGACTAACAGAACATCAACTATGCATCAACATTTCTGCTATAGCAAATTTGCAACTATTGGCAGAGCTGCTCAACAGCTGTCACAATCTGGGCAGGCTGAACGACAGTTACTTCCTCAAGTGTTCCAGCGTATGGTGTAGGCACATCCTGTGAAGATAAACACATAATTGGAGCATCCAAATAATCATTGAAATTCTCGGTAATGGCAGCCGTCAAGCTAGCACCAATACCACCAGTCCGCATGCACTCCTCCACAATAAGAACACGATGTGTCTTCTTAACTGAGTTCCCAATAGTGTAAAGATCAAATGGTTTCAAAGACCTAATATCAATTACTTCGGGATCGTATCCCTTGTTCACCAAAGTTTTAGCTGCCTGCATCACATGATATCTCATTCTTGAATAGGTTAGAATGGTGACATGTTCTCCAGGCCTCACCATCTCAGCTTCCTCAAGATTACAGATGTAATCCTCATCTGGGATTCTCTCCTTGAGGTTGTAAAGCAAAACATGCTCAAAAAGGATAACAGGATTCTCACTTCTGATTGCAGCCTTCATTAAGCCCTTGGCATTGTAAGGGGTTGAACATGCAACCATTTGGATTCCGGGGATTGATTGAAAGTATGATTCAAGACGTTGAGAGTGCTCAGCCCCTAGTTGGCGTCCAACACCACCAGGCCCACGAATGACAATCGGTATGGTAAACTGGCCACCAGATGTATAATGAAGCATACCACAGTTGTTGGAGATCTGATTAAAAGCAAGGAGGAGAAATCCCATGTTCATTCCCTCAACAACCGGTCTCAAACCAGTCATAGCAGCTCCAATTCCCATGCCAGTGAAGGAATTCTCAGCAATCGGGGTATCAAGAACCCTAAGGTCCCCAAATTTTTCAGCCAGTCCTTTGGTCACTTTGTATGAGCCTCCATAGTGACCCACATCTTCACCCATGACACAGACACGGGGATCCCTATCCATTTCTTCTTCTAAGCCCTCTTGAAGAGCTTCAAAAAGTAAAAGCTCATGCCTGGAATACAATATATATATCTAGTTAAATACTGATAATAGATACTGACATTATGTTATTAACATTTGTCCATAAAAAAAGTAAACGGCTTGATTATGATAACAAGTATGACCGTAAAAATTCGACCATGCAATATAAATCCATAGCAACACAAAAAAACAGAGACAACATTTATACACACATAAAAACCTATATGCATACATGTATAGAAGCGTGCATGAATACACCCAGGACTCAAGTGGCACCCTTTTCATTTAATAACTGACATCAACGTTCCACGACATCGGGCTGACAGATAGAGATGACTAGATCGTTGCCCTAACAGTTGCATGAATGGTATCAAATGCCTGGACCTCAAAACGTATCATAAGGTTAGCACTTTGTTATACAGGCATCTCAAACAGAAAATTATCTACACACACTAGAGGCACAGTGCACCCTAGAAAGTATGTATCAATGATGATTCTCTTATATTTAAAAAGTCATACACTGGAAAATTGTTATCAAACAAACAAAACAAATATATATTTATTATGGCTACTCGAACATTTTCCAGCATAGGATAAATCTGAATAGAAAGCAAAAATACGTTAAATTCCAAAATAAGACTACAAGGACAAAAAAAAAAGTAAAGAATCCAATGCTCTGTTACAGGAATGTCATTGAGTGGAAAATTTGAAGGCATTTTCCAATATTGCTAATTAATGTAGTACTAAATCAACATCTTTCATATTTACACGAGATACGGAAGATACTTGGTTTTTTACTTTCGTTACGTATAATTCGTATTTAACAAATATTGAGCTATTGAATAAATTGTAAAACTAATTCGTAAGTTAAATCAGAATCAGAAATAGAATCATACCCTGGTTTCGAAGACGAAGAAGAAGCGGCGCTATCAGCCTTAGTCTAGTTAAAATTAAAATTACATTAGCAACACAAAATAAACAAATAATTGATTGAACTTTAAGATTCTAAGAGAGAGAGAGAGAGAGAGAGAGAGAATCATTACTGCAACTGCATTGGAAATCAATTGTTGAGCCCTTCGACCCTTAGGGTTCAGATTCAGGATTCCATCAGATCTGACCACTGCAAAGCTCGCTCCTCTCCTCACTGCACAAAATCAGATTGAGGAAAAACACGAAGTTAAAAAATGAAGTAAAAATAAAAGAAAATCCAATGAATAGCTTACCGGAGAAGGATGTAAGAGGAGAGAAAACGGAGTTATTGGAATCGAAAGAATTGGACGGTGAGGATGATAAAGTTGCGGCAGCTCCAACTCCTTGGAAGATCGCAGCCATTGGTTTTGCACCCGCGAAAAAATAAAAAAGAAATGCTATTTCAAAGAAATGGAACTGTAAATGAATTATCAAGAGGAAGACTGAAATATATACTTGAAAAATGAAAAGAAAATGGGCGAAGAATTTGAGGCTCATTTAAAAAAAAAAAAATTCTTGTTAACGTGGAGGGCGATTGGTTTGAAGTGCCAAAAGCGATAGAAAAACGCATGTTAAACGCCAGCGTTTGGTGCCGCAAATGTTTTTATGCCACGTGTGCATGAAAGAAAGATGAGGAGGCTTTTTTTATTTGGGTGGGTTACCCCGGGGGGTGGGGGGGGGGGGTTACAAGAAATATGGGGAGGTTTTATGGATGGAAAATTGGGTGTAAGATAGTGGAGGAGCGGAAGTTGTATATGATCATTTTAATCACCATACCTTTTCTTATTTAGAAAAATAAATTATTTGTTTGATAAAATCATTTTTTCCTAACAAAGAAAGACTGATAATTTTTTTAAAAAAACTACTCGTTTCTAATTTATTGATCAAGTAAATTAGATTAGATGTTTCAGAGGTGATGTTTTTTCTTTCAATTTAATTTAATTTATTCAAAAACATTAATATTTAAATATATGACTTTATTTAAGAGATTAGTACATCTTCCTATTAGATCAACTAATTTTTGATTCAGAATGATTACTTTTCCATCTATTTAAATATTTTTTTTCTAATATTTCATTTACAAATGCTCCACATAAATATCTATTTTCATTAAGGTGAGGAGGAAAAGGATGTAATTCACGCGGAACATATATTTTGTGATTAAATTAAAAGATTGTTAATATCTTACAAAAAAATATGACCCATTACATATATTTCATTTTATTTTATTTTAAAATATACAATTTTTTAATCACGTGATGTCCTAAAATAATGAATTACGTGAGATTTGGAATCTATAAAACACACTTTTAATTATTTTTTTAATAAGATTAGGAAAGTTACATACAAATTATTATCGGAATGTCACATTTTCACTAATATTTATCAAAATATCAAGCTTTCAGATGAAGTACATTCTAAAAGACATACCTTAGGTATATGTGGCAAAGACGCATTCTGCATTAACGTTTTATGTTGATCTAACAACACATGTGGCCTTTATCCCCATTTATACCATCTCCAATTTTAGGGTTAAGTTAATAATTTAGAGTTTAAATTTTAAAGGATTGTTAAAGTTTTTAAGATTTAGGGTTTATATATATGATATGATACACAAACTAAGAATAATTACTTACTTCAATCTTATTGATATTGGTTCAACCCCACATAATGCACATTTCATGTGTGCTACCAAGTCAACATAAAGCGCGTTCTAATAACACACTTTGACATGTCTTGTAGAAAATGTTTTATTTAAAGGATGACATTTCGGTAAATATTAATGAAAGAATGACAATTCGATAATTAATAATTTTTAGGGTGATTTTTGGATAAAATTACCATAAGATTATGAACACTTAATAGTAAGTTAATATAAATAAAATAAAATATTTATTTGACATAAAATATTAGATAAAAATATATTTTATATTTCCCTCGATTTTCTTTTTTAATTTTAATAATTTTGATGAATACAATAATAATTTAATTCATTATTATTTATAAATTATGTTAATTTAATATATAATTTATTTATTTTATAAATATTAAAAAATTAAATTTATTGAAATATTTAGAATTATGATTAATTTAATATAATATGATAATTTCACAGATTTAATTTATTATTACATTATTTAAAATTATATTAATTTTAATTAAAATTATATACTTATTGTTCTTAACTATTCCGTTTCCAAAATTGACATGAAGCTCCTTTATATTGGGATCAGTTTGTTTAATTTCAAAATTAGGATAGACTTAATATGTCATTTTACCAAAATATTACGATAGCTCTTCTGCATATGGTAATGCGAAACAGTGGAAAAACACAAGAAGGTCAACTCAGGAGTCACATGTAACAAGTGCTGGTCAACGGGGAAATGGAAGTTTTCTATCTATTATGCAGTTATGCTCAATCCTATCCACATTTTTGATTTTTCACTTCCCTCGCTCTCTCTGTCCTCCTTCCCTTCCGCTTCCACTTCACGCGCCACCGTCCTCATCCTCCACTCTCCACCACCCAAGTTGAAGCCGTTTCTCTCTACGAAGGTACTGTATGGCACGAGCGTCGCAACCCCATTAGCCATTCTTTCCGGTACTCGTACGCTACGCTCTTTTCAACCTCGATCACGCTCCTAACACTCCTCCCGACCACCTCTCCGCCGACGAGGCTCGTAGGTTTTCCAAAACTGATGGCCCTGTGTAAGTTCCTGAATTTTCTTATCCCCTCTTTTGTCAATACTTTTTTTTAGTTCATCTCAAATATTTGGTATTTTGATGAAATTACGGTGACAGTTTTCTGTTAACAATTCCTCCAAGCGTGGGGTACGAACAGAATCCATTGAGCATATATTATTGCTATGGTATGGAGGGAAACACTAAGCTTCTGAAGAAAGTGCATTGCTGAGGTTTGTAGTTCTTTGTTGAATTTGCTCCAAATGGAAACCAAGCTTATAAATAGTAGCTACTGTTGTTTTGCTATAGAACTCATTCAATGTCGAATTCTAATGCTTTATTTGTTGACATCGCTGTTGATTTATTGTCTTAGGTGACTAATACCCCCTGGGTGAAAGAGTATTATTTGTATTCGACCCAGATTCTGATTTAGTGGCAAAACCATTGCATGTCAGTCCTTTCATGGTACGCTCTCTGTGAATTCTTCATTCCTGTACATTTGTTGTTCTAGTTTTATCCGTTTCATATTTTCATGAGTTTTTAGTGTTATATATTTATATATCCACATTTCGTTAAGAATTCAGGGTTTTCTAAGGTTTACATCTCATAATGATTTCAGTTGTTTTCATTATTGGATTCATAAATAAGTGATTCCAAATTCTTCTATAAATTTTGCGTCAGCATGAATATGGCGATTCATTGGTGTAGATGAATTAATTATATGTTCTAAACATTCATTCCGGACATTGATTCTATCATGCAACATTTGAGGAATGCTTGTTTCATCCTTTGTTTTATAATGAATTGTGTTTTCTCTAACCATGTAAGCATCTTGGGGAAAATGTGCAGCATATGCTCGGGAATTGGAGCCTTAGATCAAATGCTCCTGATCAAAATTTACCAGTTACAATATCTGTCCAACACCCTGAGCTTGGTGATTATTTTCTGGCCACCTTGAAAGCGAAAAGAATCTCTCCGGAATCAGTGCATGATCATGCACTGTTTTTCTGGTTGATGCCTCATAAGGTTGCCCTGTGGATATACGGCATGTAAGTCGAACTAAAAAGTGTTCAACTTTGGTATGGGTTGGACTCTTGAGCTAACTATGAACTCCATCAGTTCTCTACTGCTTTGGCCTTCGTGTGATTATGTCATAGAAAAGCATTTTTCAGTCTGAAAATAGTTTTATATTCACTTCTATTTTTCTTTGTTTCTTATATCAACGTTAAGACGAATCAATACTCTAAAATCTATCTAGCGAATTTTACAGGGTAGTTGGGTTTCTTTTTCTCTCATTTTCATTTTTATTTTTAAATAAAAATATCATTGAATATTGAATTATCATGTGAGATTGCCTGCTTTGGACCCGAAACTCTGGTTTTTATAATGTTGATAGCAAATCTTGCTATCCTTTCAATAGAATATATTGAAATAAGGAATTAGAATACCAGTTTGCCTGCTTGTGGCCTGTAACCTTGACGTTAGCTGTATAATATGAACTAGTACAACAAGCTTTGCAGATGGCAGAGTGAGTAAGAGGAATATAGGAAGTTCAGTAGAATTCTTGGGTATTGCTTGGGTAATTTAACAAAAAGAGCAGACATTTTTTTAATGAAAAAAAGGTATAGAGAAAGGTACATTTTTCAAGTTTGAAAAAGAACATTACTCAGCTAGTTTCAAGCATATTCAATTGTTTATTTAAACTCTAATTAATGATGCTTCTTGATCAACTAAGCTATTCAAGTTAGATTATATGGACTTACCTCAAGGCCTATTGCCTGCATTTTAACTTTGCTGCACTTTTATGGTCCGCATTTATGATCTGGGTGCTGATTTGATATATTAGCATTAATTTAAAGTTCAACAGTGTAAGCTATGTAAATTGGCATCTCTAGTGGGAACTACTATGCATATAGGTGCCTGTAATATAAGCTTCACTTTCAATGTTTTTCACCATTCACCATTACAAGCACGGGAGCGCTTAGAAATTCAAGATTAGTTTATTAGTTTTCAGCTGGACAGTGTTTTATTTGGATATACCCCAGAGGTTGAGTGACCATTGGTTTTACTGTTGCAGTTAGGAATGTCTGGCCTATCAACTCACTCAACCTGACAGAGCTTGGGCTGGAATGCATTTGCTGGATTCTTCAAGATTTAATCATTGTGTTCATAATTCTCAATTACTATGTTTTTTTTTCAGGCTCTATAGCTATTGTCTAAACGATTTTTTCTTGAAAAATAAAAAGGTGAGATTTTAAAATAACCACATTGATTTTTAATTTACCTATTTCAATTGATTTTTAATTTAAAAACAAATACGGTTTAAAAGACCTCTCGTTTCGAAAAATTTTGGATTTCATTTACGATCGAAAAAATACGGTTCAAAGAGTCGTCACCAATATTTGATTAGGGAGTGATTGGACATCCAAAAATATTTTTTTATTTTAAATAAAAATTAATTTTAATTAAAACAACAAATTAAGGTATGCGTTACCAAAAAATGAGTTCGGGAGTCGGTTACGTATAGGGAAGGATTAGCACCCCTACAACGTCCTAAATCGGTACCTAGTCGATTAATTAACGTCTTTGCAATGAACTTTACAAATTCAAACTTAATTTGACTTTTGATCCCATAAAATAAAGATGTAAATTTAAAAACATTCAAAAGCACTCAAATAAATTAAATTAAAATTACCGAGTCATTTTTAAAAGATAAAGAATGTTCAATTATTTACAAATATCGAGACCAGATCTTAAAAGCTATAACAACATTTTCTCGATAAATTTAAATAGCCGAACATTTTTTTTTCTTCCATTCCCAAATTTTAAAGTGGTGGATCAATTTTTAGGCGTCACTAATGAGATACACTTTTATTTTAAAATCATTAAAAGCGGACCTCAAATGCGTTATGACAATCCACTTAAAACAATTTTAAATTAAAAGTGTATTACCCTTAATCCAATTATGTAATATGTCGAGTTATGCAAATGAGGTTACCATGCGAATCGTGCAAAAAAAGATGTCATGCCAAAATTAATTAAACAAAATTAAAAATATCATACAACGTGACATACAAAAAATTATACATATATTTTTGATTAAAAAATATAAACCATGCATATTAACATATATTGTACAAATGTGACTTAAATATAAAAACAAAAACATGACATGCTAAACTATAAATTTTAAAAAGTATGTATATACATGTGAAAGTAATGACTAAATTTAAATAAACGCAAAATTAGGCATACAAATCAAAAATTAAAATAAAGACTTAAATAAAAAAAATGCATAAATAAGGGACCTATACCTAAATTACCTAACAATATTATAACTACCACATAAATTTGGGAGAACATCAAAATCAGGACAAACAACAAGAAAGTAAATTCAAAAGTAGCCCTGCAGTGACTAAAGTGTAAGTACATGATGAACTTTCAGGGACCTTAAACAAATTAACCCTAAACATTTAATATAAAAACTAAATAGACTAAACCTAACCCAAATCTCACGCACATAGCCTCACTCAGATTCGCTCTCCACTCTCTATCTCTCTCACCCACACAACCTGAATCTTCGAATGGCATTGAACTAAAGGGAAAGCAAAATCGTCCCTTAAACACAACCAACTCAAAGCTTCCCCATCTCTCGATCGTTCCTAAAAGAAACCCGATTTAGACTCCAATAAACGATGAAAGCCTTTTTGGAGCCATAAGGTAAGGTTTTTTATTTTTTATTTACTTGGCTTTTCAATAATGGGTATTCGGTTTTTGGTTGCCAATGGTTCAAAAGGATATTTTTTTTGTTTTCTCGGTATCTGGTTCAAAAATCCCTAAAACATGGTTTTGTTTTTTCGTTTCAGGTCTTTCTTATTGGTTCTTCAGTGGCTTAGGAAAGAAAGAAAAATGGTTTCATTCGATCTCACAAAACAGATTTGAGAAGGCCCAAACAACCCTAAAGCTCTCTAAAGGTTCAACATTTCTACTATCGACGACGAACTCTAGATGACTAAGGTAATATCTCTAAAACCTACACTCTTTCGCCTCTCATTTCATAATTTATTTATAAACAACATATTAATATAAAGAAAGAAATCAATACTTAAAATAACAATAAAATATGAATAAAAAAGAAACGAGGGGAAAAAACCTCTTGTATTGCTTCTGTTGTTTTTGAATTGTAGAATTACATTATTGTTTCTTGTCATATCCTTTTGTTACACCGTTTGATTTTGTTGCTCTGCTGCGTAAAAAATATTGAAGAACCAACTCTTTTGTGCTTTTCTTGTATTTTCCCGAAAAATGGTCTCTCCTCTTCGTTAATAGTTTCCAATCGTTTTTTTTTCGTCTCTCCCTTTTCTCTGTGTAATTTTGTGATGGTTGATAATCTAATCCTTTTTTCTCTGGTGGTTAATCTTTAAAATCGACCCTCACCCCATTTAAAGTTTTTTTTAAACTCCCGATAACCATTTTTTTCAGTTTTCCAGGACTTAACGGACTGGAGGCTTGGATGATAACACTATTGGGTCATTGGGCTTGAACTGGGCCTTCAACGGGTTAGGTTCTTCTTTAGGCCTGCCATTGCTTCGAGCCTGTTCCGACTTAGCCCCAGACAAATCGAGTATCTACAGTTGACCCTCTTTGCTCATTATCATGTAACGAGAATAGAGCAAAGATCAAAAGATGATCGAATTTGTCCGGTCATGAGAACATCAAAAGATTAAACCACTCACTGTTACGTCGGGATAAATGAGACTTGAAAAATCTTCAAATGACGAGTCCGCTCCCTATTTCTTCAGGGAGTATAAGACTCACACAATCTTCAGCAAACGGGTCTGCTCCCTATTCATTCAGGGAGTATAAGACTCAGACAATCTTCAACAAACAGGTCCACTCCCTATTCGTTCAGAGAATATATGACTCGATCAATCTTCATAAAACATGTCCGTTCTTTATTCCTTCAGAGAGTATAGAACTCGAACAATCTTCAACAAACGGGTCTGCTGCCTATTCCTTCAGAGAGTATAGGACTTGATCTTCAACAAATGTGTCCGCTCCCTATTCCTTCAGAGAGTATAAGACTCGATCTTCAACAAACGTGTCCGCTCCCTATTCCTTCAAAGAGTATAGGACTCTATCTTCAACAGAAGTGAGTTTGCTTCACTACTCCTCCATGAAGGCTTATAGATGATTTGTTTCACTACTCTTCCATGAAGGCTTAAGATTGAATTGCTTCACTGCTCTTTCGTGAAGGCTTAAGATTTAATTGCTTCACTGCTCTTTCGTGAAGGCTTGAGATTGAATTGCTTCACTGCTCTTTCGTGAAGGCTTAAGATTGAATTATTTCAAAGGTCAAACTTTGGCTCAGTTATTGTCTAAACATCATTCTTTTCAAGATTTCAAAACTAGTTATCCTCATCTTGATGCTTTCATATCTTCAATATTCAACTATCATTGGGAAACCTGTAGATATTTAAGCCATCATGCAATTATGAATGACATGATCCTATTCATGTCTAAAATGTATGTAGTTATGCAATTTAATGTGTTTTCTTCTTCTTCGAAGGATCTCTATCTCATTTTGATCTCAATGGAACTTGGTTTCGTCTTGGGCACAGAACATTTGACCAGTTCACCCCAGGTAACAATCTCAATTCCATATCTCTCGGCTTAACAGGACCTTGACTCATTTCTTTCTTGAAACCCGCCATTACCCATAACCAACTTCTTGATTAACTACAATCTCTTTGGGTCATCTTTTAATAGCTGAGATTTTCTATGAATTTTGAGGTTTTAGTTTCTCATAACCATACAAGCTTACATGTTAAAACCATCGTCAACTTCAGAATACATGTATTTTCCTAAAACCTTTTGCACAATAATACAAAATGATCTCATGTACTTCAAGTTAAGCTATATGTTTTAGCCTTTCAAAATAATATGCTCGCAAAAAAAGAAATTAACAAGAAAAAATATCTCTTTATTTATATAAATACAGAGAATTTTTAGGTAACCACATGGAAAACTTTTAATTGGAAGCAATAAAAGAACAAAAGAGTAGGCATCTTCAAATATCAATAATGCAAATGCTTTTGAACTGGCACGTCGTTAGAATGATTCGAGTGTAGCTTATGTCGAAAAGATCTCCAACATTGTGATGATGCTTAAGAGTGTGAAGCTCTTTCTAAACCCCTAAATCTCCCATTATTGGATGCCCTAAACCAGTATTGAATCTCATGTGCATTCAATTTCTCTCCTAGTTGTTTTCATCGAGACTCGTTAATCTTTAATCTTAACCCTGATCACCAACTATCATTGTTACTACCCATATCAGGAGCTCTTTCTACTTCCAGAATCAATTCAGAACCTCCACCATGCACGAATTCTGAATTTAAACAAAACTCAAGTCACCCTTTGCGGGTTTTCAACTTAAGACATCCTTTGGTTTCAAGACGCCCTTTGCAGATTTTCATCTTGAACCCCCCTTTTATTTCTTTTTCTTTTTTCATCATTTTTTTCATTTTCATTTTCATTTTTTCTTCCATTTTCTATTTTTTCTTTTCTATTTTTTCTCTTTTTTTTTTCATTTTTTTTTTATTTTTTTTTCTATTTCTTATTCAAGAGAAATATCTCTTAACAGCGTCGGAATTCACTGAATAGGATAATTCTGATCCGTCCATTTTAGTTAAGACTAGAGCTCCCCCAGAAAAGACTTTCTTGACAATATAAGGTTTTTCCCAATTAGGCATCCATTTTTCTCGGAAATCTTTCTGAGTAGGCAAAATCCTTCTAAGCACCAAATCTTCTTCATGGAATTCTCGAAGGTGAACTTTATTACCATGTGCCTGTATCATACGTTTTTGGTACATCTGACCATGACAAATAGCTTTCAATCTCTTTTATTCAATCAAATTCAATTGGACATACCTAGCTTGTACCCATTCTGCCTCATTTAGCTTCACGTCTGACAAAATCCAAAGTGAGGGAATTTCTACCTCAATAGGTAAGACAACTTCCATCTCATAAACCAGAGAAAATGGAGTTGCCCCAGTTGACGTCCGTACTAAAGTTCGATAAGCAAACAGAGCAAATTGCAACTTCTTATGCCAATCCTTATAGGTCTCGATCATCTTTCCTATGAGCCTTTTGATGTTCTTATTAACCGTTTCTACTGCCCCATTCATCTTCCGGCGATAAGTGGTGGAATTATGATGCTTTATTTTGAACTGTTTACAGATCGAATCCATCATCTTATTATTTAAATTCAACGCAATATCGGAGATAATTCTCTCTGGTAAACCATATCTACAAATGATCTCATTCTTTAAAAATTTGCATGCTGTCGACTGGGTAACATTTGCATAAGAAGCTGCTTCTACCCACTTGGTGAAGTAATCTATGGCTACCAAAATGAAGCGATGACCATTTGAAGCTTTGGGCGAAATTTGTCCAATAACATCCATGCCCCATATTGATAATGGCCACAGAGCTGTCATAACATGCAACGAATGAAGAGGAGTATGTATCTTATCTCCATAAATTTGACATTTGTGACATTTTCGAGCATAATTAATACATTATATTTCCATAGTTGACCAATAATACCCAAATCTCATCATCTGCCTAGCCATAACATGTCCATTAGCATGGGTACCACATATTCCTTCATGCACTTCATCGAGAATCAACTTGGCTTCTTTCGTGTCCATATACCTTAATAAAATCTGATCCAGGCTTTTCTTGTACAAAGTCTCACCATCAAGCACATACTCTGATGCCATTCTTCTAATGGTTCTCTTATCATTCTCAGTGGCATATTCCGGATAACTCTGATACCTTATATATTGCAAGATATCATAATACCAGGGGTTTCCATCTTCTTCCTCTTCAATATTAAAACAATGGGTTGGATACTCATAAGCCTTCATTTCAATGGGCATCATATTTGAATGCTCGTCCATCTTAAATGTTACTGCCAGTGTGGCCAAGGCATTTGCCATTTGATTCTCTTCTCTGGGGAGGTAATTGAAAGTTACTTCTTCAAATTCTTTAACAAGTTCCATAACCAACTTACGATATTCTACAAGCTTAGGATCTTTTGTCTCTCATTCTCCCCTGAGCTGGTATATCACCAAAGCTGAATCCCCATACACCTTGAGCATTTTTACTTTGCGTTCAACGACAGCTCTAAGACCCAGAACACAAGCTTCATACTCGGTCATATTGTTTGTACAATCAAAATTAAGCCGTCTAGTAAAAGGATAATGCTCTCCCTTTGGTGAGACCAAAATTGCCCCGATTCCATATCCCATGGTATTTGAAGCACCATCAAAGTTCAACTTCCAATATTTACTAGCGGATGCAACTGCTTCTTCCACTGAAATAGACATTAAATCCTCATCTGGGAAATCAAAGCTCAATGGCTCATATTCTTCCGAAGCCCTACTTGCAATGAATTCTGCTATAGCACTTCCTTTAATTGTTGTATGGTTTATATACTGGATGTCGAATTCGGACAATAGGATCTACCAACGAGGTAATCTTCTAGATAATGCATGCACACCTATTAGATACTTCAAGGGATCAAGCTTGGATATAAGCCAAGTTGTATGATACATCATATACTGCCTAAGCCTTTGGGTAGCCCATACTAAAGCGCATCACAACTTTTCAATTGGTGAGTATCTTGTTTCACATTCAGTGAACTCCTTGCTGAGATAATAGATAGCCATTTCTTTCTTCTCAGTTTGGTCATGTTGCCCCAGCACACACCCCATTGAATTTTCATAAAATGACAAATAAAGGATCAATGGTTTACCTGAGATAGATGGCGCTAAGATTGGAGTACTCGACAAATATCTTTTCACTGCTTCAAAAGCTCTTTGATAATCCTCACTCCATTCTCCTAGGTTATTCTTGCGAAGAAGGCGGAATATGGGATCACACTTTCAGTCAACTGTGAAATAAACCAAGCTATATAATTCAATCTCCCCAAAAATCCTCTGACTTCTTTTTGTGTTCGTGGGGGTGGCAAGTCTTGAATAGCTGTTACTTTATTTGGGTCTATTTCAATTCCTTTTCGGCTTACTACGAATTCCAAAAGCTTCCCAGATGTCACCCCAAAAGTACATTTATTTGGGTTGAGTTTTAGCTGACATCTTCTTAGTATTTTAAAGAGCTTTCTCAAACTCACAATGTGTTCTTCCTCTGTCTTGACTTTGACAATCATATCATCGACATAAACTTTTATTTCTTTATGCATCATGTCATGAAATAACGTCACTATGGCCTTTTGATATGTTGACCCTGCATTCTTCAATCCAAACGACATTACTTTATAATAAAACGTTCCCTACATGGTAACGAACATCGTTTTTTCTATATCTTCAGGGTTTATCTTAATTTGATTATATCCAGAGAAACCATCCATAAAAGAGAACAAAGAATTTCCAGCAGTATTATCCACTAGAGTGTCTATATGTGGCAAAGGAAAAGTATCTTTTGGACTAGCTCGGTTGAGATCTCTGTAGTCGACACACATTCGAACTTTCTCATCCTTCTTCGGTACCTGGACAATATTCGCCACCCACTCAGGATATTTAGCCACTTTAAGAAACCTGTCATCAAATTGTTTCTTCACTTCCTCTTTAATCTTGAGCAGCATCTCGGGTCTCATTCTTCTCAGTTTTTGTTGTACCGGCTTATATTCAAGCTTTATTGGCAGTTTGTGGATAACCAACTCTGTATCTAAACCCGACATATCTTCGTATGACCAAGCAAACACATCCTTGTATTCTTGAAGCAATTCTATCAAATCATGTCGTCCTCCAACTGACAGAGTGGTTCCAATATTTACTTCTCTCTTATCCTCATCTATCCCTAAATTCAAAATCTCAGTAAGCTCTTTATAAGGCATAATCTGCTTATCTTCATTCTCCACCATTTTCAGTAATTCAGAAGGTAGTTCACATCCCTCGTCATCATCACAATCCTCGATTTCCCCTTGACATATAGGCTTCTCAAAATCAATCTCCGGGTCAGGGTCATTAGCATTCATATTATTGATATCTGAGCTCCTGAAAAAATATTGAAATAGAATATATATACATATATACACATGGGAGGATCTTTTCCCATATAAATAAATAGAAAAGAATAAATATATACAACAAAGAATGAAAAAAAATGCATGTGTGAATGTTTTCCATTTTGAACTAACAGAATGCATCTTTTATTGAAAGCGAGCGAAAATAAACAGCTTAACCCTTTACATAAAATCACCTATTGCCCCAGGGTGTGAATAATAGGGAGAAAGCTCCAGTGCATTACTCTGTAAAAGATTTGTAAACAACAGGTAATTCTTTCGCGGTCCAATTGTTCAACACGAAGCCCGGCAGTGCAAGGTAAATGCTCGTAGCTCTCATTTCCTCAAACGCACCATCAGTTATAACATTAATGCCTAGATCTCCTAAGGTATACTCAACTATCACTTCATTACCCCTTGAATCCCCTTGAAACATATGCCCCTCATATATGAAAATATTGCTCAATGGCGGGAAGGTTATGGGTTCTCAGCTAAGGTCTTCACCAGCCAATCTGGCATTTCTCATTTCCTGACCCTTCTTAATTCCCCCCAACTTATCCCTCAGAGTTGGTTGATACCCCAAACCAAACCGATCCCTTTTAATGATAGGACATATTGGATTCACTGGTCCTTGTAACTGACTTCCTAACCCTTTCCCAACTTTTGCTCCTCTTTCAAGGGTCAGCTTGAGTCTCAGTTTGGTACAATTTGACAATTTAGGCTTTTGTATCTTTCTGCCTTCGGCCACAAACATGGCATTTACAAACTCTAATGATCTGAAAGAACACTCGACCGCTTGTTCATCCATTTCAATATACGGAGCAGTAGTAGAAACAAAAGTAATAATGTCCTCTTCAGCGTGAATACATACCTACCTTCCATCAATTACAAATTTCAGTCTCTGGTGCAATGTGGACGGAACTGCACCGGCCTGGTGAATCCAAGGCCTTCCCAACAAACAGTTGTACGTAGGCATAATGTCTATTACGAGAAATTCCACTTCATAAGTTATTGGACCAATAGTCAGAGAAGCATCAATCTTTCCCAACACTTCTCTTTTAGTCCCATCGAAAGCTTGAACCACACTTTGATAGATTCTCATAAACATAATATCTAATGGAAGCTTTTTTAGAGTTACTAAGGGTATCACATTCAAAGTTGAACCATTATCAACCAAAACCCGGGACAACACATGCCCTTTACACTTAACTGTGATGTGCAAAGCTTCTGACTACCAATCATCCCATATGGGATCTCATCCTCAGAAAAAGATAAAAAATTATCAGCTTGTATATTGGAAACTAACCAGTCCAACTTTTCAATGGGCAACTCTTTCGGAACAAAAGTCTGGTTCTAAACTTTTAACAGAGCATTTATATGGGCCTCTAAACTCAAAAGTAATGATAAAACAGAAATACAGGCAGACAGCTTGTATAACTGTTCAACAATACTGTACTTACTGTGCTTCAGAAACTTCAAAAATTCCATTGCTTCACTCTTAGTTACATGTTCATTGATAACATGCTCATCTTCTTTTATCTGTACATCAACCCTTTTCCCCTTATCAATAGCAACCTTCTTCTCATACTCTTTAGTTGGATTAAGAGAATAACACCTACCGCTTCTGGTAAAGTATCCCACCTCATCTACTTCCTCATTCTCTTTTGTTACATCTCCCATCCGACAATCATATCTCCAAGGCATTTGTTTATTATCCCGATATGAGAATGGAGATGGAGGTGTAATAACCACTTTCGAAGCTACCTTTTCAGCTAATCGATTATTGTGAGTAATGATTAGGGGACAACTAGCATTGTATAACCCTTTAAACGATCTTTCTGAAATGCAAACTTCAGCTTCCTTTTCTTCAAAAATCTTTTTAAAGAACCTAATTCTTTACTGACCATCATGTCTTGTACCAAAGATAGAAAGTCAGTACATTGTTGAATATTGTGTCCTTCTTTGTTATGATACTGGCATACATCTCCACTATTAAACTGTTCACCCATCAGATTGGGCTTCAACAATCTTACCTTAACCATCTGGCACCACACCAAACTCATGGGTGACACCACCTCACCAACATTCCTTACAATTCTCTTTCTTTTCTCTTCAGTAATCGCCTTAACTCCTGCCCCTGCATGGCTTAACAACGGATTCTGAGCTATGTTTGACTACTCACTGTCACCAAAGTTGATGGCATTCCTTGTTCTCAAAGCTTGGACAACCTTCTTAAACGCAGTACAATTCTCAATGGAATGTCTGAGATTCCCCGTATGGTACTCACGCTGAACACTAAAATCATACCATTTGGGAAAAGGAGGTTGCATTGGTGTCACGTGATACGGTGAAACTACATGTCGACCATACAAAACCTGAAACAATTCTTTATAAGTCATCGGGATGGGGTCAAATTGAGACCTCTCTCCTCTGGTCTCTTTCCCCTTGTCTATTGTCATTTTGTGTTGAAGACCCTGCTTCTTGAGGTCGAGAAACGGTGATGTTATTAGAATCATATTGCCTCACGTTACTAACTTCGTTTTCCTTTTTCCTCGTTGGTGGCCTCTTACTAAACTCTCCTCCCTCGAGCTTTCCACTCTTAACCACCATTTCAATCATTTCTCCCGCTGTAACTATATCAACAAAACTTCGATAAGGATTACCGATAAGATACGAGAAAAATGAGCCCTTAAGGTATTGACAAAAAGCATACTTGTTTCCTTATCTTCCAATGGTGGATGGACTTGCACCACTACATCTCTCAATCTTTGAGCATATTATCTAAAACTCTCGTTAGTCTTCTTTTCTATTCCTTGCAACATCATCCTGTTGGGCCTAACATCTTTTACATGTTTGTATTGCTCAAGAAATGACTTAGCCAAGTCTTTCCACGATTTAATATTAGCTCTACTCAGCTGGTTATATCACCAGATTGTCGAACTAGTTAAGCTTTCTTGAAAGCAGTGTATCAACAATTGGTTATCCCTTATGTATCCGATCATCTTCCTACAGAGCATCGTGATATGCGCAGAGGGACACCTGGTACCATCAAACTTCTCAAAGTCAGGAACCTTGAACTTTGGAGGCAAAACCAAATCAGGAACTAGACTTAATTCCTTTGCTTCGAATCCATAGACACTGATATCTTCCTTCATGACTTTGACTTCTCTTTCTAACTGTTTCCATTTCTCTTCCAGTGGATTGTTTTGGTCTTTCTTAGCTTCTTCATCAAGGCCCAAAACTTGATGATATTGATGTTCTTCCTGATACGAACTAGATCCAGGTTGTACATTAACAGAAGCACCGACTGGATTAATGTGCACCTTCCCGACATGAACATGAGTCCCTTGAACGTTCTGAGATTGTTCTGGGGTGAACCCTGGAGGATAAAGTGTGTCCTCAGTTACAACTCCTGGCACAGGGCTTTTCCCATGTTCCGGATTTCTTCCTTCCAACAGACTCGCAAACTTGGTAAACATCTCATTTTGGGCATTCATCATATCTTATTGCATTTTCTTTATATTTTCTTGTAACTCCAGCTGAGTTTTCTCAAGTTGAGCAATTTTATCATCCATAACCTTCTTCTGAGTATTATAGGGATGCTTGGAAGTTCTCAGTATTACTCTGTCACACAGTCCTTTTATTAATGTTGATGTTTATTAATGAATATGAAATACATGATTATGAATGAATAAAATGCGATGCAAAAAATTAAATGCATTTTAAAAAATGCATATACAAAATGCAGGGTGTTGATCCTGGAACGACTCCTTAGAACAACTCTTTATATTAGAGTGACGTTCAATTACAAAGTTGAAACATATCACAAATAAATCTGTATCATCTCTCCTATTTGTTGTACATGTGTTAGCAATTCCACAATCTTCTTGTTTTCTTCAGCCTCGGGATCCAGTTCTTCGGTCACATCAGTAACTTCCTCAGATATAATGGCCAAATATTGAGCTATTCCCCATGCGTGTCATAGGTAACAAGCAATAAGATCCTCTCTTTGCTTAACTCTCGCCTGAGCTTGCTCCCATCGAAAACGCCACTGTATAGCTCCCTCATAAGGAATTATTGATAACTCACTTGTTTACCTCTAAAAATCTTGAACCATGGCTTCAAGCTCACTCACTTGTTTTTTTGAACTCTCAACCTCCCCACGGCTTGAGCTACCTTCCCTACTTCGGTATTGTCGTAATGTAGTCTCTAAACTTAAAATCTTCCCCTTCAACTTCTTATTTTGGGCTTGACTCTCTTGTAACTGCTGCTCTAAAGAACTCTTTTCTTTCGATAAAATCTTAACTTGGTGTCTGTTTTGCTTGAGCTCTTCTTGACTCTCTCCAGCTACTCTCTTGAGGCTCGCCACTTCTTGCCTCCATTCGACGGATGACTTACTCGATCTAGAACCTGTCTGAGCTTTTACCATTAGTTGATAAGTTAACTGAAGATCATCAAAGTTGCTTCTCCACTTTTTCAATTCGATCTGCTCTACTCTTCTGAATGTCAATCTCCAATCCTTTTTGATACACTTCATCTTCTAGCTTCTACAAAGTCATTCTCCATTGTCTCTGTTCTGCTTCGAAATAGTGCTTAGCTAACTCTAATGGAGATGACACCACTCTCAACTGTTCTTCTACAGACTGAATGTTTTCAGGATTCACCATCGGGATGTTGTCATTTACTCGAGTGCTTCTCCACCGCTCATACTCTTGAGATAACTCGAGATCATAAGTGAACAGATTCACACGACGAGTTTTCTTACAGGCCTCAACAACCCCTTTAACTTTACCCTTATGCTGATCTCCTTTGATTGCAAAATCTGACCCTACCAAGTCCCATGTGGCTGGAATGAATTGCCTTGACCCATACGGTCTGGAAACTAGTAGCTGTGTATACCCGACAGAACCCCATATACCTGGCAAAAGAACCCAATCTCGCTCTCCACATCTGTAAAGCATATCCGAAGAGACATTCCACGAAGCTCGCCATAAAATGTCACCATCCCTGATATCCTTGAAGATGACCATCCATTTTTCTTCGGTGAAACCCCCAGACTATTATTTAGAAAGGAAATCATTCAACGGTGAAAACCCATCTAGAAACACACATCCTGGTGCTCTTTCAACATGTTTGAAATGACTAAGAATCCACACTAGTAACAAAGGCGCACATCCTATAAAGCGTCATTCTCCCTCGCGCCTACAAAAACTCAAAGACCGAAACGTCTCCGCTAGAATGGTTAGAACAAGATTCACATGCTTGTCTAATCTTTCAAACAGGTGAACGACTGATACATCTACATATCCTAACACCTTTGGAAAAATAACGAGCCCTTAAATCCCTAAAGAAAACAAGTCAAGCTTCTTTATCTTATCAGGGTGATGAGAAATTACTTCTTTCAAAGCAACCCAAGAGATGCACTCACTGTCTCCCTTCTTCTTAATGTTTTTGACTACCCAATCCTCACTCATTCTGGTCATCAATAGTAATTTATTCTTAAATGAATGAGTGACTGATAGCTTGGCATATATTCTATCTATTTGGAACCTCTGACAACAGACCAAAGCTTGATACTTCTCTATTGTTGGTGTCAAATCCACTCTACCAAATGTGAAACATCTATAAGGCATATTCCAGAACTGCGCCAATGCTCTAAACAGATTTCGGTCAATAGAAACATCCAAAATATAAGGAATATTGTCATACAACTAATAAAACATCTCCTTATCGGCTGGTGCCCATCTTCCCCATATCTCCTTTAGCTCACTTAGATCATTCTAACTACATTGATGTGAGTGTAACCAAATAACTCCGACACGTATCCAGGCATCACACTATCCCCGTTGGTCAGTTAGGACTGTTCCAACCACATCAGAATATCTGCATTATCCTCAACCTCTTTCTGAACCATTCGTTCCATATTACTGGCCTTCTATATGGACATTGATACCAAATTAACACCATGTAATGGATATTGCAATGCAAAACAAAAAGAAATAAAGCAAAGACAACAAAAGATCAGTTAGTAAACATAAATCAATTAAGTCGGGAAAATAATTTGTTAATGAATCCTACCCACATGTTGACTACCCAATCATGCTTTATCAGATCCTACCCAACATGATATCTAACCCCATGCTTTGTTATTCACAAAAAGAAATCATAACCGTATGATATCTAATTCGCATGCTTGTTCGAAAAATAAACCTAACCGAATGATATCTAGTTCGCATGCATTTATTCGAAAAACGAAAATAAACAACTCAAAAAAGTTTTTCCTTGTGTACCTTTCTCACGAGATTCTTAAGGTTCGGGTTTGGGTCAACCTAAGTTCAATCTCTATGTTCACTATATGCTGGGTTCAGTTCTAAAGTAATAGGTTCTTGAATTTTCCTTTTCGGTGCCCCCTTGGGCTGCTGAACCCTCAATCTTGGCCCATCACAGGATTTAGGGGATCGAGTTCAATTTTGAGGGAACACACCTCCTTATGTCCATGCGGAGGTGATTACCATCACAAGGACCATAAGGCGTGAGCTCCAAGAGCGATCCACTATCCCATGCAGAGGTGAAAACCATACGAGGGCATAGTCTCTCACTCCTGCTTAAATAGGACGGAGCGGGGTTTTAGCTCATGTCATGATAATGCAGCTGTGCAATGTGTGAGGAAAAGCGAAAAAACACACAATAAAGACACTCAAAATTTCCTAAATTCACACAATTAATCTGAAACCATTAGCAAACTAATCAGTAAAACTATTTATTAGTTAATTAAATTAAACATCAAATGCAAACAAAAATTCATTTAAAACCAAACAAGGGATCATAAATCAAATTAGAACGAATTTATAACCTTCAATTGCAAAGATAATAACTAATCAACTTTCGGCCTGATTCTCTAAAAAATGTCCCCAGCAGAGTCGCCAAGCTGTCGAAACGATTTTTTCTTGAAAAGTGAAAAGGTGAGATTTTGAAATAACCATATTGATTTTTAATTTACCTCTTTCAATTTATTTTTAATTTAAAAACAAATACGGTTTAAAAATCCTCTCGTTTCAAAAAAATTTAGATTTCCTTTGCGATCGAAAAAATACGATTCAAAGAGTCGCCACCAATCTTTGATTAGGGTGTGATTGGGCATCCAAAAATGTTTGTTATTTTAAATAAAAATTAATTTTAATTAAAACAATAAATTAAGGTTTGCGTTACCAAAAAATGAGTTCGGGAGTCGGTTACGTATGGGGAATGATTAGCACCCCCACAACGCCGTAAATCAGTACCTAGTCGATTAATTAACGTCTTTGCAATGAACTTTACAAATTCGAACTTAATTTGACTTTTGATCCCATAAAACAAAGATGTAAATTTAAAAACATTCAAAAGCACTCAAATAAATTAAATTAAAATTACCGAGTCGTTTTAGAAAGATAAAAAATGTTCAATTTTTTACAAATATCGAGACCATATCTTAAAAGCTATAACAACATTTTCTCGATAAATTTAAATAGCCGAACATTTATTTTTCTTCCATTTCCAAATTTTAAAGTGATTGATCAATTTTTAGGCGTCACTAATAGGATACACTTTTATTTTAAAATCATTAAAAGCGGACCTCAAATGCGTTATGACAACCCACTTAAAATAATTTTAAATTAGAAGTGTATTACCCTTAATCCAATTATGTAATATGTCGAGTTATGCAAATAAGGTTACCATGTGAATCGTGCAAAAAAGGATGTCATGCCAAAATTAATTAAACAAAATTAAAAATATCATACAACGTGACATACAAAAAATTATACATATATTTTTAATTAAAAAATATAAACCATGCATATTAACATATATTGTACAAATGTGACTTAAATATAAAAACAAAAACATGACATGCTAAACTATAAATTTTAAAAAGTATGCATATACATGTGAAAGTAATGACTAAATTTAGATAAACGCAAAATTAGGCATACAAATCAAAATTAAAACAAAGACTTAAATAAAAAATGCATAAATAAGGGACCTATACCTAAATTACCTAACAATATTATAACTACCACATAAATTTGGGAGAACATCAAAATCAGGACAAACAACAAGAAAGTAAATTCAAAAGTAGCCTTGTAGTGACTAAAGTGTAAATACATGATGAATTATCAGGGACCTTAAACATATTAAACCTAAACATTTAATATAAAAACTAAATAGACTAAACATAACCCAAATCTCACGCACATAGCCTCACTCAGCTTCGCTCTCCACTCTCTATCTCTCTCGGCCACACAACCTGAATCTTCGAATGGCATTGAACTAAAGGGAAAGCAAAATCGTCCCTTAAACACAACCAACTCAAAGCTTCCCCATCTCTCGATCGTTCCTAAAAGAAACTCGATTTAGACTCCAATAAACGATGAAAGCCTTTTTGGAGCCATAAGATAAGGTTCTTTATTTTTTTTATTTACTTGGATTTTCAATAATGGGTATTCGGTTTTTGGTTGCCAATGGTTCAAAAGGATAATTTTTTTTTGTTTTCTCGGTATCTGGTTTGAAAATCCCTAAAACATGGTTTTATTTTTTCATTTTTGGGTCTTTCTTGTTGGTTCTTCAGTGGCTTAGGAAAGAAAGCAAAATGGTTTCATTCGATCTCACAAAACAGATTTGAGAAGGCCCAAACAACCCCTAAAGCTCTCTAAAAGTTCACCAATTCTACTACTGACGACGAACTCTAGATGACTAAGGTGATATATCTAAAACCTACACTCTTTCTCCTCTCATTTCATAATTTATTTATAAACAACATAATAATAGAAAGAAAGAAATCAATACTGAAAATAACAATAAAATATGAATAAAAAAGAAACGAGGGGAAAAACCCTCTTGTATTGCTTCTGCTATTTTTGAATTGTAGAATTACATTATTGTTTCTTGTCGTATCCTTTTGTTACACTGTTTGATCTTGTTGCTCTGTTGCGTAAAAAATATTGAACTAACTCTTTCGTGTTTTTCTTGTCTTTTCCCGAAAACTGGTCAATCCTCTTCGTTGATAGTTTCCAATCGTTTCTTTTTTCGTCTCTCCCTTTTCTCTGTGTAATTTTGTGATGGTTGATAATCTAATCCTTTTTTCTCTAGTGGTTAATCTTTAAAACCGACCCTCACCCCATTTACAGTTTTTTTAAACTCCCGATAACCATTTTTTTCAGTTTTCCAGGACTTCACGGACTGGAGGCTTGGATGATAACACTATTGGGTCATTGGGCTTGAACTGGGCCTTCAACGGGTTAGGTTCTTCTTTAGGCCTGCCATTGCTTCGGGTTTGCTCCGACTTAGCCCCGGACAAATCGAGTATCTACAACTATGGTGGAAAAATGTGTCATTCATACAATATCCAAGGTACACTAATCCATCATACAGAGAGGAAGCTTTGAATCATGATAGAAAACTACTATGTTGTCCTGGATTAAGAAGGAACAAAAACGAACACATGCAGGTTGGAGGAAGTGATTCGGTAACTGAGGTTGAGAGATATCATGAGGAACGATATTTTGTATGGAGAGATGCTAAGTGTCCATGGTCTTGAATGCTACATGGGTGATGAGTGAGCTTTCCCTATCATTTTGAGCCCATTATGCTTTATTACAAACAATATCGAGCTTGCAGGCCAAACAAGAGAAGGAATAGTGTTCTATTGGAGACTGGTGTTGGTTACTGCAATATGGTAATTAAATGTCATGAACCAAGTCTATTTATAGGTGGAGATCTAGCCTTGAAGAGCTTAATTGGCTAATTACAGTAGCTGTGAAGTTTATTACTTGAATTTTATGTTAAAACTATGCTTTAATACTAGTTTATTAGTGACCTAAAAATGATTTTCTATTAAATTTACAGGTTCTCCTAGTTAATTATATATTAATATTGATAATATATTTTTCAATATATATGTGATAATATACTAGTATTATATATTATTTTATTAATTTGATCTTAAAATCCAGTTATTGTCGGTAATAGTCGGACTCTAAAATTTTAATTAATCTTTTTTAATCTCCTGAATATGAATCATTTATGTCAATGATGTTTCAAGATGATTCATTAAAGATGATGACTTAAATTGAAAAGAAAAAAGAAAGAAAGATGGTTATGGTGATTGGTGTGAAAGTTGGGAGGTTGTTGATGATGGTGAAAGGGATAATGATGAAAATAAGTTTGTAAATAAAATCAATGTAATATTTAATGTTGATGATTGATTTTTATAATTATGATCCAATTAAAATTATTTATCAATATTAAAGATTATATATTATTGTCGAAACCGTCTTTCTGTTAGGTCCGGAATCGAGCTTCGACTTGGATTAAACGAATTGGAGTCGTCACCGATCATTTATTTTAAGGATAAAACGGGTTGATTGGATACTTCGATTTTTTTACCTGATCTGCGTTTGACTAGAAATATGTCGGGTTCGGGAGTCAGTTACGGTCGAGAAAGGATTAGTACCCTTGAACCGCCCTTTCGGTACCAATTAATTTTTTGGTTATCTTTAATTGCAAAATTTGAAAAATTTAAATCAAAATTTAAAACCCCGATTTGAATTGCTTACCTTTGATCGATTGTAATTCTTCAAAAAAATTGAAAATGTTAGAAAAAAGAATAAATAAATATTTAAATAAATCAAATAAAAAAACATAAGAATGAAAATAAATAATAATAATAATAATAAATAAAAAGAATAAATAAATAAATCAAAAGGGAAAATAAAATAATAATATATTAAATAAATCAAAAGAAAAATGTAAAAAAATAATTAATAATTAAAAAAAATTAAAAATGATAAAATAAATCAAAAGGAAAAAAGATGAAGAATAAAAAAAAGAAAAGGCAAAGAAAAAAATAAAAGAAAATAAATAAATAAATAAATAAATAAACATAATAAATAAATCAAAGAGGAAAAAAATAAAGGACCAAAATAAATTACACAAAAACATGGAGGATTTAAATCTAATTAAACCTAAAATATTCAATATTGAAACAGTGATCAAAGTGCATACAAACAATATTTGAAACACGAAATGAAAATAATGCATTATTTAGTGACCAAATGACAATGTTACAAAGATAAGGGCTTAAACTCATGATTTTCCCCACTCCAAAAGTTGAAAACAAAACACGCATAGTTATTTATAAAAGGAAGGACCAAGAGTGGAATTTGCCCTTTTTCTTTTATGCGCAGATTCCTCACTTTTAAAACATTGTCGTTTTGCCCATTTAACACAAAATATGGTTTTAGTTTTACGTTTTACCTCTTTATTTCTTTGTCCCGCCACACTTACAAAACAGAGAAAATGTTCTCTGGTAAAACCCATCTCCCGGGATATTCTTGGGTTCATCATCAAGGACTCAATGCGCAAAAAATGGAGCACCAAGACTTTCTTTGGCACCGGATCCCGTCGAACAGGGTAAGTAAACTTGAACCCCGTTTATCTTTTTTACACTAGATCTCCTCTGTTCGAATAACACTCTGATTTTTTACTATTGATGGTTTCTTTTTGTGGTTCGAATCTATTTGGGTTCTCCTCTTTTTCTTTGCTCTCGTTGTTTCTTTTTCGACCTTACTATTTTCCTCGTTCTTCTCCCTTTCCAATTTTTCTGTATATTTTCTCTTTTGTATCTATCGTCCCTCATGTCCGTGTTAATTACATGTAAATTTATAGCCTAGGAACAAACTATTTTTATATCGAAAGACTCCTAATGGGAATCTAACACATTGCTTGGTTGTTGCTTATTTCTCGTTTGGTTTTGGAGTTGCATCGCCGAAAAACCCGGGTTGACTGGGGGGTGGGTCGAGAGGTCTTTGGTGGGTTGTTACGGCGTGAGGAAGGCTGGTGATATGGGGCGTTAAGTCTGTCACAAGGGGAAAAAATTGTTTGTAAAAAATATTATTAAATAATATAATAATATGATATATGTATTATAAATAATATAATATACTCATAAAAAAATACGGACGAAAATGAGTGTCTACAGCTGCCTCTCTTTATCATTTTTCGTGGAACGAAAAATGGGACAAAGATAAAAACACACAAATTTTCGTTCGGCGAAGTTGAAGAATAACTCCCTGTCGAATTGAGTTACAGATGGCTCCTCTGTCGCGAAGTCGAGTCCACCTTGAAATGGAACTAAAGTCGTAGTTCAGAATTTGAATTGGAATGTGGCTTTTCGTTGCCCTTTGGCCTTTTTCTTGGTTTAAAGACCTTGGTTGGAAATTCAACTGGAAAGTAGTCCATTGACTCCATCATATGGTTGATAGGCCCTCGAGCTGAATGAAATCGAATTCGAAAGGTTTTCGTTGACAGATAGCTTTTCTCGACTTAAGTTATGTTATCGGAAAACAGTTTTTTACTACTAAAGCACGTCTAACCCAGGTCTTCTTCTCGACTTGAAAACCTTGACTGCAATCGGAAAGTAGTGTGATTGATGTGTCATCGAGCTGAATGGAGTCGAACTTGACAAATTTATTGACAGATAGCCCTTCTTGGCTTGAGCTATGCTATAAATTTGGTTTGCCTTTGAGCTGAGTGTAATCGAACTCGAAGGTCTTCGGTTGACAGATAACCCTTCTCGACTTAAGCTATGATGCAAATGATGAGCCTTGGAGCTGAGCGTAGTCGAACTCGAAGGTTTTTTGGTGATAGATAACCCTTCTAGCCTTGAATTATACTGTAAATGATGTGCCATCGAAGTTGAGTGTAATCGAACTCGAGGGTCTTTGGCAGATAGCCCTTCTTGACTTAAGCTATGCTGCAAATGATGTGCCTTGGAGCTGAGCATATTCAAACTCGAAGGTCTTTGGTTGGCAGATAACCCTTCTCGACTTAAGTTATGCTGCAAATGATATGCCTTAGAGCTGAGCGTAGTTGAACTCGAAGGTTTTTTGGTGACAAATAACCCTTCTAGCCTTGAGTTATGTTGTAAATGATGTGTCCTCGAAGTTAAGTGTAATCAAACTCGAGGGTCTTTGGCAGATAACCCTTCTCGACTTAAGCTAAGCTGCAAATGATGTGCCTTGGAGCTGAGCGTAATCGAACTCGAAGGTCTTTGGTTGGAAGATAACTCTTCTCGACTTAAGTTATGCTGCAAATGATATGCCTTGGAGTTGAGCATAGTCGAACTCAAAGATCTTTTGGTGACAGATAACCCTTATAGCCTTGAGTTATGCTGTAAATGATGTGCCCTCGATGCTGAGTGTAATCGAACTCGAGGGCCTTTGGCAGATAACCCTTTTCGACTTAAGCTATGCTGCAAATGATGTGTCTTGGAGCTGAGCGTAGTCGAACTCGAACGTCTTTGGTTGGCAAATAACCCTTCTCAACCTAAGTTATGTTGCAAATGATATGCCTTGGAGCTGGGCGTAGTCGAACTCAAAGGCCTTTAGTGGGTACGATTCCCTTCGTCGTGAAGTTGAAACCGTGGATGGACCCTTCATTGTGAAGTTGAGCCTCGAATTGGATATCATTCGTCGTGAAGTTGAAATCCAAATATTTGTGTTATTTCGAGGCCAATTTCATTCGCCGTGAAGTTGAAATTGACTCTGAAACTGGAAAGTTGTTTGTTGACAACCAGCCGCCCCTTCGCAGTGAAGTTGAGCTTGAGTTGCCTCAAGTCCAATATCTTTCGCTGTGAAGTTGAAATTGACTCTGAATGAAACTAAAAAGTTGTTTGTTGATAGTCAGTTACCCCTTCGCTGTGAAGTTGAGCTTGTGTTGTCTCGAGTCCAATATCATTCGCTGTGAAGTTGAAATTGACTCTGAATAAAACTGAAAAGTTGTTTGTTGACAGTCATTCGCCCATTCGATGTGAAGTTGAGTTTGTGTTGTCTCGAGTTCAATATCCTTCGCTATGAAGTTGAAATTGACTCTGAATGAAAATGAAAAGTTGTTTGTTGACAGTCAGTCACCCCTTTACTGTGAAGTTGAGCAACCACCATCAATTTCCAAAGCGCTTTTGAATCGAGTATCTTTCATATTGAAGTTAAAATTTGACTCTAAAAGCTGTAAAAAATTATGTGTGCTAAAAATGATAAATGTGATGCTCTTAAGTTTTTCTAAGATGCATGCAACATGAATGAGTTATGTTTTAGCTCTTGGATTGAAGTCCCGTGTTTTGTCTGCCAATCTGGTCCTTGGAATCGATCGTGCCCCATTTGCTTATCGAGCTTTGGCTTTACATACCTTTCATGTATAAGATTGTTCTGTTTGAAAATATTTTTCTCATTTTTCTTGTTTTAGGAGGGAAAAGAATAAAAATTCTAGAAAATATTGTCCCTTAATTCGGGTTCGCAATTGAATCAAATTGTAAACATGAGTTCAAAGGAATCAATAGCAATTTGACAAACATTCAAGTGGATGGGTTGGCTTCAGGTTGATCCAAGGTTTCAGCCATAACAATGTCATTTTTTGGTTATTACAACATGCTCTTTCTTTGGCTTGCCATTTTAATTCGACGCAGATAAGATGACACAACTAGCATTATAAATTACTAGACCCTCTATTTCAGTTCTCTGAAATCTTCCATTTGTTCAAGTTCTATAAGTTCCTCTAACAAAGGTAGTGCATAAATATTGGTCTAAAAATGAAATTCTTGAGTGCTCGTGTAAAATTGACTATAACAGGTGTTTCTTAACTCCCTTAGTCTATTTTTACTGAAAATTTCTTGCTTAGATAAATTTGGATTTAATTTGCCGTTATTTGGCTAGCTGAATCCATAAAGCCGTGGAGTTTAACCAATTGCTTTAGAGGGACAACTTAACATTATAAAAAGTTTTATCAAGTTAACTGAAGGGTTCATCTCATCACACAATCTTCGGCCAGACAATAGCAGTGGAGCAAACACCGAATTACCAAGTGTTTGAGCAATGTCATGTTTGAACGTAATCTACTCATAAGGCCAGGGTTTTCAAGTTTCCTCTATAACCAATTGCCTTAGTGGAATAGCTCAGCTTTACGAATTTAATTTCTTAAGATTATCAAGAAGAACCTATTATAGTCTGGGTGTTGTTGAAAGTCAAAAAATTCATCTTTAGAGTTCAATTTTCAAGCAACTGACCTAAACTAGATTTATTTACTCGACTATTCCATCTGTAAAGATCATTATCATCACCGAACGTCTTAAACAAAAAATATAATAATGTCATATGCAAAAGATGCCCCATGTTGTCCGCACCTATACACACCTAAATTCCAAGCCTCTTGTTTATACCCTGATGAGAGGAGAAGGCTATATTAGATCTTGTAAGGGAAATTTATGGTGTTCGGGCGGGGTAAAGTCATTGTTTTGTCACTTTTAATCGTTTTACTTTGTCAAAGATCTATAAATCCAATCATTTACAAAGTTTTTAATTCAGTTGATATTCAAAGAATTTCAAGTCTACAAATTTGATTCATTGCTCGTTATCTTTAAAGTAATAAAAATTTATTTAAAGGTTCAAAAAGAAAAGTTTAAAAATAGGTTACACCCAAAATATGAGAAAGTTCAAAAATGAATTCAAACAGGATGCCACAAATGATGAAATGAAATGATCTTCTTCCTTATTTGGATGCCCTCGAGTTGTTGAAGTCGATCCAATTCTTGTTACGTATCTTCTGTACGATTCTCTTGAATGCATAGCAGTTCTCATTTGTGTGCCCGGGACACTGTCATGATATTCGCGATGGGTACTCTCATCATATCACTTGGAGTATGGGGGCTTCATGGGTTCTACCAGATATGGTGACACTACGTGGGTGTCAAAAAGTTGTTGGTGACGCTCTTTGTAGGTCATGAGAACATGATCGAAATGTTCCCATTTTTTATGATACATGAATATAGAAAAAACTAGAGAAAAATAATGTGAAATATACATGAGTGCATGATGCATGCAATGTTCGATGCATTGATCCAAAAACATGTCTGTTATTATAAATAATCCTTATTGGAGACAAAAATGTTTTATCTTTTAAGAGACAAAAATATCCTGACAGCTTCTAACATGTTGACTAGTCTTCTGCTTTCGTCTGTCACCGGTTGAATAACCTGTCGAACCGCTCCGGCTTCTTTGGATGAACCATGCAAATGTTGAGTTACTTTTTGTACTGGCCCAAGAAGTCTCAAATGACTGCATCTCTGGCACTTATCTTCTACTGAACATTTTCCCAACGAATACGTCACTGGAGCCCTCAATTGATAGGAACTATGTGAGGTTCATTCGTCTGTTTCTTGAATTCGTCAGCAATGGTCTCTAATTTCAGCTATCGTTTTGCCATTTTTGTCTTTGAAGGGACTCCCAAGATCAGTAACCTTCATTTTGCCCCTGCAACTTCTGCCAATCAGTTCTTCAAAGATAGACTTTCATTGTGCTTGATGTAGACTCGGTTCATTCCGAGTCCTTTATAATGCAGCATAGTGATATACTCCTCAATTGTGGGCACTACGTCTTCTGGATTGAATGTGACACATAATCGACTTATAGATTGTCCTCTATATATTCATCTCTTGTATTACAACCCCTTTGTCCATTAATGCATATTATTCATGTTTAACAAACACATTTTTGGTGGATCAACACCTCTTTTAAATGATGCAAATGATGAAAATAAAAAAAAGAGAACAAAAAATAAATAAATAAAAGAGTTAGTGAGGTAAATCAAAACAATAATAAAAATGAAAGATCCTACCCATATGATATCTACCCCACATGCTTTAATTCTTACCCGGACATGATCTCTATCCCGCATGCAAATTTCAAACAAATCCTAACCGCATATTTGTCTAGTTCGCATGCTTTGAACATAAAGTAAAACAGGAAATAAAGTAACCTAGGGTTTGGAATGGGGTTTTGGGGTGCGCTCTAATTCCTTGCACTCTCCCGGTTTAGGTTCTAAAAATGGGTACCCGAGTTCTCCTTGCTGGTGCCCCCTTGGGCTTGCTAGACCCTTAGTCCTAAACCCATCACAGGCTTGTGTGGACTAAGTTAAACTCGAGAGGATACATTCCCTTATGCCCATACGGAGAATAAATTCACACGAAGGTATAAGGTATATGAATCCCGAAGGTTACTTGCTAGGCCCATACGGTGAATAAATTCACACGAATGTGTCACTTTCACCCCCACTTAAAATGGGTTCAGAGCTCGGGTATAGAGCCAAAGAAGAAAGTTTTTCAAATATAAAATCATTGAAAGAAAACATCAGTACAACTATTTATTTGAAAAATAATCAAAGGTAAATAATTGGAATCGAATAAATAAATTTAAATTTACCATTTTTACATAAAAAGACAATCGAAAATTAATTTTGGCCTGACTCACTTACATGTCCCCAACGGAGTCGCTAAGCTGTCGGAACCGTCTTTCGGTTGGGCCCGGAATTGGGCTTCGACTTGGATTAAACAAATTGGAGTCGCCATCGATAATTTATTTTAAGGATAAAACTGGTTGATTGGATACCTCGATTTTTTACCTGATCTGCGTTTGACTAGAAATATGTCGGGTTCGGGAGTCGGTTACGGTCGAGGAAGGATTAGCACCCTTGAACCGCCCTTTCGGTACCAATTATTTTTTCGGTTGTCTTTAACTGCAAAAATTGAAAAATTTATATCAAAATTTAAAAATCCAATTTGAATTGTTTACCTTTGATTGATTGTAATTCTTAAAAAAAAAGGTCGAAAATGTTAGAAAAAAGAATAAATAAATAAATATTTAAATAAATCAAATGAAAAAACATAAGAATGAAAATAAATAATAATAATAAATCAAAAGAAAGAAAGAATAAATAAATAAATAAATAAATCAAAAGGGAATATAAAATAATAATATATTAAATAAATCAAAAGAAAAAATGTAAAAAAATAATTAAAAATTAAAAAATTAAAAATGATAAAATAAATCAAAAGGGAAAAAAGATAAAGAATAAATAAACAAAGAAAAACAAAGAAAAAATCAAAGAAAAAATAAATAAAAAAACATAATAAATAAATCAAAGAGGAAAAAAATAAAGGACCAAAATAAATTACACAGAAACATGGAGGATTTAAATCTAATTAAACCTAAAATATTCAATATTGAAACAGTGACCAAAGTGCATACAAACAATATTTGAAACACGAAATGAAAATAATACATTATTTAGTGACCAAATGACAATGTTACAAAGATTAGGGCTTAAACTCATGATTTTCGCCACTCCAAAAGTTGAAAACAAAACACGCATAGTTGTTTATAAAAGGAAGGACCAAGCATGGAATTTTCCCTTTTTCTTTTATGCGTAGATTCCTCACTTTTAAAACATTGTCGTTTTGTTCATTTAACACAAAATAGGGTTTTAGTTCTACGTTTTACCTCTTTATTTCTTTGTCCCGCCCACTTATAAAACAGAGAAAATGTTCTCTGGTAAAACCTATCTCTTGGGATCTTCTTAGGTTCATCATCGGGAACAGGGTAAGGAAACTTGAACCCCGTTTATCTTTTTTACACTAGATCTCCTCTGTTCGAATAGCACTCCAATTTTTTCTCTTGATGGTTTCTTTTTGTTGTTCGAATCTGTTTGGGTTCTCCTCTTTTTCCTTGCTCTCGTTGTTTCTCTTTCGACCTTGTTATTTTCCTCGTTCTTCTCCCTCTTTGATTTTTCTGTATATTTCCTCTTTTGTATTTATCGTCCCTCCTGTCTGTGTTTAATTATATGTAAATTTATAGCCTAGGAACAAGCTATTTTTAGATCGAAAGACTCCTAATGGGACTCTAACACCTTTCTTGGTTGTTGCTTATTTCTCGTTTGGCTTTGGAGTTGCATCGCCGGAAAAACCGGGGTTGACTGGGAGGTGGGGCGAGAGGTCTTCGACGGGTTGTTACAGCATGAGGAAGGCTGGTGAGATGGGGTGTTAGGCCTGACACAAGGGAAAAAATTGTTTGTAAAAAATATTATTAAATAATATAATAATATGATATATGTATTATAAATAATATAATATACTCATAAAAAAAATATGGACGAGAATGAGTGTTTACAATTATTATATTAATTTTATTATCTTTCACGTTAATTTTATATTTAAAAATTAATTGTCAAATTATACTATTTCACACTTGGGTGACCTACATAAAAGTATATTACAATCAAGGGACTATCTGTATAATTTACTCTATAAATAAATTAATTAGAAGTATCATCCATCTTATTGCCTATTAGACAGTATTGTTGAATTTTAGAATTGTTACCATAAACTCAAACGCTACTTAATATTAGATGCCTAAAAGAAGATAACGAAAAGAAGAGAACTACATATAGACTTGTTTTTAAATTTTGTCTATAACCAACTTCTAAACAAGGATTTACTTTGCATATTTAACTTTGATTATGTGTTATAAACAACAAACTAAAACAGACAAAAAATAACATCATTCTACTTCTATCTATATTATATTGCTTGTTTAAAACACTAAATATTAATAGAAAGACATTGAAACGAAAACAACCGCCACGAAATTTCTGGAAAAAAATCATCCCATTTCTGTCTCATTTAATACAGAGATACATCATTTTCAAGAATAAATAAATCATCAATAGGTAATATCTTTAACTTTCTTTTGTTGCATCAAGCAACCTCAATAATTAAGGGATTTATTATTATTATTTGAGGTTTCAAATTCGAGTACCACATACTCAGGATATAAGCGTTCATTGTCAAATGATTGAGAATCTTTAAACATATACTTATCTTATATTCATCCTAGATTAATAAAATAAAATTAAAAAAACTTCATTTTGTGATGTTAAATTAAACCAGTGTCCATCCATTTATTTAATTAATATGATTATTAGTTCCTAAGGTCGTCAAACTTTTGAAAGACATTAAGTGACTTAATCTTTTTAGTATATTTTAGATTAAACCTAATTAATAATATCTATATTCCTACATATGTAAAAAAGGCAGATTTTTAACCCTTTTAACCTCTATTACCATAATAAAATATTAATTCTCAATAAATAAAATGTTTTTTATTTGAATATACCGTTTTCAAATATTAAATACTAACATAATATTTATCTTTAGTTATTTATTAAAATATCTCTCTTTAATTAAAATTTGAGAAATTAAACATATTTTGCATACATGACATCCAAAATTGACAAAACATGTTTTTATTGAACTTTAAGCATTATAACATCAAATTGACCTTGTATCAATAATTAAAATGAAACAAATAAATAATAATGAAACAAAAAATTAATCAAAATTTGTTTGATAAGAAAATGTGTTAAAACCAAATCATAATAAATATGAAAACAAACCAAAATCTAATCATATCAAATCATCAATAATAAAATTACTAGATGCGGAAGCGTAGTTGAATTAATCAATACGTTGAAATCATTTAGTATATATTTGGTTGTGATCTTCTATGAAAATAGAATTCTATTGAGCATAAATTCTCTGACGGCTGGGGATAAGAGTAATATGAGATGATCTATTTATTAAGGATCATAACCCATTTATATAGTTGATTTAAGAATAAATTATTGTCTGTAATTATAACTCTACCCCTAATTGAATTAAAAATATAACTTTAATAGTATCTACACTTTTATTTTTACGAACTTCTAATACTTAATGACTTTATAACATAACAGCTCACTTAATTTAAGTCATATTTTATGATAACGATATACATTAAAAATATGTGCCCATAATTATAGATTTTAATCCAATAAAATGATATGATATATGTCAAAGGCACAACACGAGTTGGATGACAATAAAAACACACATGTATGAGTTATGTCTTCAATCATTAAATAAGTGTATGTTTAAAAGATTATATTTAAAATCTGAGGAAAAAAAAACACTATCTGATTAATATGAAATTTACACTACTAAATCTTACATACAGTTTTCAAATATTTAAATATACTCTTTTAACATACACTCATTGAAATAAATGGACGCATGAATTTATATTAGAGGTGTGAACTTAAAATTTTATATTAAAAATTTTTTGAATATAAAATTAAATTATTAGCAGTAAATACAAAGAAAATTCCTAAAATATTTGAGAAATTGACATTTACAAGAGTGCGGCTTAAAATATATAAGTTTTAAGGGCTAAAAATATTATTATATTTTTTTGAATAATCTAATATGATTACAAGGTATTAACAATATACATAAACTCAAAATTTTAAAAGACAACAACACTATTTTTAATAGTGAGACGTTCAATAAATTTTCTAATTAGGTAATTTTGGGTGTAGTTTACCCATTTATTTAAAATGAGGCGGCTTTGTACTTTTTTGATACAAATGGAAAATGAAAGCTAGGAAGAAAAGAACCCTGCTCAACGTGCTTAAATACAAACAATATTCCATAGCTATTTTTTACGGGTTTTCTGCGTAGTCGTGTCGTGTCGTGTGCCTCGTTTCTGTGCATAACGTGTTTAACGTTGCTTTCAAAACAACTGTAGCCACCACCCCCTTATATATAAAATCCCTTCTTCTTCAACATCTCCCACTCCATCTTATCATTTTCTTCTTCTCTTTGAATATTCTATTTCTTCATATTTGCCAAAACCACACCTTTTTCCTCTCTCAGTCTCTTTGTTTGAAACAACAGCTTCATATTTTTAAATCAACATGAGACGAAACTGCAACTTGGAACTTCTCCTTCTTCCTTCTACTTGTCCCGGCGACAGCCAACTCATGATGAATTTTTTTCCTGATCAAAGGGTGGAAGAAAGCAACCAAAGCGCGGGAAACCAGCAGCAACAGCTAACAATTTTTTACAATGGAAGAGTTTGCGTTTGTGATGTTACAGAGCTTCAGGTTAGGGTTGATTTTACTTGAGAAACTTTATACGACATTCATGCATTAGAATTGAATGAATAGGTCATTTCGTATTCATTTATTCCAAATTTTTACATTTTTTTAGATCTAAACCAATATGCCGGGTTTGTTTTGTTGATAAAAATCTGCTCATGAATTGCAGGCAAGAGCCATTCTAATGCTTGCAATCCGGGAAAGGGATGAAACAATAAAAACTACGACCGGATTGGAACCGGCGACGCCGACTTTAAAATCTCCGGTAAATAGCCCGAGCACGGCGCTTTCCATGAAGAGATCGCTGCAACGGTTCCTCCAAAAGCGACAGACGCGAATCCAAGCTGCCTCTCCTTATCATTATCATAAATAGATCATCATCAATGCTTGAAATTTAGTGGAATCTAAAGAGCTAATCTATCTTTCTGTTTAGCAATTAATGCCCATTTTTTTGTTTTTTTTTTATAAATTTATGTATGAATTATGCGACTAGTACGTAGTAGCTTGAAGCCAATATTTTGTTACACTGATTTGTTGTTTCTTTTACCGTATTAGAAACTTAAGGTAAACTTCACCTATTGATCATCAAACTATGATCTCTTTGATATTTTGATCACCAAACTATTACTTTTATGATCTTCGTCAATAATATCATAGTATAATAATAATTAGAACTTTTGAAACTTATATATTTTTATCAAATTGTTCATAGTTTAATATAATTTAATGATTTTAATTTTCAATATTTAATAATTTTATCAGTTTGATTCTTAATTTAATTCTAAATATTTTAATAAATTTCACCATTTGATAGTTTTAATTTTTGAGTGTTAAATTTATTAAATTATCTAGAATTAAATTGTTATGATTTTTTAAAATTAAAATCAAATTAAGGATCAAATTGATATGATTTTCAGATATTGAGGGTTAGATTTATTAAATTATTTTAAATTAGAACCAAATTAATAGTATATATAAATTTTAATAACTAAAACTATTATCACACCATGTTACGTCATATTTTTTCATTAGTTTGGAATTTATTATTAGTCTAATACAAAGTTGATTCTAGAATAATAATAGTAGACTCGGGTTAATGAGAAATAATCAAATACTTTCTATGAAAATATTTTATTTTTAATATTTTCATAAATATTTTTATTTTTCTATATTTATAATTTGATCATTTGATATTTTTTTTATAGTTTTTGTGTTAATAATTGTTAATACTTTAAAGTTTTAATATTTTTAATATATTTTTAAATTTTTCCTTAAAGATTAAGCTATTAAATTCAGCCAAAAAATCAATTATACCCTCAAATTCAAGTAAAAAAATAATCCAATCTTTTTATCATATAATCATTCACTCGTGGGCCGTAAAATAAGGATTATGGACCAACACATAAACACTATTAATTGTCACATAATCACTGTAGTGACTAATGATAGTCAAAGGACAAGATTAATATAATTAAATAAATTTAATATAATTTAAAATAAAGATAAAAAATTAAATTTAAATTTATTAAAAAACAAAATCATTCATAGAGCTTTAAATTATTAATAGCACAATATATAATAGCATGAAAGATAAAAACATGTGAGAGAAAAAATTTATAAAATTGAAATTATAATTTGAGAAATGGGAAAGCTAACAACTTGATGCAAACGCGTATATAATTTATTAAGAGCCGACTCAAAAGAAAGAAAAATACATCACAATCGCAATAACTTCATATATGACCATACACGCAGAAAACAAAAAACACGGGTTCGGCAGGATATTATGTTCCCCACCCCAGCCTTTTAGACGAGACTTATATGAAGCGCTAAGTTTGAGGTGATAGTTAAAGTTTATTTTAATGGAACATTTTCCCATTTGCAACGCGCAATTTCACAGAAACTACAAAGCAACTTACAACCCGGGCACAACACGAGGTTGGTCCCAGTCGGCTACAATGTGGTTTCGAGTGATCTCTTTCAGCGAACGGCAACCACTTAATGCCATGGTCAGCTCAAATTCATCGCGTAACATCTGAAGCACTTTCCTAACACCAGCTTCCCCTTCAGCAGCCAATGAAAACACCACTGGCCTTCCAATCTGAAATAAACAAATCAAACAGAGCCAATGAGGTGTCAAATGCTCTCCAAACAGGACCAATATCTGTTCTTCGTATCTTAAATGTATAAATGCTTACAACTATTCCCGATGCTCCCAGAGCCAATGCCTTGAAGACGTCCATTCCACGCCGGACCCCCTCCATCAAGAAAAACAGGAATTTTGCCTTCGGCAGCTTTAACCACCTGTATGCTAGCTCCAAAAACTTATTAAAACTCCAACAGTACCATTTATATACTTTTTTTTTTTGAAAAATTGCAATTATAGTTTACATTTTTTGCTGTAAATAGTACATCTTTAAAACAAGGAAATGTAAGTTGATTTGATAATTTGGAAAAGAAAAAACAAAAGGCATTTGTACCTCTTCCAAGGCCATAATAGTTGCAGGTACATAATCAAGCAGGTGAGCTCCATGGTTGGATACAATGATACCTGCTGCTCCAGATTCTATGGCTAGCCTTGATGCAATATTAACATTGTAGAGTTTCATGGCAAAAATCAAAAGAAGCTTCATCGAGTTAAGGTCAGCTTGCTTACCATCCTCAGCAGTAAGGACCCTTAAATAGAATAGGCAATGAGGTGATTGTCTGAAGCCATTTTACGTCCTGTTTTATAGAACAGAAACACAATTTGAGTATATATTTCTATTTGATGCAGTACCGGAAACGTATTATATAAAAGAAACATACTTTCCAGCTAAGTGTCCGATCAATTTGGCCAGCAACATAGGAAGCAAGTCCGGAGTCATCGGTCTGCAAGATAATCTCAGGACTAGATGAACAAACAGGTAAAATAAATGGACAACGAAAAACAGAGTGATTAAAGATATATATCTCCTACCTTGTCCATTTTACCAAGGTTCAAACCCTTAAAGTTTTTCAAAGTCAGGAATGGTGGCAAAGTAAATCTGCAAATGAGTCCATGCAAGAAATAATGAAAGCCAAAATAAGACCTTCTTTCTTTTCCCATAACTTCCCGTAGTTAATTAATTTGCTTGCATTTATTGCCTCACCGGTTCTTGATATCAGCTTCCCTGCGGCCAAGTCTTGGAGTGTCCACGGTAAGGGCAATTGCCTTGAAACCAGCTCTTTTGGCTCTTCTCACAAGCTGTGCAACCACATTCCTGTATTTGTATACCTGAACAAATAAGCAATAACCATTGATTACTCAAAGATTCAGACAATCATATCACAATGCTCACAGGCAATACTAAATAGAGAAAAGTGTAAAGATGATTTCTCAGACTCGCATAGAGCTGGAAAAAGCGAATTTCAGGCCCTGTTGAAGCGACCTCCTCAACACTGGCAGTAGCCCATGAGGATAGTGTCTGAAGGGGAAAACATAAAAAAATCTAAAACAACGAACTGCTGAATGTGGAATACAAGCCATGAAAAAATTTGGATTTAAAGTAAAGATGAAGGAATAATTAGAATCAAACCATAATTGTTCCAGCAGCTGAAGCTGCTCGGGCTGTTGCGTATTCTCCTGCATAAAGAAACACGCTTTAACATTAGGACCCGGATAAACTGCTTAGAACAAGTATATAATATATACACACAATCTTATAATATTATTTCAGTTAAATACAACAAACGAGCTCCATAAGTAACATTGATCAATGCTATCTTAAAAGAACATTCAGTATTTAAGTCCAGTTGTTCGACTTCTATGGCAAAGTCCATGAACAACAGTAAGTATCTACAAACAAAATTCATAAATAATTTGCTGTTATATCGCCAAAAGAAACTTAGATTTTATGTCTTATTTAGTGCTTTGAATTCTGTTTCCAAAACACCAAAGTTGCAATGTCAATCATCATGCAGGTAGAAAAATGATGATTGCTATTGCAATTTCATTAACCTTGTGAATAGATTATATAACTTTAGTGTATATATTATAAACTTGTTGTAAGCAGTTAATGGGAAAACATAATATTCATACCGTCAGGGTGAGCCATTTTCTGCATAGCAGTTGGAGGAATCATGATAGGCATTGAAATCTTGAATCCCAAGACAGTAGTGGCCATGTCAATCTTGCTAACATCAATAAGAATGCGGGGCCGAAACCTAGTTTCCAGGAAATTAATGAATTAGCATCACTAAATGAAAAAAAAAACTATCATATATCTTAAACAACAAACAAAGGATTGCCAGAAAACTTCATTATGATTCTTTGCTCATTGCAAGTCCACAAAACGAAAGCTATTTATTTGTAAATTAACAGAACTTACAAAATCCTAGAAAATGCATTTCGATTCTCCTTGAGAGTCCACTGGTCCTCTGCACCTGATGCATAGTAGTCATAAACCATCTTGGGTAACTTTTCCTTTGCAATGGCCTCGTATTCAGACACATTAGTTATCTCCATTTTTTTTCTCCCGAAGTAATCTGAATTCCAGAAAAAATGTCAGAGTGATATCATTCAGAGATATTAAAGGTTAATATCAAGAGTTTAAGGAAACAACAAATTCTTAAGTGAATTAAGACCCAGGATTTAAACCACCTATCGCAATCTAAATCCCTGCACAGACCCAAAAATCCCCGGCACAGAGCAATTAGGAGTCCTTTTTCCCCAACTTCTTCAAATCCACTTAAATCTTCTGTTGAATTAAGAAAGCTCCGCTATATCCAACTCTAAAAGGAATATAGTGAAAACGACCATACGATAGTTACTAAAGCTGATGATTGTATATATAATCCACTTCAATAAAATTAATAGAAAAAGAGTTGCCAAATCTCGATCTTTTAATCATTATTCAACCGATACCAGAAATCAGTTTCAAGCCCATAATTACATAAACTAAGGTTTTAGGAGAAAACTATGATCGAACAGATTAATACTAAAGAAGAAGAGGAATGAAGAGCAAAGAACAGACCTTGGCTACTTCCAACAATGGAGATAGAGAGAGGCAAAGATAACTGAAAAGGATAGGAAATAATAGTGGAGAGAGAATCAACGAAATACAAACAAGTGATATGGTGTGGAGATCGGAAGGGAAACAATTGAATGAATTGATTTCTGAAGGCGAACACTTGAAGCCAAATTCGGGTCACGAAACGTCGGAGCTTGCGTGGAGAGCGTTTTGTTTGATTGTCATGCCCCGATCCCTTATATATTTTATATGTACATACATTCGTAAAGCCATCGCCATTTTCAGAAAATTGATCAACTTTATGGAAATTTTGTTCTTTGGTGTGGGTACTCACACCCAAACATCATCAGCTCCATGCATATTTATCTTCTATCGTCTTTTATTTGTTAATATAATATCTAAATTGCTTAAAAGTTAAAAAATATTTAATTTCTATAATTGTTTTGAATTATAATCAATATATATAGTTCCTTCCACGTAATTGCATTTTCATATTTCCGGTTAGTTCGATTCATCAACATTTTTATGATTAATAATTAATAATATTAATGGTTTGATTAACTAAATGCTTATTTTTAATAAGAATCAAATTTTGTGGTTCGTTGAGTCGAAATCAAATTTCAATCTAAAACTATATTTATATCGTCACGGACACAAACTATTGTTTATGACTAAAATAGGAAGAGAAATTGATGTTTCCTTCTTTATATTTCTCCGCACGATAAGACCACAAAATTCAATTGTGAAGCTTATAGTATTACCCTCGTATACGATTAAGTTATGTGTGCATGCATCCCAAGTATTCCCCATAAACAAGTCAATAAAATTATTGGTGCAGGGGAACAAGATCAAGTTTAGAAAAGAAAAGAAAAAATGCAAACAAAGTGACAAGAAAACCTTATATATATATCACATCTTCGTTGTCAACTTTCATAGTGTCGCGAGTGGAACTACTCGCCTTCTTATGTTGGGATGGTGCCCTTCACGGACATCAAATGCGTGTGATCTTTTGAAGCAACTATTTTTAAAAGTGAACTCCTTAACTTAATTAGTTTGGCCTTTTTTTTTCGTATTGGTTAGAAATAATCATCCAGCTCAGTTGGTAAAGTACAAGGTTCTTAATTTTGGGGTCGTGAAATCGAGTTTCATGGAGGGCATTTCATAATTTGGAGGCCTCCAACGGAAGCTACTCTCAACCTGGTGTTGGGAACAGCCTACTATCTTACCTCCCCTTACCCCATTACATATGGAAATAAGGGTCAGCTAATTTTTTTTTCGTATCGGTGCTAGTTAAATAGATGGTGGTGGCATCGAGTATTTATTAGTTCAACATATTGAGCGTTTCAAGTGAGATTACAAAATATTATGTGATTAATACAAGGGTAAATTACATAAATAATAACTAATATTTGAGTAAGTTTTTGTTTTTTTCTACTGAAATTTCAAAAGTAAAAAATGAGTAATTAATATTATCGATTTATAATAAATAGATCACTTGTCGTTAACAGTCGTTAGTGCAATAACGAAATGATGACTTAACATGTTTGACTATGCATGACACCCTTTGACCGACAGTTTGACTCTTCTTCTTCTTTACGTCATTGAATCCTTTGAGGTTAGAAGAAGCCAAACTTTGCTTTGTACCATCATGGACTGGTGAACCTCGATTCCACAATGAAGGCAATCATGCCCCTTGGTTGGCTAGTTTGCAAAAATTTCTCGAGAAGTTTAATTACAGTAGAGGTTCGAAATTGGTGGCCCACTGCGATAAGGTATCTTCCTTTTCAATATCACATTTATACGGTTCTCATCAATAAATGTTATCATACACATCTAACATTTTCACAAATTTCTACTATCTTTCTTGTTATGCTTTATCAAGAGCGTCGTCATTTATGAAAAGCCAAGGGAAATCTTTCTTCCGTGTCTATGATCTTAAACTTGATCCGGTGAAGTCATCAGTTACCCTTGAGAATCTTCTGGATTATATTTTACAAACATCTCGTCCAGCGACACTATCATCATTCTCAACTTCCAAGAGCGACCTCCCTGAGGTGTGATGCTCTTTGAAGCTAGAGGTTTCTATGTAACAAATTCTCTGGTTAGTAAACTTGTTTTATGGAACCGGAGCCATACTTTTACCTGTTTAACTTTTCTTTTTTCCCAAGTTACAGCTAGTGCGTAAGAAACCAATGGCAAGAGAGAAGGATCTCGGCTGCTGCACATATAATGTTGCCGCTAACAAATGCTGGCGGCACTTTCTGGATAAAATCGAAACTAAGGATCTTGTCAATGGCACAAGTATATCTGAATGGATTGCCCAGTTGATGCCATTTGAAGCTTTTAACGTTGATTGTTTTTAGATTAAATTGAAGCCCAGGAAAGGTGTTATTGAAGTGTAGGGTATTGTAGTTCTATACACCCTGAAGAAGAAGAAGAAGAAGAAGAAGAAGAAGAAGAAGAAGAAGAAGAAGAAGAAGAAGAAGAAGAAGAAGAAGAAGAAGGGTAAGCCAGCTGATTTAACAAGAAGAAGAAGGTCAAACGGTTGATCAAAGAGTTTCTTGCATGATCAAACGTGGTAAGTCAGCTGATTTAACATGTCACGTCAGTATTTCGTTACTGCAGTAACGTCTGTTAACGACAAATGTGTAATATCCTCAATACCGGGTTAGTGACCAAAGTGTGAAATTTTAAAATTCAATAACTAGATTAAATAAATTGAAAAGTGAAGGATTTAATTGAAAGATGTTGATGTAGGATTAATTAACAAATAAGGAGAAGTTAAGAGGACAAATGAGTCTTTTATCAAGGGAATAATTAAATATGGGTGGTGGGTATTTTATAACCCACGTGGAACCCATTTTTAGGAAACAAAAGTTTCCAGAGATTTCTCATTTTCATCTTCTTCATCTTCTTCTCCCAACCGTGAAGTACCCAAGCTAATATGAGTTGGATTTCTTTTGATTAATCCTTCAAATTAAAGTATGGTTTTGATTCATTAAGCTTTAGAAATAATAAGTTACGAAGGATTAAAAATGGGAAGTGGATAAGTGAAATTTTAAATAAGGATGTATAAATGGATTTAGAACTTGAATTTGACTTGTCATGGGTGTGAATAATAAGTTATAAGTGTTAGAAATAAGTTTGGATTACATGGAAATTTCGGTATGATTCTTAGTTTTAAGAATTTGAAGAAGATATGTGAAATTCTAAAGTGTTGGAATGATAAGAGTTAGTTAAAATGGTTGTAGTTGAGTTTAGTAGTATGAAAGGAGTTTTATACGAGGAATTTAATGAAAAATTGTGGAATTTTTTGGTGAAACCAGTTTATTATTGACATGTGCATCGATGCATTATGAATGGGCATCGATGCACTAAGACAAAATTGAAGGTGTATCGATGCATTAAGGGGTGCATCGATGCATAGGAATTTCGAACTTAATTTGTGTACCGATGCATCCATAGTGCATCGGTACACCCCTAAAGGAAAATTGAATTTTGGGTTCATTAAAGTAGTTCAAGTTATTAGTATCGAATTATAAGGTTTAGGCTTCTTATAATTGTCTTGAAAATTATAATTATGTAGATATCGAGCCAAAACGAGTTCCGGAACAAGTGACAAGTAAGATCAATCGAGGAAAATGCAAAGAAATATAGGTGAGTGCATATGCATAGCATAAATATAGTAGTATATTCAGTTCTAGACTTGTGATAAGTCTAGATTCAATATTTTGACACATGATCACATTCCATATTATGATACATGACATGAATTCATATTATATGTATTATGTGACATGAATATGCAGGAAAAGTTATATGAGCTATGAGATAAAGGTATGTAAATGATATGTCTATGTTATAAAGGTATGGAAATAATATGTCTACGCAATATGAACTATGTGAACTGTGAAAGCCCATGTTATGTAGATGAGAACTATAGGTATAGTTGGCATGCCAAGAGTAGAGAGTCTACGCGGTCCTTCGGGACAAAATTCTACGTGTTCCTTCGGGACATATATATATTCTTTGGAACATGTATGAGGTCTTTTGAGACACCTATTTGATCATTGGTATATGTATATGATTATTAAGGAATTTCTATGTGGTCCTTAGGGACATATTATATGGCACTATGGTACAATTCTACATGGCACTTCGGTGCATTTTTACGCGGTCCTTCGGGACAAATTCTACGTGGCACTTCGGTGCAAATTTATACGAGCTGTGGTGACAGCATATTGCACAACCTCATAGTACTCACATACCTCGGGTTCTCAGTATTATATCATGGGCTATTGATTCTATTGAACTTATTATATGAATTCATGATGGTTAATTGATCAAATAATGGGTAAGATACATGATTATGCAAATTGCGTAGATTGAATATATGATTTCGTGATATTGCATTTCATTATGATATTTTTATTATATTTTATTTTCATTATTATTATGCCTCACCAAGTCTATGACTTAGCGTGTAAGTGTTTTACACTTAGGTACCGAAAATCAGAGATATCTATTATAAGCTCAGCAGAACAACATAACTCCCCTTTAAGGTCAGATCAAAAGTAAATTAAATAGTATGTATTATTATGTGAAAATAGGTTGGCATATAAACAAAGTCAGTAAATTAAGTATTTATGCTCTGATCGAGTTATGTAACGTTTTAAACGTAATTATGTAAATTAAATGCATAGTAATGAACAGTTAAATTTTTACGAGTTTTATGTACATTTTTTGAAAATCACTATAGCAGTGCATCGATGCACAATTTTGCTTCAAAGTTTTATGCATTGGTGCACTGTAGCAATGCATCGATGCTCTGTAGCACTGTAACACTATTCATGGCACTGTAGCACTGTTTACAGTACTGTTCATAAAATGTATATTTTCTTAAATTGGTTATAACGAGCATAATTCAATAATATATTATCATATTTTCTTAATTTGAGTTAAAATATTTTGTTATTTTGTAAGAAAATTGTTTTAAAAAGTTAATGTGACATCTCGGACTCGTATCCGGGTCGGATACAGGTTGGAGTGTTACATTTAATGGTATCAGAGCTAAGGTTTAGTCGATTCTCGGCATAAATCGAAGTCTAGAGTGTTTTATAATGTATACATGCTAACAAAATAGTGAAAACTTCTGATCTGGTGTAGTATGAAGTATAATGTTTTGCTAATAGAATGATATTGTTGTGTCTTCATAGATGTCCGGACATGATAGTTCTCGAAGTCAAGCGGGAGATGATCGACCCGCTGAAAGTAGTAATTCACCTGCCCTGGCCAGGAAAGGTGAAGAACATATACCTTCTGGAGTGCCTGTAGCTTATCAAGATGTGTTTTTTAGAACATTAGATGTGGTATTGACACATTTCCAACCTTCTGCTCCATCAACTCCTAGAGTAAATGTAGCAAAGGAGTTGAGAGGATTAGGAGCTCCCGAATTTAAGGGAGAAGCCGAGGAAGGTCCGGTTGCGGCGGATCTTTGGTTAAATGATTTTAAAATTATGTTGGATGGTCTCCATTGTGCTGATGTGGAGAAGTTGGATGGAACTGTGTCTTTACTTAGAGAACAAGCTAGAATATGGTGGACGAATGTCACCATGAGAATGTCAAGTGATCAAGTAACTTGGTCTCTATTTTTAGAAGAGTTTAAGCATAAATATATTGGAGATCAATTCATCAAACAAATGAAGCAGGAGTTTATAAACTTGAAACATATGAATCGCTCAGTATACAAATACGAATGTGAGTTTAATAAACTGAGTCAATTTGTAGCTGAGCTTGTTACTACGGAGAAAGATGCTTGTGAATGGTTTGTGGAGGGCTTGCACCCTTGGTGGGTGTCGAATCCAACAAATAATAATACTTGCTTTTTAGAAATATAAATTGTAGTAGTGATAAGCAAGGTCGAATCCACAGGGATTGGGTAGACTTATTTTAATGAAAACTAAAGCAAGGAAAAATGGGTTTTTTGAAATTGAGAAAAATAAAGACAAAAAGCAATTATAATAAACTAAGAATTTAGAGAAATTAATATTAAGGAAATATCCAACTAAAGGTATAATTTCATAATTGATTCAGAGAATTGATCATATATGCAATAATAAAATCTTCTACTTTTCACTAAATTGGTTATGGTTATTGAGAAGCTCTAACAACCTGTCTCTCCTTAGTTTCTCGATAATCAAGAGAAGCTCTTTGATTATTTCCCTAGTTAATGAATAACCCTAGACAAGCTCTTAATATTTAATCCACCAACAGCATTAATCACTAGAGGGACCACCAATTCTAGCCAACAAATACGCAAGCTCGATTCATTTAGACTAGGTTATATACCTTCATAACATAATCATAATCAACCATGTTACTTTACCACTAATATTAGAACATTTAAACAATTACGAATTTAAAGTTCTAAATGACAATTTATTAACCTGATAATTGAACAACGGATCCTTTACACAATCAATCAAGACAATAATTCTTAATAAAAACAGAATATATATAAATAGTAAAGAAGTAAAAGAATAATGAAAATTATTTAGATCTCACAATCCTTGAAGAACCAAAACTTCAATTATCCTTCAGTTGGAACAAAAGTATTTAGCTACTCATAATTGAAAAAAAACTAAAAGAAAATAAAGATGAAAACTTAATGTAAAACTTGATTATCCACTAATGAAAGCCCTAGCTCCCCTTTTATAAGGATTTTCCTATTATAGATAAGGAAGTTTCCCTTAAAGAAAATCCCACAAAAATAGGAGTTTTAAATGCCATCATCTTTTTCTAAAGATAAGAATAAATTAAAAGAGTCTTCCAGCCGTCATTAAACTCTTTTTCCTTTGTAAATTTGTAGCCCTAATTTAGGGTTACACGGACTAGTAAGGCGCGCCCACGCCTTAACTGAAGACTTTTTCTGCGATAGTTCAGGATGAATAAGCCGTGCCCACGCCTTATGCGAAAACCTCTTCTGGTCTTGCCAACTTCTTGAATTCCGATTTTTCCTCCTTAATTTGGGGATTTTGTGAAGATCATGCTAATCATTAGATTTTGAACTTGTTTTATCTAAATCTTTAACCTAATCCACAAAATACGAAATATAATCAAAATCCATGATTTAAGCAATTTTAGTTATTCAAATATGAGGAAAATATCATAGAATATATGTCTAATATGCATCTTATCAAATTCCCCCACACTTAAACCAATGATTGTCCTCAAGCATACAATAGTTCAAATTCATAACTCTTCTCAACACCAATCCTTCTTCTTCCTTTGCTCATCCTTTCACAATCAAAATTGTCATGCCTTAAAGAATCAAATCTAAACATAAGTAAGGAACGAGCAATTCGTAGAAGAAATTCTCATAAACCAAAACACATGAATAATCACTCCATCAATCTTTTTGAAATCAAAATGCAGTGGGATCTAATACCCTCACATTGGATTCACTCAATATGCTCGAAGTGTTTAAGGGTATCAACAAACTCTCAAGCCAAAACATATAAAATTTTTACCATAGGCTTGCTAACCTATCACATCCCCACCACTAGTCAATGAATTGAATGCATAAAAACCTCAGGGTCTTAAACAGGGTGTAATGGGGCTTAGGCGAGGTTTGATAGAAAAGGAATTTGAGATGTTTTATTGAAGGAGTCATACAAACTTATCCACATGGAACTCAATCTCCAAATATTCTCTTCAAGCCATATAACTTTTTTTTTCATTGCACAATCTCTCTTTCTTTATTTCTTTTGCACAATTTTGTTTTTTTTCTTTTCTTTTTTTTTCTTTTATTTTTTTTCACTGAAAGATATTGCAACTTGAATTACTATATTCCAACGTCTTCCGATCTTCTCAAGATAATTTGAATTCTCATGTGAAGAAGCTCATATAATCCTTCAATTCAAGGTTCAAAAGAGGGGAAATTAACAAAAAGGATTTAATATTTACTTGTACCATGGTTAATTTCAAACAAAAAGTCTCAGGCTCAAAATTGGCTTTCTAAGAATGATAATCAGGGTAGGCTCTTTACGAAAACTAAAAGTGGTTTCACCTAAATGCCCTTATCATTCTTGATGCATCCAATTCTAAAATGTGGTCTTCGACATGTATAGCAAAGCAAGTTCTAGAAAAATTAACTATGTATGGCAATCACTCAATCAAGAAATGGAGCATGCTGAAAGTGAGTGCTCATTGGCCCAAAAACTCACAAAAAAGGGTAAACATGTATCAAATCCCACACATTTTTCATTCAATCAATCATCAAGAGTAATCAACCAATGTATAGTAAATAAGAATTCAACTACTCAAGCTAATCCCCTATTATGCTTCAACTTAATTTGATAATTCAAAACAATCCAAATTATGCAAGGACAAACATCAAAAGAATCTGGAATTTTGAAGAGAAAAATCACAAACAAGAACTAAAGCATACTTGTTTTTTGGGAAAAAATTTGAAGCAAAATTATGTTCAAAGCAAAACCATGTTTGAAATACTCTCCCCCACACTTAATCCATACATTTTCCTCAATGTATCAAAAGTAGATGCTCAAAAACCACAAAAAGGGTAAGAGTAGAAAACTTCCCTGAAAATATTGAGCATCAACCACGATATCTATCACCAGATGGGAGTGAAAGCGCTGTGCGTCGGTTGGGTTGATTCTCGGACTGAGCGGAGATGTGGGTCAGGTGGAGCGGAGAGGACGGTTGGTGGCGCGCATTCTTTTGAAGGAGCACAAAAATAAAGAAAAGATGAGGCACATTTATATTTGAATCTTGTTTCCTGAACCAGAAGTGGTGTTGAGTTTAGACGTGGGCACGTCTTATACAAAAACACCTTCTGGATAGTGAGAGACTTTAGGAATAATTCTGCTTTTGTAAGGCGTGCCCACGGGTTACAAAAATTCATCTTCTGACCTAAAGAGGAAAACAAGAATAATTGTACTCTAAAAAATCAAGGAAAAATAAAATAAAAAGAACGAAAATAGAAATTAAAAAAGAAAAGAAAATTTGGTTTGCCTCCCAAGAGAGTCTTTCTTTAACGTCTTTGGCTAGACGTTGTAGCTTCCCAATCATCCTAAGTTAGGTACTCCAAAATGGTTTGACCAACAGTATGCACCAGAGAACCTTCATAAAAAGGTTTGAAATGATGATCATCGTCCTTAAATATTTGACCTGTATCCAAACCTTGTATTTCATCGATAGAGAATTTTTTTTCTCCACCCAATAGCTTCCTTTTACTCTCTAAGCATTTGAATCAACTTTTCTTCTTCAAAGCGGGAGAGTTTGTTGGGAATGATCACCGGAATAGTTTCCTCTTCTCCTAGATATACATGCTTCAGATGATTTGACAAAGGTTTCGTTTTCAATTTTGGTGCCTGCACAAGAGAAGGAAGAAGCTTGGTGTGAGAAAAAGGTGACTCAATATAAGAAACATCATACCTCATGGGTTTGAGTGATTCTAGTTCTTGGATTGTATCTTGCAAATCAAGATCCAATACAGACTCTTTCATGATTCCCTGCAATCCTTCAGGAGTGAAATTCATGTTGAGTGCAACTTTCAACTTGTCATCATTATTTAAATCAAAAATTTCCTGCGCTAAAGGGTCAATAACATCCATGAAAAAAACAGAGGACACATCACCAGGACATCTCATGGCATCATAAATATTGAATTTAATAATTTCACCATCAAATTCCATGGTAAGTGTACCATCATCTACATCAATTTTTGTCCTAGCTGTTTTCAAAAATGGCCTTCCTAATAAAATTGATGTTGATTTAGAATAATCATCTTCTTGCATATCAAGCACATAAAAATCTGCAGGAAAAACCAATTCATTAACTTGCACCAAAACATCCTCTAAAACTCCCTCAGGATATACATTAGATCTATCAGCAAGTTGAAGAATCACTCATGTTTCTTTCAAAGGACCAACATTCAGACATGAATAAATGGAAAGAGGCATGATATTTATTGAGGCTCCTAGATCTAACATTGCTCTCTCAATCCTAACATTATCGAGTTTACAAGGGATAGTAAACATACCTGGATCTTTGCACTTGGGAGGTAGTTTTTTCTGGAGGACAGCTGAAACATTCTCCCCCATACTTACCTTTTCATTACCCTTGAGCTTTCTCTTGTTGGTGCACAATTCTTTAAGAACTTTAGCATATTGAGGTACTTGTTTAATTGCATCAAGTAAAGGAATATTTACCTCGATCTTGCGAAATGTCTCAAGAATTTATTTCTCTTCTGCTTTTTTCTTGGATTTAGCAAATCTAGAGGGAAAAGGAGGTTCTATGACAAATTCTTTCAGTTTTTCGCTTTTGAGTCCTTTAGGTTGGTCTTTCTGAGTTTGAGGAGCAACAACTTCCTTTTCAACTTTTTCCTTTAAGGCTCTCCCATGTGCCAATCGACTAGGTTCCTTCAACTCCTTTCCACTTCTCAATGTGATTGCACTAACGTTTTGTTTTGGATTAACAATGGTTTGTGAAGGTAACTTACCTTGGGATTCTAACCGATTCACGGATGATGCCAATTGACTCACTTGATTCTCCAAATTTTGTATGCTTGTTCTTGTCTCTTGCTGAAATTGTTGTGTATTAGTTGCAAGTGATTTGACAATTTCTTCTAGAGACATACATGGCTTTGAAGAAGACTGCTCAGGTGGAGAACGCTGGAATTGTGATAGTCTTGGTCCATAGCTAAGGTTAGGATGATCCCTGCATCCTGGATTATAGGTATTTAAGTAAGGATCATATTTCCTTTATGGAGGATCGGGAAACCTTCCAGCTGCATTGGCGTACTCATGAGATTCATCTTGAAGTGTAGGGCACATGTCAGTTGGGTGACCGGTTACAGCACATATCCCACAAGTTTTCACTTGCTGCGTTTTTCCTACAACTAGTTGTTGAACAAGGGAGGTGAGATGCGATAATTGATGTTCAATGGAGGACGAACCTACCTCATTCACCCTTCTTGAAGATGTGTCTTGCCTAAAGCCAAATTGTTGTGAATTAGCGGCCATGATGGAGATCAATTCCCTAGCTTCACGAGGAGTCTTATTCACTATGGCGCCTCCACTAGCTGCATCCATCATCTTCCTCTCCATGGGTAGAAGTCCCTCATAGAAATATTGGATGAGAAGTTGCTCAGAAATCCCATGTTAAGGGCAGCTTGCACACAGTCGTTTGAATCGTTCCCAATACTCGTGAAGGGTTTCAGTATCTTTTTGTTTTGTTCCACATATCTCCCTTCGAATGCCAGCGGCTCTTGAAGCGTGGAAATATTTATCAAGAAATAACCTCACCATATCGGTCCAAGTAGTTACAGAACCAGGGGGTAAATAGAAGAGTCAATCTTTAGCTCTATCGGTTAGCGAGAACGGAAAAACGCGCAGTTTTATATGCTTTTCAGTCACTCCTTGCGGTCTCATACTTGAACATACCACATGGAATTCCTTCAAATGCTTATGAGGATCTTCATTCTCAAGTCCATGGAAAGTAGGCAACAAATGAATCAAACCATATTTTAGTTCAAAAGCTACATCCAAAGTTGGGTAGTCAATGCAGAGCGGTTGTTGATTCTCATTTGGTATAGCCAATTCTCTTATAGTTCTTTCTTCGTTGGTCATTGTTCCTTCTACTTCAGAATCGCTGGATGAATCAACCAAGTTGACTGCAGATTCTGATTCAGGGGATGAAGAATAAGAAGCTTGTTTGTTGCGCAAGTTAGTTTCTTTTCTTAACCTGCGAGCGGTCTTCTCGATTTCAGGATCATATTGGAGTTCACCTGCACGAGAAGAACGAGGTATCAAAATAAATTTAAATGACACCAATCCCCGACGACGGCGCCAAAAATTTGGTGGGTGTCGAATCCAACAAATAATAATACTTGCTTTTTAGAAATATAAATTGTAGTAGTGATAAGCAAGGTCGAATCCACAGGGATTGGGTAGACTTATTTTAATGAAAACTAACGCAAGGAAAAAAGGGTTTTTTGAAATTGAGAAAAATAAAGACAAAAAGCAATTATAATAAACTAAGAATTTAGAGAAATTGATATTAAGGAAATATCTAACTAAAGGTATAATTTCAGAATTGATTCAGATAATTGATCATAGATGCAATGATAAAATCTTCTACTTTTCACTAAATTGGTTATGGTTATTGAGAAGCTCTAACAACCTGTCTCTCCTTAGTTTCTCGATAATCAAGAGAAGCTCTTTGATTATTTCCCCAGTTAATGAACAACCCTAGACAAGCTCTTAAGATTTAATCCACCAACAGCATTAATCACTAGAGGGACCACCAATTCTAGCCAACAAATATGCAAGCTCAATTCATTTAGACTATGTTATATACCTTCATAACATAATCATAATCAACCATGTTACTTTACCACTAATATTAGAACATTTAAACAATTACGGATTTAAAGTTCTAAATGGTAATTTATTAACCTGATAATTGAACAACGGATCCTTTGCACAATCAATGAAGACAATAATTCTTAATAAAAACAGAAGATATATAAATAGTAAAGAAGTAAAAGAACAATGAAAATTATTTAGATCTCACAATCCTTGAAGAACCAAAACTTCAATTATCCTTCAGTTGGAACAAAAGTATTTAGCTACTCATAATTGAAAGAAAACTAAAAGAAAATAAAGATGAAAACTTAATGTAAAACTTGATGATTCACTAATGAAAGCCCTAGCTCCCCTTTTATAAGGATTTTCCTATTATAGATAACGAAGTTTCCCTTAAAGAAAATCCCACAAAAATAGGAGTTTTAAATGCCCTCATCTTTTTCTAAAGATAAGAATAAATCAAAATAGTCTTTCAGCCGTCATTAAACTCTTTTTCCTTTGTAAATTTGTAGCCCTAATTTAGGGTTACATGGACTAGTAAGGCGCGCCCACGCCTTAATTGAAGACTTCTTCTGCGGTAGTTCAGGATGAATAAGCCGTGCCCACGCCTTATGCGAAAACCTCTTCTGGTCTTACCAACTTCTTGAATTCCGATTTTTCCTCCTTAATTTAGGGATTTTATGAAGATCATGCTAATCATTAGATTTTGAACTTGTTTTATCCAAATCTTCAACCTAATCCATAAAATATGAAATATAATCAAAATCCATGATTTAAGCAATTTTAGTTATTCAAATATGAGGAAAATATCATAGAATATATGTCTAATATATATTTTATCAACCCTATATTAAAAGATATGTTAATAGTACTGAACTTGTCCTCGTTCTAGGAGGTTATTAATCGTGCTAAAGCTCTTGAGAGAGCTCAGAATGAGAGATTTAGGGACTCAAGAGTTCAGACATCTAAGAGGACTGGTGCTTCTTCAAACACAACACCACCAAAAAGGGGAAGATATTCAAGATTTCGACCTCAAGCTAGATCAGAATCAATTACATCCTCAGTAAGAAGAGCAAGTCAGATGAGAGCTCGACAGACACAATCAGTGGAATCTGGTACTGGGAAAGCCACTCAAGGTCAAGCGAGACAATGTCAGCATTGTGGGAAGAATCATTTTGGAACTTGTCGAATGGCTTCTGGAGTCTGTTTTCGATGAGGAGATGCCGGACATTTTATTCGGGATTGCCCATTAATGGTGGGTGAGTCTGCACCATTTGAAAGAAATGTTTCTGCCTCACAACGAGGACGAGGAAGAGGTAGAGGAAGAAATCAATTTGAATCATTTGCACAACCTGAAATTCGCTCTACCGCATGGGTGTACAATTTAAAGACAAGTGATGACTGTGATGATTCCGATATTATAGTAGGTACTTTCCAGCTGTATGATAAATTAGTATTGGTGTTGATTGATACGGGTTCCAATTATTCTTATATTACCAGTAAATTAATAACAGAATTGAGAATTTCGTTAGAAGCTACGAGTAATGAAGTGATAGTAATTAATCCTTTATGGCACAGTGCTCGGGTGAATAAGGTCTGTAAGGGATGTCCCATAAGGATTTAGGGAATTGAATTTCCTGCTAATCTGATGGAATTACCTTTTGATGAATTTGAAGTAATTTTGGGAATGGATTGGTTGTTTCGTTATTATGGGAATGATGATTGTAGATTGAAAAAGGTAACCCTGGAGAGTCCAGAAGGGATAGAAGTAAATGTAATCAGTGAAAGAACTAATCCTTTAGCAAATATAATATCAGCGATGTCTGCAAAGAAATTGATGCTACAAGGATGTCAAGTTTTTCTTGCAAATGTAGTAGATACAAGAGTTAAAGAGAAATGGTTAGATGAGATTCTGATAGTCAGAGAATTTCCTGATGTTTTCCCTGCGGAGTTTCCAGGATTACCTCCAGATAGAGAGGTAGAATTTCAAATTGAAGTAATGTCGGGAACAACTCCTATTGTAATGACACCTTATCATATGGCTCAGAAAGAATTGCAAGAATTGAAGAAGCAATTGCAAGAGTTATTAGAGAAGGGATTTATTTGACCAAGTGTGTCACCTTGGGGAGCTCTAGTGTTATTTGTTGAGAAGAACGATGGTTCAATACGTCTTTGCATTGATTATAGGCAGCTTAATAAGGTGACCATCAAGAACAAGTATTCACTCCCCCGAATTGACGATTTATTTGATCAATTAAAAGGAGCTTCAGTGTTCTCAAAGATTGACCTACTTTTGGGTTATCATCAATTAAAGATTCAAGAGAAAGACATCCCAAAGACGACATTTAGAATGAGATATGGTCACTATGAGTTTATCGTGATGCCGTTTGGAGTTACGAATGCACCTGCTGCTTTCATGGACCTCATGAATAGGATTTTTCAGCCCTATTTGGATCAGTTTGTTATTTTCTTTATTGATGACATATTGGTGTACTCGAAATCCCAAGAAGAGTATGGCGTACATCTGAGGATCGTTTTACAAATCCTAAGAGATAAGAAGCTATATGTCAAATTGTCCAAATATGAATTTTGGTTAAATGAAGTAATTTTCTTGGGGTATGTTATCTCTACAGATGGGATTAGGGTGGACCCTCAAAAGATTAAAGCTATAATGGACTGGGAGATTCCAAAGAATGTATCGGAAGTTTGGAGTTTCCTTGGACTTGTAGGTTATTATCGAAGATTTGTTAAGAATTTTTCGATGATAGTATTACCTTTAACAAAGCTGATGAGAAAGAATGTACCATTTATATGGAATTCAGAGTGCCAAGAAAGTTTTGAAACTTTAAAGAGAATTTTAACAGAAGCTCCTATATTGGTTCAACCTGAATCTGATAAGAATTTTGTGGTATACAGTGACACGTCCCATAATGGGTTGGGATGTGTATTAATGCAAGAAGGGAAAGTGGTGGCATATGCATCCAGACAATTGAAACCCCATGAAAGGAATTATCCAACTCATGACTTGGAAATGGTTGTTGTAGTGTTTGCTCTCAAGATTTAGCGTCACTACTTATACGGAGAGCGTTGTTACTTGTATACAGATCACAAGAGTTTGAAGTATTTGATGACTCAAAAAGAGCTTAATTTGAGGCAAATGATATGAGTTGAGTTTTAAAAGATTATGATGTGATAATTGACTATCATCCCGGAAAGGCTAACGTGGCAGCAGATGCTTTGAGCATGAAAACGTTTGCAGCTTTATGAGCTATGGACGCAAGATTATCTTTAACTGGAGACGGTGGTCTATGTGCAGAGTTAAAGCTTAAACTAACGTGGTTGGATCGAATTGGAGAATTGAAAATTAAAGATGAAATGTGTTTGAAAAGAATAGAGCAAGTAAAGAATAAAGAGATTAAAGATTTTGAGGTTAAGTCGGATGGAAATTTGTATTATAAAAGAAGAATCGTGATACCAGACGATAAGGAATTGAAGAAAGATCTATTGACAGAGGCTCATTGTAATCCATTGACGATGCATCTAGGTAGAACCAAGATGTATATGGATTTAAATGATCGGTATTGGTGGTCAGGAATGAAAAGAAGTATCACCGAATTTGTGTCTAAGTTAAAGCTGAACATCAAGTTCCATCGGGATTATTGCAACCGCTTTCTATTCCACAATGGAAGTGGGAAAATGTGACGATGGATTTTGTTTTGGGGTTACCCTTGACTCCAAACAAAATAGATTCAATATGGGTGATTATTGATTGATTGACTAAGTCAGCGCATTTCCTTCTGGTTAGAACATATTTCTCTATGGAAAAGTACGCAGAGCTGTATATTAGAGAAATTATTAGATTTCATGGAGTGCAAGTTTATATAGTTTCTGATCGAGACCCTCGATTTACTTCGAGATTCTGGAAATCCCTACATGGAGCGTTGGGAACTCGCCTAAACTTTAGTACGTCTTTTCATCCTCAAACTGACGGGCAATAAGAAAGAACTATTCAAATCTTGGAAGATATGTGAAGAGCATGCATAATTGAGTTCAAAGGGTTATGGGGAAAATATTTACCATTGGCAGAATTCGCTTATAATAATAGTTATCAGTCCAGTCACCCTATGAGACGTTATATGGAAGAAAATGTCGTACACCATTAAACTGGTATGAGCTCAAAGATCGCAGTGTTCTTGGTCTGAATTTGATTCAAGATGTGGAAGAGAAAGTTCGTGAAATTCAAAATAATCTTAAAGTGGCATTTGATCGACAAAAGTCCTATTTTGACTTTAAAAGAAAAGAAATTGAATTTGAAGTTTGAGAAAAAGTTTTCTTGAAAGTATCTCCCTGGAAGAAAGTATTGCGGTTTGGACGTAAAGGAAAGTTGAGTCCTAGGTTTATTGGACCTTATGAGATTGTAAACAGAGTAGGTCATGTGGCATATCAACTAGCTTTGCCACCTGAGATGGAAAAGATACATGATGTATTTCACGTTTCAATGCTTCGAAGATATAGATCTGATCCCTCTGATATCGTGACATCAAAAGAGATTGAGGTTCAATCTGACTTAACTTATGAGAATAACCTGTTCAAATATTAGCTCACGAAGTGAAACAACTAAGGAATAAGACTACTCATTTGGTCAAAGTTCTGTGGTGAAATCACAAGGTAGAAGAAGCAACGTGGGAACGTGGAGAGGATATGCGGTATCAGTACCCCCATCTGTTCGTGTAATGAAAATTCGAGGACGAATTTTCTTAAGGGGGAGATTTGTAACATCCTCAATACCTGTTTAGTGACCAAAGTGTGAAATTTTAAAATTCAATGACCAGATTAAATAAATTGAAAAGTGAAGGATTTAATTGAAAGATGTTGATGTAGGATTAATTAACAAATAAGGAGAAGTTAAGAGGGCAAATGGGTCTTTTATCAAGGGAATAATTAAATATGGGTGGTGGGTATTTTATAACCCACGTGGAACCCATTTTTAGGAAACAAAAGTTTCCAGAGATTTCTCATTTTCATCTTCTTCTCCCAACCGTGAAGTACTCAAGCTAAGGTGAGTTGGATTTCTTTTTATTAATCCTTCAAATTATAGTATGGTTTTGATTCATGAAGCTTTAGGAAAGATGATGAAGATTAAAAAGATTATAAAAACTCAAAGATTTATAAGTTACGAAGGATTAAAAATGGGAAGTGGATAAGTGAAATTTTGAATAAGGATGTATAAATGGATTTAGAAGTTGAATTTGACTTGTCATGGGTGTGAATAATAAGTTATAAGTGTTAGAAATAAGTTTGGATTACATGGAAATTTCGGTATGATTCTTAGTTTTAAGAATTTGAAAAAGATATGGAAATTCTAAAGTGTTTGAATGATAAGAGTTAGTTAAAATGGTTGTAATTGAGTTTAGTAGTATGAAAGGAGTTTTATATGAGGAATTTAATGAAAAATTGTGGAATTTTTTGGTGAAACCAGTTTATTATTGACATATACATCGATGCATTATGAATGGGCATCGATGCACTAAGACAAAATTGAAGGTGCATCGATGCATTAAGGGGTGCATCGATGCATTAAGGGGTGCATCGATGCATTAAGGGGTGCATCGATGCATAGGAATTTTGAACCTAATTTCTGTACCGATGCATCCATAGTGCATCGGTACACGATACATCGGTACACCCCTAAAGGAAAATTGAATTTTGGGTTCATTAAATTAGTTCAAGTTATTAGTATCGAATTATAAGGTTTAGGCTTCTTATAATTATCTTAAAAATTATAATTATGTAGATATCGAGCCAAAACGAGTTTTGGAACAAGTGACAAGTAAGATCGATCGAGGAAAAGGCAAAGAAATATAGGTGAGTGCATATGCATAACATGAATATAGTAGTATATTCAGTTATAGACTTGTGATAAGTCTAGATTGAATATTTTGACACATGATCACATTCCATATTATGATACATGACATGAATTCATATTATATGTATTATGTGACATGAATATGCATGAAAAAGTTATATGAGTTATGTGATAAAGGTATGTAAATGATATGTCTATGTGATAAAGGTATGGAAATAATATGTCTATGCGATATGACATACGTGAATTGTGAAAGCCCATGTTATGTAGATGAGAACTATATGTATAGTTGGCATGCCAAGAGTAGAGGGTATACGCGGTCATTCGGGACAAAATTTTGCGTGGTCTTTCGGGACATATATGTATTCTTTGGAACATGTATGAGGTCTTTTGAGACACCTGTTTGATCATTGGTATATGTATATGATTCTTAAGGAATTTCTATGTGGTCCTTAAGGACATATTATATGGCACTACGGTGCAATTCTACATGGCACTTCGGTGCATTTCTACGCGGTCCTTCGAGATAAATTCTACGTGGCACTTTGGTGCAAATTTATACGAGATGTGGTGACAGCATAGTGCACAACCTCATAGTACTCACATACCTCGGGTTCTCAGTATTGTATCATGGGCTATTGAACCTATTGAACTTATTATATGAATTTATGATGGTTAATTGATCAAATAATGGGTAAGATACATGATTATGCAAATTGCATAGATTGAATATATGATTTCATGATATTGCATTTCATTATGATATTTTCATTATTATTATGCCTCACTAAGTCTATGACTTAGCGTGTAAGTGTTTTACACGTAGGTACCGAAAAGCAGAGAGATCTATTATAAGCTCAGCAGAACAACATAACTCCCCTTGAAGGTCAGATCATAAGTAAATTAAATAGTATGTGTTATTATGTGAAAATAGGTTGCATATAAACAAAGTCAGTAAATTAAGTATTTATGCTCTGATCGAGTTTTGTAACGTTTTAAACGTAATTATGTAAATTAAATGCATAGTAATGAACGGTTAAATTTTTACGAGTTTTATGTACATTTTTCAAAAATCACTGTAGCAATACCGTAGTCGTGCATCGATGCATTGTAGCAGTGCATCGATGCACAATTTTGCTTCGAAGTTTTATGCATCGGTGCACTGTAGCATTGTAGCACTATTCACGGCATTGTACCACTGTTCACAGTACTGTTCATAAAATGTATATTTTATTAAATTGGTTATAACGACCATAATTCAATAATATATTATAATATTTTCTTAATATGAGTTAAAATGTTTTGTTATTTTATAAGAAAATTGTTTTAAAAATTCAATGTGACATCTCGGACTCGTATCTGGGTCGGATACGGGTTGGGGTGTTACAAAATGATTGATTTATTATAAATCTATAATATTAGTGATTAATTTTTTATTTTCAAAATTTTAATGAAAAACGAAAACTTACTCAAATATTATTGATCATTTATGTAATTTATCCTTTCAATATAATAGATAAAGAAATTGTATGTTACTTTCTCATGTTTCCGTTAGCACTTGCTGAAATTTATGACGAAATAAGCCAATGAATATTTTATTTTTAAAATTTTAATGAAAAACAAAAAACTTAATCAAACATTAATGATCATTTATGTAATTTACTCTTTTTAATATAATATGTTAAGAAATTGTATGTTACTTTCTCATGTTTCCGGTGGCAATTGCTGAAATTTATGACGAAATAAGCCAATGCCAGAAAGGATTAGACTGCATTAGAGAATATATGCTTTAGAAAACTCTTCAAAAAAAGCCGTGTTGTTTTCTGGTGTTATTGATTTCTAGTGCCAGGAAAAAACTGTATTCAAAATTATCCAAGTATTTATGAAATTAATAAAAAAATGTTTCATTAATTATATTTTATAAAATATTACTTTAATTCATGGTTATGAGCATTAATTAACATTTTCTAAATATTAATTAAAAATAATAGAAGAGAGTGGTTGACTACATATTTATATTTCCAGCTAGGCTATTTTTGTTTCTATGGTTACATTTCAAAATTACATTTTCATATATTATATTATATTTTCTTCTGTTTTCTATAGCTTATTTGAGTTTTGGTTCTTTGCTGTATGTGTATTGATACTATTTTGTAGTTTTTTTATTGGAATATTGTACACAACCGAATGTTTTTTTATTTGAGTCCACAGTTGCTCGAGATAGAGGTATAGGATAATAAATATATTTAAATTTAAAAAATTTCGACTTAATAGCATTAAAAAATTAAATTCAAATTTAGAGGGGTCAGATTAATTTTAAAATTAACTGAGATGAAAAATAATTTTTCTCAACACTCTTAAAATATTTTAATATATAATTATATAATTATACTTTAAGATATGTACTATTTTTTACTGTCTAATCTCATAATTTGCATTTCTTATTTACATTTTCAAACTTGCATTATCATTCAGAGCTTCAAAATCCTATTGTAAATGTGTAAATAATAATTTTCCCTTCTAATCTCACACTTTTAAAAAAAATCAAAAATTGAATTATGGATTTGCATGTATAACTAAATCATGGTTCAACTATACTTCCAGTCAGAAAAAATAACGAGAGAAATTTATATGATAAAAATAAACATTACAAAAAAGTAAGCATCCGCCTGTATCTTGTTTGTGATAAAAATACAAGTCGGTTTCTAGCAATGAAAAGAAAAGTAGAAAACCATGTCAATAAGAAGAACGAAATGAATCATCAGCGCTTTCGATTCAAAATGAACGGAAGGAAGTATCGGCACTTTCGTTTCAAGAAGAACGAAAGGAAGTAACGACACTTTCGATTCAGGGAGAGAGTCTTAGAATTCTACAGCGGCATCGGCGACATGAGGTATTCTCTAATGAAAGCTGGCGTCAACTATCATATAGTAGAAGCCTTCGAAATCAACGATAAAGCTAATGATGTTTATCAGCAATATTTCGGTCATCGACCTTATCAGGGAAATATTCAGAACCTAACTGAAATCGATCTCAATAGTTATGGAGCAAATGTATGGCTTCTTTCACCTCCTTGCCAGCCATATACTAGACAAGGTCTCCAGAAACACTCTGCTGATGCTCGAGCATTTTCATTTCTTAATATTCTTGAACTTATACCACGCCTGTCAAAACCTCCTAATATGTTTCTTGTAGAAAATGTTGTTGGATTTGAGACTTCAGATACTCAGGAAAAAATGGTAGAAGTATTGGCAAGATCTTATTTTGTTGTGCAGGAGTTTATATTGAGCCCTCTTCAATTTGGGGTTCCTTATTCTAGACCACGCTATTTTTGCCTGGCAAAACAAAAACCTTTATCTTTTCAGTGCCAACTGTTCAATAACCAGCTTCTCTGGTCTCCGAGTCCGTTATTCGGTAATGATGAAAAGACAGTGATTGGTGAAAATGGTCAATCAAAAGAGAACTGGGATAAGTTAATTGATTCTTGCCAGCCAATAGAGAAGTTTCTTGAATTTACACCTTCAAGTGATCAACTGGACATGGGGACCATTTCTTTTGTGAATACAGATGATTCAGCAGATGTCCAGGAAACTTCAGATAAATTTGTTGAAGGAAATGCATGTGATGTTGGTTCTATAGATCAGTTCATTGTTCCATTAAGTCTGATTGAGAGGTGGGGAAGTGCCATGGATATTGTTTACCCTGATTCCAAACGGTGCTGTTGTTTTACGAAAAGCTATTATCGGTATGTGAAAGGTACTGGCTCCCTTTTGGCAACTGTCCAGCCAAAGAACAAGGGAAAAACATCTTCCTTGAAGGAGCAAATGCCATCGGCATCTTCGGCAGCGGCAACGGCTGCTAAACTGGCGTCGTTTACTGCCAGCTTGGATCCAGCGAATCCCGTTGGGTTCTTGGAGAAGGTTTTCGATTTCATTGCGGAAGAGAGTGATTTCCTCGTGAAAGAGAACGTCCATAAGGAGGTGGCGGCGATCGTGAGGGTTGTCAAGGAGAAGAGCAAGAAGAAGGATGAAGAGGAGGCTCAGAAGGCGGAGAATAAGACGGAAGTGGAGAAGGAAGAAATGGAGGTCCAAAAAAAGGAGGACGCGAAGGATGAAGAGACTAGCTCTGGCCCGAGAGTTCCAAACAAGGGCAATGGTCTTGATCTGGAGAATTACTCTTGGACACAGACCCTGAAAGAGGTTACCATTAGCGTTTCGGTTCCGAGCGGGACAAGCTCGAGGTTTGTCGTGTTCGATATTAAGAAGAATAGTCTAAAAGTTGGGCTCGAGGGCCAGCCTCCTGTTATCGATGGGGAGATGTTCCAAGCCGAATCTGTGAAGAAACTGTTTGTGGAGTGAATAGGAAATTATGGGATTTCGGAGCTGGAAAGGGTTTACTGTCGTATAATGAAAGGCATTTTTGAAAGTAGGGAGAAAGGTGCACGGAAGATGTTGAACATGATCCAATTTCTATACTGGTGCCAATGACAAGGCCGTCACCGTTATTTCTGCATAGTAGTATAATTCTTTTGTGTGTGTAAACATAAGTTTAATTTTGTATTCATTTTGTTGCTTCTATCTCAAAGTGTCATGGGACTTGAAAGCTTCACACTCAAGAGTCCATAAAAATATGTCAAGGAGCCTTGTAAAAGATGGTGAAGAAGAAAGAAATGAAGGTGAATAAGAAGAACAAAATGAAACATCGGCACTTTCGATTCAAAGTGAATGGAAGGAAGCATCGGCACTTTCGATTCAAGAAGAACGAAAGGAAGCAACGACACTTTCGATTCAAGTGAACGGAATGAATCATCATTACTTTCGATTCGATTGTTCATCTTTTCAATTGTTCAAGGCTAAGATGTGAGTGTTACCTTGTTGAAGGAGGAGGAGAAAGTAGAGGGAATATTAGAGCCAAGTAGCTAAGGCCAGTTAAGAGTTGTTAGAACTGTTAGTAGTCAATTAAGGTAGTTATTACAACTTCTCGTGTTATTATCCCCCTTAATAAGGGCAAAAACATGGACATAAATTAGCTTTTTATCAGATTTGTTGTGTGGTCTAGAATACTCTTGTTCCCCATTAAAAAATGAGATTAAAAGATAAAACGAGGGGCACTTGGGTACACCATGGATGAAGCCTTCTCTTCCGTGATCAACAAAATATAAATTAATGTAAGAAATTATAAATAAGAAAGCATACGAAACCGGTCTTGTCTTGCTGTCTTTACTTACTACAAAACCCTATTGTATAAACATATTTAAGTTGTGGTGATGATCTGACCACGCAAGAGAGAGAGACGATCGACCAATGATTGAGTGCCATTGGATTCTCAAAATATTCCTTTCCACCCCAAACATAAAATTTTTTAATAAGTTATTAACACAAGGAATGATAACAATTTCATACGTATAAATATATCGTGTTAAACTTTATATCAAAATTTATAAATTAAATCTTAATTTTATTGATATTGTTATTATTTTAAGATCATATATTTAAATATAGTATTTATAGGTGAATGATTTATGAAATAGTTAATGTTTTAAAAAGTTATAAACTTAATATTTATATTAAAAAAAATGAATGCAAGCTTTGACCATGGCCACGAACAGGATTTCCGAATCATGAGATGGATGAGTACTCAATTATTTGAAGTACAAATATCCTCATTATTGTAATCAACGATAGTGATAAATATAGTAATTAATTCGATTAAAATAATAGTCCCCATTATTATCTTCAAAAGTTTGGTGCTACCTGCACCTACACGTGGCAAACATCCAAGTGAAGTGGGACCCAACACATGACGGCTACATATTGGAGATCCTTTCCTTGGCGGGTCCCAGTGGTACCATGTGTAAGATCGTGAGGATTGAACAAATTTAAAAGGGAAGGATCCACGACACGCTATTATATTATAGTAAAATAAAAAATTACAAATTTACACGTGCTCAAGAATAGGAGGATTTTGGTTTTTTATTTTCTGTGGAGAAGAGAAATGATTAGGAAATTTTGCTTACACTTGGAGGTAGGGGTAGCTTCCTGTCCTTTTTTTCTTCTTGGGGGGTTAAAAATGTTCAATGATTAAGCAATCAAATAAAGGGAACTCATGGAGGTCGCTTAATCATGCTTGTGTTTGTGTACGAGGTCATCCCAGTACCCCTTGATTTACTGTTAACTTCTTTTTTAAATTAATCGAGACATGAAATAAGGTTCGAGAAATGAAAGAAGAGGAAAAAGATAAATGAGAATGAACTCTGGATCGACACCTATCATTATGATGTCGTGTTATGTGATATATGTAAGGCAAAATTTACCATTTGACTTGCAATTCGCAATGTTGCCATTTCAATATTATATATATGGAATTCGATCATAATATAAAGTGCAGAAAACATTCACATGCATCCTCCTTTGTTAATCTTTGACGTCTTCAACTAGGAATGACTGTAATTCATGACTAGGATCATACTATAATTTAATATTAATTAATGAGCGAAAGGTTATAAGTTATTGGCTTCTATTGATGGATTAACAAGTTACGTGTTTTTAATAATGTAATTATTGAGAGAAAAAAATTGTTGGCAATAGTTAATGATAAGAAAGGTAGTAGGATATACTAAGTAAATAGAATGAAATGGTAGGAGATATTTGCGATTTGGAATTGTGATGGAGCTAGTTCAATTATTTGCCAACTCAACTGAGATCCCTATAAAAAGCGGCTTTGTGCCTTGGAGCTTCTCCTACTACAGATCCAAATCCCGAAGCCTTGCCCTCGGACTCTCCTCTTTCTTCTTCTTCTTCCAATCTCTCGTCTTAGCTAATAGAGGTGACTGCAAATCTGATGGAAAATCTAGTGAAAACCCAGAAATCTAAAACCTATCAAAAGGCAAAAGGAATGGTGGCGCCCTTTGCCATTCTTTTCTCCGTTGTGGTTTATGCCTCTATCTTCTACATCTTCAGCTTTTCTCCTTCCACTCTTTTTAACGATAACAAGTTTTGGTTCGTCATTTCTAACACTCTGATCCTCATCATTGCCGCTGACTACGGTGCTTTCTCTTCATCAAAAGATCAGCAACGTGACTTGTACGAGGAATATGCGTTGCATAGCCAGGCAACGAGGAGAACCAGCACTGCCACTGCCGGTGCACCATTTGTTTCTGAATGCCCCGAAATTGCAAAAAAGAGCCTTCCCATGAAAGAAGAGACTATTTCGAAAGACAAGTATATAGAAGAAGATCGCGTAACTCACAAGTCACACCAATAACGATATCCCAGAAAAGATATTGGAAGTTGCGGAAATCGAACCACGAACAGACAATTTCCTAGCCAATATCAGTACCGAGGCGCAGGAAGTTGCAGCTCCCACGAAAGCAGTAGCTGATAATGGAATAACATGTTGTCATCACCAGGTAATCAACAAGAAGACCGAACCGAAAAGTATCCGAAGAAGTAAGTCCGATAAAGTAAAACATGTTAAAGCCCTTAACAAGCAGAAGGCTGTTCTACGTCGATCCAAGACGGAAAAGCAGCATGATGAAAACGACGGACCAAGTGCCAAAGACAACAAGTTTTCCAGCATGTCCAACGAGGAACTAAACAGGAGAGTCGAGGAGTTCATTGAGAGGTTAAATAGAGAAATTAGGCTTCAAGGTGTAAGAAATCGACAAGTTTCGGAATTCGAATAGACTAAAATTAAGAGAGAGAGAGAGAGAGAGAGAGAGGAGATATTGTGATAGTTATTACAAAATTTGTGATGCAGGGGATCCGAGACAGATGATGCTGAGCTGTCAGATTGCACCTTGATAGCGCTGAGATATCATGAATTGGCAGATCAGCGCAAAGGCGGGAATTGATTGTGACATGTTCCTCATTGGGGTCGTTTTGAGTATGTTTCAGTCTTTTGGCCATAACTTTGGCTACAAGTGTCAGAATCGCGCATAAGACCCCAATCCGGAAGCTCCTTTCGACACACACGCTCTCCACTGGCCTTTTTTTCAACCTCAAATTCTGCCGTTTTCCCCTCCAAATCACTAGAATTAGATATGTTTTACTATTTATGGTAATATTTCGATTGTCAATTAGGAAGTCAATTTAAATCCGATTTAGGCCGTATTTTTTGGAGATTGCTTATTTTATTTCGAATTTCAATTTAGAGTGATTTTCGGGATTTTGCTATTTTTGGCAAAATTCGAATAAAGACGATTTTTGGCTATAACAGTCCGACTTGTGGACTGATTTTGAATGGTTTTTGATTTGATAATATTTTATTAAACCCTAGAGACTTTTTCTCTGGATTTTTTTGGGCGAATTTTCTCTTGTGAATCATCTGTTGGAGCGCTTGCAGGATAATCATTATTCTATCTGGCGTCAGTTGGTGTCAGAGCTTCAACATCTTCCTGGGAAATTTCACCAGTTTCAATGGCTGGAGGTCGTGGTCGTGGTCGTCGTGAGAAGGTTCCGAATGAGGAAGCTCAACGCCGTGATCGCAACGTTCAGGATATGATGATTGCGGATTTACAGAGGCAAGTCACAGAATTAACCCAACGCCTGGCGGCGCAGGATTTCGAGGATCGTGAAGCCTCTGATCACGATACCAATTCCGCTTTCGAAAACCCATATCACAATCGTGCTCTATTCCGGGAACATCGTGGTCGGGAAGAGCGTCATGGAGACCTAGGTTTTCGGGTCGATCTCCCTGAGTTTTCTAGTACATTACAGGCCAAGGGATTCGTGGATTGGATTAATGAAGTAGAGCGTATTTTTGAATATAAGTAAGTCCCCGATCGTGTGAAAGTGAAACTGATCGCCATCAAACTCAAGGGCAGAGCATCTGCGTGGTGGGAACAGTTGCGCCATTCACGAGAAAGACATGGCAAGGCCAAGATCATTGATTGGGAGAAAATGAAGAAGAAGATGAAGGGTCACTTCCTTCCCTTCGGCTACACGCAAACCTTGTTTTAGGGACTTTATGCGTTGAGGCAGGGCGCACGATCAGTCGATGATTACACGGAGGAGTTTTACCAATTGGTCGCCCGGAACGATTTATCTGAGACAGAGGAGCAAATGGTGGCACGGTATTTGGGGGGTTTACGCCAGCCCTTACAAGATGTCCTCAGCCTTCATTCACTCTGGAGTGTTTCGGAAGCTTACCAGCGTGCACTTGCTGTTGAAAAACAGAAAAACAAGAGACCAGTGATCAGGAACGATCACAACAGTCGACCAGTTCGTCCTCAGGATTCCCGTCCTGCTCAACAGCCACCGTAGGGTAATTCTAACCCTACTATTAGATGTTTTCGTTGTGGTGAACAAGGGCATAGGGCGACTGATTGCAGGAAGCCTGCTAGTCAAAAGGGCAAAAATTTGTTGATTGAGGAAAACGTGGAAGACGAGACTGAGGAGATTGGCGAACTCGTGTATGACGATGATGAGACTGATGATGTGCTGTATGGAGATGGTCATGAGACTCTGGTCGTTCGCAAGAGTCTACTTACTCCCAAGGGCGATTCAGGGGACGATTGGTTGAGAACCAATATTTTCCACACGATCTGCACAGTTGCAGATAAAGTCTGCAAAATGATCATTGACAGCGGCAGTTGTGAGAATGTAGTGTCCGAGGAGGTTGTCCAGAAATTGCAGTTGAAGACGGACCGTCATCCTAAGCCATACAAGCTGTCATGGCTAAATAAAGGCAGTGAGGTAATAGTTGATAGGCGATGCCTCGTGTCTTTTTCAATTGGTAGAAAATATTTTGATAATGCCTGGTGTGATGTTGTGTCTATGGATGCGTGTCATATATTGTTGGGTCGACCCTGGCAGTATGATCGCAGTGTCATTCATGATGGACGGAAGAATACATATTCCCTTAGCATCAAGGGAAAAAAGATTGTGTTGGCACCCCGGCGGGAAGGACTCACTCCTACCCCAGTAACCCATAATACCACTCTGCTTTCTATGTCCAGGTTTTTAGATGAGATTGAGCATGGCAACGTGGTCTATGCCTTACTACCTTGCGAGAACAATGCAGTAGACGTGGATGCAGATTTACCAGTAGAAGTGCAGCGGCTGCTAGCAGAATTCTCTAACTTGATGCCAGAGGATCTTCCTCCTGGGCTACCACCTATGAGGGATATTTAGCATCAAATTGACCTTGTTCCTGGGTCAAGTTTGCCAAATCGACCAGCATATCGCCTCAGTCCCAATGAGGCTGAAGAGTTGCAGCGACAGGTGGAAGAGTTGTTGGAGAGGGGCTATATCCGAGAGAGTATGATCCCATGTGCAGTCCCTGCTCTGCTAGTGCCAAAGAAAGATGGTTCTTGGTGTATGTGTGTTGACAGCCGAGCGATCAACAGAATTATAGTTAAGTACCGGTTTCTAATTCCCCGTCTAGATGATATATTGGATCAACTATCTGGTTCTAAGGTCTTCTCAAAAATTGACCTTAAGAGCGGTTACCACCAAATCATAATAAGACCTGGAGATGAGTAGAAGACGGCGTTTAAAATGCCACAAGGGTTGTATGAGTGGATGGTCATGCCTTTCGGGCTATCCAATGCGCCCAGTACGTTCATGAGATTTATGCATCAGGTCTTGCGGCCTTTTATGGGGAAATTTTTTGTAGTTTACTTCAATGATATCCTCGTTTATAGTCCGACATGGACTTCACACTTCGATCACCTCTGTGCTGTTTTTGAGATGCTGAAAACGGAGTGCTTGTTTATCAATCAAAAGAAGTGTTCTTTCTTCACTACTTCTGTGACTTTTCTTGGTTTTGTTGTGTCTACTGATGGTGTTCATGCAGATCAGTCAAAGGTAGATGCAGTCTTGGAGTGGCCCAAACCAAAGACCTTACATGAAATCCGAAGTTTCCATGGCTTGGCGTCTTTTTACCGCCGATTCATTAGAAATTTCAGTACTCTGATCGCCCCTATCACAGAGTGCCTCAAGGGGCGTGATTTCCAGTGGTCTGAGGAGGCAGAGGCCAGTTTTCAACTGGTCAAGCAGAAGATGACCGAGGTTCCAGTTTTGGCACTTCCAGATTTTGACAAAGTGTTCGAGGTAAATTGTGATGCATCTGGCGTTGGCATTGGTGGTGTTCTGAGTCAGGCAGGTCGTCCGGTTGCTTTTTTCAGTGAAAAACTATCGGGATCAAAGAAAAATTATTCCACTTATGATTTGGAGTTCTATGCCATAGTTCAGTCCCTGAAGCATTGGCGTCACTACCTAGTACATAAAGAGTTTATTTTGTTTACCGATCATGAGGCCTTGAAGTACATCAATGGACAACACAAGCTGAGTAGACCTCATGCCAAGTGGGTGGCATACTTGCAAGAATTCACTTTTACGCTGAGGCACCAAGCAGGGAGTTTGAACCGCATCGCATATGCCCTGAGCCGTCGTACCTTACTTCTCACCACCATGAGTACTAAAGTTACAGGCTTTGAGACGTTCACAGATATGTATGCAGTTGATCCTTCCTTTGGAAGGATATTTCAGGAGGTAACTGAGGGTCACCGTCATGATTTTGTTTTGCATAATGGGTATCTGTTTCGTGGATTACAGTTGTGCATTCCAGATTGTTCATTGAGGCAGCAAATTATAAGTGAACTCCATAATGAGGGACACTTTGGCCGAGATAAGACCTTGGCCCTTATCTCTTCTGACTTTTATTGGCCCAAGTTGACTAGTGATGTGGCCCATTATGTGGACCGTTGTTATGTGTGCCAGCGGTCTAAGGAAGTTCTCACCAATGCGGGCTTGTACACTCCCTTACCTGTTCCTGAAGCTCCTTGGTTCGATGTCAGCATGGATTTTGTACTAGGATTACCCCGCACCTAAAGGGCATCGGATTCTATCTTTGTTGTGGTTAACAGGTTTTCCAAGATGGCTCATTTTGTAGCTTGCAGAAAGACTATGGATGCTGACCGGATTGCCCATCTCTATTTCAAGGAGATTGTGCGTTTACATGGTGTTCCTCGATCCATCACTTCAGATCGTGATACTAAGTTCATCAGTCATTTCTGGAAGAGCCTGTGGGGGAAACTGGGAACGTAGTTGAATTTCAGTAGTGCCTACCACCCCCAGACGGATGGCCAAACCGAGGTGGTGAACCGAAGTTTGGGAAACCTCTTGAGGTGTTTGGCAGGAACGAAGCCGAAGCAGTGGGATTTGGCATTGCCTCAGGCAGAATTTGCCTAGAACATATCAAAAAATAGAACCACAGGTTTAAGCCCATTTGAGATTGTCGATGGTAAGAACCCATCCGGGGTGCTAGACTTAGCCCCTATTCCACGTATAGGTCGTTTTAGTCCTAAAGCATATGAGATGGCAAAGTATCTTCGGGGTATCCATGAGCAGGTGAAACAAACCATTCATGAGAGCAATACCAAGTACAAGACTCGGGTCGACAATCATCATCGTCAGGTACTTTTTTATGTTGGTGATTTTGTTTGGGCTGTATTAACTCGTGATCGTTTTCCTGTTGGTGAGTATAATAAGCTTAAGGATCGGAAGATTGGACCTTGTGAGGTCGTGCAGAAGATCAATGATAACGCTTACAGGTTGCGCCTTCCCAGCCACTTGAAGACTTCTGATGTCTTTAATGTGAAGCACCTGAGTCATTGTTTTGTGGATTCTGATGACACTACTCTGAACTCGAGGACGAGTTCTTTCCAACTCGGGGTGGCTGATACAGGGGGATCCGAGACAGATGATGCTGAGTTGTCAGATTGCACCTTGATGGCGCTGAGATACCATGAATTGGCAGATCAGCGCAAAGGCGGGAATTGATTGTGACATGTTCCTCATTGGGGTCGTTTTGAGTATGTTTCAGTCTTTTGGCCATAACTTTGGCTACAGGTGTCAGAATCGCGCATAAGACCCCAATCCGGAAAGCTCCTTTCGACGCGCACGCTCTCCACATGTGGCCTTTTTTTCAACCTCAAATTATGTCGTTTTCCCCTCCGAATTACTAGAATTAGATATTTTTTACTATTTATGGTAATATTTCGATTGTCAATTAAGAAGTCAATTTAAATCTGATTTAGGCCGGATTTTTTTGGAGATTGCTTATTTTATTTCGAATTTTAATTTAGAGTATTTTTCGGGATTTTGCTATTTTTTGGCAAAATTCGAATAAAGACGATTTTTGGCTATAACAGTCCGGCTTGTGGACTGATTTTGAATAGTTTTTGATTTGATAATATTTTATTAAACCCTAAAGACTTTTTCTCTAGATTTTTTTGGGTGAATTTTCTCTTGTGAATCACCTATTAAAGCGCTTGCAGGATAATCACTATTATGTCTGGCGTCAATTTGTGTCTCCTTCGTTATAGTTTTGATTGGGGAGTGTCTTCCCGCTTTGTTATCTTCCCGCTTTGTTATCTTCCAGTAGAAAGTTGTACGGCATGCGGTCGCTGTAAATGGCCTCCTTGTAATTTAGCCAAGTCTTGTATCTCAATTAGATGCACAAAATCCAGGTGGCGTTAAAATGGCATCTTTCTGCCTTTATAATTTGGGGTTTGGTACGGATTTACTATCAAAATAAATATCTGAACTACACTAACAATCTTAGAACTTTTGTTTTATGTACCCAAAAAAAAATCTTAGAACTTTTAATACGTTTACATTTTATTTATTAAATATTTTTTTATCCATTTTCAATACTATCATAATAAGTTTTATAAAAATTTAATTTATACTTTTCAAAAATATTCCGTTTAAAGTATCTTAACGAATAGTGTGAATAATTTTTTTAAAAAAATCTCTTATTTTATGTAAAAATAATAATATGGAATGATAAGAAATCAAGCGTATTTAAGAAATTTAAAAAAAAAATAGTAAATAATAATTAAATTATAGATAATTATCGTTGAATTAAAAAAGTATAAATTAATCATCCGATTAAAAATAATAAAATGATTTTTAATAGTAAATGATATATTAGTTAACAAAATCATCATAATAATTTAATCCTTAATTTTTATATTAATTTAAAAAAAATACCCTTAAGATTTCAAAGTGAAATAAATTTAATCTTTTTCTTCACCCATTTTCATCATCTCATTCACCATCATTCTCCACAGTCATGCTGTTTGCCGCTCCTTTACTACCATCGTCAACCGTTGTCGTTCTACAGCTGATAATGGCACTAAATCTTCCTCTCTTTCTCCTCTTTTCAAATTAGATAAACGAATGTAGATATGAATTGTAAAACTGATTTTTGTATTTGAAAAATCCATCGTTTGCTCTTTGATGTAAAGCTGATTTTTGCAGCACTCGATCGTCGTTAATCGATACCAGCCACCCGATGTAAACATCGGTGAAAACCACACCATGGCCGACTACGCCTTGTACATCGAGTTAACAAAACATGAAGTACTCTGGAATGAGCAAATTAATCTGTTAAATTTAAGTTGTTACGGTTGTTTTTTTTCCGCTGGGAAATTGGTAATGGATATTATACAGGATTTTGGCATTGTTAAAAAAAATTATGGGTTTTTGCTTTTAATCCAAAATTTAAATGTTTTTTCTTAAATTCACCAATGATTCTATTTATTTTTTCCCGTCTTTTTATTTATTTTCTGAAACGATGTTAGCGTCAAATTTTTTTGTCAATGAGTTTGTTTTGAACTCCTCTGCAAACCTAAACAAGACAACATATAAGTTTAACTAAAATGTACAAAGTATTTTACTTCGCATAACTAATTTAAAAAGATGAGGAAAAAAGATTTTAATGTTATTAATAATTACAAAACAATGACGATTGATGGTGGTGGTGAAGGTACAATGATTAACATAATAAATTAAATTGATGTAATTTTTAAAAAAAAATTATAGAAACCACTAATTTTATTAAAAATAAAAATATTCAAATTACAACAAAAAATTACGACCACAAATGTAAACTAAACATATAATGATAATGATAATATTTTAAACATAAGAAAACTAGTCACTTAAGATCACACGATGATCATATAAGGAAAATGTTAAAAAATCCAACCAAATAAACTCAAACAAGATATAAATATGAATAGATCTGACTGCATGACAAACAAACCACAAAAGAGAATAAAGCTATTGAAAGACCACCGACATACCATAAATTAGCATAGAGCGATGTAAAAATACTATCCACGAACGCAAATCGCATATCCAAATTCAATCCGAGGGTCCAAAGTAGGGAAGATCATCATGATAACAAATAAGTCCCATCTTGATAAGTCATGACAATATCAAATTCAACCCTGAAAAAATAAAAGAAAACAATGATCAAATAATCGAAAACGTGTCATAAAAATATAGAAAAAAATATTATAAAGACATAAGAATGCGTGCTAAAAAGATAGAACTATTAATAATAAAAATAAGAAAAAAACAAAGATACGTAGAATTTTTCGGGTGTTGAAGAAAAAGAGATTGGGCTTTGAAGAAAATCAATTTGAAGAAAATCAATTTGAAGAAGTCGGATCAAATATCCTATGAATTATTATGTAGATCTCTTTCAGATTCTAATTTAAAGAAGAGGTGGGCTGCTGCAACTGTTGAAGCGAAGAAGACATTGTCATTAGGTAAGAAACTTGATATTAAGATTATTGGTCCTGAAAGTGAGGTTCTCAAGGAGTTAGAGTCGCTAGAACTGTGTTGAGGTTGGTGCTTGGGTGTTAGGGGTTGAGTAGGTATTTCGATTGGACAATGAGGATCCTTTCGTGGAACTTAAGAGGTCCTAGAGTAGATAAAGAAATAGGCTTTAAGTGAAGGGAAATTCTAAGATTTTGGAAGCTGACGAGTTTGAACTCAAAGTCTCCGATGGTTGGAAGATCTGGGGTAGTGCAGTTCTTTGGGATAATACTTGCCTTGAAATGGTAAGCTCTATTATCGATTCTCGCTTTATTAGTTTGAAAGGGTTTTGGCCTCGATCAGGTAGGAAGATTATGTTGCTTTGTGTTTTTGCACCATGTTTATTGTCGGGTTAGATTGATCTATGGAATTATTTATTGGGGCTTATATTGGGGAACTCTAATCATTGGTTTATAGCTGACGATCTTCTCGGGGAATACATTTGGAAGGGTTTAATCAAATATGTTGTTGGTGTAGATCACCTATTTCTGAGTTGTCCTATTATGGTGATTTTTTTAGATAATTTTGCTGCTTGGCGGAAGGTGAATTGGCCGAACTTCAATATTATGATAGAGTTGCTTTTGTTTTGTTTTTTATGTCAATCTCAAAGATTCTTGAAATGTTGGGTTTGTTGTCTGTAGTTGCTGCTTTTGGAGTTTTGGTTGAATCAAAATGAATTAGACTTTAGGGGTAAAAGGTTTGTTTTTATAGACCTTGCCTCTGTTCTGATTTAAGGGCGTTTGATTGAATTAAGGTGATGAAGTTTAGATTTTCCTATTAAGAATAACTGGTGGGAAGATCCAAGGTTGAGTCTTTTGGTTCCCGTTCCTGCCACTTGGATCTGTTGGTCATTAAAGTTCCATAGTCCTGTATTTGATTTCTGGTGTAGTTTGTATGGTCGAATTCGGGGGAAATTAAACATTCTCTCAGGGCCTATTGCGGTCGTGAGTGTAGAAAGTGCAGTAATTAAACAAGTTTCATACTCGAATATAAAAATAGAATACAACCTTCATGCCCTCTAATTACATGAACCGTACTCCGCAAGCAACTCCGGTGGAACTCCTTTACTGATGTCGGTAAAAGCACAAGATCAAACTCTTTAAGATGAAATGGTGAGTAAAGAGTGAGCTTTGGGAAGCTCAGTAATACATAACTACCAGATGAATACAATAGGCCATCGAGTATAGGGTAAAGCATAAATTCTTTAGCGGGACAATCATCATATATTATAGTGGTGAATTTAGATTCCATTAGCTAAGTCTTCAATTAAAAACAGCAATTTACGGTATTAAGGAAATATTCAGAGAGAGATAGATTCAAAAGATTGAATTGATGAGTCTTGTGTGTTCCAACAAAACAGAGAAATGTATACAGACCCTTTAAAAATATTAGTAGTTTAAAACATATTTTAGAACCACAATAATACCCTCCAATCGAACACCTATATGCAGTTTCCCTAGAACTACATCCATAAGGACTTACCCTAAGCACACTGCAAATGAGCCACCCTAAGGGAGTACCTTGGGGCCTATGGGCCTACCCAAGGGTCTCCTTAGGTCCGTAAGGATTTACCAGCTTGATCTGAGCTGAACCTCCGTGCTCCAGACTCTTACCCATACAATATCCAGAAGAAATCATATTGAGTAGTAATTTTAATATCAAAATCATGATTCAGTAGAATGTTGTAAAAATGACAATTTAATTATTTAAATCACATGAATGCTCTCCATCCGTACACAAATACAATCCTCATACTAAGGGAGTGCCTTGGGGCCTTAGAGCATACCCAAGGAATACCTTAGGTCCGTAAAGAATTACCAGCTTGATCATAGTTGAACCTCCATACTCCAGAATCCTACCCAGGCATTATCCCAATAATTGGTTCATACAGTAAACAATAGATTCCATGATCCATAAACCAAGAACGATTATATTTTCCAGTGAAAACAATTAACCAGAGAAAACATATTAGGTAGCCATAGTTCATAAATAGTAAATCAATACATCAATAAATCAGAATATCGAACAGTTAAAAGATTCAGTAAAATCGTAACTTTAGTAAATCACATTTCAGGACAGCTAAAATAAGCATCTAACACATAAGGAACACACTAGAGGATCAAGATATTTTCCAGGGGTACTTAGCAATTATCAAGCGGGGAAAACACGAAACTTCTGCAAACTGATTGAATTTCAGAAATGATATCCCTATAAAAGGGGATTTGATAGCTAACAGATTCATCAATCATTTGGAAAGTGATTTATCAAGATCATATAGTATTCAGATATTTTTTAGAGGCACTAAGTAATAAGGAAGGTATTCAAAATCTTTTACATCAGATTCACTTGAGATTTCATATATGACAGGAGTGATTCCATTATGTCGTAACCGTTTTTTGGCGGAACAATCGTTTAATTGTTTTAGAAAATAGTTACGACTTTTAATTTTGGATTAATTTGGATAGAATCAAAAAGAGTCGCCACCAGCCTTTGATTTAGGTAGGTCGAATATCTAAAAACGTCTTTTAAAAACAATTTTAAGAAAAATCATTTTTAAGACAAAAGCTAGTCTGCGTTTACCAAAGATTCGCTTAAAACGGGTTCGGGAGTCGATTACGCGTGGGGAAGGATTAACACCCCCACAACGCCCAAAATTGATATTGTGTCGCTTACATGTTGTCGTAATAGTGGAAATTCTAAATTGAATATAAGATTAAATTATGATTTATTTATTGAAATTTAATTAATTGCTTCGAACTAAATATTAGGGAAAATTCTTTAACTTAAAAAGAACTTTCGAGATTAGCAATTATCTATTGGAAAAACTATTTCGACTATTTCTTATCCGTAAACAATATTCCCTCCTCAATGATTAAAAACGCAATTCGAATATAAATTAAGCATCTTATAAAATTAAATAAATAAATAAATTCAAACAAAATAAAATAGACATTAGTAATATATATAAATATACAAGGGTAAATTAATTTATATATATATATATATATACACACACACATATATGAATAATATGATATAATATATATAAACGACATAGACCAAATTATAAAGATAATAAATATATATAAACATACTTATAAGATAAAAATAAAAGTAACAGAAATCAAATTATGTAATAGGAGTCGAGTTATGCACATGAGGATGTCATACAATTCATGTAAAAAAATGTCATACGATCACATATACATTGAAGAATACACAAAGAGCTATTATGCAAAGTAACCTATTCAATATAAATATAAATATAAATATTATATATATATATATATATGTGTGTGTGTGTTGTATAAATTAAACACATGTAATATAGAATACATAAAAACATCATACAATTATAATAACCAAAGCATATTCAATATAAATATATATATATATATATATATATATACTTATGAACTAGTGTTCAAAATAAAAATAAAATACGCATAACATAAATTACATACACCTGTAATATAGATATATATATATATATATATATATATATATATATATATATATATATATATATATATAAGTTAAACACATGTTTAATCGAAAACACTAAATTTCGTACTAATATGCCACATGTATATTATAATGAAAATATATAATAGCAACATAATGACTAAAATAAATAAACAAATAAAATTAGGGTTAAAATCAAAGATTAGACAAAGATCAAGTCACAAAACACAAATAATCACATTTCATGTACTAAAATCGAAATAAACCCATACGTAGTCAGGACCAAAATATAATATGCAAAAACTTGGAGTTCTAATGTATAAATGAAAGGAAATATTAGCATTCAAGACTAAAATCGAATATGCACAAAATACAGAGATAAAATTATAAACATATAAACTTACGATTAACGACTAAGATGAATTAAAATGAAAACTAAAATGGCTCAATAAATAGATAACCCATGCATTGGAAACATCACGCCCTAAACCCTAAAACACTATCATTTTACTCTTCTAATATATATAATATATATGGTAAAAACTAAACCCTTATTTCATTTAGCATATTATTTTCTTTCCTTTAAAACAAATCCCCTGCGTCGTTATCCTCTTCTTCTTCACTCTTTTTTTTCTTCGATCGAGAGCCACAAAGGCTCGATTCAACGCCGCTCTTGACCGTAAATCGGCTACGGTTTGATCCTAGTCTTCCTCTTTTCCTCTCCGACGACAAGATTCAAACGGTGAAATCCACACCTTAAGGTAAGACTGGTTAATCCCTCCCCTCTTCATTCTGTTTTTTTATTAAAGCACTCGAAGGGCTGTTAATGGAAACCGACCCTTCCATTCTTTGAATTCCAGCAACTAAACCAACATGCAAACCGTCGTTCATCGACGACGATAACCTCACCCAAGCGTTGTAGATTCCTATGAGGGAACCCGAACGTCTCAGGTAAACAAATCGAACCCCAACCCCTTCGTTCTCTAAATTTTGTATTTCAAATTAAAGAAAGAAAAAAATGCTAGGAAATAAAATAAAATAAAAATGCGTGTATTGGTATTGATTAACTAAAAAAACGAAAAGAGTATCCCTTTTTCCTCTACTATTTGCTTATGAGATTTGGTTTTGACTAAATGCTTCACTCGATGATGGTTAATGATCTTTTATTTTTGGTTTTTGATTTTGATTTTCAGATCTAGGTTGTTAGGATTAATCTCTCTCGGTACTGCTTTGGTTTCTAATCTAAGAAAACAACCATGTTTTGTACTTCTGTTAATTTTTTGTGAAATAAAAAATTATAAAAAATGAAAAGATGGAATCACACTATCTTCCTTTCGGTTCATTAAAAAATTGAAGGGAGGAATACCCTTAGTTTACACTGCTTTTTCGAATCCCAGAGCAGAAAAGTTCCCTACTTTGGTTACAACGAAAACCCCCCTCTGTGTTGAATATGTTTTCCCCCCTTCTTGTTTCGTTCGAGACCCCCCTTTTATTGCTCGTTGTTCTCTGTCCTTTTATGGTTGCAAGTCAATAATTTGGTGATGCCTTTGATCGATGAAATTTGGTTGTAGCATGTTGAATCCCGGATTATCCGGGATTTATTTATTTTTTAAATGTTTTTTCAATGTAGTGGTTAGCTCATTATTAATGATATTTTGTCCCCTCCCCTTTGCTATAGTGACTTGCATGTTCTTGTCTTGAATGTAGAAATCATTGTGCCCCACAAGCATGACTTTATCATGGTGAGTCATATAGTTGTTTGATATGGTGATTGCGGTGGACCCATGAATGGAATCAACCAGACCATCATTACATTTTGACAAGGAGTTATGATCCACCCAAACATGGCTACCGCCAAAGATGGATACATCGTCGTCATCCGATATGGTTCACCAAGCATAATGCTTCGGGAAGTCCCTCACCATAGCATTTCCTCCTTGCTTGCAATCATGGATGTTTAGGCTCGGGTTATATTGGGCCTGCAACAAAAATGTAATAATAATATTAATGATATAATAATAATAATATATAATTAATATTTATAATATTATTTTAATCCCGATCAAAAACGGGTGTCTACAACTGCCCCTCTTTGCGCATTCTTGTGTAAACAAGAATATGACAAAGATGAAAAAGACAACCAGTTTTTGTAAAGTCTTCCTTCGTTGTTGGATTGAACAAGTTATTCTTATTATGAACTTATTCTCTCTTATGGACGAGTTCTTCTCATTATGAACTCTTCACTAAAAATGTTGATCCCTCAAGCGAGGCATTACTGATTCGAAATGCCGTAAATCGAGTGATAGGTCGAACAAGCTCTTCTCATTATGAACTTCTTCTCTCTCGTTGGATGAGTTCTTCTCATTATGAACTCTTCACTGAAAATGTTGATTCCTCAAGCGAGGCGTGACTGATTCGAAATGTCATGAATCGAGTGATAGGTCGAACAAGCTCTTCTCATTATGAACTTCTTCTCCCTCTATCGGATAAATTTTCTCATTATAAACTCTCCACTGGAAACACTGATATGAGATCGAATGTAACATCCTCAATACCGGGTTAGTGACTAAATTGTAAAATCTCAGAATTTGGTGGTTAAAATAAAATGAATGAATAGTATAAAGATTTACATGTAAATTATTGTGTAGGATAGAATTGAAAGCAATAAAGAATGAAAGGACAATAGAGTAATTGCAAGGAAAAATAATTAAAGAAAGGATAAGTATATATATATAAGGATACACGTGGGTGGAAGGGGAGAAAACACCCAAGGCTTCCAGAGTTCTCTTCTTCTTCTTTCTTCCTTGTGCGTGTGAACCAAAGCAAAGGTAAGATTTCTGATTATTGAGTTTTTGGTTAAATTTAAGATTGGTTTTTGATTATTAGATGATAACTAAGCTTAAGGAAAGCTTAAGTTATCTTAACATCAAAGGATGATGGAGTTAGGAGAGATTTAAGATTTGAAGTTCTTAAATGAAATCTTGGAATAGAGTTCATAACTAGAATTGAAAGTTAAATTTGACTTGTCATTAATCTAGTTAAGATATACGAAGTGTTACAAGTGGAATTCAAACATGTTGAATTATTGATGTAATTCTTGAATTACATATGAAGGATAGATTTGGAGGTTTAAGATGAAATAAATGAGTATAAATTGGTTTAAGGATGTGTACTATAGTTAAGAATGAAAAAGGGGATTAAACATGAAGGATTTAATCCAAAATGAATGAATTTTCGGTTTCAAAAAGAGGATTCTGGGCAGAGTGCATCGATGCATATTCATAGTGCATTAATGCATCAAGGTTAAAACCCAGAAATTGTTTGAAGGTGTATCGATGCACTAGGTAGTGCATCGATGCACTCTTTCAAAATATAAACATCGAATGCAATTAGTGCATCGATGCATAAGGCATGCATCGATGCATTCCATTAATAATAAAACATCGAATGCATTTTATGCACCGATGCACAAGTAATGCATCGATACATACCTTCATTATAAGAGAAAATTGGCATTTATCTTAATCTAAAGAGTGAACCATTAGAGTATATTAGATATAATACTGATATAGATCCATGTGTGATTATGTAGATACTAAAAGTAAGCTTATTCCGGAACAATCAAAGGATTAGAATCGAATCAAAGCAAAGCTAAGGTGAGTGCATACTATATGTATAGTATAATGGAATAAGACTTGTGATAAGTTTAATTCCTATATTGATTTTCATAGTACAATAGTTATGAACATGCATACATGATAATTATTGTAATACATGCATAAGGCATATATATGTTCATGTGATTGGATAAATGATGTATATATATGAATAGATTCAAATACACATGTAATATGATATGTGATATGAGAACATGACATGAGCTACATGATCACAAGAGAAATGACATGAGTACATGAACATATAAAATATAAGAATAATGCCCATAGTATACGATATGAGAGCTATAGGTGTAATTGGCATGCCAAGAGTCGAGGGTATAATAGTCTTTCGGGACGTAGTCCTTCGAGATGTAGTGGTCCTACGGGACATATATAACAGTCATTCGGGACGAATACTGAACTAAGGTTCGGTGCCCCATGAGGGAATTGATATGAGCTGTGGTGACAGCATTAGTGCACAACCTCAATGTACTCACATACCTCTATTCTCAATAATATACATGGGCAATTGAAATACAAAGTAAAGTGAAAGTGGTATAAGAAGGTAAGTTTTGTACATGCATGATATGATTATATATGTCATTGTGTAATAGATACATGCATATTGAAATGTCATGAAGGAAATGGTAAGAATGCATATTCATGAAGATATTGTTGCATATTCATTTATTGCCTCACTAAGTCTATGACTTAGTGTGTAAGTGATTTACACGTAGGTATCAAGAAATAAGAAGATTCAGAATAGAAGTGGCATGGACAACAACATTACTAAGAAATCAGATCAGAAGTAATTGACAAAGTAGATATTTTGTTGTGTATAAAGTGTTGGTATGTAATAAGCGGTTAATTATGAATGCTCTGATCGATTTTGTATTAAGTGGTCTCTTTTATGTAAATTAAAGTATTTTGTTTTAATGAAAGTTTTAAATTCCCGGGATTTTTCTTTAAGAATCAAAGTTTGAAAAGTCAATGTGACATCTCGAACTTGTATTCGGGTCGAATATGAGTTAGGGGTGTTACATTTAATGGTATCAGAGCTACGGTTTAGTCAATTCTCGGTATATACCGGAGTTTAGAGTGTCTGATAATGTATACATACCAACAAAATAGTAGAAACTTCTGATATGATGGAATAGTAAGTATGTTGTTTTGCTAATAGAACTATATGGTTGTATTTTTATAGATGTCCGGACGAGGTAGTTCTAGGAATGAAGCGGGAGATGATAGACCCACTGAAAGCAGTAATTCACCTGCCCTGGCCAGGCAGAGTGAAGAACAGACATCCTCTGGAATGCCTGTAAATGATCAAGATATATTCTTTAGAACGTTAGATGTGGTATTGACACGTTTCCAACCTCCTGTTACCTCAACTCCAAAAATGAATGTTGCGAAAGAGTTGAAGGGATTATGAGCTCCAGAGTTTAGAGGGGAAGCCGATGAAGGTCCTGTTACTGCGGACCTTTGGCTTAATGACGTGAAGGTCATGCTTACGGGACTTCATTGTTCCGATGCTGAGAAGATGGATGGAGTAATTTCCTTGTTGAGAGGACAAGCAAGGATCTGGTGGACTAATGTTACATTGAGGATGTCTAACGCCCAAGTAACTTGGTCATTGTTTTTAGAAGAATTCAAGCATAAGTACATCGAAGATCAATTTGTTCGTCAAATGAAGCAAGAGTTCATGAATCTGAAGCAATGGAATCACACTGTATATGAGTTTGAGTGTGAATTCAATAAGTTGAGCCAATTGCTGCCGAGTTAATTCCTACGGAGAATGATACTTGTGAGTGGTTTGTAGAGGGGTTACGTCCTCGGTTGAAGGAAATGTTAATTGTCTTGAATTTATCCTCGTTTCAAGAGGTAGTCAACCGTGCCAAGGCTCTGGAAAGAGCTCAGAACGAGAGGTTTGAAAATTCGAGAGCTCAGACAGTCAAAAGATCGGGTGCTTCTTCGAGTTTCGCACCATAAAAAAGGGGCAGAGATGCTGGTTTTCGACCCCAAGTTAGATCAGAGTCAGTGGCATCCTCTGCTAGAGGATCAAATCATATGAGAGGTAGACAAACTCAGTCAGTAGGATATGGAGCTGGGAGATCTAATCAGAGTCAAGCCAGACAATGCCCACGTTGTGGAAAGAATCATTCAGGGATATGCCGGATGATTTCTGGAGTCTACTTTAGATGTGGGAACGCTGGGCATTTTGTTCGGGATTGTCCAATGTTAACCAGTGAATCTACACAGCCATAGATATCTATTTCTGCAGGCCATAGAGGAAGAGGTAGAGACAGAGAAAGAAGCTAATCAGAATTCTCTGCTCAACAGGAGATACACTCCACTGCTCGAGTGTACAACCTCAAGACCAATGAGGATTGTGATGACCCATATATTATATCATGTACTTTTCTATTGTTTGACAAAGGTGTTATTATATTGATTGATACAGGGTCTACATATTCATACATTACAAGTAAGTTAGTGGGAGAATTGAATATTCAGTTGGAAACTACTAGCAATGAGGTGAAGTGACGAATCCGTTAGGATACAGTGCTCGGGTAAATATGGTGAGTCGAGGATGTCCCATACGAATTCAGGGAATTGAATTCCCTGCTAATCTGATGAAATTACCTTTCGACGAATTTGAAGTGATATTGGGAATAGATTGGTTATATTGTTATTACGCTAATGTCGATTTTAAGTTGAAAAGAGTAACGCTGAGAAGTCCAGAAGGGGTAGATATGGTGGTATTTAGTGAATGATGGAATACATTGGAAAATGTAATTTCAGTAATGTCGGCGAAGAAGTTATTGCTACAAGAATGTCAAGGGTTTATTGCTAATGTGCTGGATGTTAGAACCAAGGAGAAAGGGATTGAAGGAATTCCTATAGTTAAAGAATTTCCCAATGTATTTCCTGCAGAGTTGCCAGGTTTACCTCCGGACAGAGAGGTAGAATTCCAGATTGAGATAATACCGGGAACAACGCCCATTGCAATGGCACCATACATGATGGCTCCAAAAGAGTTGCAAGAATTAAAAATTCAATTACAAGAGTTACTAGACAAAGGTTTATTAGACAAAGTGTATCACCTTTGGGAGCTCCAGTTCTATTTGTTAAAAAGAAATATGGATCAATGCGTCTTTGTATCGATTATAGACAACTCAATAAAGTAACCATCAAGAATAAGTATCCACTTCCCCGAATTGACGATTTATTTGATCAATTAAAGGAAGCTTATTGTTCTCAAAAGTTGATCTACGTTCGGGTTATCATCAATTAAAGATTCAAGAGAAAGACATTTCAAAAACGACGTTTAGAACAATATATGGTCATTATGAGTTTATTGTGATGCCGTTTGAAGTTACGAATGCACCAGCTGCTTTTATGGATCTAATGAATAGGATATTCCAACCTTATTTGGATCAGTTTGTTGTGGTGTTTATTGATGATATTTTAATATATTCAAAGTCAGAAGAAGAGCATAGTTCACACTTACAGATTGTTTTACAAATTTTACGAGACAAGTAGCTTTATGCTAAATTTTCTAAATGTGAATTTTGGTTGAATGAAGTGACATTCCTTGGACATGTAATTTCTGCAGAAGGAGTTCAAGTGGATCCCCAAAAGATTAAATCTATTCTGGAGTGGGAAGTTCCAAAGAATGTATCAGAAGTTAGAAGTTTTCTGGGGTTAGCTGGTTATTATCGAAGGTTCGTTAAAAACTTTTTGATCATAGCATTACCCCTAACTAAACTGTTGAAAAAGGAAGTAAAATTTGTTTGGACTCAAGAATGTCAAGAGAGTTTTGAAAAGTTAAAGAAGATTTATACAGAAACTCCAGTGTTAGTTCAACATGAGTCTGGAAAGAACTATATAGTGTATAGTGATGCGTCTCATAGTGGTTTGGGATGCGTATTAATGCAAGAAGGCAAGGTGGTGGCCTATACTTCGAGACAACTAAAACCGCACGAGAAGAATTATCCAACACACGACCTAGAGATGGCGGCAGTAATGTTTGCTTTAAAGATTTGGCGTCACTACTTGTATGGTGAAAAATGCTACTTGTATACGGATCACAAGAGCTTAAAATACTTGATGACTCAGAAAGAGTTGAATTTAAGACAAAGAAGATGAGTGAAATTTCTTAAGGATTATGATGTTGTGATTGATTTCCATCCCAGAAAGGCAAATGTGGTAGCTGATGCCTTGAGTAGAAAGATGTTTGCAGCTTTGCGAGCTCTTGAAGCTAGATTATCATTAAGAGAAGATGGTGCAATTTGTGCAGAACTGACTGTTAAGCCAGCATGCTAGATCGAATTAAAGAATTGCAAGCTAAAGATGGAAAGTGTTTAAAGAAGATACAACATATAAGGAATGGAGAGGGTATGAATTATGAGATTAAGTCTTATGAGAATTTGTATTATCGAGAAAGATTGGTAATTCCAGATGATGATGAATTAAAGAATGATTTGTTAACGGAAGCTCATTGTAGTCTATTGACAATGCATCCGGGAGGGAACAAAATGTATATGGATCTCAAGAGTCGATATTGGTGGTCGGGAATGAAGAAAGACATTACGAAATTTGTATCAAAGTGTTTGACTTGTCAACAAGTCAAAGCTGAGCATCAGGTTCCATCAGGATTGTTACAACCAATTTCAATTCCTCAATGGAAATGGGAAAACATAACGATGGATTTTATCACGGGGTTGCCTTTAACTCCGAACAAAAAGGATTCAATCTGGGTGATCGTAGATAGATTGACTAAGTCAGCCCATTTTATTCCTGTACGAACTAATTTCTCTATGGATAAGTATTCGGAACTGTATATTAGAGAGATTATACGTTTGCATGGTGTACCTATTTCTATAGTTTCTAATCGAGATCCTAGATTCACATCACGGTTTTAGAAGTCATTACATGGAGCACTGGGAACTCGGTTGAACTTCAGTATAGCGTTTCATCCTCAAACCGATGGTCAATCCGAGCGAACTATTCAAATTTTGGAGGATATGCTAAGAGCTTGTGTCATTGAATTCAAAGGATCGTGGGAAAGGTATTTACCACTTGTTGAATTTGCGTACAATAATAGTTATCAGTCAAGCATCAAAATGGCTCCTTATGAAACTCTATACGGAAGAAGATGTCGTACGCCCTTGAACTGGTATGAACTTAAGGATCAAGAAGTTATTGGTCCTGAGTTGATTCAAAATACGGAAGAAAAAGTTCAAGTAATTCAGAATAATCTGAAAGCTGGAACTGATAGACAGAAATCGTATGCTGATTTAAAAAGGAAAGATATTGAATTTCAAGTCGGAGATAAAGTGTTCTTGAAAGTGTCTCTGTGGAAGAAAGTACTGAGGTTTGGACAGAAAAGAAAGTTGAGTTCTCGATTCATTGGACCGTACGAGATTACTAAGAGAGTAAGATCAGTAGCATATCAACTAATTTTGCCACCTAAAATGGAAAAGATTCACAATATTTTTCATGTCTCAATGCTTAGGAAATATCGATCTGATCCAACCCACATTGTGACTACTGAAGAAATTGAAGTTCTACTAGATTTAACTTATGAGGAAGAACCTGTTCAAATATTAGCTCACAAAGTCAAGCAACTAAGGAACAAGACTATTTCATTGGTTAAAGTCTTGTGGAGGAATCACAAAGTAAAGGAAGCAACATGGGAACGTGAAGAGGACATGAGGATTAAGTACCCCTACCTCTTTGCATAATGAAAATTCGAGGATGAATTTTCTTAAGGGGGGAGAGTTGTAACATCCTCAATACCGGGTTAGTGGCTAAATTGTAAAGTCTCAGAATTTTGTGGTTAAAATAAAATGAATGAATAATATAAAGATTTACATGTAAATTATTGTGTAGGATGGAATTGAAAGGAATAAGGAATGGAAGGACAATAGAGTAATTGCAAGGAAAAATAATTAAAGAAAGGATAAGTATATATATATAAGGATACACGTGGGTGGAAGGGGAGAAAACACTCAAGGCTTCCAGAGTTCTCTTCTTCTTCTTTCTTCCTTGTGCGTGTGAACCAAAGCAAAGGTAAGATTTCTGATTATTGAGTTTCTGGTTAAATTTAAGATTGGTTTTTGATTATTAGATGATAACTAAGCTTAAGGAAAGCTTAAGTTATCTTAACATCAAAGGATGATGGAGTTAGGAGATATTTAAGATTTGAAGTTCTTAAATGAAATCTTGGAATAGAGTTTATAACTAGAATTGAAAGTTAAATTTGACTTGTCATCAATCTAGTTAAGATATACGAAGTGTTAAAAGTGTAATTCAAACATTTTGAATTATTGATGTAATTCTTGAATTACATATGAATGATAAGATTTAGAGGTTTAAGATGAAATAAATGAGTATAAATTGGTTTAAGGATGTGTATTATAGTTAAGAATGAAAAAGGGGATTAAACATGAAGGATTTAATCCAAAATGAATGAATTTTCGTGTTCAAAAAGAGGATTCTGGGTAGAGTGCATTGATGCATATTCATTGTGCATCGATGCATCAAGGTTAAAACCTAGAAATTGTTTGAAGGTGTATCGATGCACAGGTAGTGCATCGATGCACTGTTTTAAAATATAAACATCGAATGCAATTAGTGCATCGATGCATAAGGCATGCATCGATGCATTCCATTAATAATAAAACATCGAATGCATTTTATGCACCGATGCACAAGTAGTGCATCGATGCATACCTTCATTAAAAGAGGAAATTGGCATTTATCTTAGTCTAAAGAGTGAACCATTAGAGTATATTATCTATAATACTGATATAGATCCATGTGTGATTATGTAGATACTAAAAGTAAGCTTATTCCGGAACGATCAAAGGATTAGAATCGAATCAAAGCAAAGCTAAGGTGAGTGCATACTATATGTATAGTATAATGGAATAAGACTTGTGATAAGTCTAATTCCTATATTGATTTTCATAGTACAATAGTTGTGAACATGCATACATGATAATTATTGTAATACATGCATAAGGCATATATATGTTCATGTGATTGGATAAATGATGTATATATATGAATAGATTCAAATACACATGTGATATGATATGTGATATGAGAACATGACATGAGCTACATGATCACAAGAGAAATGACATGAGCTACATGATCATAAGAGAAATGACATGAGTACATGAACATATGAAATATAAGAATAATGCCCATAGTATACGATATGAGAGCTATAGATGTAATTGGCATGCCAAGAGTCGAGGGTATAATAGTCCTTCGGGATGTAGTGGTCCTACGGGACATATATAACAGTCCTTCGGGATGAATACTAAACTAAGGTTCGGTGCCCCATGAGGGAATTGATACGAGCTGTGGTGACAGCATTAGTGCACAACCTCAATGTACTCGCATACCTCTATTCTCAATAATATACATGGGCAATTGAAATACAAAGTAAAGTGAAAGTGGTACAAGAAGGTAAGTTTCGTACATGTATGATATGATTATATATGTTATTGTGTAATAGATACATGCATATTGAAATGTCATGAAGGAAATGGTAAGAATGCATATTCATGAAGATATTGTTGCATATTCATTTATTGCCTCACTAAGTCTATGACTTAGCGTATAAGTGATTTATACGTAGGTACCAAGAAATAAGAAGATTCAGAATAGAAGTGGCACGGACAGCAACATTACTAAGAAATCAGATCAGAAGTAATTGACAAAGTAGGTATTTTGTTGTGTATAAAGTGTTGGTATGTAAAAAGTGGTTAATTACGAATGCTCTGATCGATTTTGTATTAAGTGGTCTCTTTTATGTAAATTAAAGTATTTTGTTTTAATTAAAGTAAGCTTTTTGCTTGTCATTTCCCACACTTATCTCATTTTTCAGTGTCAGAGAGGTCTCAAAAGTTGGATCAATTATCTCTGCCTCACATATCTTGCTTTCCTTGATTTTGCTCATTCCACTTTTTACGCCCTCTTCCGTTTACACTTCATTTCTGACCTCATCAACACCATTTGGGAAGCTGAATCCCATTTTTCTGACCGAAACAGACTGATTATTAACATCGTTCTCTATAACGCCATGAGTTAAAAGATCTGGTACTTGTCGCTTGAAGTTGTTGCAATTCTTGATGGACTGTCCTCAAATTCCAACATGATATTCACAAAAGACTTTCTCATTATACCATATCAGGTAAGGAGGAAATAAAGGCTTAGCCTGACATGGGGCAATAAGTTGGGCTTTGAGTAACTCATGATATAACTTGCTGCACGAAAATGAAGGAAACTTAGGTAGAATTTCCTTTGACATCATTGTCTCCTTACAATCGTTTACTTTACTTTGTTGAAGTCCCTGTGACTGCTGACCAAAATGTTTGCTTTGAATGTTTGATCCTTGAACATCATGAGAAAGACAATAATTCGAAAATTTATCTTTCTCGACCAGTTTAAGTTTTTGAGGAGCCTATGTTTCCCATCTTCAAAACATAGCAACCCTTCTGTTATATGATCTTGGACTTTTGATCTCAGAATTATGCAATTTTCTGTAGATTGACTGAAATATCCATAATGATAATTGCATAAATCTTTGACATCTTGCCAATTTAGACGTAGATAAGTATTAGGAGAAATGGGTGTTACAGGACCACTTTCAAAGAGAAAGGGTAACAAGACTGAATATGAGTTTGGAATGAGATGTGTCCTATTCTTTTCCTTCTTGTTCTTTTTATCCTTCTTCATTGGTACTTGGTCCTCTTCCATGCTTCTTTTTTTTGACACTAGCTCAACCAATTTTTGGAGTTGCATTTGATTCCACGTTCTTCTACAAGTTCATGGTTATTTGTCATTCTTGTTTTGGTTACAACACCAACGTTCATATTTTCCTTCAAATCCTTCGTAACTGGATTTTCTAAGGGCTTTTCTCCATGGACCACAACATTCTTCATGTCCATTAATTTGATCATTTGTTCTTTTGATTCACTTTGGAACTTCTCTGCATGATCCATTTGTTCTTTTGAATCATCCTGGAATTTTTTTGCTTAATCGATCATCTCTTGTTGAGTCTTGATAATTTGATCTTGGAGTTTCTCGATTCTACAAACCCTTGCTAAAATCTCATTCATGGTTCTTATCTTTCTATAGGAAGACCAAGTTAACTCCAATTTGATTTTGAAATTTCTGTCATGGAACCCTTCACGAATTATTCTCATATTTCATGATTTAATACATGTAAAATAGTTTGAAACAAAATGAAAATGCATGATGTAAGATTGAAACTATAAATATAACTATGCAAAGATGCAAATGCAAAAAATGAAAATGTAAATACAAACGTAAAAATGCAAAGATGCAAATACAAATGCAAATTCAAAAGGTATCGATTTCCAAAAGTAATCATTCTTAGAAAGAGTTTCATTCTTCCAAAAAAAACTTTCATCTTTACAAGAAAGATCAATTCTACAAATATGGTTTAACCTTTTTATTTAACATCATGATCCCAATAACTTTATCCTCTTTCCAGAATTGATTCTGAATCCAGACGGTGAGTATTTGAGTGTAACATCTGAATCGCCTTTCCTCTAATATATGGCAATCATTTAGGGATCAAAAAGTCTCTACCAATATAGCCAGTGCAGGACTTATACATTTCTCCAATCTATCCAAGAAATCTGCAACAGCAGCCTCAACATGGAACAAAGTCTTTGGAAATATCACTAGACCATTCATGACAAGAGAAAATATGTCCAATCTCTTATTTTCATCTATATGATCGAGTATCACCTTCTTGAGACAATGCCATGAAAAACATTTACTTTCTACCATTTGTTGGATGTGTTCTACTATCAGTAATCTTGTAATCTTCACAAGCTTGTTTTTGAAGGATTGGACTTTTGGAAGACTGTAATGAATTCTATCCCCCTGAAGGCTTTCAAAGTTAAATAGAGCAGTACTCTTCTATTGCTGGTGTCAAAGTGAAGCATTTGTATGTAGAATTTCGGCATCAGACCAGAGCTTTAAGCAACAACTCATTTATCTTTACGCAGAGGAGAAAAACCATGTCACCATATTTCTTGTGAAATTTCTCCTTGGTAACTATTCTCTAAATAACCCAAATCTCTATTCCAAATCTTCATCAGTTCTTGTAGATCATTTTTGCTTGAGATTGACATTTGTGAGCATTTGTGATATGAAATCCCCAGAAAATTATCTTTTTACCCTTTGTGTTTATTTAGATTAAGCTCGAACCGTTGGATTAGATTCTTCCTTGTTATGAAAATTCTTTTCCATTTCAATGATCGCTCTTATAATCTGATGATTACTTGTTTTAATCAACACCTTTCTTTTATTCATGATGATCATGCAGAATGCAAAAATGCAAATACAGATGCAATGCAAAGAATGACAAAAAAATGACGCAAAAGAAACGAAATAAATTAGTATGAGCGAAATAATCAATAAAATTAAAAGATGTTATTTAAAGATAAAATATAACACCTACCCAATTATGATATCTACTTATTAGATAGTGATCATACCCAAACATGCTTTCTACCCAAATAATTATTTTCAATGAAATGATCCTAACTGCATGGTATCTAGTTCACATGTTGTTATTCAACAGAAAATAAAAAGGTTCAGAAACACTCCTCCTTTGTGTACACTTAATTCGGGTACCTACTGACGGTCAAAGGTTTGGTATGTCTATACCTAGAGTGACCGTTCTACGGTTCACTATATGCATGGTTTTGGCTCTAACGAGAAAAATGTACTCGAATTGTCCTTAATGTTGGTTCCCCCTTGGGCTATCAAACCCTCAATCCTGGCCCATTACAGGCTCATGCTGATCGAGTTCAATTCGAGAGGATACATTTCCTTATGTCCTTATGGAGAAATAATTTATCTCACGTAGATAGAAGGTATATGAACCCCAAAGATTACTTGCTAAAACCCATACGGAGAAACAAATTATCTCATGTAGGTTAAGCTTTCATCTCAACTTAAAAAGGACAAAGCTCGTAAGTGAACTTATGGTATGCAAATGCCCGTTATGTGTGTAAATAGAAATATTCAGCCCTTTGACTCAAAAGGAAAACGAAACCACTCGATAAAAACTTGGACATATCTGAAAGAAAAAAATAAAAATGTTAGTATAACAAAAAATGAATCAATTAAAAACTTTAATAAATGAATCATAAATTAACTAAAGATTTGAACTCATAATTTCCACCAAACAACAATATGTAAAAGACTAACAGCATGACTCTCTAACAAAATTCCATGTCGTAACCGTTTTTTGGAGGAACAATCGTTTAATTGTTTTAAAACAATTACGATTTTTAATTTTGGAAAAATAGGTGATTTTGGATTAATTTGGATAGAATCGAAAAGAGTCGACATCAACCTTTGATTTAGGTAGGTCGAATACCTAAAAACATCTTTTAAAAATAATTTTAAGAAAAATCATTTTTTTAAGACAAAAGATAGTCTGCGTTTACCAAAGATTTACTTAAAACGGGATCGGGAGTAGGTTACGCGTGGGAAGGATTACCACCCCCACAACGCCCAAAATTGGTACTGTGTCACTTACACGTTGTTGTAATAGTGAAAATTCTGAATTGAATATAAGATTAAATTAGGATTTATTTATTGAAATTTAATTAATTGCTTCGAACTAAATATTAGGGAAAATTCTTTAACTTGAAAAGAAATTTCGAGAGTAGCAATTCTCTATTGGAAAAACTATTTCGACTATTTCTTATCCATAAAGAATATTCCCTCCTCATTGATTAAAAACACAATTCGAATATAAATTAAGCATCTTATAAAATGAAATAAATAAATAAAGTCAAACAAAATAAAATAGACGTTAGTAATATATATAAATATACAAGGGTAAATTAATTTTTATATATATATATATATATATATATACACACATATATGAATAATATGATATAATATATATAAACGGCATAGACCAAATTATAAAGATAATAAATATATATAAACATACTTATATGATAAAAATAAAAGTAACAAATCAAATTATGTAATAGGAGTCGAGTTATGCACATGAGGATGTCATACAATTCATGTAAAAAAAATGTCATACGATCACATATACATTGAAGAATACACAAAGAGCTATTATGCAAAGTAACCTATTCAATATAAATATAATATATAAATTAAACACATGTAATATAGAATACATAGAAACATCATACAATTATAATAACCAAAGCATATTCAATATATATATATATATATATATATATATAATACATTTGAACTAGTGTTCAAAATAAAAAAAAACACATAACATAAATTACATACACCTGTAATATAAAATATATGTTTAATCGAAAACACTAAATTTTGTACTAATATATCACATGTATATTATAATGAAAATATATAATAGCAACATAATGACTAAAATAAATAAACAAATAAAGTTAGGGTTAAAATCAGAGATTAGACAAAGATCAAGTCATAAAACACAAATAATCACATTTCATGTACTAAAATCGAAATAAACCCATACGCATTCAGGACCAAAATATAATATGCAAAAACTTGGAGTTCTAATGTATAAATGAAAGGAAATATTAGCATTCATGACTAAAATTGAATATGCATAAAATACAGAGATAAAATTATAAACATATAAACTTACGATTAGGGACTAAGATGAATTAAAATGGAAACTAAAATGGCTCAATAAAAAGATAACCCATGCATTAAAAACATCGCGCCCTAGACCCTAAAACACTATCATTTTACTCTTCTAATATATATAATATATATGGTAAAAACTAAACCCTTATTTCATTTAGCATATTATTTTCTTTCCTTTAAAAAAATCCCCTGCGCCGTTATCCTCTTTTTTTTCACTCTTTTTTTTCTTCGACCGAGAACCATAAAGGATCGATTTAACACCGCTCTTGGCCATAAATCAACAACGGTTTGGTCCTAGTCTTCCTCTTTTCCTCTCCGACGTCAAGATTCAAACGATGGAATCCAAACCTTAAGGTAAGACCGGTTAATCCTTCCCCTCTTCATTCTGTTTTTTTTTTATTAAAACACTCGAAGGGCTGTTAATGGAAACCGACCCTTCCATTCTTTGAATTCCAGCAACTAAACCAACATGCAAACCGTCGTTCATCGGCGACGATAACCTCACCCAAACGTGGTAGATTCCTATGAGGGAACCCGAACATCTCAGGTAAACAAATCGAACCCCACCCCCTTCGTTCTCTAAATTTTGTATTTTGAATTAAAGAAAGAAAAAAATGCTAGGAAATAAAATAAAATAAAAATATGCGTATTGATATTGATTAACTAAAAAAACGAAAAGAGTATCCCTTTTTTCTCTACTATTTGCTTCTGAGATTTGGTTTTGACTAAATGCTTCACTCGATGATGGTTAATGATCTTTTATTTTTGGTTTTTGATTTTGATTTTCGGTTCTAGGTTGTTAGGATTAATCTCTCTCGGTACTGCTTTGGTTTCTAATCTAAGAAAACAACTATGTTTGGTACTTCTGTTAATTTTTAGTAAAATAAAAAATTATAAAAAATGAAAAGATGGAATCACACTACATTTCTTTCGGTTCATTAAAAAATTGAAGGGAGGAATACCCTTAGTTTGCACTGCTTTTTTGAATCCCAGAGCAGAAAAGTTCCCTACTTTGGTTACAACGAAAACCCTCCTCTATGTTGAATATGTTTTCCCCCTTTCCTGTTTCGTTCGAGACCCTCCTTTTATTGCTCGTTGTTCTCTGTCCTTTTATGGTTGCAAGTCAATAATTTGGTGATGACTTTGATCGATGAAATCTGGTTGTAGCAGGTTGAATATCGGATTATCCGGGATTTATTTTGTTTTTTTAAATGTTTTTTCAATATAATGATATTTTGTCCTCTCCCCTTTGCTATTGTGACTTGCATGTTCTTGTCTTGAATGTAGGAATCACTGTGCCCCACAAGCATGACTTTATCATGGTGAGTCATATAGTTGTTTGATATAGTGATTGTGGTGGATCCATGAATGGAATCAACCAGACCATCATTACATTTTGACAAGGAGTTATGATCCACCCAAACATGGCTACCGCCAAAGATGGATACATCGTCGCCATCCGATATGGTTCACCAAGCATAATGCTTCGGGAAGTCCCTCGCCATAGCATTTCCTCCTTGCTTGCAATCATGGATGTTTAGGCTCGGGTTATATTGGGCCTGCAACAAAAATGTAATAATAATATTAATGATATAATAATAATAATATATAATTAATATTTATAATATTTTTTTAATCCCGGTCAAAAACGGGTGTCTACACATTATTTAGGCAATCAGAGTCATTTTAGACATTTTGGTTTCTTGAAGAATTCTTAGTAATTTAACCCAATAATAGTAAAACAACAATTTTATAATATTTATGATTTATATTGAATTATCAGGATTTCGAGTCAAATTAAACTAACCAATCTCAACACTGTGATACTTGCCAATCATTTAGACCGAGGTATTTCACCATTATTCACTTCTTAATAATGATTGATCTAGCTGAATCGATCACCTTTAGAATCATTGTTGAATGAATCTTAGGGAGTCAAAAACACGTGCTTGATTCGTGGCTCATTACCCTTATGGACAATACAACATATAAGTTCGTCAGTGTTTCAAGACTTATCCAAGTCATCCACTTAATTCTAGGTCATTGAGGGTACTTAGGTCATTTAGTATTCAAGTTTATCCCAATCATTTTGGAGTTTCCAGAGTAATTCGATCGTTTCAATAATTCAGATACATACAATACTTCTATTCAGTTCAACTTTGTTATATAATATAGGCATTTCGAGTAATTTAGACATGTAAAGTACTTTCAATTATTTAGTCTCCGGGTGTTCGCTCAGGAATTAGAAATTCTAGGTCGTTTTCACATTTCGAGGATATTTTAGTCATTTCATTTAATTTTGACATATACATTACTTTTGGCAAATTAGTCTTTAAGAGTTTATTCAAGAATCAGAATTCGAAGTCTTTTACCACCTCAGAGGTTATGTTCGATTAATAGGGTTATTTTCATTTTCAGGGATAATCCTTGTCTTTTACATCACATGTATATTTTCATAGTTTCTTATCCAAGTATTTCCGAAATTTAACCTTTAACGAGATTAATCAAAATTTATGACTCCTGAGATTAATTGATTTACTGATTAAATCATTGAACTTAGATTTATCTCTTATCGATCTTCTAGTTCCTTACACGAGTCAATTGAGCTTTATTGGGTTTATTGTCTTTATATCGTATTTAATTCGAGTCCATCAATAATTAACTCTATGTAATTGACCAATAACTCCAATCATGCATTAACAAATCACCAACATGTATCATAAAGCATGCATAGGGTAGTAAGTATTACCTCAATTTTTGAGCCACATCGATTAATCAGTTAAACTCCATTTTATCTCCCTCGAACTTTAATTCCAGGTCCCATAATGTCTCGGATACATGGATAAACCAATTACATTAAAAATGGAACTTAAACGTGAAAATTTGTATTGAATTGAGAGATAAAATGTCAAAAATAGCTTACCGAGTTTGAATTTGGCAAAACGGACTTCGAATTCGGACTTAAGACGCCAAAATACATAAAATATGACTTTTCAAAAAATTTCACTTTTTGGTCAAAGTCAACAATCAGAGTCAACAGGCATGTCAACGAGAATGTCAACGAGAAGGTCAAAGTCAATAGTTCGGGTCAAGGTCAATGAGTCAGACCGGTTTGGGTTGACTCGGACCAGTTTGAATTTACTTAGACCAATTCGAGTCAACTCAATTTGGTTCTAGGAGATTCCAAGCCAGGGGAGGTGCTCCACGCGTACGCGGTGGTGCGTTACGGTGGTGATAGGGTTCTGGATGGTAGTCGACTACTCCTGGAGCATTCAAACCTCATTATCAATCCATATCAATACCCAAAATTAGCTAAAACCATCGAAAACAAAAGCAAAGGGTGGAAACGCTTACCCACATCGATGATGGAGGAAAGTAGCGGCAACGACCTAACCCAAGAGTTGGGTTTTGAGCGAACGAAGGAGGGGAGCTCGGTGGTACAGGCGGTGGGGCGAGGGGATGAATAGTTCAGCGACAATCGGGGGGAAATGGCAACGACGCAAGGTTTTCCTCTCTTGATTTACGATGATTGACGACCGAATCGAGGTCATTGACGGCTGGGGACGATCGTGGAAGGACACTGATTCGACTGGTGATGTCGGAACACCATAATAGCGGCCGGAGCGAGCGAATCGATGAAGTGCTGTTGCAACACTAGGGATTTTGGGGGTTTGGAGGAAATGTGGGGATTTCACGGGAAAAGGGGAGGGGGTTCTGAAAAATGGGTTATATTCCAATGAAAATACAATACCTATATTTATTAGATTAGTCATAAATAGTGACCTAGGTTAGATGGCAGAGAGATTGTTGGCCATACCTTAGGTCTCGGATTCAAACCATCTAGCTACCATCTTCCCATTTATTTTTCCACTGACCAGAAAATTAGGTAAATTCAGGTATATATATAAATATAAACAACAAAATCACAGTATATAGTTAATAACCCTATTATTAATGTCCCTAATCAATGTAAAGCTTTAAGTTTGATAAAATTGAAGTGCGATTTCCAACTTTATTAATTATAGTAGACTTAAATCGTGTTTTATGAGGTTGTTTGGGTTGTGTTGATCTAAAGCCCCCTTTTGGAGATTAAGGTCACTAAACGTAAAAGAATTTTGTTATATATAATTTACGTGTATATATGAAACATGAAATATAATAATTGGGTTATTAAAATATTTATCTATAAAACAATCATTTTAATTGAATTATTTTCCAATCTTGTCAGAAAGTCATATCGAACAGCTAACTGCATGCATCATGGCAAATATGTAAACATGAATTTGACTAACTTACATAAGCTAATTAATTTTGGGTTATTCAATTCCTACTCCATTCGTGTGTAGTTGCAATTTGAAGATCGAAGACTTGCCAAACTACTTATTGAAGTTTGAAACAACCGATACCGAACATAATATGAATATTGAAGACATGCATTTCTTTTTCTAAAAAAATAAATTGAATTTACAGGAAAAATTTAAGATTTATAAAAAATTTTGAGTTAAAGTATGCTTAATTGGTAAATTTGAAAGATCAAGATAGACACCGAAAGTAGAGTTAGTGGATTGATTAACCACTAATTAAACTACTTAATCACATTAACCTCATAACAAGAAACTACATGATGTGACTTAACAACAAATTAAATGGAAAGATCATGTCATTGTTTTATCTTCTACATAATAATGATATCATTGGGATTTAAATTAAAAGATATATTTTATTCTAAAAATTATTATCTCTTAAATTTGATGTTCAAATTGTTAATAATCTTATATAAATTAAATTAAATTTGATGTTCAAATTTTATTCTAAAAATTATGACCGATTTGTGTAACGCCCTTAACTCATATCCGACCCGAATACAAGTCCAAGGTGTCACATTGACTTTTTAAACTTTGACTCTTACTGAAAATCCCGGGAATTTTTAAAACTTTCATTAAAACTAAACACATTAATTTACATAAAACCATAAAATACAAAATCGATCAGAGTATTCGTAATTAACACTTATTACATGCCCACATTCTATACATAACCAAGTACATACTTTGTCAATTACTTCTGATCTGATCTCTTAGTAGTATTGTTGTCCGTGCTACTTCTATTTCCACTTTTCTTGATTCTTTGTTCCTACGTGTAAATCACTTACACGCTAAGTCATAGACTTAGTGAGGCAATAAATGAATATGCAACAATAAACTTATGAATTTTCATACTTACCATTGGATCATGACATTTCAATATGCATGTATCTATCACACGATAACATATATAATCATATAATGCACATACGAAACTTACCTTCTTGTATCACTTTCACTTTAATTCGGTATTTCAATTGCATTGCCCATGTATATTATTGAGAATAGAGGTATGTGAGTGCATTGAGGTTGTGCAGTAATGCTGTCACCACAGCTCGTATCAATTCCCTCATGGGGCACCGAACCTTAGTTCAGTATTCGTCCCGAAGGACCACGATCCAGAGATCACAATATAAACTGTTCATATGTGCCTTTAAACATATGTAAACGGTTCATATGTGCCTTTAAACATATACAAACTGTTCATATGTGCCTTTAAACATATGTAAACTGTTAATATGTGCCTTTAAACATATGTAAACTGCTCATATGTGCCTTTAAACATATGTAAATTGTTCATATGTGCCTTTAAACATATGTAAATTGTTCATATGTGCCTTTAAACATATGTAAACCCTCGACTCTTGGTATGCCAACTGCACCTATAGTTCTCATATCGTATACTATGGGCATTATTCTTATACATTTCATATCAATTGTTCTTTCTCTTCTGTCACATACCACATGTATGTGTAATTATATATTTCATATCATATCACATGTATCACAAGTGCATACATTCACGTAGATCATGTAGCTCATATCACTTAATTCATATCATGTTCTCATATCACATATCATATCACCATAATTATCATGTATGCATGTTCACAATCATTGTATTATAAAAATCAACATAAGGATTAGACTTATCACAAGTCTTATTCCATTATACTATACATATAGTATGCACTTACCTTAGCTTTGCTTTGATTCGATTCTAATCCTTCAGTTGATTCGGAACGGGATCACGTTCTATATCTACATAATCATACATAGATCTATATCAGTATCATAACTAATATACCCTAATGGTTCTCTCTTTAGACCAAGAGAAAAGTCAATTTCATCTTTTAATGAAGGTATGCATCGATGCGCTACTGATGCATCGGTGCATAAAAGGTATTCGATGTAATATTATTGCTGGGATGCATCGATGCACTACTTATGCATCGATGCATGAATTGCATTCGATGTATTTATTTTAAAAGAGTGCATCGATGCACTACCAATGCATCGGTGCACATTCAAACAATTTCTGGGTTTTAACCTTGATGCATCGATGCACTATGAATGTGCATCGATGCACTCTGCCCAGAACCTCTTTCTGAACCCAAAAATCCATTCATTTTGGATTAAATCCTTCATGTTTAATCCCCTCTTTCACTCTTAACTCTAGTACACATCCTTAAACCAATTTATATTCATTTATTTCATCTTAAACCTCAAAATCCTATCTTCCATATGTAATTCAATACTTACATCAATTTTGCAACATGTTTCAAATCCAATTTTATTACTTCATATCTCTTACTTAGATTGATAACAAGTCAAATCCAACTTTCAATTCTTGTTATGAACTCTATTCTAATATTTCATTCAAGAACCTCTAATCTTTAATCTTATATATCTCCTTTATCTTTTGATCTTAAGATAACTTAAGTTTTCCTTAAGCTTAGTTATCATCTAATGATCAAAACCCAATCTTAAACTTAACAAATAATTAACTAAGTAGAAGACTCACCTTTGAGCTTGGAGATACGGGAGGAGAGGAAGAAGAAGGAGAAGAAGTTCTGGAGAAATATCTCCCTACATGCTTATCTCTTAATAAAGAGATAAGATAATTATCTTTTAGATAAAAAGACCATTTTACCCATTAATTCATTCAATAATTACTAAAACTTTTAGGATTTATCTCCAGATAAATCATTAAACTAATCCATTCTTCTATTTTAACCACTAAATTCTGAAACTTTACCATTTAGTCACTAACCCATAGTTTGGGATGTTACAACTCTCCCTCCCTTAAGAAAATTCGTCCTCGAATTTTTATTGCACAAGAAGATAAGATACTGCTTACACATCCACTATTCATTTTCCCATATTACATCTTCAATAATTCTTTCGTGCTATCACAACTTCACTTCATTACTTTAATCATTCCTTTACCTTTTTCCTTTATGCTCTCACATTCTTTTAATTTAATTACTCTTACTATCATACCATTTTATTATTCAACTCATTTATTATACAGTGAAATCCCATTGCTTCAGATTTAAGAATTCTTGTTTCATTTGCCTGATAAACTGATCTCCTATATACTTGTTTTTGAACTCTATTAATAACAAAGACCAGGTCACTTGGTCACTTGTCATTCTCAGAGTGACGTTCGTCCACCAAATTCTCGTTTGCCCACGAAACAAGGAGACCACTCCATTTAATTTCTCCTCATCAGAACAGTGGAGTCCATCTAACATAATTTTCACATCATTGAGCCAAAGGTCTGCAGTAACAGAACCTTCCTCAGCTTCACCTTTGAATTCAGGAGCTCCTAATCTCTTCAACTCTTTCGCAACATTCATTTTCAGAGTTGAAGTAACAGGAGATTGGAAACGCGTTAATATCGCGTTTAACGTTCTAAAGAATACATCTTGATCATTCACATGCACTCCAGAGAGTGTCTGTTCTTCACTCTGCCTGGCCAGGGCAGGTGAATCAATACTTTCAGCGGGTCTATCATCTCTCGCTTCATTCCTAGAACTACCTTTTCCGGACATCTATAAAAATACAACCATATAGTTCTATTAGTAAAACAGTATACTTATTATTCTATCAGAAGTTTCCACTATTTTGTTGGCATGTATACCTTATAAAACACTCTAGACTTCGGTTTATACCGAGAATCGACTAAACCGTAACTCTGATACCATTAAATGTAACACCCTTAACTCATATCCGACCCGAATACAAGTCCAAGGTGTCACATTGACTTTTCAAACTTTGACTCTTATTGAAAATCCCGGGAATTTTTAAACTTTCATTAAAATGAAACACATTAATTTACATAAAACCATAAAATACAAAATCAATCAGAGTATTCGTAATTAACACTTATTACATGCCCACATTCTATACATAACCAAGTACATACTTTGTCAATTACTTCTGATCTGATCTCTTAGTAGTATTGCTATCCGTGCTACTTCTATTTCCACTTTTCCTGATTCTTTGTACCTACGTGTAAATCACTTACACGCTAAGTCATAGACTTAGTGAGGCAATAAATGAATATGCAACAATAAACTTATGAATTTTCATACTTACCATTGGATCATGACATTTCAAGATGCATGTATCTATCACACGATAACATATATAATCATATAATGCACATACGAAACTTACCTTCTTGTATCACTTTCACTTTAATTCGGTATTTCAATTGCATTGCCCATGTATATTATTGAGAATAGAGGTATGTGAGTGCATTGAGGTTGTGCAGTAATGTTGTCACCACAGCTCGTATCAATTCCCTCATGGGGCACCGAACCTTAGTTCAGTATTCGTTCCGAAGGACCACGATCCAGAGATCACAATATAAACTGTTCATATGTGCCTTTAAACATATGTAAATTGTTCATATGTGCCTTTAAACATATACAAACTGTTCATATGTGCCTTTAAACATATGTAAACTGTTAATATGTGCCTTTAAACATATGTAAACTGCTCATATGTGCCTTTAAACATATGTAAACTGTTCGTATGTGCCTTTAAACATATGTAAATTGTTCATATGTGCCTTTAAACATATGTAAACCCTCGACTCTTGGCATGCCAACTGCACATATAGTTCTCATATCGTATACTATGGGCATTATTCTTATACATTTCATATCACTTGTTATTTCTCTTCTGTCACATACCACATGTATGTGTAATTATATATTTCATATCATATCACATGTATCACAAGTGCATACATTCACGTAGATCATAGCTCATATCACTTAATTCATATCATGTTCTCATATCACATATCATATCACCATAATTATCATGTATGCATGTTCACAATCATTGTATTATAAAAATCAATATAAGGATTAGATATATCACAAGTCTTATTCCATTATACTATACATATAGTATGTACTTACCTTAGCTTTGCTTTGATTCGATTCTAATCCTTCAGTTGATTCGGAACGGGATCACGTTCTATATCTACATAATCATACATAGATCTATATCAGTATCATAACTAATATACCCTAATGGTTCACTCTTTAGACCAAGAGAAAAGTCAATTTCATCTTTTAATGAAGGTATGCATCGATGCACTACTGATACATCGGTGCATAAAAGGTATTCGATGTAATATTATTGCTGGGATGCATCGATGCACTCCTTATGCATCGATGCACCAATTGCATTCGATGTTTCATTATTAATGGGATGCATCGATGCACTACTTATGCATCGATGCATGAATTGCATTCGATGTATTTATTTTAAAAGAGTGCATCGATGCACTACCAATGCATTTGTGCACATTCAAACAATTTCTGGGTTTTAACCTTGATGCATCGATGCACTATGAATGTGCATCGATGCACTCTGCCCAGAACCTCTTTCTGAACCCAAAAATCCATTCATTTTGGATTAAATCCTTCATGTTTAATCCCCTCTTTCACTCTTAACTCTAGTACACATCCTTAAACCAATTTATATTCATTTATTTCATCTTAAACCTCAAAATCCTATCTTCCATATGTAATTCAATACTTACATCAATTTTGCAACATGTTTCAAATCCAATTCTATTACTTCATATCTCTTACTTAGATTGATAACAAGTCAAATCCAACTTTCAATTCTTGTTATGAACTCTATTCCAATATTTCATTCAAGAACATCTAATCTTTAATCTTATATATCTCCTTTATCTTTTGATCTTAAGATAACTTAAGCTTTCCTTAAGCTTAGTTATCATCTAATGATCAAAACCCAATCTTAAACTTAAGAAATAATTAACTAAGTAGAAGACTCACCTTTGAGCTTGGAGATACGGGAGGAGAGGAAGAAGAATGAGAAGAAGTTCTGGAGAAATATCTCCCTACATGCTTATCTCTTAATAAAGAGATAAGATAATTATCTTTTAGATAAAAAGACCATTTTACCCATTAATTCATTTAATAATTACTAAAACTTTTAAGATTTATCTCCAGATAAATCATTAAACTAATCCATTCTTCTATTTTAACCACTAAATTCTGAAACTTTACCATTTAGTCACTAACCCATAGTTTGGGATGTTACAACTCTCCCTCCCTTAAGAAAATTCGTCCTCGAATTTTCATTGCACAAGAAGATAAGATACTGCTTACACATCTACTATTCATTTTCCCATATTACCTCTTCAATAATTCTTTCGTGCTATCACAACTTCACTTCATTACTTTAATCATTCCTTTACCTTTTTCCTTTATGCTCTCACATTCTTTTAATTTAATTACTCTTACTATCATACCATTTTATTATTCAACTCATTTATTATACAGTGAAATCCCAATGTGTCAGATTTAAGAATTCTTGCTTCATTTGCCTGATAAACTGATCTCCTATATACTTGTTTTTGAACTCTTTTAATAACAAAGACCAGGTCACTTGGTCACTTGTCATTCTCAGAGTGACGTTCGCCCACCAAATTCTCGCTTGCCCACGAAACAAGGAGACCACTCCATTTAATTTCTCCTCATCAGAACAGTGGAGTCCATCTAACATAATTTTCACATCATTAAGCCAAAGGTCTGCAGTAACAGGACCTTCCTCAGCTTCACCTTTGAATTCAGGAGCTCCTAATCTCTTCAACTCTTTTGCAACATTCATTTTCAGAGTTGAAGTAACAGGAGATTGGAAACGCGTTAATATCGCGTTTAACGTTCTAAAGAATACATCTTGATCATTCATATGCACTCCAGAGAGTGTCTGTTCTTCACTCTGCCTGGCCAGGGCAGGTGAATCAATGCTTTCAGCGGGTCTATCATCTCTCGCTTCATTCCTAGAACTACCTTTTCCGGACATCTATAAAAATACAACCATATAGTTCTATTAGCAAAACAGTATACTTATTATTCTATCAGAAGTTTCCACTATTTTGTTGGCATGTATACCTTATAAAACACTCTAGACTTCGGTTTATGCCGAGAATCGACTAAATTGTAGCTCTGATACCATTAAATGTAACACCCTTAACTCATATCCGACCCGAATACAAGTCCAAGGTGTCACATTGACTTTTCAAACTGTGACTCTTATTGAAAATCCCAGGAATTTTTAAAACTTTCATTAAAACGAAACACATTAATTTACATAAAACCATAAAATACAAAATCGATCAGAATATTCGTAATTAACACTTATTACATGCCCACATTCTATACATAACCAAGTACATACTTTGTCAATTACTTCTGATCTGATCTCTTAGTAGTATTGCTATACGTGCTACTTCTATTTCCACTTTTCCTGATTCTTTTTACCTACGTGTAAATCACTTACACGCTAAGTCATAGACTTAGTGAGGCAATAAATGAATATGCAACAATAAACTTATTAATTTTCATACTTACCATTGGATCATGACATTTCAAGATGCATGTATCTATCACACGATAACATATATAATCATATAATGCACATACGAAACTTACCTTCTTGTATCACTTTCACTTTAATTCGGTATTTCAATTGCATTGCCCATGTATATTATTGAGAATAGAGGTATGTGAGTGCATTGAGGTTGTGCACTAATGTTGTCACCACAGCTCGTATCAATTCCCTCATGGGGCACCGAACCATAGTTCAGTATTCGTCCCGAAGGACCACGATCCAGAGGTCACAATATAAACTGTTCATATGTGCCTTTAAACATATGTAAACTGTTCATATGTGCCTTTAAACATATACAAATTGTTCATATGTGCCTTTAAACATATGTAAACTGTTAATATGTGCCTTTAAACATATGTAAACTGTTCATATGTGCCTTTAAACATATGTAAACTGTTCATATGTGCCTTTAAACATATGTAAATTGTTCATATGTACCTTTAAACATATATAAACCCTCGACTCTTGGCATGCCAACTACACCTATAGTTCTCATATCGTATACTATGGGCATTATTCTTATACATTTCATATCACTTGTTCTTTCTCTTCTGTCACATACCACATGTATATGTAATTATATATTTCATATCATATCACATGTATCACAAGTGCATACATTAACGTAGATCATGTAGCTCATATCACTTAATTCATATCATGTTCTCATATCACATATCATATCACCATAATTATCATGTATGCATGTTCACAATCATTGTATTATAAAAATCAACATAAGGATTAGACTTATCACAAGTCTTATTCCATTATACTATACATATAGTATGCACTTACCTTAGCTTTGCTTTGATTCGATTCTAATCCTTCAGTTGATTCAGAACAGGATCACGTTCTATATCTACATAATCATACATAGATCTATATCAGTATCATAACTAATATACCCTAATGGTTCACTCTTTAGACCAAGAGAAAAGTCAATTTCATCTTTTAATGAAGGTATGCATCGATGCACTACTGATGCATCGGTGCATAAAAGGTATTCGATGTAATATTATTGATGGGATGCATCGATGCACTCCTTATGCATCGATGCACCAATTGCATTCGATGTTTCATTATTAATGGGATGCATCGATGCACTACTTATGCATCGATGCATGAATTGCATTCGATGTATTTATTTTAAAAGAGTGCATCGATGCACTACCAATGCATCGGTGCACATTCAAACAATTTCTGGGTTTTAACCTTGATGCATCGATGCACTATGAATGTGCATCGATGCACTCTTCCCAGAACCTCTTTCTGAACCCGAAAATCCATTCATTTTGGATTAAATCCTTCATGTTTAATCCCCTCTTTCACTCTTAACTCTAGTACACATCCTCAAACCAATTTATATTCATTTATTTCATCTTAAACCTCAAAATCCTATCTTCCATATGTAATTCAATACTTACATCAATTTTGCAACATGTTTCAAATCCAATTCTATTACTTCATATCTCTTACTTAGATTGATAACAAGTCAAATCCAACTTTCAATTCTTGTTATGAACTCTATTCCAATATTTCATTCAAGAACCTCTAATCTTTAATCTTCTCTATCTCATTTATCTTTTGATCTTAAGATAACTTAAGCTTTCCTTAAGCTTAGTTATCATCTAATGATCAAAACCCAATCTTAAACTTAACAAATAATTAACTAAGTAGAAGACTCACCTTTGAGCTTGGAGATACGGGAGGAGAGGAAGAAGAAGGAGAAGAAGTTCTGGAGAAATATCTCCCTACATGCTTATCTCTTAATAAAGAGATAAGATAATTATCTTTTAGATAAAAAGACCATTTTACCCATTAATTCATTCAATAATTACTAAAACTTTTAGGATTTATCTCCATATAAATCATTAAACTAATCCATTCTTCTATTTTAACCACTAAATTCTGAAACTTTATCATTTAGTCACTAACCCATAGTTTGGGATGTTACAATTTGTCTATGACTCAAATCCTCTTCCTCCTCCCATTTATATAAATAAAATTAAAGTTTAAATTTTAACACATGTGATTCATTATAATTTCTTAAACTATATATATATATAAAAGAGAGAAATCAGATGAACTTTCATTTCCTTGGAAGATTTTATAGGAGATAAAATTATCTCTTAATTTAAGGGATATAAATACTTAGATTAAATAGATAATATAGATAATGTTTTATTTGAATTCGAATATCTAAGATAAAATAAAAATAGAGATCTTGATAAGGTGAAATTCAATGTAAGTCGTCGATGTAGTTTGATCTAAACCGTTAAATATTGAGGGGATCAACTATAAATAAATACATCCTCACCTCGTTTATAATCATTTCATTCTTTCTTAAGTAAAATTTCAAGCATTTACTCTTAGCTTTTTCTCTCTATTACTTTGTTTCTTAAGCTTCTATGCTTATTCTCTTTGTTCTTAGCCTTTGTGCTTTGTTGCCTCTTGTGGTGGCTTAGAAAGCCCCGATAGTGTTTACACTTTTGCAATGTGTTCAACTTTGGCGGCTTATTTAGCCTCATTGATGTTTAACTTTCATATCTTTGTCTAACCCTAGTGGGTATGTTCATCGCTTGGTGAACTTGAGTTCTCACAAGGGCGTGGTTGAAATTGACCCTTTTGATTAAGAAAATGTCTAAATGTCACACGAAACAACTAACAGCAGCCTAGTCATGTGACACTATTATTTTATTTAATTTTATCATTTTAAGCCTAATAGTTCTATCATATTATCCATATATTACTTGATTCAAGACTGATTTTTTTAATAAAAAATATAACAACTAAAATTAACCAAATTATAGTACAATAATTAATGCAACAATTTATATACATTAAAGAATTAATAATAAAATTTACTTTTTTATAATATACAATTTGTTGGGAAAGTAAAAGTTGGTAGATAGATATGCAAGTTGCATATCTAATTGATTAAACTAGTAACAATGTGACATGAATAACATTTTGAATTGATATACCTAATACAACATTAATGTTTATAACTTTTAAATTAACTGCACATCTTTCATTTAATTTGTTTTTCTTTGTTAACCACGTCTTGGCCTCGTGGGATTGTTGGGATTTCATGTTTTTTTTTAAGATGAAATGTAAAAGACAATAGAAAAACATAGTCCACGGATAAAATGAAAATTCGAGTTATAATATAGTGAATGCCAAAAAGATGGCAATTCTTACTATTATACTATTTCAATTAGAAAAATGGAAAGAGAAAAACCTAATATTTCAAAAAAAATTGTTCGAGAAATAAATACTATATTTTTAAAATTATTGCTGATATCAATATATAAACATCATTTTAGTATTTTTATTTACCATTCAATATTTATAATTTAGTTTTGGAAGCGCCATCCCATCTCAATTCTCAACTTAGAAACAGCGACATCACCCCTTTCGCCCCAAATTTCTTCTCTTAAAACCCATGTTTTCCCCCTCACAGAATAGATCTAATATCCCAACTAAGTACTGATTATACTGTTTGAGAGGAAAACGGAATAGATCTATACAATATATATTTCTAAAGAATTCCGTTGGTCAGATACTTAACGGGAAAGGAAAACAGATGACTTCATTTTGTTCAGATCCGATCCATGGAACGCACCCGGAACCAATCGATCACTTCGACCGTCTCCCCGACTCTCTTCTCCTTTTAGTCTTCAACATGATCGGCGACGTTAAAGCACTCGGCCGCTGCTGTCTCGTCTCGCGTCGTTTCCACGCCCTCGTCCCTCAAGTTGAAAACGTCGTCGTTCGTGTCGATTGCGTCGTCTCCGACGACGATACCTGCGCATCTTCCTCCGTCAAATCACGTGCCTCCGGTCCCTTTACCTACCTCTTCCGTCTCGTTTTCGGTGGCATTGTGAAGCCCCTCCAAGCTTTGGGTCAATTCCTCGGCCCCGAACGCCACTCTCTCTACCAAACGCTTACCACCTCTTCCTCTTTATCTGTCGGTCTCAGTGGTGGTGATGATGGAGAAATGGACCAAGGTGGGGTTACCCATCATTCTCCGACGCAAGTGCTTAGAAATTTCAACGAGCTTCGTTTCCTCCGAATTGAATTACCCGGCGGCGAATTAGGGATCGACGACGGTGTTCTGCTGAAATGGAGAGCCGAATTCGGATCAACACTTGATAACTGCGTCCTTCTCGGAGCTGCTTCTGTTTTAAACAATGTGCATTTGCAAGTATCGGAGCATGGGAACTTTGGATTTAGCATCAGTAATAACGTCAACAACGGCGATGATAACGGGAGTATCCCCGAGTCATTTTATACCAACGGAGGCTTGAAATTAAGGGTTGTTTGGACTATTAGCTCGTTAATCGCAGCATCAGCAAGACATTATTTGCTTCAATCTATTATTGCAGAGCATAAGACGCTGGATAACTTGCTTTTAACCGATGCGGATGGGCAAGGGGTGCTTTGTATGAACGGTGATCAGCTTGAGGAGTTGAGAGTGAAGCCATTATCGGCTTCTTCTGCTTCAAAAAGGACGCTGGTGCCCGCCTTGAATATGAGGCTTTGGTATGCTCCTCATTTGGAATTGCGCGATGGGATCGTTTTAAAAGGTGCTACTTTGGTCGCTATTAGGCCTACTGAACAATCTCCTTCGAAAAAAGAGATTTCTGATGCTTCTTGGTTATCAACTGCTTTTGAAGAGCCTTATCGGACTGCAGCTAAGATGCTGGTTAAGAGAAGGACTTACTGTCTGGAGATGAACTCTTTCTGATGTCCGCTGCTTCCTGTTCTGTGCTGGTAAAAATTTATTTTTTTGTTGGATTCACTGGAAGATGTTGATTAATTTGCTATAAAACAATTTGATGTTCGAATTGTTCATGTCCGTATGAGAATCGTTTTATATGTTATACCATTTTTAATTTTAAGGTGTTGAGCAAAGAAACTGCTCTTGATGTCTTTTGGTGATGGGTATGAATGATCTGGAATTACCTTCTTGATTGATCATTTTTTATTTGAGTTGCGACTTGCGAGCAACCTTGTGTGAAACTCGTTAGCAAAGAAACATCACGGAGTGCATGTGGGGTATCAAAATTTGCATGTTCTGCGTTGTTCATTCTGTTTTTGGGTTTGGGTATGCTTGCATCACCTTTTTATTTATTATCTCTTATGAATTTGAAATCCATTTGGCATATTTCAGGGAAAGCTTCACCAACGGTCTTGGAGGGGGGGGGGGGTAGAGGTGATAGCATGCTTTTGGCAAGCTGATGATAAGACTACAATTTTGTTAGGAATGCCAGTGACAGGCGTCCCTGCTTATTGATAATGCACTGCAAGCGTTTGAGCTTTGACTGGTAACCGAAATGCATCTGCTGGTTGTTTTCATTTTCAGGCATATGCTTGTAAGAGTGCACAGCTGCAACTATATTGATGTTGTAAGAGCTTTCAGTTTGTAGTCTTTGATTCTTTTATCAATAATACCTCTATATGTGAATATTGTAGTTATGAAGATGGCATGCTTTATGTTATATACATGTGAAGTTTATCAATAAAATGTAGTTTGCACATAGCTTTGAAAGTTTCTTCTATAAATTGACTGTAGGTTTATCTTTACAAATTCCTTGTTCTGTTTGTTGAACCAGATTTCTTATGCCCGGTAGCGGCCAGACTCAGAATTCATAGTTAGTTGCTGGGTTTAATATTGCATTAGCTCTACTTCTTACACAAATCCAATGAAGTACTTTTTTAAAAAAAGAAAGAAAAAAGAACAAGTGTAGAAGATGTACTATATGTTTGTCCAACGACCAGACTATGCTTTGTGGTTGTTTCTGTGTTGTTTTCTGAAGCTTAGTTTGCTAATTTAACTTATCGCACCATGATCTATGGTGATATCATCTCTAGTACTCTATTTTCTCCAATCATTCTATGTCTATAGTTAGATTTTAGAAGCAGCAAATGAGCACAGATGAAGTCCTCTGTCGGAATTTTATGTTTTGGATGTGCCTGAACTGACAAATTTACCCAGAAAACAAGATGATTTTTTCATCGAAGGATGGTCATGTGAGATTTTAGTTTTCCATTTCTGGTTTCCATTTTCCACCTATTAGCTTATATCTTTGAACTAATCCATCAGGATAATATAATATGTTGAGAGTGAGTACTCTTCAACATTTTCCTTATCATACACGAGAGAAAGAAAGATACATCATGAATAAATATTTATATATTGCATAATGTTGGATAGGATAGTTTTTATGTGGCATTTAGCAGTAAAGTGTAAAGCTGTATCCAAATTATGAGTTGCCGTTCACAACCTGTTTTTATGATTTTGATTGATATCCCATTTCAATTGTGTAGAGTTTCCCCCCTTTTTTTAGGGTTCAACAATTATTAAACAGCTGTTTTTGTTTCTTACTTAATCTGTTCATCACATGAGGGTTTAGATATATAGCTTGCAGTACACGTGAATGAAGTATGGATTGTTGCAATCAGGGAGAAAACTCAAATTTCATTTTTATATAAGAGAATTGATGAAGAGATTATGTCTGTCTTTAGTGTATATGTATAGACCTAATCGGGTGGAATTTAAAATACGAGTCGAGGAGCAGCCCCGCATGCTTGTGTTTAAGCCGGCAACGCTTGTGATTTGTAAAGCAGGTACGGTGGTGGAAAACGGAAATCCATAATTAAAATCGCACTAAAACAAAAACAACTCATTCACGTATTTAATCCAATGTCCATTTTGTCCCCACACACAACACTATCGACTTTGTAGTTCCAACCCTTAACACTGAGGGATGAATTTTGTTCCTTATTAGGTTAAATAACAAATTTATTACTTTCATTTTTTAATTACAAGTACAATCTATAACAATAATTACAATACATATTTGAATTGATTATAATAAAAAAATCAATCGGTTTAAAGTTTAAAATTTATACTAATCTAATGATAATTTATATATGCCTTATATAAGATAAGAATTAATCAATAGTAATCGGTTAAAAGCTCTCATAGGCATAATTTAAATGATTTTTTAGGGGGGGAATGTACTTTTATTATTGTATTAATTTAAATTATTATAATGTTTAAGAAATTATCACAATTTATTACTTTGGATGTCAAAATACAATTTTACTGTATCATATGGAATTAAAATGTTATAAAATTAAAGGGTCCAAAACACAAATTATCAATTTTAAGAGACCAATTACCTTGGTTGTCCCTGCTCCCAAATTAGCACAAGATAATCTCACCAAGGTCCAATGCATATATTAAATAATTAACTAAATAATGAAGCTTGAAAACAATATGCGGAATCCGTTAACGCATGCCTAAGATCGATTGGCTTACAATTCAAAGGCAAAAACTCAGCATGCAAAATTTACAGGCATAGATAAATTATATCCCAATACCCCAAAGCCAGCAGAGCAGAATCATGGCTTCAAAATGGATAAAACCAGAAACAGTAACAATTATAAAGGTATCCCATCACCCAATGCAGGGGAAGGAATGCAGGGGAAGGAAATGCATACACTCACTGCTTCCTTCTTCTCTTTTCTACATCCAAAAAATTTGAAGCTTAAATTAGCACTTGTGCTTCAAACAGGAAACATAAAACAACTGCAATTTTTTTTTTTTTTTTGCACAACAGCGAGCAATGCTGGAAAGCTGAAATAAGATGGTTACATTTTGGAATTCTTCAAGAATTAACACTAACAAGTTTCACAACAAGTTTTTCCATTTTCCCAAGAATTTTAGCTTTGCCTGAACAAGCCAAAACAGTAAATTCTGAGGGTGAAATCTAGAGCCATAGTCATTGCAGTACGCATACTATCATCAAGAAAAGTAGAAACATATTTGCTGAAAATCCAGTTAGATTTTAAGGCCCTACAACTGCCTAAAATATTGTTCAAAGCTACAAAACACAACACCAAAAGGGAATCTATGGTCTTCTATTTCAAGATGCAACATCACTTCTTTTCTTTCTCCTTACAGAAAATAGCCGATCACAAGCTCAGCTTAAATCATCATTATTTAAAAAATAAAAAATAAACCCTACCTAGAACTCTATGTTGCGAAAGCTCTCCTTCTTGATCAAGGAAATTCTTAAACAAAGAGGCAAACGGTGGCACCAATTTAAAGAATTCATAAGCATACCTTTTTTATAAGTCGCAATTAATATTTTAAAATAAAAAACTTACTTTTATTTTTACTTTTTTCAAAACCCTTTTATCCCACTATTGTTTACTTGCGTAGCTATTTTATGGCATCCATTATAAACAGGAGTACACCAACAACTCCAAGGATGGTTGGACGTTTATTGTCAAATGATTAAAAATATTTAAAACAAATATTAATTTATAATCAATTTAACTTAATAAAAAAATTATGAGAACTGTGGGTGTGCCGCAGAAATAAGCAGCAGTAGTTAAACTATCTTAAGTTTCATTCCATCGCCATCCTCATTTCTGTTTTCCATAAACCTAATATTAGTACGGATAATATTTTACATTTTATTCCTACAATTTACACTTAAATCTTTAATGATATTTAAAAAAAAAGTTTGCAGATAATTGATAATAGATTTAGTCTCGAAAATTTAAAAATAAATATGATCCAACACAATTATATTTAATTATTTTAAGCTTTTCATATATCTAAAAGATTGAATCTCGTATGAACATATATATCCTATACAAATATTAGTCAGATTAAATAAAAATAACTTGTAAAACTTAAATTTCCATGTGAATAATCACTGCAATTTACCTTTCACAGTTTCCGGTTTCTTTGGCAATTGTGTATGTGGTGAATTCCCTAAGTTCTACAATAAGCCTATTAGAAAAGGTTCTTTGTTACTGAGATCTTTTCTAATATGAAACTTATGACTGTTGTCACATGTTAGTTATAATATTATGAAAGTTTGGTAATTAGTTCTTATCATTGATTTTTTGTCATTATTGATTTTGATTTGATGTTTTTTGATACATCATACAAATTTAATTATACCTTAGATTGAATAATATATATATATATTGGAGGTCAAATGAATCAAATTATCATTTATTTTTTATTTTTTAAGCTCATTTCTTTAATTATTTTTCTCTATATTTTAGCAATTTTCACTGTAAGAACAGTGACAACTCATTTTTAATAATATATAAATATATTAAAACCTGGCCTTATCCTTGCAAAACCGAGAAAAAAACACTTACCTTGGAACTAACCTTTGGTCTTGAAGTTTGATAGCTCGAGGCCTTATGTGCATGGCGATTTCCTCTCTTTTTTCAAATCTACTCTACTGTTTATCATGTAGAAACTTCAACTAATAAAAAAACCTGACATTCTAGCCGATCCATTGCCATGCGGTGCAGTTAAGGTTAACAAAGTCACACCTTATTTGAAATTTATAAACTTTAAGTGTTCTAATTCAGTGCCCAGTAAGGCCTGGCCACCATGAAACTAACACCTGGCATAGGTTCATATATGTCAGGGAGAAGGGAACCAGGAAGAAGAGAACAGACGAGGAGACAACCAGCCGATCCTTGGTCACAACAACCTATGCAGGAATCGTGACAAAACACGAATATAATACTGTCCCCAATGCCAGATTTCTTTTCAGAAACCAAAAAAATTGATTGGTTCATGGTACTATGCAAGAAAAAAATTAAATTAAAAATATATAGTTAAACAGGCACAAAAATATTGAAGCTAATTAGGAAAACTAAAGCAAGGAAGATAGATTTGAATGTCAAATACTACTACTAATCGTAAAGAACTTCAATTAAATGAAAGTGTTGTCTGTTGAATGTTGAGTTTACCAGGGAAAATATGGGGCAAGAGGGAACGTTTCCGGTAAACTGTTTAGTTCTTTCCTTTTCCTTTCTGATCTGAGCTCCTGCTTCCCTCCCCGTAGCAGAGCTGCAAGCGGCCGTCTAGTCCAGCTGGGAACTGGTCGTGGTTATGGTTCTCCACCGGTGGTGTGCCAGTGTGGAAGGATGGTGATCCGTCTATGGAAGAATACCTCTGGAGGTGATGAGGGAAAAAGGAAGGAAAATTGGACTGAAGGCCCCCCCTATTGTAACCAGCAAGGCCAGAAGAGATTGTGAAGTTGAGGTTGTAGTCACCCCCTGGCACCGCTTGTGTTTTTGCCACCGGGATCAGATGATCAGTATTGGGAACAAACGAAAAATGCTGCAACTCTTGATGGTTTTCACCCGACACAGTGAATGGTGGTATTAATAGTTGTTGGGGCAAAGGGTTTCCTAGTTGGATTTGTCCAGGAAAACCTACCGAATTGTTTCTTGAAGAAGAAGAAGGTCCGAGGAGCCCCGTTGTGAAGTGATCCATTTGAGTGACAGGCCACAGCCTGGGGTATTGATGAGCTGAAGCTGCAGGACTAGTGCCATTGTTGCTGACACTGACAGTACCGCAGGTGAGTAACTCGGTGAAGGAAGAGTTTTGAGAAATGGGGTTCACATTTTGTTGATGAGGAATGGGTGACTTTTGCTCTTTCTCCTTTTCTTTTGCTGCTCTTTCCTTTGCTCGTTCCCGGGCCTTTACACGGTTCACGCGGATCTCGGACCTCGGAAGGGATAAAGCCGAGTTCGTACTCGTCTCAGACGAGCTACTGCAAGCTGATTTGGACAAAGAAAGTTGCTGTTGACTTTGGTTTTGTTGGTAGTTATTTGGTTCACCATTTAACTCGACATCAGCCGAGTCAAATCCTTGTTCAGTTCCCACACTTGCTCTTTTCTCATCACTTAATTGCTTTGGGGTATCAGGAAATGAAGTGTTAAGTGAAGGAAGCTCCAAGATTGCATCAGCAGCTTCTTTAATTAGCCACTCTATTGCATTACTAGGCTGATCATACCCCAACCGATCTTGTAGATCATAGAACTGTATAGCTGTGGTCACAGATAACCTCACCCTCCTGTCTCTTAACCCTTTTGAAGTCCAAACCTTACTGTGCCGATCTTTGCCACCCGAGGCTCGAGAAACCCTAATAATTCTCGATGAATGGTGCCAACCTCGAAGCCTGTTAACATCGGCTAGACCATCAACTCCACCGCCATTTGCACTAGCCCTTTTGATGAGCGCTCTATCTTCTTTATCATCAGGGTATTTGTCACCGCCTTTCTGAACTATCTTGCTTGACTCACTTCTCCCACCATTACCAATTCTTGACAACTTAGAAGCTTGTGTCTGAATCTCATCTACCTCCATTCCACTTTCATTCCTTTCTCACAAACCCCCTCTTACCTTTTCTTTTATTGTTTGTTTCACTCGTAAAGAGAGAGAAAATCTGGGATTTTGGAGAAATGTTAGAGAAAGTGAACTAGGAGTTTAAGCGACCATACGAAGGTGGGGCTGAAATGTCCCACGCATTGATGACGATTACACAGACAGTACTTCAGCTCTATGTATAGTGATAAAAGGCCTTTCTTTACTCTTCGATATATCACGGTCCAAGTCAGGAGGGGCTAGCCTTCCCCCCTTCTCGTTTAAACTTTTTGCAGCTTCAAAAGCATATCCTGAAAAATGGCACCCACAATCTGCAAGAAAAAGAAACGAAAAGTTATGAATTTTAGATAAAAGGTAAAATAATTAATCGATCTTCAGAATATGCATTTCACAAACTCATTGGCCATTTCACACACGCTAGCTGAAGTCTAGAGGCCTGAAACCTTGAGCTGAGAGGTATATGAATCTGACATTTTGTTGTTTATACGTACTTAAGTAACCAAAAGAGAAAAACAAAACCCAAAGTCCTTTTTTTTTCCTTTCAAAAAACAATAAATCCCTTTAACAAAAGTTGAAACAGAAAGCTCTCCTTGCCGCTACAATATAACCTTGAATCTGAGAAAGAAACCCTCTTTTTGTGCTTCACAATTAAGCTAAAGGAAAGCAATAATTGCTTGCTGTATGTTAGATGCCGATCTGAAGCCAGCCCTCCCCCCTCCTTTCTCTTCCTTGAATTATTTAAAAACCTTTTCTTTTTTGCAGCTGAACCTAAAAATGGCAGACACCAACACCAGAAGCAATGTTTATCCTAATAAAAGTACTATTAAATGACACTCCCCATTAATAAATCAGCTGTTTCTCAAATTACCAACAAGTTCAGAGCTGTTTCTGGAGTTACCAACAAAGGATAAAAACTCTCTTTTTTTCAAAAAGCCAAAGAGGAAAAAAAAAAAGGTTCTCGTAATCGTCTTTCGGTTAGGTTTTGAAATTGGGCTTTGACTTGAAAAATGTGGATTGGAGTCGTCACCGATCATTTTAAAACGAATTTAAGTGAGTCGGACACCATCTTACCTGATCTGCGTTTTTACGAGAAATGTGTCGGATTCGGGAGTCGGTTACGGTCAAGGAAGGATTAGCACCCTTGAACCTCCCTTTCGGTACCAATTAATTTACCGGTTGTCTTAGTTGCGAAAATTCAAAATTAAAATTAAAATTTAACAGACCCGATTCAAATTACTTACAATTGATTGATTTGAATACCCTTAAAAGATAAAAAAACGTTTAACTAATAGCGGAGTATAAAATCGAATTAGGATAGCAAGTGTGCAAACGTGAGAATAATAAATAAAACAAGAAAAAATGAAAAATAACAAAACACGTAAAAATAATAAAAATAAATAAAAATAAACAAAATGAATAAAATATTAAAAAAATAAAGATACAGATAAAGGAAAAATATTAATGGAGTAAAAAAATAAAAAAAGTAAAATAAATTAAAAAAGAATAAAAATAATGTATACATAAAAAATAGTATTTACTAAAACAAATAAAAATAATAAATGTATAATACTAAGTAAAACAAATAAAAAATAAAGATATACATGATATTAAAAAAATAGAAAAAATTAAAATAAAGTAAAAATATAATATATATAAATAAATAAAAACAAAAAATAAAATATTAAGAAAATATATATATATAAACATAAAAAATATAATATTATGAAAAAATATATATGCATAGTAAATAGAGAAAAATTAATATATATATATATATATATATATATATATATAATGATATAAGATATATATAATAATATAATATAAATAAAAAAAAGAATATAGTAAATAAATAAAAAATATAATTAAAAGTATATATATAGGGGACGAAATTAATATAAAAGTAAAATTAAAAGGTAAATTTCAAGGTAAATTAAAGATTAAGATTTACTTAGGGAGAATATTAAATACTTTAAAAAATGAACATGCCTCGGGAGTAGATCTAGCGAGAGTAGATCTAGGTTCGAAACTTCGAAATCTCACCCCTTTTTGGTCATCGGCGCAACTCACGCTTTGAGTTATTCAAACCAAATCTCAAGAAAAATAACATACACATACGAGAAATGAACGAATCAATGTAAAAAAGATGTTACCTTTTATTTCATTTTCATATCGTTTACAATAGCTTTGCCTTTGTATTTTTTCGTGTTTTCCTCTATATCTTGTATGTAAATCATTGTGTTACAAATTAGAAGGATTACATGTATTTATAGTGAAAAAAAACTAACTATTTTTAGAATTCTATTAACAATAGAATCCTAATGCAACTAGACTCCTTACTCGGTTGTTGTACGTTTGTTAATGTGGTTGTTGCTTTAAAAGATATGATGGTGGAAGAGTCTTCTTAGGAGATGAACTCTTGTTAATTCTATCTTTTAAGAAAATTGATGTCTACAAAATTATGTTCACTTTGAACAACGTTGGTTGTTGTTAGAGGAGTCGAGTTCTCAGACAACTCGTTTTGATTATTGCCCCCCCCCCCCCTTCTCTGTTGGTTGTTGTTAGAGGAGTCGAGTTCTCAGACAACTCGTTTTGATTATTGCCCCCCCCCCCTTCTCTCTCTTGTTTTGGTTTCCCTTCACTGATTGAAGTGAAGAATGATGTTTTATATAATCCAAAGCTACACAACAGATCTGCAAGTCTTCCACTGATGCTTTGAATAAATTAGCTTCACTTGTAAACAGATCGGTTACCTGCACCAACAAAAACAAATAAGAGCTCCTGAGATATTGGATTCTCAATAAATGTGACTGCTGTATGAATTCCCATCTCGAATTAAATCCTGGAACCTTTTTATATCTGTATTTTTCAGCTCATTTAACGGATGAGCACTTTAGATCAGCTCTCTTAAATCCCAAAACAAGCTAGAAGAGGTTTCATTTTACACCATGGGAAAACAAGCTTTACAGTTTACAAAACCAAGCTTTCTTCTTCTTTTTCCTTAAAAACAAGCAACCTAAAGGGGATTTAAACACCCAAAGAAACAAGATTACTGTTAACTACATAGATAAAGCGACAGGAACAAACAATGAACCTTGAAGGTTGCCAGCAGATTTTTCCTTGGTCATATCTCCCATTTAGCTCCCTAGAAAGTAATGAACCAAAGAAAAGTATCAATTAGTAAGCAAAAGCTAATTAATTAATTCACTTGAATGAATCTTCATACCATAAAAAGGATTTATTACATCAAAGAATAACTTACAGCAAAGCTAGGGTTGAGATGTTTTGTTAGACAAAAATTGGAACATGAAAATTCCAAGGAAATGGGAAGTGGTAAGTAAAGAAGGGGAGGAGATACTAGGAAGTCGAGGGTGTTACCGTTGTGAATCTGAATTATCTGAGAGGTTTTAAGTGAAGACATCGGGAAATGAGACACTCCGCGCCGTTTCAAATCCAATCTTTTTACATGTCGTCCCCTTACTCCCTCCTACATTTACTTCTTTTCCATTCCCTTTAATTAAATTATTTTCCATTAAATTTCTTAAAAATACTTCCATTACTAGGAATACGAGTGGCATGTACAATGCCAATGGCACTCAATAAAAAGAAAGTAGTCAAAGTACCATTAAAAGATTATTTTTTATAATTATCAGTAGACATAAATCATTATTAATAGATATATGTATATATCATATTTTAATAAAATAATGTTGATTTTTTAATTCAAGTTTTTAATCTAATTTATAATTAAGTTTATTATGAGCATGTAAAATTAAATATCTATGTTCTGTAGCAACTAACTAGCATAAATTTTATTACATTTAAAATCATGAAATATTATATATGATGGATTCATATTTGACAACTTAACCAAAAATAAAATGATAAAATATTTAACGTAACTTTGAATTTGATCTTTAGACATTCATATTCCTTCATCTGTTATATATATATATATATATATATATATATATATATATATATATATATATATATATATATATACTAAATTAAATAATGCCACCTCATTTAAATCTTACAAAATCTGTTGCGGAAGACGGCTATCGGATAGAGCAAAATCGCAACTGATAATTTGAGAAAATAAAAATGAAGATAAAAAGAGACACAAAATTTACGTGGAAAACCCCTAAATAAAATAGGGTAAAAATCACGGGCAACGGTAGAAGAATTTCACTATGATAAAATAGGAATTACAACTTCTCTCGATCTACAAATGAGAAAACAATGATAATTCTCTCTTGATAAAAATGAGAAAACAACTCTCAAGAAACTCTCTAAATTCTCTCTAGTATTGGAAGAAAGCTAGAATGTTTTGGGATAGTTTTGAAGCTAAATAAGCTAGAGTATTTATAGTTGAAACTTAAGGACTAATTTGTAAATACCCTAAATTTTAGTGACTAAAGTTTGTAATTTGCCCTTACCAATTTCAACCAAAGTTGCAGCCAACTTTGAATTTAATTAGCCGCCGGCTGCCACCCCATTAATGCTTCCAATTTGTTGTTTTGACTTTCAACAATCTCTCACTTGAAGATTTGATTGGAACAATCATATCTTCACACCATTCTTTCTACCTTGTACCTTCATGTTGCTTACGTTTCTGACAAGCCACAAAAGGATCGACACCAGGTAAATTTATCAGCGTTGATTGTCTTCGTCATGAAATCTGCTATGTTGTCTTTGGTATGGATCTTCTGCATACCTACTGTCCCTTCTTCCACCTTTTCACGAATGAAATGGTACTGAACTCGTATGTGTTTTGTCCTTGAATGAAATGCTGGATTCCTTGCTAGATGCAAGGCGCTTTGACTGTCACAAAACAGAGAGACATACTCTTGATTGTGCCCAAGCTCCTCCAATAGCATCTTCAACCAAATTGCTTCTTTACTGGCTTGTGTAGCTGCTACATATTCTGCCTCTGTTGTGGATGTAGCCACAATTGACTGTAATTTTGAAACCCAGCTTACAGCTCCACCAGCAACTTCGAATACATATCCTATAGTAGATTTGCTTTTATCCAAATCCCCTGCATAGTCAGAATCTACATATCTATTGATTAGTAAGTTTGATCCTCCATAACATAATGCAACATTTGAGGTCCCTTTGATGTATCTCAGGGTCCTCTTTACTGTATTCCAATGCTCTTTGCCTGGATTCGCCATGTATCGACTAACCACTCCCACTGCTTGTGCAATGTCTGGTCTTGTGCATATCATAGCGAACATTAAACTTCCCACTGCTGATGCATACGGTACTCGAGGCATCTCCATCCTCTCTTCTTCACTGCTAGGACTCATACTGGAGGATAATTTGAAGTTAATAGGAAGAGGGGTAGAAATTGGCTTACAATCTTGCATGCTAAATCGTGACAAGATTTTCTTCAAGTAATTCTTTTGTGAAAGCCAAATCTTCCTATTACTTCTGTCTCGGTGAATTTGCATCCCTAGAATCTTGTTTGCTGATCCCAAGTCCTTCATTTCAAATTCCCTAGCCAGTTGTGCCTTCAATTCTTCAATATGATCTTTGTTGGGTCCTGCAACCAACATGCCATCCACATACAACAGCAATATAACAAAATCGTTATCACCAGACCTCTTGAAATAAGCACAAGGGTCTGCATTAAGTCTGTTGTATCCAATGCACATAATGAAGGAATCAAATCTCTTATACCAACACCTCGGTGCCTGCTTTAGACCGTACAGAGATTTGTTCAACCTGCAAACCAAGTTCTTCTTTTCGTCTTCTTCAAAACCTTCAGGTTTGAGCATATAAATCTCTTCTTCAAGATTTCCATGAAGAAAAGTTGTTTTAACATCTAGTTGCTCTAGATGTAAGTTCAATGTAGCACACATTGCCAAAACTATTCGAACTGTTGTTAGTCGAACCACAGGAGAAAATATTTCATTGAAATCAATACCTTCTTTTTGAGCATATCATTTGACCACCAGTCTTGTACGATACCTCTCAACTTGATCGTCACCATTTCGCTTGATTTTGAATACCCATTTGTTACCAATTGGCTTCATTCCTTGTGGTAGTGGCACAAGGTCCCATGTATTATTTTTATGAAGGGCTTCAATTTCTTCTTGCATCGCCATCATCCACAGTGAAGCATCTGAGCTGTTTATTGCCTCCTGGTATGTTGATGGCTCACCGTCCTCTGTTAAAAGGCAGTATGCAATATTACCTTCTATAACATAATCTGAGTGCCAATTGGGACATCTTCTCACACGATCTGATTGATGAGTTATTGGAGCTTCAGAACTCTCTGGTTCTTGTTCATCATGTGCTGGTTCTGCTTCAGAAGAATCTCCTTCTTCAAACTCTTTTTCCACATGTATCTGAGTAGTCTCTGACTTTTCAGCGCTATCATCATCTTCTTTTCTTTGTAGTTTATCTTCTACAAAGATAACATCTCTACTAATGATCACTTTGCGGGCAGTGGGATCCCACAAGCGATACCCCTTTACTCCATCAGCATACCCCAAGAATTTGCATTTCCTGGATTTTGGATCCAACTTTGAAATTTCTTGGGAGTTGTACATCACGTACACTATACTTCCAAATATATGGAGGTTTGAATAATCAACTGGTTTACCAGTCCACATCTCCATTGGTGTCTTCAGCTCTATTGCAGTTGATGGAGCTCGATTCACCAAATAACAGGCGGTATTGACTGCTTCTGCCCAGAATGATTTTTCTAGGCCTGCGTCCCTCAACATTGCTCTTGTTCTTTCTAACAAGGTTCTGTTCATCCGCTCTGCCACTCCATTTTGTTGAGGAGTGTTTGCCACTGTGAACTGTCTTTTGATGCCTTCTTTCTTGCAAAAGTCATCAAATTCTTCGCTTGTGTATTCTCCTCCATTATTTGTTCTAAAACACTTGATCTTATTTCCAGAATCAAGTTCCACCCGCGCTTTGAAGTTTTTGAAAGTTGAAAACACGTCTAACTTCTTCTTAATAGGGTGCACCCAACATCTCCTGGAGTAGTCATCAATAAATGAGACAAAGTATTTTGCTCCACATAGGGACGTTACTGGTGTTTGCCATACATTAGAGTGAACCAATTCTAGAACACTTTTGCCTCTAGAATTTGATGTATTGAATTTCAACCGGTGCTGCTTACTTGTTATGCAATGCTCACACAAAGGAAGTGATACCTTTGTTAAGCCTGGAAGTAGCTTTTGCTCTACAAGGACTTTCATTCCTTGTTCTGATATGTGTCCAAGTTTCTGATGCCATAGCATTGCCGAATCTGAACTACATGAGGCAACAGAGGCTTCTGATTCTACCAAAGTCTCTCCCTTCAGCATGTACAAGTTTGCAGCTATTTTTTCACCTTTCAGTACCACAAGCGCTCCACGGAACACTTTCATGATTCATTTCCGTGTTTCAATCTTGCTTGCATTATTATCCAACAATCCGTAGGATAATAAATTTTTCTTCAGGCCTTTCACGTGCCGTACATCTCAAACAACTTTAATTGTTCCGTCATACATCTTCAATTTGATAGTTCCCACGCCAACGATCTCTAAGGCATGATCATTGCAACTATAAACAGATCCTCCTGAGACAGGTTCATAATGATGGAACCATTCTCTTCTTGAGGTCATGTGATATGTTGCTCCCGAATCAATGAGCCATATATATGCAAATCGTTTTCTTCCTTCCACGGTGGTTGACGCTTCACATCATAGAGCATCTCCATCATCTGAAGTGTTTGCGGTATTGCCTTGTGGATTGGAGTTTTTATTTAGACTCCAACAATCCTTCTTCAAGTGACCCTTCTTTCCACAGTTGTAACACTTTAAATTCTTCTTGCTTCTCGACTTCGATCTACCATGTTTGTGACTGCTGCTTTGGCCACGTTCTGTTAATCTCCCTCTCATCGTTGTCATCATTGTCAACGCTTCTGCTTGTTGCATATTTACTTGTCTGTCTTCCTTGTTCTTGCGCCGATTTTCTTCTTGTAGAACAGCAGCTGCAACATCATCGAAGACTAGACTTACTGTTTGTCAAGTTGATGATGAGTTGATCATATGAATCTGGTAGACTTTGAAGTAGAAGTTCTGCACGTTCTTGTTCTCCTATTTTATAGCTTAAGGATGTAAGCTGAGAAAATAAAGTGTTCAACGTATTTAAGTGCTCTGTCACTGAAGTAGAATCTGGCATACGGAGAGTGTACAATTTTCTCTTAAGGAAAATTTTATTGTGCAGCGATGTAGCCTCGTACAATTTGGTGAGATGATCCCATATCTCCTTAGCTGTCTTTTTCTCCTCGATGCTTGACAATACTTCATCTGCTAATGCTAGATGAAAGTTTGCCATAGCATTTCCATCTATTTCGATCCATTTGCTGTCATCTGTAAAATCCACCGGCCTTTCACTGATAGCCGCTAGACACCCGTCTTTCCTCAGGATGACCTTCATCTTTAATTTCCACAATGAGAAATTTCTCCCATTGAACTTTTCAATATCAAATTTCGTTGTCATAGCTTCTTTTACGGATAGCTCCCACTATTTCACTATCGTGAATAGTTCTCTGGAACCTTCAAAGAATGGGTAATAACTTCTTACTTTCTTATGTTGGAGGATCCACCTTTTGGTGGCAACCACAAAGACAATAAGCAGATATTACACACTCTAATCTAGCTCTGATACCAATTGTTGCGGAAGACGGCTATCAGATAGAGTAAAATCGTAACTGATAATTTGAGAAAATAAAAATGAAGATAAAAAGAGACACAAAATTTACGTGGAAAACCCCTAAATAAAATAGGGTAAAATCCACGAGAAACGGTAGAAGAATTTCACTATGAGAAAATAGGAATTACAACTTCTCTCGATCTACCAAGGAGAAAACAATGATAATTCTCTCTTGATAAAAAGGAGAAAACAACTCTCAAGAAACTCTCTAAATTCTCTCTAGTATTGGAAGAAAGCTATAATGCTTTGGGATAGTTTTGAAGCTAAATAAACTAGAGTATTTATAGTTGAAACTTAAGGACTAATTTGTAAATACCCTAAATTTTAGTGACTAAAGTTTGTAATTTGCCCTTACCAATTTCAACCAAAGTTGCAGCCAACATTGAATTTAATTATCCGCTGGCTACCACCCTATTAATGCTTCTAATTTGCTGTTTTGACTTTCAACAAAATCAACCAACAACAACTTTATATTTAAAGAAAAATAAACCGTCTAATTTATTTATAACAATGCGTAGACATATACTGTCAATACAGGAAATATTTATCAAAATTTAAAGATTCTTTTCAAGAAATGTCAATGAAATAATCTTATAATTCATCATATATGGAGTTCATAAAACTAGCATGTAGATAATAAATATTTCTTGAATTATATGATTAAGTTGAGCAGCACGTCAGTCATTTTTGTTACTTCAATGATCTCTCCAATTAAATTATATTCTCTACCTGAATTCAATGGGTTGTTTTCACCAATAAAAAATCTTTGGGGTGGGGTTGATAATCAATTATGGTACGTAAAGATGTCTCTTTTCTTTCTTTTTACTGTAAATATAGTTCTCCAGAAATCATTTGATACCAAATAACCATTCCTATTATTACTACCTGGTTGGCTGGTTTCAAAGCAGAAGCCTGGTAAGTAGTAATTGCTTCAATAGATTAATTGCAACCATCACATGAATTGAAAACAACACTTGTACTCTCTTTTTTTAATAAATAACAATATTGTACATCACTGTTCAATTTTCTGGCAACTTTATTATTATGAATAACATTGTCTCTTCGCTGGCAACCAAAATAGCAGCACCGTGGCCATTGGAGACCATCTATAATCTGAGCACCACCAATAAGTTGAAAGTGAATGCAATTATTATATAATTGTTTCCAATGAATCCAACAAGTAAAAGTAAAAGCATTTAGCAAAGATGATGACCTCCATTATTTCTGCACTCAGTATGAACCCATATAAAAAGATAATGTAAAGGCCGCAGTGGAACCAGCACATGCTTTGGTGTTGGATTTCATAATTTTGTATTAAATTAATTTAAACCCCAAACCAACAAGATATTATATATTAATATTTAGATGCAAACAAACAATCATACCCCCAGGTCGTGTTCTCGCTATCCAATGTTGAATCACTTGCCGGTTAAAAAGAAGCCAAACCTGAATCTAATCACCCTCTACTCTCTAATATTTAGATTAATTTTTTTAGAATTTTAAAATCTTTAAAAATAAAATTCCAATTTTTTTCAAAATACTATTCCATATATTAATTGAGAATGATAAGGGGAAAGAAGGAGGGCGTGCAATCTATCAAGTATCCATGCCAGAAGCTGAAAACGATAACAGATTGGATTTTTTTACTCCATTTTGTATTATTGAATTGGATGAGTCTCTGTCTCTCTTTTCCACTTTCCACTCCATTGCAAGTGTCATGGCCTCCCTTTCAGTTCAGGGGTTTCACCTTCTCATCAAGTTTTTCAGCCATCCATGGGATGAAATCAATGATTTCACTTCTATTTATTGTTGGTTTCGTACTCAGATTAGTCCTTTTTTCTTTTGTTACTTTGTAAATACTATGGGGTGATTGTAGTAGGTACTTATTCGAAACTATAACTTTTAAGAATAATAAAATTCTCTTTTAACTTGTAAAATATTTATATAAGAAGTTGTTGTTCTTAGAGGTCATGGGTTCGAGCACATTAGACATTCATTATCAAATGATTGAGAGCATTTAAAACAAACAGAATATGAATTTAAAAAACTTTTAAATTAAAATATCCTTTATTGTTTATTATATTACTTAACCATCATTATAATAAAAAATATATATAATAATAAATTAGGACCATACTTTTAATTTTGTATCCAAGCATTTGTTGAAAAAGGTAAAAATAATTTATTTTTAAATTTAATCATTAATTATACTATTATTTTCGTAATTAACAATTCTTGACTAATATTTGGTTAAGAATTTTCTTACTTTAAAAATGTTTCTTACTGTCATCTTCCTCTATAAAACCTCATCTCCAACAAAGAGGGGGTTTCTAATTTCTTCTTCTATTTTTTTCTGCAGACCTCATTATAACAATTATCTTTTCGGACTCTTTAACCCGTTATAATAAGATAAATTATCAATTCTCACTTTATTCATTTATTAATTCAAAAATTTAAGTTTTATAAACAACAAGGGTTGATTCAAGTGGTAAACAGCTTGATATTGATTAAATAAGGTTTCGGGTTTGAGTCATTTTATATGCATAAAATCTCTACCGGAAAACTCACATAACAAAACAAGATGTGCAATGCGAGTTGGTTTGGATTAGTCAAGGTGAAACCTTGGAACCATAAGGGCAAAAAAAAAATTATCTTTATAATATTAATTCCCTATTCAGTACAAAAAATGGTCCATATCAATGAAAAGTTGAAACCAAAGTAGCGTTAAACGTGAACGATATTTTAGGTTGAGAGATAACTAATCCAACATACTTGTAGCTTAAGAATCTAAAGTAAGAGTGAGAGTCAAAGAGAGCTATGTGAACATGTTTCATATGTTATATTTCGCATCAAAACTATCATTGTTTAACTTAGTATAGTTTGAAAGTTCCCCCATTTTTTCTAACCATCTTTAAGTGGTAGTTTTGAGTTGTTTTCTTAAAATAATATATAAAAGTATAAAAATAAATATTGTTGGGGTGTAACGATAGGATGTATTGCATTCTCGATGTTCGAATTGTGAAATGATATTATTAGGAGAGATAATATTGACTCTAATCATAAATATAAAATATAAAACCAAAATATCATGTCGATAATTTAATTCTTGTATTAAAAGATATAAACCATTGGTTGGTTTCATTTGAGAGAATCATTAAAATACTTCTGTTTGAAGTGTATATAATGCGTTGGGCTACGCTTACTTTAGATTGAGCCCAAACCCAATAGCTTCCTCATTCTCTCAAGTCCCAAGTTCCTAGGGTTCTAACTTTTTCATTTTCCTTTTTGCTTTGTGAAGGTTGGGGAATTAAGAAGATGGCTGCAAGCTTTGCTTCCAGATGCTTTAGGGGTATGTCATTTTGATTTTCTTGACATTGGAATTTGTTAGTTTTTTTAGGGGTTTTCATTTTCCCTTATTTCTGTTAATGGGCATTTGCAGATTATGAACACTTCTAGGAATCGCATACAAAGCATTCCGATCCAACATATATCCATATGCATGACGTTTTAGTTTTAATTGCAACGATTTCCTTTGGTTGATACATATAAAAAATCCCTTTAGGTAGCTATAAGTTTAGGTCAACATAAGTGAAGGATCAAGTCAGGATGAGGCTTAGTGGGACTTAGTGAAGCTTAGCTAGTCTCTGTAGTGTGAGTTATCACTCATGTCTATCTGGAAGTCACTTGGTGATTCATTAGCATTTTATCTGCAATTTTATGTTTGGAACTTTTTCCACTGTTTTTTGATTCTTTAAGCCACTTATGCTTCATTTGATGGGCATAGCTTTAAGAAACCTCTTGTTATAGGTTTCACAACTAAGAAATCTCTTTCTGTGGGATTTTCAGTCGAATTGTTTGTGAATTCTGGCCTTGTCTATACTATCATGCCGTATTTTTTTCCCCTTGTTTTCATCTTCTAGATAACTGCTGGGATCCATCAGTTAGCTTCTTAACGCTTGTTATCTATCCATCCACAGAAATGGAATGGTTTTGTTACTCCTACAATTGATGTAGTTAAGTTGTTGTATCATAAGATTTAAACACCTCCATCTCCATTGACACAGTTCATTTTGTATCTTGTCTTGTTTCTCTAGCTTTTATTTGACTGTACGGTATATGCAGTGGGCCGCTCGTTGATGGATGGCCTTCAAAACAACTTCTCTAATTTACCAAGCACATCAAGAGAGATGATATGTGGAAGTTTCCTGTATCAGGTCAGCATGATGTTTCTTTTAAGCTTGTATTACAAATTTACAATTTGTGAACTGAAATCATTCACATGGAGTGCATGCTGGTGTTCATTCTAGATTATATATTATCCTTGGCAAATCAGATAAGCTCCCCAAACCTCTGGGAATAGACTAGCCACATGGAAACAAGTTTGAAAAGGTTGGTCATGACGTTGTTTTTTATGGGATAAAAAATTCAAGCCTTTATTAACCAAAAAATGGTTCAAGGAGATGGCATTGTTAATCAGCATCAATGTTGGGCTGAACTTTCCCCTACTTTTTCTTGTTGTTTAAGCATCAAAGATGTTAAGATCCCTTGAGTCATCTTTTGAAAGACATGCATATGGGCCCGATGAGATGACGGCCTGAAGTACTAAAATAAGTGTGTTGACAGGAGTTGAACCTATTGTTAATGAAAGCTATATTACGAGTCGTGTGTTAGGATCCACATAGCTTATTTGAATAGGATTGCCCTGCGGCTTGATGTCAGTGATCTGATTTTGTTCAATGTTTGATGTTGTAAGCGTATGGTCTAAGTCCAGACAATATTCATATGGTTCTATGATGATTGCCTTTGTGATATTCTCTTCCAAAGTTAACCTTATTATTTCATTTCATTTTGCAGCAACAAAGGACTTTTATACAGATGAGAACTGTTCTCAAAGTAGTGGACAACTCCGGGGCAAAAAAGGTGATGTGCATACAACCATTGAAGGGGAAGAAAGGGGCAAGATTGGGAGACACCATAATTGCATCTGTAAAAGAGGCCATGCCTAATGGAAAGGTGAAGAAAGGGAAGGTGGTATATGGTGTGGTTGTGCGTGCTGCCATGCAGCGAGGTCGTTGTGACGGGAGTGAGGTCAAGTTTGATGACAATGCTGTTGTTCTTGTTGACAAGCAAGGCCAGCCGATAGGGACCAGAGTTTTCGGCCCAGTCCCACATGAGCTGAGGCAGAAAAAGCATGTCAAGATCCTCACTTTGGCAGAGCACATTGCCTGAAGCATGGATCAAGTCCCCGCCAAACATTTGAGTTTTTTAGCTGCCCTAGCATTTAGATGTTTTTATGTTGTCCCGAAAACAGAAAAATACAGAAAGAGGCAAGATGAATCTGTCGTTTTTTCCCTTTTCCGATCGTAGAGTCTTGATGGAAACTGAACACTTATCACCATCCTGAGCAACGATGTGTAGCTGTTTGCCTGATTTTCAATGGGAATGCAACATATCTGATCAGACAAAGTTGCATTCATGGTCTCGTGCTGTTTTCACCTGGTTGAATGATTAGGAAATCCTCACAAGAGTTTCTTTGTAGAAACGAAAGAAATTATAACGAGAAGTACTTGCCAATTAACTCTATTAAGTTTTTTTTATAATTAGAAATGCCATAAAAAAGCTTGGTGCCTAACATGTGTTGAGGTTTCCTCACAGATTAATTTTCATGCATCGAGTCCCGTGTAGGGAGATTTTGTAGAGAAAAAAACCAGCTTTGATCATCAGTCTAATTCAAGCTCATGCTCCATGCAATGTTCAATTATTTGTTTCACACTGCTTGGTTATCTTCTTGCAGTTTGTTAACTTTTCTCCCAGAACTTGAAATTCAAAGCTCTACCCTCCAACATCTTCTCAATAGACAGCCCTTTTGTGTCCCGGCACATAGTTAAGAGCAAAGAGTAAAGCCACCACATATATGACACCAAATATTATGAATGTCCAACAAGTTCCCTATCGGTTCTGTAAGTGTAAGAGTAAGCTCTACACATCATTCATGTTATAATGTTCAGACTTTGAAAGCTTGTTTAATGCCAATTTTTCGGTAACTTTTTTTTTTCTTCCATTTAAGGTGGTACGAGATTTAAAAACCAATGTCAATTCAGAATATTATTTCCATAAAATTTAGTGTAAATTACAAATTTTGTAACTGAACTTTGTTCTCTATCCTATTTCACCCACTGCACTTTAAATCTTTTTAATTTTCTTGCTGAACTTAATACATTGAGTATTTTTTTGGTCAGTTAGTTGTTTCTCACTAACGATGTTACAAATATACTGTTATATAGATGCAAAACGACGTCGTTTTGGTGAAAATTTTATATTTTATAAACGGTGTCGTTTTAACGCCTTTAACTATTTAAGGACAGAGGAACCAAAAAATTCAAATATATTAATTTCAATGAGAAAATTGAAAACTTTAAAGATTAGTGAGCAAAATAGGAGAGAGAATAAAGTTCGGTGATAAATTTTATAATTTACCCTAAAATTTATTTATTACTATATTATAAACTTAATTGACTATATAACAATAAATCAAGAGATGAATCTATTTAGATACATCTGTTTTTATTATCATATTGCATACTCTTTATTGTTTTTGTAAAGTTTGAAAAACAAACAAAATATTATTTCTGATATAAGCATCCGATAAAATTGGAATGATACAGAAAATATTAATATGACTCCTGCGCAAGAATGATACGCATAAATTGAGACATGCAATAAAAAATAGTATACAAAGTTTTATGCGGTTAAAAGAAAAGTAAAGCTAGAATTACATGTTGCTATAAATTGAAAAATGGGATTCGAAAGGCAGGACAAGAGGTAGGGGTAGCGAATCAGAGCCGTAGGGATGATGATGTTAAAAAAACAGACAGGCATAATCTGACGGCGTCACTGTAAGCAAAGGACCAACCCTCCTCCCGCAGCTGCCATTGCACAATAAAGAAAGCGGCGTAATACCCTAACTACGACGGCGTTTCAGTCGTTCCTTGTCGGCCTGTCGGTTTCCCTTTTTCATCCTTGTAAAGTTCAAACACTTCCCTTCTTATGTCGTCCCATTAAAATTTAAGAGAGAAAAAACACGTTCCAGTACCCGGTAGAAGAAGACACGCGTTTAAAAAGAAGAAAAGAAAAACACTTAAAAAACCATGAGCTTATATTAAAAGAGTGTTGATTTGTTTTGGTGGAGCTGGAGAGTCTGAAATTGGCGTGAAGGAGAATCCTTTTTCTGTTGGGATATTTTGGTACTGTTTCTTATATAAAGGGCCCACTACCACCTCATACAAATTCACGCTAATTCTATATATACATCTTCTTCTTTGTTCGACTGCTGTAGGATGTTACTTTGGAAACATTTCAGAGACTTTATTTTTGAAGAAAAACAAAATATCAAGTGTGATACTTTCTCTCTCTTTCTCTATATGTATTGCAATTGTCTCTGTATGTCGAAGAATGCATGCCTCTAAAGTTGGATGACTAGAGGAGCTCTTCGTACACACCTTCCAAGATTAAAAAAAAAAGGAAATTGGCAGAGCTTAAGCCCTCCCGCGTCAGGTTTTGCCGGGCATACCTACTCAATTTCAGTGTTCTCAGGTTTTCTCTTTTCACATCTTCGATCATCTCTCTAGGTATTACTTTCTTGGTTCTATAAAAATTATCACTAATGTTCTTGCACCGATAGTAATATTGTAGAATGTTTAATTTTTTATTCATAAGAAAAATATTTATTTTTCCCGGAAATCACCTTTTCAATAGTAGTTACTATTATATATGCAGTATACACAGAGCCTAAAAGTGATCAGAGTTAATTGTCATTGTTTCGTTTTCTCTTTTCTGTCTCTGCCACAATCAATATATATACCTACAAAAGGCCCTTTATTTCTCACCCCCTTCCTTCCTTCAACCTTTTATAAAACTCTTTACTTTCATTCCCCATTAAAAGTTTCATCACGTTTTTCTTCTTGTTCTGGTATTATATTTTGTTGTTGCAATCAAACTCAAAATGCAGGTGACGACGAAGAAAACTGGGATTCAGATGGCAAACATCATAGGGATAGAAACCGAGGCACCAGCCACGACGACGATTCTTGACAATCCATACAAGATAGTGAGGCAGCTGGCTTCCACCAACGCTGTAGTTTTGTTCAGCTTGAGCGGGTGTTGCATGTGCACCGTGGCTAAACGCCTTCTCTTTGGGCTCGGAGTTGGTCCCACCATCATCGAGCTCGATCACCATGGAGCCGGTCCGGACATCCAAGCAGTCCTCTTTCAGCTCGTGGCCGATGGTCGACAGCCTGTCCCTGCGGTGTTTGTTGGTGGGAAGTTCCTTGGTGGCATTGAAACACTGATGGCTTGCCACATCAACGGCACACTAGTCCCACTCCTCAAAGAAGCTGGTGGACTTTGGCTCTGATTCTCTCGTTTTTAATACTCCTATGTTTCATGACAGTTTACATGAATATTCTATTCTAGCTAGGCCTGGCTAACTCTTAATTATTACATGAATTAACCGTTATGTTTATATTTATCATATTTATATATGAATATCATGATTTGCAGTCTCTTCACTCTTTGTTTTTTTTCCTTTTTCAATTAAAATGGAAGGGTTTTCAATGTATATAACCTTTCTCTTTCAACAATAACTAGTTAGCTAGGGTTTCCCTGCAGAGTACGGGGTGACGCCACTGTGAGCTGAGCTTATTTCTTGCCTGTCAACTTCTTTGTCCTGAGCATTAAATTACATATTTTCTCATCTTAATCAGACGTATTTACTTACTGCTGTTTACTACCTAAATGCTCCTTCATAGAAGTCCATTTCATTAGTTTGTTATGTGATCAGCATTGATCCAAGAAAGAAGTAATATTCAACTACTATTCTTTATTGTTTACAAATTGACAAAAAAAAATCGAACTCGCGGAATATATGATAAAGCGATCGCCGGCGATGGATATAAAGAAGAGAGAAAAAAAGAAGAAGGTAGAAAGATCCATCTGGAATATTGCTTAGAATGAATTGTAGTGCGGGATGCATGCATCCAGGCATGAATACCCTTGGTTGAGTGACGGTATTTCCCCAGGAAAATGATGGATTATTAATCAAACGGTAATTCTTCAAACAAATCTCATTCTCTCTCGGTTATCTAGGTTGTCAGTGGAAGTCAGATGGCGTGAAATAAAAGTTGTGTGATTTCTTTTTTCTTTCTTTTGCAGTCCATTCCTTACTCTCGTAAGTTTCCCTCTCTAATTAAAGCAAATTGTAATGTAAAATACCATTATTAATTCAGCATGCTAGGATTTGGCACTATCCAGATGATGGTCGAAGAGATGAATCTCTGCTGCAGAGATTGTCCATAATAAGGGAAAGCTTTGACTGTCTTTGAGTACGTAGTGTGTAGTGATGAACTATTAGTCTATTATCATTTGCATTAAAAATAAAAGTAATGAAATTCGTCATAGTAATTATTTAGTATGTTTTAATGGCGAAGATGGAGCAGAAGGAGACAAGGGCAACATCAAGAAAATGATTACATTGTGAAATTACCAACCATTTCCCTCTCTAATATTCAGATTCAAAGTACATCAAGAGTAGTAAACCATGGATGTATAATGCATCGAGAGTAGAGCATGGTTTTCTCATTTCCTGAGACAGAACAGAATCATGGTGGCCCCTAGATATTTGTCAAGTTGGTTAATTTTCTCCTCATTGACTGCATGTCAAACTTTGTCTGACACTTTGATTGCTATACCCGACGGTACATATGATGCTACAATACGGTTTCCTTTCTTATTTGAGATACGAAAATTAAGTAATTTAAGAAGTCTATTTTAACAGATGGTGAAATTGGAACTGATAGTTATCCAAAATGTTGAGTAGAAATGATACCTAGGAGATGTAACAAGAAGGAAATAAATAAATAAAAATAAGTGATAAAGCAGCCCATTAGTAAGCCCAATGTTTTTAACTCGAATAAGACTTTGAACCTACGTATATATATATATATACCAATACAGACTGAAAAACAATTGAATTGCATTCAATATTTTTATCATATGTTTTTTTTTCTTCTAAAAGTTTGTAAATCATAATTTAAATATTTTATTTTCATTTTATATATATAACATATTATTAGTAATTACAAGTTTTGTGTTTTGCACAACTATGTAATTTTTACACACATGTATATCCATATTACTAATTTGTATAATATATGAATGTTAATATTATTTTAATACATTGGATGTCATACAATTTTTATGAAGTCTATTTGTCAAAAAAATTATAAAGTCTAGAATAAAAATTAAATAACATTAGATATTTAAATCAGTTACATGTTTTAATTTAATTAAAAAAATTAAATAAAAAATTTAGGTGCACCTTCACACACCATATATCTTCTCTGTGTTCCCATGGTTTGAAACCGACGCGGAGAAACTGAGAAATAAATGCAGAAGCCAAAGCTCTAAGATTTTCTTAGATCGTGTCTCTCTACTTCTTGATCCCCTTTGGAATCCGAGATTTTCGCTTTCTAACCCCAAAATCTATCGAGAAATAACACACTCAGAAAAACACTAAATTTCGATCGCCTCCATTACTATTATATTCTTGGAAATTAGTATTGTTGCCATCTTTTTCTCGTTTTCTTTTCAATTGCAGCACATAGAACAAGGGGTTTCGGAGTTCGGGTAGTCTGGGATTCTGGGTCTCTTTTTACTGTGTGTAAAAGGTGGTATATGGTGGAATCAGAGATCAAGAAGAGCAAGAAAAGGCGATAAAATGAAGTGGAGATGGGTGATCGGAGCTTTCACTACAATTCTCATTGTTATTGCTTTGGCTTCAAGAAGTACACCAATGATCTCTTTTAAATTTGGACACATTATTAGCAAATCTTCTTGTCATTGCCCACAGGTTTCACTTCCTCTCTCTTTCCACTCTTCATCATTTCTTGAAATGGAAAGATATGGTTGTAATGAAATGGAAAAAATAATTTTTTTTTACTTCACTTTTTATCAAATTGGCGACAAATTCAACTACCAATTTCCGTATTCTGCTGATCTTATCCTTTGGTTTGCAAGGGCTTTCTTCTTCTTCTTCTCAGCAGTATTTAGATGAATTAATTGGTAACGGTGCGATTTGTCTCGTTTTTTTTTGGGTACTATGAAAGTAGTAGAATCTTGAATTGTAATTGAATTCTTTGAAAATGTTTGCTTCTCTTGAACCCCCCGTTTCTATTTTAGGATGATGATGAAATATTTGACCTTCTGTTTTTATGGAAATGACTATCTTCTTCAATTTTTGCAGGAACACAGGTATAGCGGGATTGTAGAGGATTGTTGTTGTGATTATGAGACAGTTGACCATCTTAATGAGGAAGTATTACATCCATTACTACAGGAACTTGTTAAAATCCCATTTTTTCGGTACTTCAAGGTTAGCTTAATGCTCGATGCCCATTGCATGATGGAAATATTATGTGAATATTTTAGTATATTATTCTAGGATTAATTTTCACAATGTTGATGTGGAGACCTGAAATCTTTTCATTATAAATGGTTATGTATTACAGTTAATTGCAGGAAACCACCAGATAAATGAAATAGCCAGTTTAGCAGCCATAACCTTCTGTTCATTAATTAGTATTTTGTCTGATATTGTTTTCAATACAATGCTCATACTTACTGTAATTTTGGAGTTAAAAGAAAGTGATCCTAAGATTTATGCAAGTTTTGAAGTCAAACATGTTTATAAAATGAAAACGCACACCAGTTTAAGTCATTCAGAAGTCTAATTACTATGATGCTTAAGTGGAACAACTTTAGGCATGAGAATATATTGCTCCGTCTGGAACCTTGTATTTTATTTTTTTCTTAGGACGGTAAGGTTTGTTTATATGATGTATTTGAAATTGATCCTATAGGATAGGTCCCTTACTTGATTTTCGCTGAAGCCTAGTTTTCCTTTTTTGTTGCCTTGGGCAGGTTAAATTGTGGTGTAACTGTCCATTTTGGCCTGATGATGGTATGTGCCGTTTGCGGGATTGTAGTGTTTGTGAATGTCCAGAAAGTGAATTCCCTGAATCATTTAAGAAGCCCTACCATCATGGCCTTCCATCAGATGACCTTAAGTGCCAAGAAGGAAAACCAGAGGCCACTGTTGACCGCACGCTAGATAGTAAAGCTTTCAGAGGTTGGGACAGAAACAGATAACCCATGGACATATGATGACGAGACTGATAATTGTGAGTCTGATCTTTTTCTCAACAGCTCTGACATTTTCAGTTTCTTTTGCCCGTTTTTATGTGTTGAATGCTCTCAAGCTCATTGCGTTTGTCTTTGGGATTGATATAGCTAAATTGATGCTTCATATTCAGTTAAGTTTCAGTGCTGCTGTCCTAGTTTCTTGGAAATGCTTGTTACACAAAGACTTGCTGTGAGAATGGTGATGTTTTAATGTATTTCAAAAAATTGATCGTCAATCATTGTACAATTTGATTTTGTAGCTGAGATGACATATGTGAACCTTCAACTGAACCTGGAGCGCTACACTGGCTATACTGGTCCATCAGCTAGAAGGATATGGGATGCTGTCTACTCGGAGAACTGTCCCAAATGTGAGTTCTCACCTGTTTTTTCTTTACGTGTGTGCATGAAGGATATGCCAAAGGATTTTTTAATTACATATGAAGGCATTAGGCCCTTACCCCTTAAAATTTTTATTTTTGAGAAATAACAAATATTCTTTTATTAATTGGTTACTGAATTCCTCCTTATGACTTGTTCACTAGACCCTTTTAGCATAAGGAGCTTGCAGTGAGTTTTTTCTCCTGGTCAGAACCTGATACATAGTCTATTAGTGTTAAAATATTTGAAACCAGGTTGGCCTAATAATACTGGTGTTTAATAATACTGGTGTTTCTGGCTTTGGACTTCCATCCTTCCTATTCAATATATATGACAATTTATATATTCATGTCATGTTTGCGTTTAAGGTATTATATATTTATATGAAATTTACATATTTTATAATTTGTGCAATATAGATTTTGCTATATTTGTGCTCATATTCATGTTACGTCGTGTTTTAGATGACCTTTTTCATGTTTCATTCATGTTGTGTAACCATATAATGTCCAAAGTTACCATCTCTCTTTCTCACCCACAAACAAACATGCACACAAATATTCTCGGAGAAGTGATTGATTGGCATGATTTATGTTCTAGCAGGTCCACTTCGTTACAATTTTCCTTATTGGAAGATAATATACTGTTGAGTCATCTTTTTTTTTCTTCACACAAAAAAAATTCTCTTTTCCATTTTTACTCTGTTTTGCAGATCCAGCTGAAGAATTATGCCAAGAAGAAAAATTATTGTACAAATTGATTTCTGGTCTTCACTCATCTATTACAATCCATATAGCTTCTGATTATCTACTTGATGAAGCCAAAAACTTGGTATATATTATCAATTTTGTGTATTTTTGTTTGTAGGTGCATAATAGTTCTATATATATAACATTTTTTTTATTTCCCTATTTCAGTGGGGCCATAATCTTGACTTACTGTATAACCGAGTTTTAAAATATCCAAATCGTCTGCAAAACTTGTACTTCACATTCCTCTTTGTTCTCCGAGCTGTGACAAAGGTAAGTAGCATGAGTACAAGTACGTGATAAATCTACATTTACTTTTCAAGTATTTATTTATTCTGGAGTCAGTTACTTTACTAGAGCTTGCTTGATGCGTCACAGGCAACTGATTACTTGGAACAAGCTGAATACAATACTGGTAATCCAACTGAGGACCTGAAAACTCAGTCCCTAATGAGACAGCTACTTTATAACCCAAAATTGCAAGCTGCATGCCCACTTCCTTTCGATGAAGCTAGACTATGGAAAGGACAAAGAGGACCTGAGCTGAAACAGAAAATACAAGCTCAGTTCAAAAATATCAGGTTTCTCTAATTTCCTAGTTGCTGATGCATTTAAAAAGCTGCAATTTATTATTTCTACATTATGCTTTTGAACATATAAAATTAGAAACTATATTTACTTAAAATCATACTTGTAATTGGCATATTAAGACATGCCTGAATTCTTTTGAACTTAACATTCTCAAGAGGAAATGAAATCTGAAATTGTAATAGACTCTTTTTAGGTTCTTAGTAGCCCTCACTTGCAGAGGAACTTTAATTGATTGTTTCCGCTTTCTCTTTGATTTCTGACTTTTGATATCTGTGCCACTGGTTTAATCAAGTATTCGGATGATGTGACAATTGAATTGGTTTTGCAGTGCGTTGATGGACTGTGTAGGGTGTGAGAAATGTCGACTTTGGGGAAAGCTTCAGGTTCTTGGCCTTGGAACTGCGTTGAAGATACTGTTCTCTGTAAATGGTGAAGAGCACTTGCATCAGACGGTAAGTACTTCCTGCTTTTGACTTTCGATTTTAAGTTTTAATTCTTTTCTAGTGTATGGTTAAACACTCAAAACTTTATCACGATAAAATCAAGGATCCTTTTCCAACTCTATTTGCTAGAATTTTCGTTGAACTTTAAAAGCTATTGGAACTCTACGAATTCCGACCTACAAAATGGTGTCATTTATAATATGTGGAAGAATAACTAGAAAAAACTAACTTCATTTTCTGTTGCAGTTGATAGGCTGTTGGTAATTATTCTTTTATTGCTTGTGTTTTTTGTACTGTGGAGATATCTAGGTTGCCATTAGCGACTAGTTTTTATGTTTTGATTTGGTCTAAAGGTCAGTTTATTGACTCATAGTTGGAGTTGCAACGAAATGAAGTGATTGCCCTGATGAATCTACTCAATCGACTATCAGAGTCTTTAAAATTTGTCCATGAAATGGGAGCGGCAGCTGAAAAACTGAATGAAGGAACTATAATTTCTCCTATTAGGATGAAGAGCCTGGTACAAAGGATGTGGGCGTCAATTGTTAAGACTTAGGTAAACACTTTATCAGCATCCTGGCTTGTAAGTTGTAACGAACCTGAACATGTTTGGCTTTTGGTTTTGCCTTACCCCACACATTATCATCAAAATCTAGATTAGGGTTTTGAAGAAATATAAGCATAATTTTACAACCAGCAGTTTTGCTGTAGGTGCAGATTTTGAGATCTCATGTAAAACAATACTATTAAAAGGTAACAGAGCTCTACTAAAATTATTATATTATAACATGTTATGATTTGTGATCCACGTTTATTATATATGCAAATCAGCCTTTTTCTTTTTGAATTGTAGATGTTGGTTTTGAATTTCTATAAAAGAAATATCTCCCCGTCTGTTTTGTTTCTCAAAGTTTCTGAATCTCAACCACTAGTATCAAAGTGGATTTGTTATAGAACTGAAAATAATATTTCGCAGGGGATTATGATCCAATAAATAACATGAAGATGTCATTCGATTCCATGAAAATTGGTTTTTTCGAACCAAATAATAACAAAAGAATATAGGATATGCAATCTTGAAGAATTGAAACTAATAATTTGAGTATCAAGTGTTTAACAAGTTAGTTTTTTAGAGTTCTCCATCCTTCAGATCCCCCTCCCCCCGAGGTTGCTCTGTGAAACTGCGTATTATACAACAAAACATAAAGGACAAAGAAAGCAATATAGGAAGAAGAACGTAGATCCTCTTCGGCACTCGTATTCCATCGCATTCTTCCTCTTCTACGATTGTCTCCAATTGCGGACAACTCGAGGATCTATGGTGAGATATCAGAAGGGGAGGTGCCACCTCACCCCATGTTTGTGTGTATCTGATGTGCTTCCCCATTCCCTGCAAACAACAATAAGCTTTAGGAAGAAAACGAAGGTGATTAGGAAGCTCGAGAATTCCTGGGGAGGATCATTTGTGAAAAGCTTGGTGTTATATAAAGTTTACATTAGGAGTTAATCTGTGTTTAGTAAAAACTAACAATGTTAGACTAATCTATGTTTAGTGTTAAACCCAGGTAACGTACGTCTTGAAATGTATGAGGACAGTTGTAATGTTTCAGGTTGATGGAAAATAGAATTGGTGATAGTTTCTAAAATTAGAGCAACTTAATTGCGTTAGAATAAGAAGAATCTGATAAATGAAGCAAAAATTTTATTTATGTTCCTTATTTGGTAAATGAAGCCATCGAAGGATATTGGAGTGTTTGGCGGTTTCCTTAAATTATTACGTAACTGGAAAATAACCATTTCCAGCATATATAAGTGTATTTATAACATCTTGTATAGGTTTATACAAGGAAAAATGTCATATTTCAACATTAATCCCTAAAAAACAGTTAAACATCTTTGCTCATTTGATTTAATGTTCTCATATTTATTTTAGGATTATTGTTTCATATACAAACAATATTTTATAAACATGATTATATAATTGTCATGTGTATTTTAATTATATTGAAAAAGGATATGTGACATTGATAAAATTACGGTTGTGAAATATTTGAAATATTTTTTTTTCACCGTTATGTATGAAATTATCATTTGATACATAAACAATGTAGTTATTTCTTTAAATGATTTTAATCTACTGTATTATGTGCGGTTTAAATTCATTGTTAATTAAAGACATATGATAGTTGATTAAAGTTATTTGCAAAAAGATGTCCACCGACAATCGAAATTTATCACAAGAACTCTGGTTATAATTTTACATTGTCAAAAAGAAATCACCAAAACAATTGTCCTAAATTTAAATGAGTGTACTAAAATATGCTAAGAAAATACTAAAAGAGAAAATGATATTATTATTGAAAAGGGTCGTTCTGTATGTTGTTAAAGCGGAACAACCATTAAAAACAGTAAAAGGGTTGAGGCCTCGTTAAAAAAAACCTCTAACCCTACCCTAGATAGAGGAAAAATAGTACCCGACACCCATGTCAAACGGAACAGTAATACTCACAAGCAAAATCAATATGCACAGGCCGGTTTACAAACATCGCCAGCGTGAACACAGACCACGACTGCCAGCTTCTACCAGCTTGAAAACCAGAATTCGAAAACTCAAACATCAAAATCACCCTTCTACGACTTGCATACCTGCCCACACACAAAAGTCCTAGCGCTGCACTTCAACCCCACCGCTCGCGTACAAAAGCTCCGGTTGGCTGTAAGATGGAAACTGCAGACACTAAAATAAACACCTGCCATACAGTACACACTGAAATTAGCAAATCCCATCGAGAATGAAACATGGGCAAACATTCACAACAAAAACACACTGGCAGCCAATGGAACAAACGGCTCCACTAGGTAGGACCTACATATCTATCGATTAACACCAGAAAATGATACTCCTACCAAACAAATCATTAAAGTTATGCATTCCGAACAGTACCATGAAAATTCGGCCTATGATAAGGAAACTGTAGATTGGTGCCTCTTGCTTATTGAAATTCTTCCTGTGAACAACATCAAGACTACTTGTACGTATTGACGAGTTGTTGTTTGTTGACACCTTGGCTAGGGTGGTTGTAGTATCAAGAGTTGTTGCTGTGTAACCCTTTTCCTTCCTCTCAAATTGTAATTGTAAGCAAGAAACGACATGAACAGCGGTGCCTGTAACAGTTCAGCTGGGATGTCATGTATGAACATTAAAGCTAAAGGACTAGGATTTCATTTTGTGCTGATGGCATGGTGCCTCTTCAAGCTTATTCATACATAATATCTGAGCCTCCACGATTTCAAGATAATAAAACGACAAAGCATTAATTCTAATTATCAACCAATGTTTTTATTCATACGAAAATTTCCAACTCTTTACAGCATCGATGCAAACAATCATACTCAACTTATCAATATCATAACATTGGTTATACTACCGAGTACTTGCATCTTCAGTTCACCAAAAGAAAATCGTTCTAATTATCGATACTGGACACAAAATACTTTGAGTTGGCAGTCACAATAGTAGCAGGAGGCGAAGAACCAGCAGCAGCAGCCATTGCACCCATAGGGACAGAATTAGTTGCCGCTGAGCTCTTGGAAGAAGCAGAAAGTGAGTCATTGTAGCTAGTACCATCTCTATCCTCTTCGGTGATAGCGTCCATCATCTTTCTTGTTTTATGCCTCATCACAGTTATGAACTGTGGTGGAGCAACCTCCATAATGAACCTCGGAATACGTGAATTCGCCATCTCTAACGAGCTGAAGAAGAAGGAAAAGGCTAAAACATGAAAACCCCAACAAGGAACAATGATGTTACAATATGAAGCACACTGGTTTCAGATGAGCGCAAAGTGAAGCCATAAGGTAAGATTTATACTAACATCGTTAGGAATAGATTGAGAGATTGATCGTAGTCGATGATTCTAAATGAATTTTTTAACTCCTAGTGCCGCCACTAACGGTTGATATAAATTTGCAAAAGTATCATGATATTACATGCTAGCAATACAAGGATGGGGATCGTTTTATCCTTTATATGTCAAATTTTGAATGGAAAATGAGATGATTTTTGCAGATATGTATTTTGTTGAGATTGATAGCTTCCAAATTTTCACTTCCTGAGCTCAACCGGCACCAACCAGTTTTGTGCCATCTGTCAGTTGATTGTTTCTCCATTGATCAAAAGCTCCAAAATTGCTTCCCTTTCCCTGTGGAGATAGCCAAAGAAGGCAGAACTGGTTTATCCGAAGTTTGACAGTATATTGATTTGACAATGGCGGTCGGACAAATTTTTTGAAAAACTTTCCTGTTCAAATCAAAGGTCTCTACCGCACCTCGATTAGTAATCAATATTTGAAGAAAGGTATGAATTAAACATTGTTGTTTGACAAAAATGTGTATATTCATTAAAATTTATACTTAAAATTTCATATTGATTAATGTTTTGGAGTTATTACCAAAAGAATATAAACTAATAAAACCCTTTATCCTCCTCCGAGAAATTCAATTTGATTACGGGTGGTGAAAGGTATTTAATTTTGATGCAAGACAATAAACATGAAATTTTATTGTAGATTGATAAGTAGATCTACATCGACACAAGAGATCAGTATATAAATTCTCACAAGAACAATAAAAGGTCAGAGTTTTTTCTTTCCCCTATCACCAATTTCTCCATTTGACTAGTTGACCACCGAACAATTACCCAAATCAAAAGAAGCGAATTATTAATATCCGTTACAATCTATTGATTCCCATCAATAATTATTAACCCAACAACAATAAAATAAAGAATTATAATCTAACCCAGCTAATATATTAAACAATAAACATTTTAGTTTTCACTATTTAAGCATGTTCTCAGGCGAAATCAACTATCATAACAACATAAAATGTATCTGTGAAACCAACTTGAATACAATTCGGTATAAAGATATTCCATATAACTGTAACATGACCTAATTTTGTCAGCACTGGGAACATCAATGAGCTCTCAAGATATTCCATTCATCAGCACCAAAATCCCGATCTGTATATAATATTTCTGGTTTTCGGCACCTAGGGTATGAGAGGTCACACGACTTTCGGATGCCATATTAGGATCTTTAAAAATGTAATTAGTGCCGAGTACAAGGTTATAAGCAAAAGTGGTCATTAAGATGCCCGATTATGAGAACATAACATTTTGTCTTCATGACAAGGAATGCCCATCTCCATCCACAAAAACGAATTTTGTAACAAGAAGTTTTTGCACTGTTCTATAATAGATCACCGCTTCTGATGGTACGTTGCCTTCGCCTTGCTCAATTTTGAAAACTTAAAACCAGTTTTTCTCTTACGAGATGCTTCTGATTCAACAGTCTCTTTCAGTTTTCCCAGGGCTGATGCATTAATAGCAATGAAAACTTCAGTTAAGACCAGAGAAGAACCCTCTTTCTAATTCTCTAATGTGCATAATAAGTGCATCATTAAACCATACTTAACCTCCAAAAAGGTGGCCCTAAATATCCCCCTCCCCCCAATTTAACCACCCAGCTACCCGAACCAAAAAGAAAAGGATTAATGTGTCGAAGCATTTAAAAGAAGAGGAATGTAAATCAGTGGGACAAGTCCAAAGATGTTACAGCCGTGGAAGAATAAAAGGGCCAATAAATTACCGGAGTTATAAGCATCATGCAGTGACTCAATAGAACTGGAAGGAACCGTGTAATGAGGAACTGAGTCATTGTCTGCTTTCAGCAACATCTTCTTGAAACGTTTCACCTGAAACAAGTAAAAGAAAATATCACTTCACATCTCAAATTTTACCAGAAGAAACCAATAATTCTCTGTTTACATGTTTCAAATTGTTCAAACATTTGTCTTACTGAATAGGGACAAAAGAACAAAGGGTAAAGTACACATAGTTACTAAAGAATGTTGAAATGATATTTTTTATCACTGAACTTTTAGAAGTTACAAAATGGTGATTAAACTTATCAAATTGTTACAATGTGGTCACTGCACGTTATCAAATAGCAATAAGTTTTAGAACCATTTTATAACAGTTCGATAAGTTTAAGAACCATTCTATAATAATTTGATAAAGTTTAATGACCATTTTGTAACCATTTTGGAAGTTGAATGACCCTTTTGTAACTTCCAAAACAGTGAACAAAAAGATCATTTCAACATAGTTTAGTGACTATTTGTGTACTTTACCCAGAAACTATCGAAACAAAGCTACAAGAGGTCTTATCCACGTCCTCGAAGACATATAATATCAGCGGTTAGAAATAATGAAAAAAATCACTTACCTCATGTTTATGTAGCAATGTGAAGCAACGCCCAGCTTGACCTGCTCTAGCAGTCCGACCAGCTCGATGAATATAGGTCTTTATATATGCAGGCATATCATAATTAATGACATTTCTCACCCCTTCAACATCCATTCCCCGAGTCATTGCATCAGAACATACAAGTACTTGCACCTTTCCTTCTCGAAATGATTTCAATGTCTTGCTGCAGCACAGTTTAATTTCATTAGAAGTAATTGAGAGAATATTTACAATCACCTCACAGACATCATCAAAACATAGTGAAAGACTGTCATTATAAAATAAAATGGTTGAAAATAATCCAGGCATTACCTTCTTAGAGACTGACGCTGAAGGCCTGAATACTCCTTTATTTTTATACTTAAATCACCAAAAAGATTCAGTAATGTACAAAGACGATGAGTCGACTCAGTGGATGAGGTGAAAACAATGCATTTCTCTTGTCCTAGTTCTTGTAGAAGAGCAACCAAATACAGTGGCCTCAGGTTGGATTCACATATCTGTAGAAAATACATAGAACTTTAGTATCACCATAATGATAAAGAAAGCACCTGCAATAGAAACTAAACTTGAAACCTCCAAAATTTGCACCAGTATTTGATGTTATTGATTCAACTGAAAATTTCCTTACAAGTAAATGCGATATATTTATAACTTATGCGAACAAGACATCTTGATTTGAAAATATTTCAGAATTCAAAGCAGGAAAAGGATTGTACATGAATAGCTAAAACTTGAAATTTCACAACCGATGAAGAACTTTAAGCAAGCTTTAGCCAAAGGAAAATAATTCCTGAAAGTAACCTAAAACCCTATATTATAATTAAGTATGAAAAACAGGAAGGAATTTGTGAATGTTTGAGCTCATGAAAACATTAATAGAATCACAACAACCAAAATGCATATATTCACAAGAAGAGTTACTGAAGCATACAAGTTTGTATGATTCCAATTTTTCCGGGAGCTGGTAACGTCTTTTCCCTGTTGTTATCAGCAAAGGGTGATGGAGATTAAGCTGAGCAAGCTTGCTTGGATCTTGGGTTAAGGTGGCAGATAAAACCATCTTCACAAGCCTAGGGTGAGATTTACCCTTGAACCCCCTTTCGACACCGCTGCAGCAGATATGTAATAAAATTATGACTGATGGGGATAATTATATATAAAAAAAGATTCTATGCTCCTTCAAACCATATCAAATATCTCGAGAAATATTTTGAACATATAATTATTCCAAGGATGATACACTTTCAATAATTTGGTCAAGGAACTTATTTACTATTTTCAACAATAACAGTTCCAAAGACACCAATGGAGGTGGTTTCAAACATTTATAGATATGCAGGACAAGACCACTTTACACAATTTTACCAAATATTTTTCAGAAACCGTATAATTAAAGTAAAAGGTAAAGGGTTGTAAAGTGTTTATTCCAGAACATGCTGGTTGTAATATTTCTTCTTCTTCTTTTTCTCAGTCCTACATTTTTCAGAGAAAGTTGGTAAACTGCTCTTCGAAAAGAAGAGATTTTTTAAGGCTAATAAAAACATGCCTAATCCCATCAAACTATCTTTCAAACATTCAACCCAGCGGGAAAGCTAGTTCCCGTATATATATATATATATATATATATATATATATATATATAGGTATGGCAGTATATAAATGCACGTCAATGTGTCTAATGCACATCTTATAGAAAAAAATTCATTGCTAAACAGAAAACATCATTGATTATTAAGAAATGACACTGAACATAGAACTTACAATCTCCTTATGGTTTTTAAGGAACCAAAGGTAGACGAAATAAACGAATTATCAAGAGGAAAGAGGCTTTCATCATTAGATTGTGTCAACTGGAGTACAGTTGGCAGCCAAGATTGGTATGATTCTCTGAGCAGCCGATCTGTTTCATCAACTACCTGAAATAATTTAGCCATCAGCATTTATTAACCACAAAAGCAATTGACTCAAAACTAAAGTCTTATTAGATAGTCTCCTTTCCCCTTATAAGCAGAAGCCATTGTATTACCAGATAAAAATGACTCCCACAATTAGGAGTCACGCATAAAATTAATGAAGTCCATGTGCATCTGTAGGATACAAATTTTACAGGTTCTTCAAAAAAATAAAAGAAAAATATTTGCAGCTATCAAAGGCATGGTTTATATCAGTGAAGAAAGAGTCCCATGTGTTTGTAGCATAACTGAAACACGTATAAAGACCTAATCACTTAAATCCATTTCAGTATTAATTTCATACCACCTCTAGCAAAACCTTGCAGTGAAACTGTCAAGTATCAGTCAGGTCACCGGTAAAATGTTTTGTATTACATCCCATGGACAATGTTAAGTAACAAACATTCTAAAAATACCAATTGAAATTGAGTCATAGTCCGGTAATATTTTACACTGCATACAAGTAGTCCACTACTTACAAGGTAACAGAGATGCTCAAGTGTAAATCCCTTTGTGGAGTTGATATGGTCCATAAGCCTGCCTGGGGTTGCCACCAAAATATCCACTGAACTTTGCAGTTCGAATGTCACATCTTCTGGGTCATAACACATTCCTGCCTCAAGCTTAGGTCTCTTTATAAGCTGCGCTATTTCATCAGCAATCGAAGACTGACCCACTGCTAAACCAACAGATAAACCTACTGCAGGTGCAATGGCTGCAAAAACTTCCTTAACCTGAAGAAACGATGTAAAACCCGACATGTTAATCCTAGACAGAGTACCTTCCGAAAAGGAGGATCCAAATGACCAAAGAAAAAGCATAACTGATAGTTCATGCCATTGTAAAAAAAAATCTGAAAGGGAATTTTAGTTCTTTACAAACAGTTCAACAATCACAATTCACCTGCAGCTATGTACTGTTACTTACCTCTCACGGTTGCTCGAGGCAGAGAGACGGAACAAGCAAAATGGGAATCGTTATATAAGCATAGGAAATTCACCTGCAACGCCAAGTCACGTGTAGGTAATACTACCAAAGCCCGTAGACATTTAACAGAACGACTCGACAACTTTTGCACAATGGGCAAAGCGTAAGCTAAAGTCTTTCCACTTCCTGTCGGTGAATTTATGCAGAGATCTCGCTCGAAAGAACCAGGCCCTATTGTCTCTTGCCAAACTGCAACTTGCACTGGGAAGAGTGAAGAGAATCCCATTTTCTCTAGAGCCACCTCCAACCTAACTTGCAAGAAATTTTGGTAATAAAACTCGTTAATCTTCGAAAATAACTCGACATCCAAGACAATTTGTGTAATGAAAGTCAAAACTTAAAAACGATGAAAAAAAGGAAATAACTTCTAACCTGGGGTCAAGACAAGGGACAAGATTGAGAGGGCAATCTTCAAACTGACTCACGTCAATTGGGCTTCGCATCCATGGAAGAATCGGGGTACTTTTTTTCTTCACTTCCATCATTCTTTTCTTTTCTGAATCGATTTAAAAACACACACACACACAAACCCTAAACTGTGTATCTCAGAACAACGGTTTTAGACGCAGGGGAAAGAAGAGGGTTTGACTTAATGCTCCTAAGTTCTGATCTGGTTCAAGTCCATTGCCTGAATTTAAAAGGTTGTGAATTTAATCAGGGATGGACCGGCAGACCGGAAAATTTAAATTATTTTATATATTAGGTATTTGTTATGTATTTTATATAAATAATTTAATTTCATATTTCTTAAAATTTTATAATCTAGTTCCCTCTAAATTTTTAATATAGTTTTTTATATTCTCACTTCTAACACAAATTTTTGTGTTGAATTTAATAGTTTTATTTTAGTTTAATTATTTTTAATAAATACTTTTAAAATTTTAAATGTTAAGTTTCGATATTCATTATAAATTTCATGCATGGAATTAAAGAAATAGAAACGGTATTATTTTTTTTAAAAAAGTATAAAATATTTTTTAAGGTGAAATTAATTTTATTTTTAATAATTTTATATAAATTTATAAAAAAAATAAAAAGGTATGTCTACTCAGTACTGTTTGATAATCCATTAAAAATTCAATTTATTGGAAATTAATAGTTTTACTGATTTATCATTTTAAAAAAAATTGATAATTTAAAATTAAAATTATTTCTAATCATTTCTAAATATTGTTTTTAATTATGATGCACATAGGGGTTTGATATAGAATTGGATGTAATATTTGTGCAGATATGGTTATTTTTTGTAGTAAGAATTATATTGCTTCTCTTTAGATGAATACATAATTTTATTTTTATTTGTCCAAAAAAGATTGTGAAAATCTTCCACTAAAATTTACTTGGTTGCTATATATGAATTTATACATGATCATGACAAGCATGTTTTGATGAGGCATTTGGATGGAGAGCTTCTAAAATTGGAAATGAAGGTTACATGTACCTTTTTATCTGCTTAATACTCTTACACTAACCCCTCATTTTCACTACTAATTCACTATTTTCTTATTCATGAGGATTACCGAAGTCTGGGTAGAAAGCACCCTGTATCGTATGCATTCTATGCATAAAAGTCACCTGCAACCTCGATGGTCAAACATGTAGTGTAAAGACAAATGCAATAACCGGTGGTGGCAGATTTATGACAAATTTAGTGTCTTTTAAAATTTGAATTTTCTTCGATTATCTACTTATTTTGTTTACTATGCTCACATGTATAAAAATTTTGTGTTACTAATACATGTGTGTTCATCCTTCAAAGTTTAGATCTGCCACTGATAATCGGTAAGCAAGTCACTTGGTAAAAGTAATGGTTTCATCCCCCCTTTAAATCATGCATCTTTCTCCTTGTAATCCTAGTATGAATTGGATTTTGGATCATCTTACTAGAACAAGTTCAAGAGAGATCCTCCTGAGAAAGGCACGAAGATAGTATAAGGAAATCAATGGCTTTGACATGTAATAACATTATTCTGTGTTTCTATCAGAGTTCGACACCCCGATATGTCTAGGGTAGTTTCTAACTTTCTAGGATTTTTGAGACTCCCAGGAAAAATCCTGTTCTCTTGTCTTTACCACTTGTTTTCACTCTCCTAGAACTGAAGATGAAACTTGGCTTTTGTAATAATAATAATAATCATCATCATCATAATTCATTCACATTTGTGAGGGTCCTCATTTACTGTATGTATGTATCCGGATAGATCCATTTTCTATGTAATTGACGAGTACAATTAGGTCATTGATTTTCGTCGTCGTCTGCCAACTTGTTTCTGGATTTTGATTGAAACGCTGTCCATAATGGGTGAGCAGAGTAGCATAATAGTTCAGATTTAAATAGGTTCAAACACATAAACATAAAACCTGTTCTAGCAGAATAAAAACAGTAAAAAAATATCTGCAGTCAGCCATGATTAAACTGAGTCAGGAAGGGAATATCAAAGAACATTCTCAGATTTTTTTCCTTGCAAATTTGTCAACTGAGTCATTATGGTCAAAACCCTGTTCTCAGGGTTGCTCTTAGAAGGGTTTCCCGGTCAGAAGAAATAGAGAACCATAGGAATAGGATGAAATCTTGTATAATTCTTCAAATTATTTTCTTTCAAATAGAACTTGAATTGATTTTATGGTTATTATATCGTGGTGGATGAATTAGAAAGGTAGAATGTAGGCATCAAACAAACATACAAAATTCTTGCATGTACATATATATAATTTCAGTTCTAACCATAACAGGCCTTTAAACAGACCCCTCAATCTTCTCAATCCAGGGACTCTTTGTTTGTATCAAGTTTCCCAGAAAGGTTACGAGATCCCCGGAGTTTTGGACTAGTTGAAGAAGACATCTTGGGAGATGAAAGCAGCCCATGCATCCTAGAGTCATGTAACATCAAGTTAACACTTGAATTCAGGTTAAAGTTTACAATGATTTTGTACTGTTCTTTGGGAAAATTTATTGGTGTTACCTGGAGGACGGTGAAGGCCTTCTCTGCAACATATTTTTGTGAAAGGGTTGCACCTCTTTGTTGCAATTTGTCTGGGTGAAGACATAGCCTAGCTTTCTGATAAGCTTTTTTCACTTGTGAGCTTTCGTTAAGACTTGTTAATGGGATCATGTTCCAACCACTACTTGGCCATAGAATCTGAATTCATTTTCAACCAATGAAAAAATAAAGTTGGTATCTCGCCTGCAAATCAATGGAATCCTTGAAACTTGGGAAAGATTAGTATCTTACTTGATGAAGTGTTGAAAGGAGAAATTGCATGTTATTTTCATTCCCGGATGACCAAAGCTTTACTTCATCATCCATAATATCCATTTTAATCTGCAGTTTCGTAGAAGGAAAAAGTACATGTTGATCAAATCTTGGTCATACTAATCCACAGAAATAAGCTACAATGGCTCTAGCTTACATGTTCTTCTGATATCTCTTTTTCTCCTTTTGCTTTCGATTTCTTTTCTTCATCTTCCTGCAAATTAAGAAGTCAAAAAGGAAAACATATTAGCAAACCTTTTTTATATCTGTAACAATGAAATTTTGCTTCTGAAGACGATAAACAGAGGAAAAGGCTACTAATTTACCTTTGGAGATTGCATTGTTCCATGGCCATCCATTTGAAGGTCAAATGATTCATGTGAAGTAGACCTTCCTGCAAATCACATACAGAAATTTTATTATTTTATCCATCTAAGTGAGCTTTCATCATAAATATTTCAGTTAAAAACTAAAATATAATTCACAAACCCACCTTCGGTTTCAGTTGACTGGGTTTTCTCAGAAGTAGTTCGAGTATTGTATCTTTCCTTCGCCCAAGCAATCGCTTCATCGATCGAAACTGCTTCACCACTACTCTCTCTAAGATCAGAATTGATCTCAATGAAATAGGAACTCATAACTTCATCTTCTTCTTCTTGATGCAATGAATCACCAGGCGCTCTGACTGGTTCATGACAAAGTGAAGAGGCAGGGGAAGAAGGAGAATTGAACTCAAAATCATCGGCTGATAATTTGACACTTCGAAAAGAATGGAGTTCCAAGCTTATAATTTCTGGGGAAGTTGCACGACGACTGAATCCATGATTATTTGATGAGCTTCTCATCAAGTTTTCGTATTCGTTTTCCACGTAAAGATTTTTGTTATAGAAAGAACGGCTGCTTGGAAATGCCGGCATCCCTTGTTGCCTTGCAGCTTCCTCATCTGCCACCATTGTTGTTGAGTTCCATCTGCATGGAACATTAATTGGCCTGCACCTCCAAATACAAACGATTTTTCAAATCTTCTTCACTATCCTTTAACGTAATTTAACAAATATAAAAAATAAAAATAAAAACTTATTAGACTACCTGAGCTTTGAAGCAAAAGACGACAAACCAACATCATCTCCTACCACCGGCCGGAGAGGGCTCAGCTCCTCGGAACTCAGCACCGACGATGAGTTTGACTTCGCCTTCGAATTCGACCTTGACCTCTCCCTCCACCGCAAATGATCATCAACCGACCCAAAAATGTCACTGTAGAACCCTTCCTCTCTCGCCGGAATCTTAAACGGGGGTAGACTCCTGCCGTCCTTCATTGAACGAGATGCAATGAACTCCGGTGGGTGGAAAACCTCTTCGTAAAAGGATGTCGACCGGGTGAAGTCGCCGGACAACTTCCGGCAAAGAACACTCCGTGGTGGGCCGCCGAAGACGTCAGAGAAGTCATCTACATCGAGATTGTGATCATGCATCTCCATGGTGACACGGTTCATTGAAAAAATGGAATTTTCCATAGAATTTCGTCGAGGAAGAGATTGGGTAGTTGACATTCCCATGCACATTCGCCGAGATTCGTCCATTTAACTTGGAGACAGATTTTGCAAGAACAAAAATGAAAAAAAAATGAAGAAATTTCAGTTCTGGGTTTGCAAAAGATGATTACTTGCATGTATATATATATATATATATATATATATATATATATATATATATATAAGTGAAACTGATAAGACTAAGAGCTGACTTGAATTTTTTTTAAAAAAGAAAAGTAGCTTTTAAAAAAAATAATTAATTTTGTTGTATATTTTTAAAGCTTTTATGATGATGAAAGTAGAGGCACATACACGCCTGCTTGCCTGGAAAAGCTTGCTCCTTTTAATTGTGGTTTTTGAGTCCCCACCATGAAATTATTTTTTAACCTCTTTTCTCTCTTTTTGTTGTAAAGTTGCTGCATTTTATCCAGAAATAAAGGGAAAATAGGAATATTTAAATTTATAAGACTGTTCTTTGTATTGGTGTGTATATAATATATTTTAAAAGGGACATGTATAATTTTTTTAAAAAAATTGTTCATTTATACGATTTTTATTTTGAAATGAGGGGAAAGCAAATTATGATTATTGAAGTTAAAAAGTTAAAAAAAATAAAGCTGGTAAGTGGACACTATTAATTATAGCATATATTATGATAGATAAGTATTTTGGTCAAAATCCCCAAAAAAAAAGGAATTTTACGTCTTTTTGTAGTAAAATCCTTGTATTTTTAAATAAATAGTTAACTATTAATTGATACCAACTAATCCATTGACATTCCTCCATTTAACACCCAAATAAATCGCTAAATATAATTTGTTTTAATATATATTATTTTTTATGTATATATAAGAAAAGAGAAGATAATTTAAGATGAAATTAAAGATTCAATAATGAAAAGAAGAACATTTTCTTAATTTTAGAGAGAAATCATTTGTCTAATTATTCCAGCTGTTTGTTGAAATGGTTGAAGGATATAGCGTTGCCTGATGTAAGCTTGGATTAGATTTGAAAATGAAAAAAGAAAGAAATGCTGGTGAAGGATGGGTTGATAAGAGTATATCAGACAATGCATGCTCTTAAGTTGATGACTATCGAAAGCTTTTTGCCTCAAATCCTTCTACTTTCCAACACAAGTCATCATCAAAGTCTTCATCCCAAAACCATAAAAATCATTAATCACCCCCATAACTAACACTGTTTGGCGTTGAACCAAATTAAAAAAGGGAAAGGTGCCAAGATATAACCAAAAAAAAAAAGTTGGGGGGCGCAAATTGAATGTCGAATAATCCAGTTAAGTTAACAACAAATGCACCACTCTTGGTTTGCTTTCGGTGTTGAGCTGTTATGGTCCAAAGGTGAGGGAAGGGAACATCTCTATTCCAACGGAACCAAAAAGTGAAAATAAATAAGATAAGGTGAAAGCGAGAGTGTATTATTTTAATCATTCATGTATAAAAAAACCATTCGGTTTCTTTCATCGGTGCACCAAAAAATGAGCACTGAATGATATGAGCAGAGATTATAGTAAAAGTTCAAAGCTTGTTGGTTTGAGGACCACTTGCTTCTGCAAATTTGCTTGTTTTCACCATGCATGGTTTTACATGGATCATCGTTATCAGAAGAAGAAATAAATTCTGAACTTAGACTCAACTATTGTCTATAAAACCCTGAGTCTTGATATATCTCGAAATATTTCTTCAAATTCTAGCGATTCCATTTTATATAAATGGTATATAAATTTTGTCCAGAGAACTTCTCACTCCCTCTTGTATAATTATCTCAAACTTTTAACAATAGAAATTGTCTTTCTGTCGATATTTTATGTAAATGATGCTATAAAGGACTGCATTATATGTAAATAACTCGAACCTAACACGGGATCTACAGAACTCCACTCTATTTCACCATTAAAAGATTCCATTTTCAATGTTTTTGGCTTTTGCAAGTCAAACAATCGAAGAGCCAAAAAAGCACGCCAGGTCCTGTCACAACTCGGAAGAATGAAATCCACAAGGGATATAAAATTCCATTAAACACATCAAAAGGAGATGAATCTTTGGCAGCTGGATGGGTCGGCCATGAAGCAGACATGTTAGAAGGTTCCATATGGTGCCTTTCGACATAAGATACCTCTTTATTTATTTATTTATTTTATAAAATCCATTTGAAATTATACAGTAAAAGAGAATGAAAACTGAAAAGCCCCACCTTTCATTTTTGCAGTTCTATATTTTTTTTATTTGGTCTTTCCAGATTGTTTGAGTCCCTTACACCAGGGAGGGGACGTGTCTTCAAAGTGTAGTTTGCAAACAACGAAGTCCTATAGTATTTTAGTGTCTTAATATGATAGCTCACAATGCATCACTGACATGTCAGGAGTGGAGCAGTGTCGGTCTTGTTTAAACCAAATCCTCTGCAAATCTCTGAAAATATGGTTGGCTAGCTGTATATGGATGATGGATCCCTCGTGACAAACTCGAGTACTTTTCATGGTCGTGGCCTTAAAAATATCATGTACGCCACGCTATGCACGAACCTCTGAAGATCCAGAGACTTCATTTGTTACATGCCAAGACTGTGTTTCCATCATAAGGTTATATCGTAGCATCCTTCGTATGAAAGTTTCTCATGTAAACAATGTTGGAAAATAGATATTTTTTTAAAACTTTGAGGCATATTTTTAACGGGTAAAAATGAAGATACGAATCATAAAATTATGGTTTTATATTTTATTCTATAAAATTTTTACAACGATATATCATATGCTCAAAATGATTAAATAGTGAATGATAAATTAATGCTTAAAGTAAACTACTAGTAAATTGTGTTGAAGAAAAATAGAAAATAAGGATACAAGCTTAAAAAGTATTTATGCGTATAAACCAAATTAGTCCAAATTTGGGGATGCACCTGCACAATTGTGGGTAAGTCACTCAATGAAGAGATAAAATTTGTCTTAAGAAAATCGTGTAAATAAGCCTTACGATTATGTTCATTCGGTTTTATATCGAGAAGTAAATAATTTTTTATTTCATTTTATTTTCCTTTTATTCAATTCAATTATTTTTATTTTACTTAAATTTTTTACTATTTTTTTTTCGGAACTTGTTTTTGTGCAACAAACAAATCACCTTACGATTGCACTTTTATATCCACTTTCAAGCATCTTAGCTCCTGTATATGCTTTAGGTTGAAAACGGATCAAATAGGAAGTCCAAATAAGAACTCTGATTTTTGGACTATGGAGGCTAGGATCAATATAAGTTGGAGCTTTCTTAAACTGCTAAGTATGAGGAATCAGGCTGCCTCCAATTTTGCTTCTGGAACTCAATCAATCAAGGACATATGGCATCACATCCGTAACAAAGACGATAAGGTTACTTGGCATAAACTATTTTGGTTTCCTCTTCATGTTCCTAAGTATAGTATTATTACTTGGATGGCTTTCCTTGACAGATTACCAACCAAAAATAGGTTAATTCGAATGGGGTTAAACATTGACGGTATTTGTGTGCTTTGTAATGAATAGACGGAAACTAGAGACCACTTGTTTCTACATTGTTCTGTGGCAAAATCTGTTTGGAACTCTGTTCTGCATCTTAATGGCATTTGCAGAGGAACTTGTTCATGGAATGCTCACATTTCATGGGCTTGTGCTTCATGGAAAGGAAAATCACCGCTCACTACTATTATGAAGCTAGCTTGGACTACTTTTACTTACATTATTTGGGAGGAGAGAAATAAGAGAATTTACCAAGGACGCTCAAGAAATGTTAATGCCTTACTCCTTGCTATTAAAGACTCTATTGCTATTCAACTTAAGGGTAGAGAAATAAATAAAAATGATTATGTCAATAATACTCTTTATAATCAATGGGGTATCGAACATTGATGTTTATGTTCTGTTGTATAGTGTTGTAAGTATTGATATTTTTATGTAAGAACTTTCTGTATTTTGAGCAGTTTACTGCTCTTTTGGATATAAAACTGATTGATTTATCCAAAAAAAAAATTATCCGTATGAACAACTTGAATGAGCAGTACACGCATTAAGTATGGGCCACTATGCACGGACCATGACAAATGCACCCTCAAGATGGGGGCCCAATAGATAAAATGGAGTTTGTTATTATTTGTCAAGCAATTGAATTACTGAAGAGCCAATGTTAACCACATGGAGATGTGAAAGGTATTCCCTCTAGTTTAACATACGTCAAGGAACTTTAAATTTCCTTTAAATTATATAGAGTAAAACAATACTCTATTATATGATTAAGATTTTTTTTATTGTCCTCTCAATTTTTTGGGTTTTGTTCTAACTAATTCGAATTGATTTGTTTTCACACATGATTTTAATGGATGAGTCTCTCAACAAGTATTTTCTACATACACAAGATTTCGAATTCGAGACACATTTAAATGATATTAAGCTGATTACTAGTTTGAACAACTTGTTAGTATTAAGATCCTTCAATGTATTCGTATGCACGTCCAGTTGCAGCTCTTGAATTTCAACTGCGCATCCTAACCATCTCCTAGCTAGATTGTCACATGCATCAAATCAAGCAGTGTTTCTTTGATTTTTAATGAACGAATACAAGTTAGTATTCCCCGCATTGCCAGGTCCACATTCAATGGAATTTCAAAAGCGAAATCAAGTTTTAAGAAGAGCTGTTCCTCTCTGCACGTGTTCACGTTAGGCTGAAAGTCTACGGAATGCCTGGCTGGTCTAAAGTTTCAGCAATTAGTTGAGAAATATTGACAAGGTTAGGATACTTCTCATGAAACATATGGACAAATGTATGAAAAATGTGGACTGTCCTGCCACCCTAAATAAATAAAATGCAAGTTATTTGACCAAAATTTTTCAACCATTTATCAGACTTGTGAATCATATTTCCATCTAAACAATATACATAATATTAAAATAAAAAAGTGTATATAAATTAAAATTTAAATCAAATAATTTTCATATTATAATAAATATAAAATACCAATAAAGCTGGTTCAAGTGGTAAACAGTTTGATATCGCTTAAACAAGTCTTGAGTTTGAGTCTTTATGTATGCAGAAAATCCCCGTTGCGAGACTCACCCACCAAGGTCAGATGTGCGATCCGGATCAATCTGGATTAATAAGAACCGAAAGGACAACCAAAAATTAAATATAAAATAAATAAATTTTAATCAAATCCAATTAATTATTAGAAACTATAAACTAACCACAAGAGACCGCTGCCGGCCTTTGTTAATTTGTTTTGTATAATCACTCGCACACATCAGAAATAACATCGTTTTCAAAGGCACAATTAGAGGCCTATCTCAAGCCGTATTCAATGGCTTTTTGTTTACAATATGTCATTAAAGTTGGCAGTTGGGCACATTCCTATCTAATGAGCCCCCACAAAACAAAACGTTCCTCACTGTTTGAACAATAATTCTTTGGAAGATCCAAACAAAATGTACAACAAACCAATGGGATGGAGTATGGGATGTGTGGATAGTCATCCTCAAAAATTTCAAAATCTTGTATTTTAGATATTTTTTATATTATTTAGTGAAAATCTATTTTCACCTCCTCAAAAATTTTATAAGTTTATATCTCCTTAAAATTTTATAAATTCGTCTTCAACACAAAAACATATGTCCGTCACTAAATTTATAAAAATCAAATTCATTGTATCTAGAAAATTGTGATTAAGACTTGAATAATTAATAAATCATGAGCAATGGGGATTCGTCACAAAAATTTTACACCAAGATTCAACCCATCTTCAATCAAGGGGGCTATGATATGAAGCCTACCGAGGACGTCTATGCCAATGGCAATTCCCTAAAATACAAAAAGAACACGGATCAGTGAGTGTGACAAAGAGAACATTACATGTGAATAGATATCAACACCCACTATTAATTCACGCAGCCCCACGTACACCCATTATTTTATTATTGTATAAAGAATGTTTTTGGAGAACTTACCTTTAAAGTTTGAGCAACTATTCATTAAAAGCTTATAGAAAATGAAGGATTCCCATCATCAAAATTATCGTATCATAAGAGATTAGGGTAGGGGACCCTTCAACTTTTCTCCTAGGGCAGTGAATTAATGGATAATGAATTAATTTCCTTTTTTAATTAGGGAATTGTTGATGAGTTTAATGTCCTTAATTCTTAAATATAAACCTGCAAAAAGGGAATTGGAATCATTGAAAGCGAACGATGGGGTTTAGTAGTTAGGAACTAGGGCTTTTTTATGAATGAACTGGGGTTTTCTATGCATTGGATTTTGTAACCTAGAAATATTTAACAGCGGAAAAAGAAGTCTCTTAATCAAGGGGTTGTGTAAATTGACTGGACGAGTATAATTTTTCAAAGTTGGAAATAGGGATCTCAATCGGATTGGGTGAGTGCCATGTATTTCTCCTATATTTATTTTTGCAAAAAAATATTTTTTTTATCTCTTGATTCATTATAGATATAAAATTTATAGTTATTCTCGTTCTATCATCTATATATATTTTAAGATTCGTCTAATTTTCGTTATATCCCTTTCGCGATACATTTCATATTATATATTTATAAGTAGCAATTAAATAAATATAAATAATTTTTTATAAAAAAATAATATATTGGTAGATCTTGAAGCACTAAATTAAATTAATAAACCTTTTTACATTTAATTCTTTCAAAATTTTAGTTTTGATTTTGATTAACAATCTTCTAATTTTTTTATATGCTGTGGGTAACACAGAGATAATATTATAATATTACTAAGTTTGGCATATATAGTTTAAACTTTAAAATATTATTATTAATTTTATAATAAAAACGTTTAACTTTTTTATTTGTTTAAAATAATCACAATATAATATCGATATCTTTTACTATTTAACAATGAAGGCTAAGATATTCTTATAAACATTGTTAACGGAAAGCGTCCGATTTAGACGAGTCGAATAAATTTTTTGAGTTATTCGAATTGATAAGTCCTATTTTATAACTCGAAGTTGACTTAAAATCTATCGAATCATTTCGAATTGATAAAATTTGAGTCGATTCCAGTCGAATTTTAGAGTTTATGTTTAAATTCAATTATACATATTTTTAATATTATGATATTATATGATTCCAATTTAATTTTTTTATAACCATAAACAATGCATATATATTTCTTCATATTTTTTTATATGTGATAAATATATCATACAGAGTCGAGTGACTTAACTAAAACTTGAAAATCAATATACTAATTACTAAAAATTTTGAGTTATTCAAGTTCTATTTTACAACTCGATTTGAATTTTAATTTTTTTTCAAGTTGAGTCGAGTCGAGTTTATGAAATTATAACTCAAAGTCAATTTAAGTCGAGTCGAAAATTAATTTTCGAGTTGAGTTAAATAAAAAATATTTTTTCAAAACGAATCGATTTTTACTCACCTCTAAACATTATAATAAAACCCGAAACTTCTAAAAATAATAATCCCCTTTAATCAATAATATCATTTAATTCTTACAAACACTGTGTTTGTATTGTTAGTTAAGTAAGTTTGCGTCTGTTTTTTATTGTGACGGAGATGGTAAAAAAGGTTGATTGATATCTAGGAAGAAAGTCATGTCAATCACGAGTCTCACACTACTGTAAGCATCTTTCAACTTTCACATTCCTTATTTGCCCTACATTTCCTCTCACTTTCTACTGCATCATCCGTTTCACCCTTGTCTTGTCATTGCTCCAAGTATCACTGTCATCAAAAGTTCAATCAATCAGATTTTTTTTATTTCTTCCATTCTTTTATAATTACAAATTATATTTTCAGTACCGATTCCATAAAATGCGTACGTGTCGAGAAAAAAATGTTGTCCACGTTGGTCAACCATTGGAAAGTGAGGACCACCCATAAAGGTAATCGGTCAAAATTTCCAGCTTCATGCTACTTTAAAACATCTTAAATTTAATGACTAGACTCTATTGATAAGCCCCCACAATCTGTCATCATTTATCATTTTACCTATGATTTAATCACTACCCTCCCTTTTGTTTTTCATTACTACTCTTTCCCCATTATGCTTAATCCTCTAATTTCCTTTAAGTCCGTTTGGTTTATCATCACGATCTGATACGGCCACGTCAGATGGGCCCTTCGAGGTGATGACGTGGCGATGTCAGAACGGGAGGAAGGTATAGAGAAGGTTGCAAGTGTAACGAGTGTCATGATTTGAACATTGGAAACTCTATTAGAGAAAGAATTCCCTTGGAAGGGTAGTATTTAGAGCCCGAGTAGTGTTGACGGCAACCGACAGAGAGAGATCTAATGGAGTACGAAAGAATAGACAAACCTCAGGTAAGCCTGCTCCCTTTAAGCTTTTTTTTTTCAATTTTTTTTTCATATGTTAATAGGGGCTTTTTGGTGGTGAATGGTTTTTTTCTTTCTTTCATCTGATCTGGGTTTTAAACAAAGTTCTAAAATTTAAAGCTTTTAATCATATTTTCATACTTCAGAGTGGCATTTCACCGAGTAAATTAAGGATGAAGCTGATGGGGCCTCATCACCATCGAAAGAATAATGGATCAAACAACAATTCTTCAAGAGCATCTCCTTCTAGAATTAATGATGCTGAGTTTGTCAACAGTCTATTAGCCTCAAACAATGAAGATTTTGACGAGGAAGGTTTGTTTCTTTCTCTCCCTTTTCTCGCATTTTTATAACGACGAGGAAGGACTTCTCATTAGTATGACTCTGCTTGTTGCTTGGCCTGGTTTAGGCCCGGAGCTGATGAATTCAGCCAAGTGTTTTATAAAATTTGCTTGCTGATTTAGAACTTATTTTATTGATACACAGTTACCAGCTTAGATGGTTCACCAGTTAAAATGTCCAATGAGATAGTGTTGGATTCCAGCCTAAATGATCAAATTTCTAGCCAAGCAAAGGAGTCTCTGACACAGGAAAACGTGGAAGCGAGCTGTGCTAAATTGCAGCAATGCTCAAAGAATGATAATGGTAATTCCAGCGCCATCCATCCAATGAGGATGCTTGAAGATGAAAACCTTGATTATGATAGTAATGCTAGTTCATCAAGCTTTGAGTTTCATAAAGGGGAGAGAGCAGCAGCACACAATTGCCTGACGAGGTCATACTCGAGACCTATGTCATCGAAGTGGAACGATGCAGAGAAATGGATAATGAAGCGGCAAGACACGGTAGCTAATTGTGCTAAGATGAATGCATTTCACAACCAAGTTAATCGATATCCTCTTATGCATATGGTGAGAGTTGCTCCAGAGTCGGCGAATAACGATCAGAAGCTGGCTGCCAATGGCCTAGCCAACACTAAGAGGGTAGATATCTATCAGCACGCTGTGCAGATACCCTTTGACAAGTTCTCTTTCATTCCTTCTGGAGCTCATCCTATTTCAGCACAATCATGTGGAGGAAACCTATTATGTGATCAGTTTTCTCAGAGTAAGGATTTGAAGGAAGTGGCTCAGTTATCTTGTACAAAAAGCTCTGAAGAAGATACAACCGGTAAATTTGCATATACAGCTTTTTTATTAGTTTCTGTATGAAATAATATATAAATTTGTAGCGATGTACTGTGCATCCAGGTTGATTATCATGTGATCCCCAAAACAAGCACTTGCATTATAATGTGATTAAGAGCATTGAAATGAGGGTTAGGCCATTATAATTACATATGATATGAATATGCTGAATTCTTATGAGTCTCGAAACCATCATGTGGGGAGTATAAATAAGGGATCTACTCCGTGTTCAGATATTTTTTCCATTTTGTTGAGTGGATATATTGATCATAGTTTTGCTTTTTGATATCTATTATTTATCCCATACCTTAAGATTTGGCCTTGCAGCTATTCCTGCAATGAGATCAGTTTGTATGAGAGACATGGGAACAGAAATGACCCCTGTTGCAAGTCAAGAGCCTTCGAGGACCGCTACACCTGTAGGGGCAACAACACCGCTCCGAAGCCCAACATCTTCAATCCCATCTACTCCTCGTAGAGGGACACCGACATCGACACCTTTGGACCGCAATATAGATGACGAGTCACATCAAAATGGCAGGAAAGCATTGTCTGATAAAGAAACCAAGATCAAGACAAGAAGAGAGATTGTAGCCCTTGGTGTCCAACTTGGCAAGATGAATATTGCTGCTTGGGCAAGCAAAGACGAGAAGGAAGACAATACATTTTCAGGTGATACCACTTGTACGGAGGAGCTTGAGCGGATCGAATATGAAAAAAGAGCAGCAGCATGGGAGGAAGCTGAAAAGTCTAAGCATGCAGCAAGGTCCTGACATGTACCGATACTTTGCAAATTTATGCAGTTCTAACGCTTGTTAAACAATTTCCCATCAATTTATTTTCCTGAAAGCATATCTCAATCTCTCAGGTATAAGCATGAAGATATCAAAATTCAAGCATGGGAGAGGCAGCAGAGAGCAAAACTAGAAGCAGAAATGCGGAGAATAGAGGTATCTGAAATCTTTTATTTCATCACATTCTCAAAATTAGTTCTAATTGTAACCATTTAAAGATGACCGATCTTTTTTATGTAAACTGATGGTATTAGAGCTCAATGAAAAAGAGTAAACCTGGACCTGAAATTAATATGAAAGACAGTTGAAATAGGCTTCTTTTTAGGTTAAGATCATGCAGTTGAGTTAATTGTCATTACAAATTAAAAAAAAAATTATTTTGAGTCGGGAAAGACTGCAATCATGACAGAGGATCATTTATGTGGTAATATGCCGAGCATCAAGTATTGATAATAACTATATATGTCTTTTACTTTTCAGGACAAAGTAGATCAAACGAGAATCCAAGCTCAAGCAAAGATGGTGAAGAAGATTGCTATGGCTACGCGAAGATCAGAAGAAAAACGAGCTGCAGCTGAAGCTAGAAAGAACCAAGATGCAGAAAGAACAGCTGTTCAAGCAGAATATATTCGACAAACCGGAAGAATGCCATCATCTCCTTACATGTGTTGTGGTTGGTTGTCATAATAATATGGAGTAGTAAACAATCAATAAAAGCAAAGCATGCTCATACACTTGATGAGCCAAGTAACCTCTTGTAACCCTGTTTTGAGCAGATTGGTGATGGAGGAGTGTTGTATTTAAAGAATGGCCTGAAATTTTTTGTGTTGTTTACATGGGAAGATGAAATGAATAGTGCAATTGGTGAAATTAATGTTAATTCCAACACAATTGAAATCATGCATATATTTATCCTTGAAGGTAATAATCTTTTCTAGAAAATCATTTTCACTTCCTTTTAGGTAATGATACATTATGGATAGTAACAACTATTCACCAATAATAGAAGTATCATTTTCATTAAGTTTATGGGTAATGAACAATACATATAATAGAAATATTGAATTTATACAAATTGTAACTAAAAATAATTTAAAATATAATGAATCTAGCATCCTATTTCTTCTAGTTTGTAACAACATTTCAAAAACTAGAATTTGAATTTGAAAAAAGAAAATCTTACTACAACTGCATATACTTTACATTCTAAGTTGGGATCGGCCTGTATCCATGAAGACTTGTTCAATACCAGTAGTTGGGGTGTAAAATAATTTGGACTCCTGGACGAATCCACATGGCTTGAAAATTTCCTTGGTGGAGGATAGACCTATGGTTCATAGTAATGCATGAACATCTGTAATTGTCTCGTTTGGCTTCGGCTTTGGTGTACATATTGAGCTTGTTCAAGTTTCTTTTCCCTTGTTCAAGTCTCTTTTCCCACTTTCGGGCCACATGTAAAGGATTAAATCTATACATCAATATCTGCTTTCTGATCTGGTTGGTTTTCTATACTATTTTCAGTAGTCTTTTGAGGGTTTCAAGTTTCCGTGTCCAACTAGTCCTACCCAAATACTGCAATTGTTCTGTTTCACGCCATTAGAAACCGGACCAATTGCCAAGCAATTTTCTGATCCATGGCCTTGGTTTGTACCAAGAATAAATTTTTAGGATCAGTGGCTCTGTACATCATCAAGTTGGATGACTTTTGGTTTTTGTATTTGTTCCATGCATTTCTTTTCATGAATGTTGCTGAAAGTAACCAAACGGCTTGTGTACGTACAAAGATCTAATCCACAAGATTTATGTTTATCAAAACAATATCTTCAAACTTCCCCACAGTCATGGACATTAACTGTCCAAAACACTGACAAAATCACTCTCCTTCACCGTTGCCAAATCTCTCACACTTAAATGAAATCTTCCAGTACTTTGGCAATGACACACATTTTACTAGAACAAGTTTGAACGTGCCTTCTTTGCCCATATTATTACTTGTTTTTTTGCAGAGAACACAAGGTCTCTCAAGCAAAAGCCATTGATGAGGTGCAAGTTAAAAGGCAAAAAGTACATCCTTTTTCAGTCATCCCCCACTTGTTAACATAAAGGGCTATGAGAGGATGTTGATGGAAACCCTCTAATTTTGAAATGGGGCTATTATTGTTGATGGGTGCCCTACCCTTTTTGTCACCATTTCCACCCCCCAAGCATTTGAGTGCTATCCATCTAAGTGAAATGCCCCCACAACATGTAGCCACAAAAGCACAAAACTAACCCTTAATTTCCAACTTTATATTGTGGCCATCCAGTCCCACGTCCCGTAGAAAAAATAGACCTCAACTGATAACTTTTTATCCCCTCTTTTTGGGGTGTAGTTTATGGATAGAGAGACTGTATACAATCTTTTGATTCGATCCTTTAAGTTCGTTGAGCATGGATCCCTTAAAAATGACTGCATAATCGAATTGTGCTAAACACTAGAATTCTCTTTTAAATTTATTCTGCTCTATTCTCAAGTGGAAATGAGGATGTGGCATAAATTCCCTTGAAAATTGGATGTGGAAACATGGCTCACATGTCAGGTCGACCAACATCGACCCTGTCCCATCAGTTAGGCTAAGGAATTATTGCAAACCTTCCATTTCATCTGATGCATGTGATTGCCTCCTGTAGTTTCATTTTTGTCTAAAATCTCAGGTGGAACAGAGATAAGAATAAGTGACTCGGAACTTTTCACTATAACCTGTAAGAGTTCAGTCGCTATTTGACGAGACAGTGTTGTTCTTATCAGCTTCCTTTTAATAAGTCTACGAAGGCATAAAAACGTGTCGTAGATACGATGTTTTACATCCGGGGGAGATGATTTTTGTATGTCCCATTGGCCTTCAGAATCTTTTCAGTTTGATTTAAAACACCATTTCAAAGATAGTTATGAAATAATCATTGTGTCGTCGAGATGAACGGCAATGGAATCATCTAACGTTTTCCCAAGCAGCATCATTTATTAGCCATTCGAACAAACCCCCCGACACTGACCTTTTTAAACTCCCAGGATATGTTCGAAAGACTACCAGTATCTCACTTTCATCAGATAGGTTGGATTTTGACAACCCCTCGGCTTAAGTCGAGAGCCAGCCGATGATGATAGTGAAAGTAGGGTTAATGTTCACTTTCCAAAAGTTGGAATAAATGAACAAAACTGGGCCATGTTCATACCAAAGCAAAACAGAAATGGTTGATTTTCCAGACCTAATTTCTATAGGGACCCATTTTTATACCAGATAAAAATAGTTTCAAGACTTGGGAAGCTTCGAGCTTCTTGTCATTTGTGCAGTAATTTTTACCTCATATAATAAGTTAACTGTTCAAGAATCTGTAAGAGAAAAACCTAAAGCTTACTTCATTAATATTGATGATGATGTGCTAATAAATATGAATTTTACATTTTTCCATAACATAGGCGACGTAGATCTCTTAGTTACAGTATTTGCTTATACGAATATATAATAGTTCAAGCTAGTGTTAGTCAGCTCTTTTAACCTATAAAAGGTTAGCAAGAGGCACTAACATTACAGGAGAATAACATCATCTTAACAGGTAAAATCGTTCAGTAGTCCAAGGACCCCACGGTAGCGATACCGGAGTTCATATTTCTTAAGTCCTGCTAGCTCACAAAGTCATCACAACTGCCATTTGAGAGCCTTTGAACTGGAACAGAGTTAAGAAGCTCCAGGTCTCGCTTGCCCATTTGCTGAACTTCTTGCGGTGAAAGTATCTTGATGCACCACACACTGTTCACAAACTCCCTGGGGTAAACGAAATGGAAAGTAAAGTTTGGAATTAGCAAAGAACATAGCATGTGGAAAACGCAAAATAGATTTAAATGCATGCATTCAAAAGGTTTCATTATTTTTTGTTCATAAAAAGGCTTCAATTTACCCCCACCAAGTTTTCACAGATGTGCTATCCTTAGATGTGCATCGATGTTAGAAGTATTTTGATACACAACTATATGCATGCAATAGGATAATAGAAACTTACGGCCAAGGGTCATCACCAAGGAGAAGAACGTCATTCTCCCGATCGACAAATACAAGCTGCCAGCCTGATCTCAAAGTGTCCTCCAACTGGCCTTCAAGGCCAAACATGTGTGCGAGTTCACTACGCAGCTCATTGTAGCTGCTAAATTTGGAGATATCCAATGACCTCCCGAAGGACCCTGATTTATAAACCTGTTCCGCAATAGAAGTATTCACATCAGTTACAAAGTATCGAAATAATTTAGTATGAAAAATGAAGGCTATAAAACTGCCAACAAATCAAACTTGCAACTGTGAAAGAGCCAAATTCACAAGCCAAATGGAACTCATAACACCAGCCAAATTAATTAATCTAGATAAGAAGGCAACTGACCTTAACAAAGGTTTTACTTTGTGGGTTCTCTTGGCCCACATTCTCTGGAGACTGCAAGAATCCCAATTCATTAATGCAACTAGAAGGTGCCATTGCTGGATTAACTGAAAAATCAGTGCCTGCAGTACTCGTATAATTAGAAGAGAAGGGTATAGTAGTCGAGTCACTATCGCTGCCAACTCCCCTAAGGCTTGACATCCCATGTTGCAACAGAAGTGATGAAGGCTCTATATTAACACCAAATAAGAGATGGCTCTGTGGATTGGTACCCCCTTCTTGGTCTATCAAGCACTCCCTGCCAGGAAAGGGTGGCAAGGAAATAGGATTATGAGAAATGTTGGTCTTGATAGGCCCCAACTGTTCCACCTGGGGCAGAATGCATTGTGGAGACCAAGATGAGAGAACTTCAACAGCAGCCCGCTTCGATGGCCGTGCAACAGAAGTTATTACGGGGTTGTATCTAGGCAAGTTGAGCAAATTGGATGACTCATTCTGGGGAAAAGAACCCAAAAGACTACGGAAAGGAGAAATAATAGAGTTGGTCACGGTGTGCCCATTTGAATCAGAAAAATTCTGTTGATGGCATAGTGAAGGTATGGCTTGGAAAGGTGATGACTGGGACTGAGAGACCGAAGCATACTGTGACATAGCAAACACTGCACTAGAAATATGCTGTTGGTCAACCAGTTGCTGCTGCTGCTGCAACTGCTGTTGGTGTTGAGGGTTATTGAATGAATTCTGCTGCTGCAATTGTTGCTGAACACGATGTGGCTGTGTTTGAGCCTCAGTCTGAGATTGAGACTGATGTTGGTTGTCTTCAACACCCAGAAGAAAGGCCTGCGGCTGAGAGTGCTGCAACATCTGGGGTTGCATTAAAGCAGCAGGCCTGCAGGATAGATTTTCGGGTTGCTGGAATTGCAGAAGGGTAGTGGTTGCTGCTTTGGAAGGATCCACAGCTCTCATGTCTTGCAGTGCAGCAGCAGCCATAGCTTGGTGCATGTCGGTCTGCAAACCCAACAAGGAAGCAACATCCAACCTTGGCTGCATCCATGGTGTAACTCCAATCCCCTGAAAGTTCAGAGACTGCATTCCTCGACCTGCGTCTCCTTGTAGCAACATAAATGGAGAATTCATGCCTAAACTATCATCCTTGAAACCTAAGAGCAAGAGAGTCGAATTAAAAAAATATCTAAAAATGTCAAAAGTATTACATAGGAATAAAAGCTATAAGCTATTTAAAAGTCAAATTCAACATAAGAGAGGGTAAGAGAAATAAAACAAGTAGTTGAAGCTGAAAAGCCATGGATTTAGCAGCAGACTAGCATACCGTAAGAAGGTAATCCTGGTGGCCATTGTCGCTTAAGCCTTAAAGGAAATGGAGATGGATACATAGGAAATGTTGTCAACGGTTCGATCTCCCACAAGGAAACTCTTGGCTGCCTTTCCCCAGCTGTTGATTCATCCCAACCAACCTGCATGAATAGGTTCAGGTCCAAAAAATAGATAGAAAATCCAAAACAAAAAATGTGCAAGATTCTCAATGAAAAAAGATAAAGGTAAAACATTCTCAACATGCCTTGACTGATCGCCAATGTGAATTTGGCCAACGAACAGGATCTAAGTCACTTATGCCAGTTATTGTACCCATGTATCTGGTAAACGCAAAATCATCAGATGCAAAGCCAATGATGTTAAAAAATAAACAATATAATAATCTTATCCTTTTGCAAGGAAAGCTACTTTAAACATTTTGATTGAAATGGCAAAAAGCGAAAAGGTTTAACTTACCGACGAACACTTGATTCTTCGGTTTCAAACAGCATTCTAAAGCGCATACCAACAGAAACTCGAGTATGATAGACAGCTTTGATATATTTTGTCAAAGGTATGACAAATTCTGATGGACTAGCCCTGAATTGAAGAGGCACATGTTTTAAAGGGCAGAGGAATCACTAGACGGAATACTTCAATGGTTAGAAGCATTGCTATAGCACCATACCTTGGGTTATAAAATATAGTGAAGCGGCTATTTGTTGCAGCTGCATGTGCGGCAGCAGCAAGAAGCCCTAAGTGCATGCTATCACTTGATAAAACTGATGAAGGCATTACAGTTTGAGGCCGATTAGCTCGTCGGATACCAAGAAGTAATTGATTTTTTTCATTCCTGTCAAAATAACCTAATATGTTGGTTTGAACATCAAAATACCAATAACGCAAGCAGAAGTAAAACCAGATACAAGACAAGCCAGCTACCTACCAGATAAAAAGCACTGAATCACCTGCAACCAGTCTTTTAGCACTTACAAATACGCTCCATCCTGTTGTCAAGAGGTGCCTTTTGGGCTGACCTGCAAAGAAGAAGAAGTCAATGACTGTTAGTACAATTGTACTAATCAAATCACCTTGTGCCATACAGTGGCCAAAATTATAATTAAGGAAATGCTAATTGTCTGTGACAATTTCTATAACTTCTTCAGAACACATGATGAATTAGAGAGGGAAAAAACCATTTTCTACAACTTTATAAGGGAATATGTAGCAGGAAGTAGCATTTCTTGGTAAAAAAGTTCCATATTTGAAAAGGGAAAAGAGGACTAGTAGTAAATTCACCCCGAAATATATGCCTAAATTTCCATTCATTATCATGCAAGTCCCTTGCAATCAACTCTTGACAAGGAGGCTGCTGGGAGAAGTCCTGTTGGCAATCAATGGCATAAATTTAGAAATAAATCATTTCAATTAAAAGCATAAGAGGACATCAATGCCTAAGGTGGCACAGTTTACCAGTGGAGGAAACACTTTTTCAGCTGCTCGGCGAGGAACAGAGAATCCTCCATGAGTGCTTGTGTCACTAGCTGTTAATGTTTTACAGAAATAATTTGTTGGCTGTCTGCTGGGAGTGCCCAATTCTGCGGGAAGGTAAGCCTCCTTTTGTTCTTGCTGTAGAACGGGTAAGCTTCAATATTTTTAAGCAATGAATAAGACTGACAACATCACGATGGGAACCCATGAAAAAATCACATACCGGATTCAGTGGCTGCAAGGTCATTTGAGCATACACTTCATCTGTCTCAACATCTGCCTGAACTTGACAAGCTTTGAGGCTTTAGAGACAAGTCTATAGGTTCATATACCATCAGACAATCAAATTAAACAAGCCTTACATGCATAGTGACATTATGGAGTTGACATATAAGCTGTGCAGGTAAGCTTGGGTAATTAGGTACGTGGGCATCCACTTCCTTGTTGGTTGATGCAGCTACCTATAAAAAAACCATCAATATATGTCTTAAAAACATGTTGGTTTGCAATACGATGATTAATTAAGTAGAATGAACCACTATGTCTGGATAAAACCACATTGATAGTTTGAATTATTATATTTGATATGCCAACGGATTCTAACACAGGCAAACTAAAGAGAAAGGGAAAACCACTGTCAACCCCGTCCAGTTCAGTCCAGAACGTTTAGAACTCTATCTTTCTGATATTTTTTTTTGAGAAAAAACTTATCTAAATTTTATTTTTAAAAAAAAAAGCTGTGCTGGAAGAGTCAAAAGTCCACCTCAGATCTACAGGAGGCTCAATTATGGTAGCTTAATGGCAGATGAGCCATACAGCAAGCAGATATTTGGTGCTAACAGAGACATGTCATTAGCACCCTTACGTTATTTACATTCTTTCAATTAATACGAAAAGGACAGTAATGATGATATGCTGCAAAATAACTCTCACTTTTCCCAAGAAAAAAAGATATTGAAACATTCATTATTCATAATTTACTTTGGACGAAGTAATCGCAAGTTGATATACCATACCGACTGCAAAACAAAATCTGGTTCAAAAATCAAATGATCATTGCAAGAAAAAACTAGATTTAAGCATACCAACCTGCTCGCTATGACCCTGCGGGAAGTAAACAACCCTACTTCCGACTGGAGGTAGAGACACAAGAGGACCCGCACATGCATGCCAAAGTTCAGAATTCAGAAATCTCTTCTCTCCTGCAAAATCTTTTTTGCATTAGTTTAAAAATACTTCCAACGAACTTAAAAGAGAAAAGGCAAAGAAAGAAACTGAGCTAATATTGTTTACAAACAAACATCCCACCCCCGATCACTAAATTAAACATAGAATTTGAAGGGTCAATGAATGTCAAAAGATAGAAGAGACAAACTTCCAACAAACATAGGTAAAACAAAGCTTGTGCAGAGCAGAAAAAAAATAAGACGCAAAACCATTGTAAACCTCCGCTTGAAATGAAGAAAACGATGAATGAAATCTTAGCAGAATGGTTTTTAAATTTTAGAGAGTAGACAGTAAAAGGAGGGAAATGTATTGAAGTTACTGATCTGTAGTTTTAACTTTTTCTCCTACGTTTTCTACAACCCCATGAAAATTTTAATTCTCCCATTCCCCCATCACCACTCTCAAGAAACATAATCTAATCCTTAGAGAGAGAAAAATATTAAAGAAGCATACCTTCCTGAGGTTGTGGATTGAAACCAGCTGAAGAGAGCCTCATTCTTTTTCTAAATAGTTCAACAAAAACTTTAAATCCTAAGTTTATACGCTCAAGAAAAAGATTTTCACAGCAAAACTACTCCTTTGGCTACACCAATTAAGCAGCGAAACCCTCCAAACAAGGACACCTGCGCTAGAAAACCTTTATTTCTACTCCTGTGTCTCCAGAAATTAAAAAAACTACGCCAAACAAGAACCAGTTTATCAAAAAGCTGACAATTTACCCATCGAAGAAGACTTTAACGACAAGCAAAAACACAAAGCCCCGACCGAGACTTGAGGTTTTTCAACGGAAACCGGTTTTACTACAAAAGATGATCGCTTTCAGCTTCATCAGCCTCCAATCAATCGTCTTCTCCACCAAAACACCCCAAGTATTGTTCTTTTGAACCAAAACTTAATGCTAGAACAAAAACATATAGTCTGCTCTTACTTATGTTCCAACACTTCAGCCCCACACGTCACCTCTCAAAAACAAAGCGTTTTGAAGTTTTGATCCTTAAAGTGTGAACAAACACCAGTATTTTATTTGAGTCCCTCGAAGCTTGTACCCATTAACACCAGCAAGCAAAAAATACTCAATAGATCTTAACTAGAAAGATAACGATTTTTCCCAGTCTCTCACCAATAGGGGGGTTTAACAAAGAAAAAGCTCAGGTCTTTGTTATCACTCACAAGTCACAAACCAAGTATAAAATGAGGCAAAGGATAGAAGCTAAAAGAATCAAATAGTAGTGTAACTATCACTATATGCATTTGGGTTTTCCTCTCTCAAAGCTCTCTCTCTCTCCTTTGCAGAATCCAACGGTTTCAAAAGAGGCATTGGATATTTATAGGACTTTTGCTTGCAGAGGAATATATGTTTTTATATATATGGTTTAGAATTTTAAAAATATAGAAAGTTTTCCTGGTTTTTGAGGAGGAGGCTGTTTTTTGTTTGCAGCAATGGAAATACAGGTGGTGATCAAAGACAAAGGAAAGAGAGAAAGTTCCCCGCTGCTTATTACCAGTAAAAGAGTGAAGAAAATGATTGGCGCCGAGCCGCTAAGGTAGCGAGTGAAGCCTGAGCCATGGCAGCTGGTGGGTAATTGGGGTCACATCAACGGAGAAAGGACGGGGACGACCAAATCTAGGGAGAAAAAAATGGATGGACCCCACAAATCTATGCTCTGATCTTTTTTGACAATTTCTTTAATAAATTTTTTTTACCTAATATTTTTTAATCTGTATATATCGATATTCGAGTGTAGGTTGCTGGTACTCACTGAATCCAACCTCTAGATTCATCCTCCCACTATAGTTTTTTTTATTCTTAATTATATAAATTATTTATATTTATTTCAATTATTGATAATCGGGAAATGCATTTTGCCTCCATGTGGACGCAATTTACTTGGGTTGCAATTGGTAGGTGGTAGTTCATGCTTTTTTTGAAAAGACGATGAGATCCAAGAACTTCGCACTTTATATTTAACGTACATGTATAACACATCAATAGGATTTATCACGCATATATACCTAAAACTTAATCTAACATATATGACCGACTTTGTTGATAGTCTAATGCCTTTTGTCCTAGGTTTAGGGTCACCCTAAAAGGTTTGGGTTCATATTATAAATGTCCCATGTAAAAGGCAAAGTGTAACCCTGTTTTATTCTTTAACAAACCCTCTTAAGATAGTTGGACGTCGATATTTGTCCCCACCGTCTTATTTCTTTTAATTAGTTAATTTCAACATATATGAGAACATGCCCGTTTGTGATTATTTGTTCGAACTTAATGAATAAGACAAAACATTCTGATTATTCGATCAATTAATTAAGACAAAACAAATTACTTAAGAGTTGATGTGTATGTTCCAAAACCCCAATCATCAAGCATTGCATTCAAAAAGATTTATTTATTTATTTATTTAATCCTCTCTTTTAACATATCGATTTGCATCACTCCTTCATAGTATTATGCCTCCGATGATTATATATAAAATCAAAACCATCTTTTTTACATGTTGTGTGTCCCCCTTTGATTCCAAATCCACCAAAACAATGTCACCTGACAATGACATGAATTCCATTATTGGACTTCAATTGGCCCCTACATGAAATACTTTTAATATCTTTTTACCACTTCTAATGCATTTTATTTATTTTCGATTTCCAAGTTTAAAATTACCTTGAAGGTGAAATCGTGAAAAAAAAAACTTATTTTGTTGCAGTTGTTCATAGATCCCAAACAATGCATAACTAATGAAGAAAAGCGTAAATAGTAATATTATTTTCACTGATATTCATATATACATTACTGCATATTTGTGTCCTATATTCTCTTTGGAATATTAGTAATTTCTTAAAAGGGGTAAAATACCACTCAACTAGTTCCCTCTAATCTTTGACTGTAGCATGATGAGATGATTTACTTTTTGACTTTACTCGTATTTAACATCAACGTAGGGACGGGGAAAACTAAAGTATCATTCTCTTGGACTCTTAATAAAAAATTTCCACATAAAATAGAAAATACTAAATTTTAAAAACAAAAAAAAAAAGACTCAATTATTTTATTATTATTAAATTAGAAATTTTATGATTAATGTATCAAATATAAATTCCTTAATAAATATATTTTTAAAACATAAAGAATTCCATGATTAAGAGAATGATTAGGGGTACGTTTGTGGACTTTTCGCATGAACTAATTTCCACCTGCAAATCATAATCCATTGTCAGTGATCACTTATAGTTAAGCTTGTAGAGTTGAGTGACTTAGTCAGAATAATCAGCTTTGGCGGTGCCAAATTGTGGGATTTAATTATGATTATAATTTATTCTAAGGCGGTCCAAGTTTCATTCTAAAACACTAATAATTATCTAACAATTCTTTTAAAAAAATTAAAAGAGAATGAAGGAATATATCACAAATCTTTTAGCCTAGGTTGGAAAAGATAAATTAAAGTTTCAACTTGAACTAAAAAAAATCTGCTTGTATACTAATTCTTCCCCAATCCCCACTATAATATATATATATATATATACACAAATTTAAACCTTAGGTTTTGGCTTTTTAATATTTTACTAATTATTTTTATCAAAGTTTGGAAGAGGGAATCATTTGAATCAAGAATCTCTTTTATTAAAAGAGAGGTATGGCACCAGATTTAGTCGATAAACAATTTGTTGTTGTTTTACCTATACATATATGAAAGTTGATTTAAAACCTCGAGCTGGTCCTGCATGTAAAAATATGTATATTCTCATAATTATTAAAATGTTAAAGATTGAAAAATAAAATCATAAGGAAAGAATATGATATAATAGCTCATCTTGGTGTTTAATTCTGATTTCTTCCCCTGTCAATTTTTTTTAGTTTGATACGATGGTTAGACATTTGATCAATTCTCTGAAGATCTTTCGTTTGATCCTCACCAAAGCCAAATACCTTTTTCTTAATTTATTACTAATAAGATGATCAGATGTGTCATCATATTATTGAAGGGGATTAATATATTAAGGAAAATAACATGTAGTCACTAGTCATGTCACATTAGCTTCTTTTAATGATAACCGTCGAAATGAAAACAAATTCAAAGTTTGATGATTTCAATACAAGTTTTAAAAGCTTGGTGACTAAAATGCAAAGACTCTAAAAATTTAAGTACTACAAGTGCAGTTTACCCTAAAATGTTATGTTAGAAGAGTCAAATATATGATTTTAAATCATTAAGGATTACATTTTTCTTAAATTCTCTCGCTCTCTTTCTATTTTTTTTCCAACTTTTCCTCCAATAGCTTATATATACGTTTCCTCCAATAGATTGTAAGATATAAATTGAGTGTTAAGTTTAATGTAATGATTTTTTCGGTTATGCGTTCAATCAAAACCTCTCGTATTCTCAGGATGACATAGTTGTGAAATGTCTAAGATTTTATATGTCTACCTTCTAACGAGTCCAATGAAACGCCTCATAGAGAATAACATAATCTAAAGATTGTGTAAAGCATAAAATACTTATCATGACTTATTTTACAATGTCAATATATCATGCAATGATCTGACTAAAGATTTAATGATAGTAAAATACTTGATTGCAAACTTGATAATATTTTAAAATTTTATTTAATGAAAAATATGGAAGTAAGAGAGTAATGTAGCATGATTGGTGTAATCGATGATGAGGCGTGAGATTGAAATTGGTATCTATGAAACACCACAATTCCTTCTTAAGGGGTGGTGCTTGAGTTCAATCACCTTGGACATTATTCTTTTTTCCCTTTTTGATAAATATTAAATGAATATAAGGTAATATCTATTTAAAGATTTTAATGAATATTTATGTTTTTGTATACGGAAGGTAGGAGGGACTAGTGGGGCCATGGCCCCCTAAAATATTTAAAAAAATAATATATATAGATATATATTAAATTAGAATAAATTATATATTTAGTACTTAAATTATTATTTTTATTCCGTTTTGATATCCAAACTTTATTGTTTTTCATAATCATACCTAACGTTTAGTTTAAGATTCAATTTGGCACCTCACAATTAAAAACTTAACGATGATGTTAATGTGTCACCATAAGATAATGACACATCATCATTGATTTGTTTTTAAAATGTCACATCAGCAATTCTATTTTTCAACAGCGGGATACCAAATTGAAACTTAAACTAAATGTTAGATATAGTTTTAAAAATAAATAAAATTTTGACACCAAAATTGAACAAAAGTAATAATTTAGGTGCTAAATGTGTAGTTTACCCTATTAAATTATTAAGTTTGATAAAAAAAAAACTTTTATAATAAGTTTTTAATTTTGATTATCCAAAAAAAATGTATATACTACTTTAGAATTTGAAAATCACTTAAATATCATTCATTGAAAAAAAGATAATATCTATATTTTTCTATTATTATTATTGTATTTTGAAATGAATAAAAATCCATTTTCCTTTGTCATTTTTTATTTTAAGATGTAATTTTTTATATTTTCTTTTGTTTGGTTGTTCGACTTATTTGAGTTATACATCTTCTTTGAATTGAGTATTTCAGTCAAGTTATCAAGTATTAAACTTTTAATTTTATTTCAGCTGATGATAATTTTAAAAATATTTTTTAATTCAATTTATATTTATGCTTTTATTTCAAATAAATTGATATCTATTATGTGGGTATATAAATTTTTATCTCCAAAAATAAAAATTTACACACAACTGTAAATAATGTTATTAACGGTGTATTCTGTTTCTTTGAATTTTTACGTAAATAGATAAATTTGAAGGATTTATAAAATTTTATTCTATTAATATGATATTTTAACATATAATTTATATTAACAAAAATATTAAAATACTTTAATTAATATATACAAATAAAATTAAATGACCCCTCAAAAAATAATATCGTGTTCCGTCACTGCTTGTATATGTGATGCTCGAACCTAAGATCTCAAAAGATAATAACAAATCTTTTAACTACTTGATTAGTTTGTGCCACCTTCAACGTTACTTTGCTTTCTTATTCCTTTACTTGTGTTATCAAATTCTACAACTTTCATAAGTGATGGATCCAAAAATATTTTAAAGGTAGACTCATATGTATTAATAATATTTTTTTTGTATGGAACTAACACAAATAAAATTTTAGGATAGATACCTTTAATAAAATTAACAACGAACATTTTAAGATAAACATGTATTCACCCTGGTTAATCCCTACATCAGCCACTGACCTTCGTCAACTTTACAATCAAGTCATCAACATTGTCAAATTCGAGGTTTGTTCCTAATCCCTCGATCCATCCTTGTTCCTAGTATCTTTTAACTCACTAAGGTTTGTTGTAATCTTAAAGCTTATATCATAAAAAAAAATATAAAGTCTATTATTTTTTTCATTTAAATACTTCAAGTATTTTTTTGGTAAAGTACTTAAAGTTATATTTTTAGTCAAAATATATATATTGAGTATTTTTTTTTGGATAAAATAGGTACTTAAAATATTCAATTTTATTTATCCAAATTTTAAAAAAAGTTAATATGTGGCGTTAATTAAGTAACATTTTAGGTAGATGAATTTTTTTAATACTTTAGGTACTTATTTTGACAAAAAATAATTTTAAATATTTATTTTGATAAAAATACTTTAAATACTTAAATGAAAAATTATATACTTTAATTACTATTTTGTTATATAAGCCTAATCTTAATTCTCCAAAACCAAGATTTCTCCTCTGTATTTTATTATCACATATAAAGTTGATATATATATTGAGAGAAACTCAACAACGAAATGACATTAATGTGAGAATAGAGCATATAACATATTGTTAATGTGGAGCCCATTGGATTTAATCATGACTATTTGACATTGAATGGGTCATTAATAATGATTAATAATCATAAAAAAAAGTTAAGTTATTAAACTACTCATTTTTATTCTTCTATATTTTATGAAGTCGTAGATTTTAAAATTATTAAGAAGACATTCCTTTCTTTTCTTAGAGTTTCTCTTTTGTTTTCCTTTAAATAAGATTAAAATTAAATTAAATTTTTAAAAAACTGTAGAAGATGACCCTATCCGAACAACAAGAGGCATACAATGAGAGGGAGACACGAACATAATATGGAACCAAACAAAAAGGTTGATCATATGTTTCTATCTTAACCCTTTTGTACTTATTTCTAAATTAAAGAGGTATATTATTGCATGGGGATACGGGAGTGGGGAGGACAGAGAGAATGATTAGGGTAATTATTCTTTAAAAATTTTAAATTATTATTTTATATTTTTTAATAATATATTTTTATCTTAAAAAATTATATAAATTCACCTTCTCTTAAAATTTTAAAAAATTCATCCTAGAATAAAATTTTATGTCCATATATTGGAGTAGCAATGCAGGGAGACCAACAACAACAAAACCCTGGGATCCTTTCTTGACTATATTTTGGGTGACAAAATCTCCAACTAATACACTGGATTTATGACCATATTTGTCTTAATTGTTGACCACCATCACCCTCTAAATCGAGCCAAAAAATTACAAAAATAGGATGATCTAAAATCCATTGTCCCTACTCTCTACAACAAAATTAATCCCCATGTTAAAAAACAGGTAAAAAGGTCATTGCTCACATCCAAAAAGGCTAACATAGATTCTGACATTTATTCGTGGGTTGGTAATGTATTCCATAATTTCAACAGTACCTATTCATTAAATGCCGACGAAAAGAAGCACCATCCATTGTGGAATGTACCATGCATGCATTCCATATTTTATTTATTCTTTTAAGTTTAGCATGAAAAATTAAATTTAGATTTATTTATACATTTTTTACAGAAAAAACAACGTAAATTTTGAATATATGAAGTATATGCAGAGATTCTGATATTTAATTTGGAGTAGAATATTTGGAAGTCTTAACTAAGAACCTATTAGTGCATTATTATGGATGGTTAATGGTTCATAACCTAAACCATAAATATATGCTGTGTGAAAGAAATAATGAATGGGCGGCCTCACCTGCGCAGCGCCATTCTTTTTCCACCAACTTGCGACTATTCAGGTTAATTTAAACAAAAAAGAAAGCAAGCTTTTGACCAGATCAAATGCTTGAAGGCCACATCAACTTACTATTGTTATTATTATTCTCTCTTTTTAAAATCTGGGTGGATAGGAGTTGAAACTGATAGGAATGCGTGAAAGTTCGTCAGCTCTAAAATCTATCCAAACCCACTCTGTATATTAGCTTTTAAAGCACTTTGCATCTCCTGTTTTATCTTAAAACCAATTGATGAAATCATTATTTTTCAATTAATTTATACGCGAGGGAACCACTTTTGAGGTGTAACATGTCAATAAAATTCAACTAATTTCTTAATAAGCATGTAATTATGAATGAAACATTGGCACATGAAGAGCTAAACCTCTAATCCGTAATTGCAGAAGAACCACCTCGGAATGTTCATTCAGCTGTCAAAGTTTTCAAATGCCCTCCCAAGTAGCCCACATATCAACCGATAAGAGTTCATTTTCGACATGAAAAACCTGGGGACGTTTCACCAAAATCACCATCTTCACTTTCCCTCACGTATCCACCATCTCCCCAACACCCGTCTTTCTGTTTTGTAGCATTTATTTTGTAACTTGCGAATTTACTCACTAGCAAATCGTATCGTATGCATCAAGCCGGTATATAACCCTCACTCTTCTTCAAAGTCCATTAGAAAATCAGTCAGGTTCTCAGAATCATCGACAGACTCTTCCAAGGACATTGGATCCTCCTTTTTCGGCTTAGCCTGCACAGTTAAGGAAGAATGCATCAGGAACTTACAATGTTGCTTGAAACAGACTGTAAGAGAACAATCATGCTAGAAAATTACTCAAAAAAAAGTAAGTCATGCTAGAAAACCTCCCAGTCAAACAAAAGAATGACAATGAACCTTTGACTTTCGAAGCTGAGGTGTAGATTTCAGAACACTCCAATTGCGAGTTATTTTCTCTTCTCCTTCACCACCACCTTCACCGTCATCTTCTTCATCATCCTAAAAGTCAAAACTACAGCATGAAGCAACTAGTTCCAAGTATGAATAAGTTAATTACACACACACACACACACACACACAGAGAAATATATATTTATAAAGGATGAAAGCAAAAGCAGGGAAGACAATTAAACTCACTTCATTTTCACCAATATCAACAGCTCGAGCCATAGCATCATCAATATCTGTCATCTGCAGTAATTACAAGTTATCAATAACTAGTTGAAATCACTTCTAGTGATGATTCATTTGCTTTAACAGTCTTCTTATGCACCATGAATCCAGTTAAAATATGAAATCTAACTCAACCAATAACAAAGTAATGTAACATTAGATAGTTTTGGCTACCAATAAATAATGCAGCATAGATAATTGAAATGGCATAACTGGATTTTATTGTTCATTCCATTCAGAAAAGGTTAGTGCATGATGTTTATACTCATTTATTAATTACCTCAAGTTCTTCAGTCTTCTCCTTTGCCAAAATTTTCTCAAGATCCTCCCTCGATATGATTTTGCCATGCTGATCAAAGGAAGGAAAAGTAAGCACTTGACAGAGGCACTAATAAATAGGGAACAAAACTGAAGCACGTGACTATTGCTTTAGGGAATAACAAATAGGAAAAGTAAATTTCAAGTAAAGAAAAATACGCACCCCAGAAAAGAGAAAAGAACACAAGCTTTAGGCAAAAAGAAGCCTCAATATCTAACCAAGTCGGTCTTGTGCTTGAATCCTTTTAGGCTCAAAAAACAAGATAGGATAAACCTTTTTAGGAGATAAAAGGTTAAAAAATTGTTTAGTTAAACTTTACTTTTGTAATTCTCAGTAATCAATTTGAACAGAACTTTTGTTCTCTATTCATTCAAATCCTCACTTTCTTTTTTCTTAGAATATTTATACAAGAAAGTAAAGAAGTCTAAATTAAGAGAAAGTATATAAGAAAAAACTTAGTTACAAGAACCTTAGGCTAGTGGTTTGAAGTACTACTAATGGCAACAAGACCCCAACTATCTGCCCTACATAACTCCAATTAGAACTACAGCTTATGAAGCTACATGGGCCTATTTAATTATTGAAACTGAATTACAAAAATTATTCTGCATTTTAACGGATTTACCAATCATAAAATAAATGGAACATTTTAAGTAACTAGAACAAAATCTGCTTATTCAATTTGAGGGAAGGAGTAAAATAATAGATTTAAACTTAGAATATCAACCTCCTTTAGATGGGCCAGCATATTTGGTGTTGGTTCATGAAAATCTGGTCCCCTATAATCAATCACTTCATCTGGATCTTGAATGTAGTTCACGGTTGGGTAAACGGGATCTCCACCCCAAACTGCAAAGACCAACAAATTCGTTAAAATGCATGAATCAAATATAAACCAAGAGTATGGGAACGGAATTTTGCTCCGTGCCAGTGATTCTCTCTTAATAGTTTAGCAGGCCGAAGGAGAAAATAGGAAGGCAGATCACTAGATCAATATCATTACAACTACCTACGAAAGTGAAAATTGTTTGTGGTTAAACTTTAGAAGTTGCACTCCAAAATATCATGCCTATATGTTGCAATCTTGCAATCTTATCTTTCGGATTAATGATTCAGCTCGTCAAAGAGAGGCTGAAACCTTAGTACTTCTTGAAAGAGAGACCAAAATCTTTTACGGTTTCTTAAAAATTCTGATTTCAATTTTAGTTATGCAAATCAGCCTCTTTAAATAGAGGTTATATACCTTGTTTGAATAAAAGACTTACTAAGCAAGCAATCCTACTTTTATACTCAACCAGGTGCTGATTTCCGCAGGCTAAAAGCTGAACAAGAAAGACTAGAAAGAATTGGTCCAATGGCATACTACTCTGAATGGGCGAAAGCATGGAAAAGAGACACTTCACGTGAAGCTATTCAGAAACATTTTGAAGAGACTGGTGAAGATGAAAACGCTCAACTGATTGAAATGTTCTCTCATCAAACAGATCGAGAATATCGGATTATGATGGGCACTGATAACCGTATCCCAAGGGATCCTCTAGCAATGCGAATGCGAGAAGATCAAAAAAAGCAAAGTATGTACCTTGTACTGTTAAGTTTTTCTTAATGGCTATATTTTTTTTTTCTCAGGCAGATTATATTAGTGTTATATACTTTCTCAAATACTGGCAGCTCTGTTGCCTGTAAATTTCTACTTCCTTGGTTGCATATTGATGGATATTAGTATAAAATTTGGTATTTGACCCATGCTTTATCATTCTTACAGTCTTAGAATAGAAGATGAAATTTTCTTTTGTGTTTTTTTCTTGCACTCTGATCTTGGATTGCATTTGTATATGAAGCTGGATTTTTTAAATTCATGCTTCTTCACCTCTACATGTAGTTTTATGGTTGAGTGTCAATTATTTGGCCTTATTAGGAATCGGTTTATTAACGAAAGGTCTTCTTCCTTTTCATTACATGTCGAATAGGCCTAATGATAGCCATATCACGATGATTAAGTTTCAGAGTTGAGAGCTTGTTGAGGTTCGATGCAAGATGAAGATGAAGGCGATGCCTCATAGTGGATTTCAAGGCCTTCTTGATACGTTGCCAAGTTAAATTAAGCTTCAATCTCCATACCCTTTTGGTCCTTGCCTTTTCTGTTTCCCGCCTCTTGACATTTCTCATCGGTGACAATTGCATTTTCTCCATGGAAGGGGCGATATTCATGCAGAGAGTCTAAAAAAAGCGTTACAAACAAGTGAAACAGAATGTATCGGTGACAACGGGAACAAGTGGCAAGAATCGAAGAAGAAGAAGAAGAAAGGTGGATGAAAATGGATTTAGAGAAAATGTATGTTAGGTGCAAATCGAGAATGGCATGGGACTGGAAGGGTATATATATATATATATATATATATATATTGATTGTTAATCATAAAAGCAAGCTTTTTTCATGGTACATCGTCGGAATATCGTCGGAATAAACAGCGACACTTGGGCTTTCTAGGAACCTTCTGAGGTCTAAGTTGCCATCAGACATTGGCATCTCGATGGTCAATAATCAGACTTACATTTTCTTTTGTTCCTCATAAGTCGATTGGGGACTGAATTAAATAATAAAAAAAGGGCCATGTCCTTCCCATTTCTCGTAGAATTGGTAATCCTTAAGAGCGACATGTTTTTAGGTTTATTTTTGAACTAGACTTTGTATCGGGTGAAAATTTATTTTTTTCCTTAAAAAATAATATTTTGAAATGCAGGTAAATTAAAATTTTAAAATAAAAAATTAAGTCAATGATTATTTTTAGTGGTTATTTATTTATTAGTCTACGTAACATAATTTTTAAATAATATATGTTTATAACTTTTTAATCAATTAAAAATGCATACACTTCACAAACATAACTACTTAAATTCAGAACCTCTAAAAAATAATATTTTATTTACCGGGTCACTTGATAGGTTCAATGTAAAATAATTTAATAGTAAGTTTTTGTTTTTTTATTATAATGTGTAGTTTTATTTATAGTAAATTACATGAGTACCTTTATTTTTTTTGGATAAAAATAAAAGCAGCTAATTACTAAAAAAGAAAAAAATATTCAAAATTATAACAAGGGTTTACAACTATATTCATAAATTAAACACATGATTAAGATATTATTTTATAACTATTAACACAATAAACTAGTCACTTAAGATCGTATAATGACCATAAAAAGAACATGTGAAAAACCCATAAAAAAATCAAAAAATATGTAGATACGAATAGATCTGACTTCTACAAAAAAACCATAACAGAGGATTTAACTATTGAAAGATCACCGACAAACACAAACCAGAGTCAAAACATCGTGAGAAAACTACCTACAAGATATACAAATCCAATTCGAGAGTCTAAAACATGGAAGATCAATAAGATAATAAATGAACACCATCTTGATTATTCGTCAAATCTAACTATGAGAAAAATAAATGACAAGAACAATCAAACTATAATAAAAAACATGCAAAAAGGTATAGAAGAATGTGTCATAAAATTACAAATGCAGGATTAGAAATTAAAGAGAAAAAAAATAAAGAAATATCAACGACGACAATTAATATTTGATATCATCAATTCAATTTATTTTTTAGATTTTTTTTATTAATTAACGTCTGATTAGTTCACAACATTAACCCAATAAAAATATATTGCAATATAAATCTTAAAAAAGAATGTAACATGTTTTTTTCATTTATTAAATAATGAAATTCAAACGATAATTAAAAGTCTAAATGAAAAAAATAATGAAATTTATTTATTTTATCTTTTAGCTACTAAATGAATGAAAATACCCAAATGTTGAAGAGTAATGTATCTTTTGTTTAATAAAACACTACTAAAAGTATAACTCAAAAAGCAAATTATTTAAATTATAGTAAGAGTTTAACTAACATATATACATATAAAAGGGGTAATTTCGTATTTAATAAAACATTTTATTTATTTTATTAATTAAACATTTTTTAATATTCAGCGAACCATAGTATTATTAAAATGTCAACATGATAAACTATTTTTATCAATCAACTCATACTTTTATACGAATTATTATATTGTAAATACTTCACGTGTGTGTCATATTTTTGGGTTAACATCAGAGGTATGGTTGCTAACCCTTAATAAGATTAATTGGGTAGAGTCAGTATGTCGACAATGGCAGTTTAACTAACCTGATTTGCAAAATATTCTTCGTTGTGCGTTGGATTGGGTTGGATGGTTCGGTTTTAATTTTATGCTATAAAAAAAAGGTTCGACGTCCCTTTGTAATTGGTCATATTCAAGAATTCCGAATACGAGTTGTTGGGGGACCTCCTCTTTCTCAGCAGTCTCCACTGACCAACTTTATTTTTGCATTAGACTGTCTAAAGTTTAATTGGATTAAGTAATATGGTTTGATTGAAACAGTGTTTAATATTAGAAAATGGATAGGAAGTGACTTGCCTTGGGGCCCTGTCACCATCGTAGCCTCCGGGAGGAGATCGATGTTTTAGAATTTCTGTTTTCCTGTCGCTAACCATCATCATCTTAATCGAACAGCCACCTTTTTTTCGGCCGTCAATAGGGATAGACCAAGGAAACGGACAGAGTCATTTCATTTTTTTTTTGAAATTATTATATATTTTATATTAATAATCTGTTTTTATAATTTTATTAATTTATTTTTTCTAAAATTTTAAAAATTCACCTTTAACATAAAATAATATCCCTAACCGTCAACTTAGAATCTAATACTATCCATTATCGGTTACTTTTTAGATCATTTGAAGTTGACAGCTTCATCTTAGACTGGAGAACATTATTCCTATACTAAGCGGTCAAGCATTTAATATTTGAAGTTTGTCAAACTGGTCGTAATGATAACAGCAACCTCTGCTGCATACGGTGTCCCATACATTTAATTGTTTCAGAATTTCAATTTCACAGCCCCGGCATTGCATCGATCAATTGTTGTTGAAACTAGAGTTGGGAGCAGTTCCTTGGTGAACTAGGCATGAGATATTGTTGGTGAATGAGCCAAGTATCCCCCATTTCTGGTACCAGCTGGCCAAATAAAGGGCTGGTTTTAGACGAACAAGGCATTTGGGTTAAATCAAGAAGAGACCCTCAGGATATTCCCTCATCCATAGGAAAGCATCTGGTCATTCAAGTGTAGCAAAGGGGAAAATAAACATAGGTATACCACAAATGTAAAGCATTCTCGACTGAAATGAACGTCTCAAAACAAATGTTACATAAAAACACCTCTAGATGGTCTCTGGTAAGAAGATAAGCTACTCGACTTCCGCCAAATAATCATCTATTTCAGCTGGGGTTAGTACCCTGCAACGTAGCCTAAAAAAAAACAGTAATCAAGCCATCACGAAAGGAACAATGCAATAAGCAGAAACAAAGATTCTGAAATTTGGGAATAGGAAGTTGAAATGGACAACAAAAATGAGTGTCAAATGATTTAGTAAAAGGAGAAAAGAGGCGAAGAAATGCTTGCCTGAATATTTTGTCAGTTCCAATAATCCCAATTTCAATATTTTCCCCTGAGATTTGTCCTTCAAATCTGCATATTGAAACAACTGGACGTGAGATACGATAGACACAATAGCAAAGGCAACCCAAGATCAAACATTTTTGTGAGCTTCTTTTGTTACATATAGAAGATGAATCTTCCTCAACAGTGACATAAAGCTGGAGGAAACTTCGGCATGGACATTACCCCTCTTTGAGAGTCAAAATAGCAGTATGCACAGCATCATCAAGTTCCATATCATCAGTATATCTACAACGGTAAAAACAATCAACGGAAATTTCAGTCTTTAGTATAGACTCTTTACACAACAAAGAACTGGAAAGTAAGAAAAGGTCCAACTCAGTTCTGGAAAAGATGATGAATATTTATTTTATATAATCAAATGCTAAATAAATTGACATCCTAACATAGTCAATCTTAACAACTCATATAATTTTTTTAAAATATTTAGAGTCGAATTCTATAAGAACCAGATTCTAGGCAAATACCTCTTCTCAAGAAATGTTTTTGCATTTGAGACATTTTCCCCCATTGCCGAGGCTTTCCATGAGAATTAGGAACCAGATGGATCCACCTAGCAACAAGGAACAAAATCATAAAGATAAAAAGCACATAAACATTGTCTGCAATCTCTACTTGGTCACATAATAAACTATTACTATTAGAAATACCTGATACAATCGTGGACCCTTGTCATCATATCCGGAAAGCATTAGAGATACACCAAAAGGTCTAACACCACTAAAAAAAAAAAAAAAAGATACATCAAACTTACTATAAAAGACAGAGGATTGCACAATTTAGTATTTCCACTTTTTATCCAATTCAAATTGACCCAGACAATAGTAGCAATGCCTTTGATCTAAGGCATATTTAGGTTGATCGGACACCATCTTACCTGATCTGCTTTTACTAGAAATATATCAGATTCGAGAGTTGGTTGCAGTCAAGGAATGATTAGCACCCTTGAACTACCCTTTCGATACCATTTTAATTTGTCGGTTGTCTTAATTGTGAAAATTAAAATTAAAATTAAAATTTAAAGATTCGATTCGAATTACTTACTTCTGATCGATAAAAATTGCCTCTATAAAAAAAAGTGTCAAAACTGAAGTTAACTAAAAAGGTAATATGAGTGTTCGAATAAAACAAATAAAAATTAAATTAACTTAAATAAAATAACATTCAATTTAAAAGGGTTATACCGCGAAAAATTTAAAATTAAGGTACCAAATTGATATTATTTAAAAGCTACAAGAAATAATATAAAGTTAGGAGGGGTTAATTTGTAAAATATAAGAACTTTAAACAGGGATTAAATCAAAACAATTCAAAATTCAGGGGTAAAATTACAACAGGTGATTAAAATGAATTACATTTCAAACTTACAGGGACTGTGAAAATAATTTAAAAATCTTGTAATTACACATAGATCCCCCTTATAAATGCCCAAAACCGAAAAAAAATTAACATCTCTCTCATTTCTTCTCCCCCTCCAAAAGCCAAATGCTCTCTCCCTCACATTCTCTCGACCCAAATCGGCCACGATGGTCCGGCCGCCGCCTCCGGTGGTTGGAAAAAATCCAAACTCCCCAAAAATACACTTCCCGACCCCGTAATCACAAATCTAAGGTCTGATTATCCTAAAACGAGCCGAGTTGGTGTAGATCTAGATAAAAAAGTTTCAACTTTTACCTTTTTCGTCTCGTCTTCTCGGTTTCTCGATGATTACTGCTCCAATGATGCTCCCTTTATACTCTCACCATTGATATATGCCTATTTTGTTTATGTTTGAACTTTGCTTGTTGGTGTTTTCGGTGTTTTGGTTGTATGGCTGAATGGTTTTAGGATTTTTTGTGGTTTTATGCTTGGATATTGCTTGCTTGCTTTTGGATTTATGTCGTTTCTGTTGTTTTCGTGATGAATCTTGTCGTGTTCTTCGTTTGGCTTCGTCAGAGGCTTTTTATAGCCTCGGTTTTGGGTTATTTTTAGTCTCGATCGGGAGAGGATTCGTGGGTTACTTGCTCCGATTTTCCTGTGCGTTGTTGGTCGGGGTTTTAGGATGGTTCAGTCCCTAACCTCGACCAGTTACTTACTCCACGCACGCTCCCTTGCGACGACGTTAGCTTAAGATAAAACCCTAATTTTAGGATTCTAGGCTGAGTCAGGTCCACCTAATCCGGGTTTACTGGATCAGGCTTACCTGATTAGACTTTCTGCTGGACATTAATTGAACCTAAAATAAAAATAAAAATAAAAATGAATGAATAAATAAATAAATAGTAAAAAAATACTGAAAAATGTTCTCAAATCTTATACATTAAACTATATATTATATATAATTTCAAAAATGTTTTAAAATTATATATATTTTCAAAATGTTTTCAAAAACTATATATTATATATATTTTTTCAAAATGTTTCCAAAATTATATATTATATATTTCAAAACCCGTTTAAAAAAAACTATACACGTTTTCAAAAAATATGTTTTAAAAACATATAATATATATTTTCAAAAATTATGTTTGAAATATATATATATATATATATATATATATATATTATACTATATAATAATACAAAACCCTTAATGTCGAACGAAAATAGGTGTCTACAAATCTGTAACCCCCTCAGACCGATGCGGTTAACCTGATCCGATCTGGAGTGTCACATTAGGGCCACCGGAGCGACCCACTGTAAAAATAACGGAAAATTTAAAACTTTTATTAAAACATGTAAATTATAAAATGATTTATCAGTACGAAGAAATAACATAGATTTTCAGACTTGTATATAAAACAAAATACAATTACATGGCCCCTATTCACATGTAGCGTACTCTACAAGCAGCCCTAGAAGAACTCTCTTACTGAATTCGATAGATGCACTGGTACAATTCTTTTAACCTGCAATGGTGAGTAATAGAGTGAGCTTCGGAAAGCTCAGTAATACAGAACTACCAGATGATGCTACATGACATGCAGATAAATGGGAAGCCATAATTTCCTTATTGAATCAAACGTATACCAATTGCTGAATAATCTGGGGTTCCATTAGTAGTTCATCGAGTAGAAGCCATGAATCTCAGTTCATAAGAAACCTTTCATACAATCACATTTTCATGAGGTCGAATAGTATGTCTAGTGTGTTCCATCAGTACGATAAAATCATAATATGTACATTAATCAAATGATAGTTCAGTAAAATCCCATAAACCAAACTGTAGTGGAGCTTTTTAAACTCGTATTTTAAAACCATCTTACAAAGAGTTAACCTAAGGGAACATCTTAGGGCCTGAGAGCCTACCCAAGAAAGTTCAGGGGCATGGGGCCTACCTAAGAACACATCTTAGGGCCACGGGGCCTACCCGAGAATGATCTCAAGGCCGCAGAGCCTACCTAAGAGTCACATTAGGTCCATAAAAATTTTCCAGCTTGATCAGAGCTGTACTTTACAAATATGTATCTCCAAGATACAATTTATACCATGATACAAATCCATAAGCCATCACCATTTAGTCGGTGCATCCATAAAACAATAACCATAAATTTTAGTGTACCTCATGTTAAAACAATAAAACAATTTATTAAAATATAAGGAACACACTAGAGAAATCCTATTATTTATCAGAGGCATTTTGTAGTCATCAGTATGGATAACAAAAAACTTATGCAATTTGATCATATTCCATGAACGAGGTCCTATTGAAGAGAATCGGTTACCAATCGATCTAAACATACATTTAAGGTTAATACTTTAGAATTCCATTATGTTTTCATGTGCATCCAGAATAACAGGAGTGATTTGAGTCGAAAAAGAAGAAACAAATATTCAGGGCAATTATCATCCATGACAATCGATCGGATTATCGAACAACTAGAACTGAACAACTTTAATAACCGATGCCTGTCGATTGGTCAATTCATTGCCCTTCCTGGTATTCACTCTATAATACCAACAATTCTTGTCCATAAATCATCTTCAGAATCATCGCTAAATATACCTTAAGAAATCGAACAAACATCCTTATAATCTTTATTTTCTTTCCACAATACAACAATATCAAGAATTGGTGATGTGTTTGATTCTTAGATCATAACCGTAGGGATCGTACATCATACAAGTTTATTGTATTTCCACACTCATCCAATTACTTACTAAATTCTCCGCAATTAATGATATCCCGGTTACTTCAGAGTTTTTCAGAGTAATTCAGACACTTCTGAGTTTTGGATACATGTTGTACTTCCGTTCAGTTCACTTTGGTCATATACTAAAATCATTTTGGTATTCGTGATTGATTTATCTCACGAATATCCACTTCATAATATCGTATGCGCTCTAGTGTTGACCTGAGCTGAGTACTTCCATAATTATTATCAATCCAAACTTGAGGAGACGAACTATCATTCAAGTGGTATCTATGCCATTCAAGTACTAATATAGCACTAGCATTGTTTGACCGGCTTAAATTGCGTTTCATAACATTAAAGAGCAGTACAACATCCATGTTTAATTGAATTTCTTAATTAATCCAAGACATTTACTTAGTATATACCATAAGGGTATTTTGGTTATTTTGGTGCTCAATGTTTTTTCCATTCCTTTCAAAGCTTGAGGATATCTATTCATTTTTGAACTTGGTGATATTCTTGAGTCATTCCATTACAAGGGTATTTTGGTCATTTTACAGATCCAGTGTATTTCAATCATTTCTTTCTATCTGATTTTATCATTTAATTCAAACATATCATCTTTTCCAGTCCTTTCAAATAATTCTGACAAAATAGCACCCTCGATAATTTATTCTTCAGGTATTTACTCATAACTAAGAGATTTCCAGGTTAAAAGTCTTTTCAGACATTACTAATGAATTGTTAGGAATTTCCCATACAAAAATATGATCTCAACCATTAAATCAGTAATTTATCGGTTTAAGAACAAATTCTCATGTTACTTTCTCATTCAGAGTCAACTTGGACTATTTTTACCTCTCAAGGGTATTTTCGTAATTTCTTAACCAGATAATTTCGGTATTAACTCTTAACGAAAATAATTATAATATAGAGATCCTATAGTCAATTGCTTTCCCGAACGTTCTCTGATCTTGAAACGATTCCATAACAGACTTCTAGTATCTTGCATAAACCCTCTTGGTGTTAAAAACCGGTTATCCGTAATTTCCAAGTAAAACTAACATTTCTTATGCAGATCAATAGATTTATCAGATCAAAATGTCTTTTTAGATTTATTAATCCACTTCCAGGGATAATTCTTATCATTTTCCAATATAAGGGTAATTTCATAATTTTACCTAATCGAAATATTCTCATAATTTCCCATCCAAGTACCTTTGACATTTAACCTTGGATGATATAAAATATAAGTTACAAATCCAGGGTTGATTTCTTTATCACTAATCGCAAACTTGTAATTTAATTCTAACAATTCCTCAATCTCTTATATTAGTCATTTGATCTGTATTCAGTTACAGAATTTCTACCACATTCATATCGAGTGAATAAATTATTCAACTCTATAAAAGTGACCAACATTATCTTATTCATGCATTTACCAATATCAACATGTTTCACAAAGCATAAAGAGGTAGTAAAGTGTTACCTCGATTTTTGTGCCATACTGATCGACCATTAATTTCCATTTGAACGCCCTCGATCTTGAAATCAACTTCCAATAATTTCTCAGATGCATATCAACAGAAATTACATAAAAACGGAGCTTAATTCCAAAAAACGGATCGAATCGGGTGATAAATCAGTCAAAAACAGCTTACCAAGTTCGAATTTGACGAAACAGACTTCGGATTCGGATTCAGGACGTCAACAAAACCCAAAATATGACTCTTAAATTTAATCTCACCAACTTGATTTCTAACTTCCATTCTTTTTCTCACGAACACGGATCATCCACCGTAAAAATACGACTTCAAATAATTTTTCTTTCCATAAAAATAAATTATTAGAATCTAATTAATAATTTGGGGACCCAATTGTTAAAACTAAAAACTTTAGGAGTAAATAAAATTTTTTAATTACTAAAATCAGGGCTAAAGCAAACTAATCTAAACTATCAAAGCTTGGTTGAAAATATACTAAAACTAGGTGACAAAGAATCTTACCGAAAATAGAGGACTGAAGCTATGATTAGCCCTTTCTTCATATCAACATTTTTAAACCTGCTCACTAAACCCATTTACATTTATTTATTATTTTTTCCATTACCAACTCTCAAACCTTGGTTGAGATAGCCAAATGATAAGCACTAAACCAGCTAGGACAAGGAGAAAGCCGATGAAGAGAATGGATTTGAGAAGTCTGGAGTAGATTACACCATGGTTGAAATCATAACCTTCAATTCTAGTACAAGCCCCTACAAGGGAATCCAAATCTTTAAAAACTGTAGAGTGTATAGAGTTTATAAGCTTATCCTCCATCAATTCCTCCTACTGTCTTTTGTTATTCACCGAGAAAAACTCTTTAAGCTGTTCAACAATGTCCTTCAATGATTTCTCCTCGTTTTTAAGCTTTGCTGGTTCTACTTCATCTTTAGCTATATCTACTTTAGTCACTTCAATTTCCCACTCTCTCAACGTAATCCCCTCCTTATAAGTACTGATTTTTTTTCGTCAGCCTATCTCTAGCCACTTTACCATCCTCCCAACACGTATTGAGGCACTTCACTTTACCATCAAACTCATCACACCCATCACAACAATAGCAGATGACATCATTAACTCTAGAGGAAAACAAGAATTGTGAAACATGTCCAACATTTTGACAGTAGAATTTTGCAGCCGACAAGCGGATGTTCCAGGTTCATCTGTGTCGTCAGGATAATTTCAGAAATCATCATTGAGTTGAGATTTGGAGAATTTTTCGGATCCGTATTTGCATTTAATGATATATGATGATGATTTGTAGTAATTCAAATCTTGAGGAGAAATTCCATGGAAATGGTGCTTAGGAGCAGAGGAAGATGATGATCTAAGAAATGAAGCTAAGAAAAATACAAGGAGAACGAAAATGGAATATGATTTCATCTTTCTTGTGCAAATAAAAAAAAACTCAATCAAAAGTTTTCACAAAGCCAGTCAGAGAAATATACTAGTCGTCTTCAACAGCTTCCAACTCCTCTGATTTAAAACCAAGTCATCCCAAAAATACCTTTCAAACATGTAGTTCTCCATTTTCCATATTATAAAAATAATAATAATTGTAGTGGTTGAACAACTCTTCCCACTTGTGTTTATTCATTTTCTATATTTTAAATTGAAGAAATATAACCCCATATTAGGATGTGATAATTCTCCCCTCCTTAAAAGGATTTCGTCCTCAAAATTCATTCATGTCACATAATTGCAGAAATGAAACTTCCATCAGTTCTTTCATATCTTCAAGTAGCTTTTATAGAAATACGGATTCTCCACTAATCCATAACCAGTTTAGCATACATTCTTATCAGAACTCTCCCTCATTCCAATAAAAGAATCACAACAAAAATTTCCTTTAGTAGTCAATTTAGTCTTGGTCATGAAAATAGGCTCATAGAACAGTAGCATATCCCAATTTCATTATTGGTGTCAGGTCAGAATTTCTCAGATGAGTAACTTTCACATGGCTCGTGAGGTACTTTACAGAATTTAAATGGACGTTATCGATATTCCTTTATGCAATGGTAGAGTCCTAACGGATAGAAAACTTAGATTTGCTCGTTATAAATAGGGACTCAATCTTGGAGTTCCGGCTCAGAGATGTAAGATTGTAGTCTAGGGGCATGTACTGATCAGACATCTTTTGACATTCGACCGGCCGGTCTATTTTGAAAATTTTGACTCAAACCAAAGCTTTGATACCACTAAATATAACCCCCTCAGACCGATGCGGTTAACCCGATCCAATCTGGAGTGTCACATTAGGGCCACCGGAGCGACCCACTATAAAAATAGCGAAAAATTTAAAACTTTTATTAAAACATGTAAATTATAAAATGATTTATCAGTACGAAGAAATAACACATATTTTCAGACTCGTATATAAAACAAAATACAATTACATGCCCCCTAATCACATGTAGCGTACTCTGTAAGCAACCCCGGAAGAACTCCCTTACTAAATTCGATAGATGCACTGTACAATTCTTTTAAACTGCAATGGTGAGTAATAGAGTGAGCTTCGGAAAGGTCATTAATACAGAACTACCAGATGATGCTACATGATATGCAGATAAATGGGAAGCCATAATTTCCTTACTGAATCAAACGCATAACAATTGCGAAATAATCTGGGGTTCCATTAGTAGTTCATCGAGTAGAAGCCATAAATCTCAGTTCATAAGAAACCTTTCATACAATCACATTTTCATGAGGTCGAATAGGATGTCTAGTGTGTTCCATCAATACGATAAAATCATAATAGGTACACTAATCAAATGATAGTTCAGTAAAATCCCATAAACCATACTGTAGTGGAGCTTTTTAAACTCGTATTTTAAAACCATCTTACAAAGAGTTAACCTAAGGGAACATCTTAGGGCCTGAGAGCCAACCCAAGAAAGTTTATGGCCACGGGGCCTACCTAAGAACACATCTTAGGGTCGCGGGGCCTACCTAAGAGTCACATTAGGTCCATAAAAATTTTCCAGCTTGATCAGAGCTGTATTTTACAAATATGTATCTCCAAGATACAATTTATACCGTGATACAAATCCATAAGCCATCACCATTTAGTCGGTGCATCCATAAAACAGTAACCATAAATTTCAGTGTACCTCATATTAAAATAATAAAACAATTTATTAAAATATAAGGAACACACTAGAGGAATCTCATTATTTATCAGAAGTATTTTGTAGTCATCAGTATGGATAACAGAAAACTTATACAATTTGATCATATTCCAGGAACGAGGTCCTATTGAAGAGAATCGGTTACCAATCGATCTAAACTGACATTTAAGGTTAATACTTTAGAATCCCATTATGTTTTCATGTGCATCCAGAATAACCAGAGTGATTTGAGTCGAAAAAGAAAAAATGAATATTAAGGGCAATTACCATCCATGACAATCGATCGGATTATCAAATAACTTGAGCTGAACAACTTTCAGAATTGATGTCTGTCGATTGGTCAATTCATTGCCCTTCCTGGTATTCACTCTATAATACCAACAATTCTTGTCCATAAATCATCTTCAGAATCATCGCTAAATATACCTTAAGGAATCGAACATGCATCCTTATAATCTTTATTTTCTTTCCACATTACAACAATATCAAGAATTGGTGACGTATTTGATTCTTATATCATAACCATAGGGATCGTACATCATACAAGTTTATTGTATTTCCAGACTTATCCAATTACTTACTAAATTCTCTGTCATTAAGATTCCTTGGTTCATTTAGCAGTTAATGATATCTCGGTTACTTCAGAGTTTTCCAGAGTAATTCAAACACTTCTGAGTTTTGGATACATGTTGTACTTCCGTTCAGTTCACTTTGGTTATATACTAAAATCATTTTGGTATTCGTGATTGATTTATCTCACGAATATCCACTTCTTAATATCGTATGTGCTCTAGCATTGAGCTGAGTTGAGTACTTCCATAATTATTATCAATCCAAACTTGAGGAGATAAACTATCATTCAAGTGGTATCTATGCCATTCAAGTACTAATATAGCACTAACATTGTTTGACCGGCTTAAATTACGTTTCATAACATTAAAGAGCAGTACAACATCCATGTTTAATTGAATTTCTTAATTAATCCAAGACATTTACTTAGTATAGACCATAAGGGCATTTTGGTTATTTTGGTGCTCAATATTTTTTTCATTCCTTTCAAAGCTTGAGGATCTCTATTCATTTCTAAACTTGGTGATATTCTTGAGTCATTCCATTACAAGGGTATTTTGGTCATTTTATAGATTCAGTGTATTTCAATCATTTCTTTCCATCTGATCTCATCATTTAATTCAAACGTGTCATCTTTTCCAGTCTTTTCAAACAATTCTGACAAAATTGCACCCTCAATAATTTATTCTTCAGGTATTTACTCATAACTCGAAGATTTCCAGGTTAAAAGTCTTTTCAGACATTACTAATGAATTTTTAGGAATTTTCCATACAAAAGTAGGATCTCAACCATTAAATCAGTAATTTATCAGTTTAAGAACAAATTCTCATGTTACTTTCTCATTCAGAGTCAACTTGGACTATTTTTACCTCTCAAGGGTATTTTCGTAATTTCTTAACCAGATAATTTCGGTATTAACTCTTAACAAAAATAATTATAATATAGAGATCCTATAGTCAATTGCTTTCCCGAACGTTCTCTGATCTTGAAATAATTCCTTAACAGACTTCTAGTATCTTGCATAAACCCACTTGGAGTTAAAAACCGGTTATCCATAAGTTCCAAGTGAAACGAACATTTCTTATGCACATCAATAGATTTATCAGATCAATATGTCTTTTCAGATTTATTAATCCACTTCCAGGGACAATTCTTGTCATTTTCAACATAATGTTAATTTCGTAATTTTACCTAATCGAAATATTCTCATAATTTCCCATCCGAGTACCTTTGACATTTAACCTTTGATGATATAAAATATAAGTTACAAATCCAGGGCTGATTTCTTTATTACTAATCACAAACTTATAATTTAATTATAATAATTCCTCAATATCTTATATTAGTCATTTGATCCATATTCACTTACAGAATTTCTACCACATTTATATCGAGTGAATAAATTATTCAACTCCACAAAAGTGACCAACATTATTTTATTCATGCATTTACCAATATCAACATGTTCCACAAAGCATAAAGAGGTAGTAAAGTATTATCTCGATTTTCGTGCCATACTGATCGACCATTAATTTCCATTTGTACGCCCTCGATCTTGAAATCAACTTCCAATAATTCCTCAGATGCATATCAACAGAAATTACATCAAAAACGAAGCTTAATTCCGAAAAACGGATCGAATCGAGTGATAAATCAGTCAAAAACAGCTTACCAAGTTCGAATTTGACGAAACAGACTTCGGATTCGGATTCAGGACGTCAACAAAACCCAAAATATGACTCTTAAATTTAAACTCACCAACTTGATTTCTAACTTCCAATCTTTTTCTCATGAACACGGATCATCCACCGTATAAATACGACTTCAAATAATTTTCATTTCCATAAAAATAAATTATTAGAATCTAATTAATAATTTGGGGACTCAATTGTTAAAACTAAAAAATTTAGGAGTAAATAAAATTTTTTAATTACTAAAATCAGGGCTAAAGCAAACTAATCTAAACTATCAAAGCTTGGTTGAAAATATACTAAAACTAGGTGACAAAAAATCTTACTGAAAATAGAGGATTGAAGCTTTGATTAGCCCTTTCTTCATATCAACATTTTTAAACCTGCTCACTAAACACATTTACATTTATTTATTATTTTTCCATTACCAACTCTCAAACCTTGGTTGAGATATCCAAATGATAAGCACTAAAGCAGCTAGAACAAGGAGAAAGTCGATGGAGAGAATGGATTTGAGAAGTCTGGAGTAGATTACACCATGGTTGAAATCATAACCTTCAATTCTAGTACAAGCCCCTTCAGGGGAATCCGAATCTTTGAAAACTGTGGAGTGTATAGAGTTTATAAGCTTATCCTCCATCATCTCCTCATACTATCTTTTGTTCTTCTCCGAGAAAAACTCTTTAAGATGTTCAACAATGTCCTTCAATGATTTCTCCTCGTTTTTAAGCTTTGCTGGTTCTACTTCATCTTTAGCTATATCTACTTTAGTCACTTCAATTTCCCGCTCTCTCAACGTAATCCCCTCCTTATAAGTACTGATTTTTTTCATCAGCCTATCTCTAACTACTTTACCATCCTCCCAACACGTATTGGGGCACTTCACTTTACCATCATACTCATCACACCCATCACAATAATAGCAGATGGAATCATTGACTCTAGAGGAAAACAAGAATTGTGAAACATGTCCAACATTTTGACAGTAGAATTTTGCAACCGACAAACGGATGTTCCAGGTTCATCTGTGTCGTCAGGACAATCGCAGAAATCATCATTGATCTGAGATTTGGAGAATTTTCCAGATCCGTATTTGCATTTAATGATATCCGATGATGATTTGTAGTAATTCAAATCTTGAGGAGAAATTCCATAGAAATGGTGCTTAGGAGCAGAGGAAGATGATAATCTAAGAAATGAAGCTAAGAAAAATACAAAGAGAACGAAAATGGAATATGATTTCATCTTTCTTGTGCAAATAAAAAAACTCAATCAAAAGTTTTCATAAAGCCAGTCAGAGAAATATACTAGTCGTCTTCAACAGCTTCCAACTCCTCTGATTTAAAACCAAGTCATCCCAAAAATACCTTTCAAACATGTAGTTCTCCATTTTCCATATTATAAAAATAATAATAATTGCAGTGGTTGAACAACTCTTCCCACTTGTGTTTATTCATTTTCTATATTTTAAATTGAAGAAATATAACCCCATATTGGGGTGTGACAATTCTCCCCTCCTTAAAAGGATTTCGTCCTCGAAATTCATTCATGTCACATAATTGCAGAAATGAAACTTCCATCAGTTCTTTCATATCTTCAAGTAGCTTTTATAGAAATACGGATCCTCCACTAATCCCTAACCAGTTTAGCATACATTCTTATCAGAACTCTCCCTCATTGCAATAAAAGAATAAGAATAAAAATTTCCTTTAGTAGTCAATTTAGTCTTGGTCATGAGAATAGGCTCATATAACAGTAGCATATCCCAATTTCATTACTGGAGTCAGGTCAGAATTTCTTAGATGAGTAACTTTCACATGGCTCGTGAGGTACTTTACAGAATTTAAACGGACGTTATCGATATTCCTTTATGCAATGGTAGAGTCCTAACGAATATAAAACTTAGATTTGCTCGTTATAAATAGGGACTCAATCTTGGAGTTTCGGCTCAGAGATGTACGATTGTAGTCTAGGGGCATGTACTGATCAGACATCTTTTGACATTCCACCGGCCGGTCTATTTTGAAAATTTTGACTCAGACCAAAGCTTTGATACCACTAAATGTAACCCCCTTAGATCGATGCAGTTAACCCGATCCAATCTAGAGTGTCACATTAGGGCCACCAGAGCGACCCACTGTAAAAATAGCGGAAAATTTAAAATTTTTATTAAAACATGTAATTTATAAAATGATTTATCAGTACGAAGAAATAACACATATTTCCATACTCGTATATAAAACAAAATACAATTACATGCCCCCTAATCACATGTAGCGTACTCTGTAAGTAACCCCAGAAGAACTCCCTTACTAAATTCGATAGATGTACTGTACAATTCTTTTAACCTGCAATGGTGAGTAATAGAGTGAGCTTCGGAAAGCTCAGTAATACAGAACTACCAGATGATGCTATATGACATGCAGATAAATGGGAAGCCATAATTTCCTTATTGAATCAAACATATATCAATTGCTGAATAATTTAGGGTTCCATTAGTAGTTCATCGAGTAGAAGCCATGAATCTCAGTTCATAAGAAACCTTTCATACAATCACATTTTTCATGAGGTCAAATAGGATGTCTAGTGTTTTCCATCAATACAATAAAATCATAATAGGTACACTAATCAAATGATAGTTCAGTAAAATCCCATAAACCATACTGTAGTGGAGCTTTTTAAACTCGTATTTTAAAACCATCTTACAAAGAGTTAACCTAAGGGAACATCTTAGGGCCTGAGAGTCTACCCAAGAAAGTTTAGGGTCACGGGGCCTACCTAAGAACACATCTTAGGGCCGCGGGGCCTACCCGAGAATGATCTCAGGGCTGCAGAGCCTACCTAAGAGTCACATTAGGTCCATAAAAATTTTCCAGCTTGATCAGAGCTGTACATTACAAATATGTATCTCCAAGATACAATTTATACCATGATACAAATCTATAAGCCATCACCATTTAGTCAGTGCATCCATAAAACAGTAACCATAAATTTCAGTGTACCTCATGTTAAAATAATAAAACAATTTATTAAAATATAAGGAACACACTAGAGAAATCTCATTATTTATCAGAGGCATTTTGTAGTCATCAGTATGGATAACAGAAAACTTATACAATTTGATCATATTCCAGGAACGAGGTCCTATTGAAGAGAATTGGTTACCAATCAATCTAAAATGACATTTAATGTTAATACTTTAGAATCCCATTATGTTTTCATGTGCATCCAGAATAACCAGAGTGAATTGAGTTGAAAAAGAAGAAACGAATATTTAGGGCAATTATCATCCATGACAATCGATCGGATTATCGAACAACTTGAGCTGAATAACTTTCAGAACTGATGTCTGTCGATTGGTCAATTCATTGCCCTTCCTGGTATTCACTCTATAATACCAACAATTCTTGTCCATAAATCATCTTCAGAATCATCGCTAAATATATCTTAAGGAATCGAACAGGCATCCTTATATATCTTTAATTTCTTTCCACATTACAACAATATCAATAATTGGTGACGTATTTGATTCTTATATCATAACCATAGGGATCGTACATCATACAAGTTTATTGTTTTTCCAGACTCATCCAATTACTTACTAAATTCTCCATCATTAAGATTCCTTGGTTCATTTAGCAATTAATGATATCCCGGTTACTTCAGAGTTTTCTAGAGTAATTCAGACACTTCTGAGTTTTGGATACATGTTGTACTTCCGTTCAGTTCACTTTGGTCATATACTAAAATCATTTTGGTATTCGTGATTGATTTATCTCACGAATATCCACTTCTTAATATCATATGTGCTCTAGCGTTGAGCTGAGCTGAGTACTTCCATAATTATTTTCAATCCAAACTTAAGGAGACGAACTATCATTCAAGTGGTATATATGCCATTCAAGTACTAATATAGCACTAGCATTGTTTGACCGGCTTAAATTGCGTTTCATAACATTAAAGAGTAGTACAACATCCATGTTTAATTGAATTTCTTAATTAATCCAAGACATTTACTTAGTAAAGACCATAAGGGCATTTTGGTCATTTTGGTGCTCAATGTTTTTTCCATTCCTTTTAAAGCTTGATGATATCTATTCATTTATGAACTTGGTGATATTCTTGAGTCATTCCATTACAAGGGTATTTTGGTCATTTTACAGATCCAGTGTATTTCAATCATTTCTTTCCATCTGATCTTATCATTTAATTCAAATGTATCATCTTTTCCAGTCCTTTCAAACAATTCTGGCAAAATAGCACTCTCGATAATTTATTCTTCACGTATTTACTCATAAGTCGGAGATTTCCAGGTTAAAAGTCTTTTCAGACATTACTAATGAATTGTTAGGAATTTTCCATAAAAAAGTAGGATCTTAACCATTAAATTAGTAATTTATCGGTTTAAGAACAAATTCTCATGTTACTTTCTCATTCAGAGTCAACTTGGACTATTTTTACCTCTTAAGGGCATTTTCGTAATTTCTTAACCAGATAATTTCGGTATTAACTCTTAACGAAAATAATTATAATATAGAGATCCTATAGTCAATTTCTTTCCCGAACGTTCTCTGATCTTGAAACGATTCCTTAAAAGACTTCTAGTATCTTGCATAAACCCTCATGTGGTTAAAAACCGGTTATCCATAATTTCCAAGTGAAACTAACATTTCTTATGCACATCAATAGATTTATCAGATCAATATGTCTTTTCAGATTTATTAATCCACTTTCAGGGACAATTCTTGTTATTTTCAACATAATGGTAATTTCGTAATTTTACCTAATCGAAATATTCTCATAATTTCCCATCCAAGTACCTTTGACATTTAACCTTTGATGATATAAAATATAAGTTACAAATCTAGGGTTGATTTCTTTATCACTAATCACAAACTTGTAATTTAATTATAACGATTCCTCAATATCTTATATTAGTCATCTAATCCGTATTCACTTACAGAATTTCTACCACATTCATATCGAGTGAATAAATTATTCAACTCCACAAAAGTGACCAACATTATCTTATTCATGTATTTATCAATATCAACATGTTCCACAAAACATAAAGAGGTAGTAAAGTATTATCTCGATTTTTGTGCCATATTGATTGACCATTAATTTCCATTTTAACGCCCTCGATCTTGAAATCAACTTCCAATAATTCCTCAGATGCATATCAACAGAAATTACATCAAAAACGGAGCTTAATTCTGAAAAACGGATCGAATCGAGTGATAAATCAGTCAAAAACAGATTACCGAGTTCGAATTTGACGAAACAGACTTCGGATTCGGATTCGGATTCAGGACGTCAACAAAACCCAAAATATGACTCTTAAATTTAATCTCACCAACTTGATTTCTAACTTCCAATCTTTTTCTCACGAACACGGATAATCCACCGTACAAATTCGACTTCAAATAATTTTCCTTTCCATAAAAATAAATCATTAGAATCTAATTAATAATTTGAGGACCCAATTGTTAAAACTAAAAACTTTAGGAGCAAATAAAATTTTTTAATTATTAAAATCAGGGCTAAAGCAAACTAATCTAAACTATCAAAGCTTGGTTGAAAATATACTAAAACTAGGTTACAAAAAATCTTACCGAAAGTAGAGAACTGAAGCTATGATTAGCCCTTTCTTCATATCAACATTTTTAAACTTGCTCACTAAACCCATTTACATTTATTTATTATTTTTCCATTACCAACTCTCAAACCTTGGTTGAGATATCCAAATGATAAGCAGTAAACCAGCTAGGACAAGGAGAAAACCGATGGAGAGAATGGATTTGAGAAGTCTGGAGTAGATTACACCATGGTTGAAATCATAACCTTCAATTCTAGTACAAGCCCCTTCAAGGGAATCCGAATCTTTGAAAACTGTGGAGTGTACAGAGTTTATAAGCTTATCCTCCATCATCTTCTCATACTGTCTTTTGTTCTTCGCCGAGAAAAACTCTTTAAGCTGATCAACAATGTCCTTCAATGATTTCTCTTCGTTTTTAAGCTTTGCTAGTTCTACTTCATCTTTAGCTATATCTACTTTAGTCACTTCAATTTCCTGCTCTCTCAACGTAATCCCCTTCTTATAAGTACTGATTTTTTTTCATCAGCCTATCTCTAGCCACTTTACCATCCTCCCAACACGTATTGGGGCACTTCAATTTACCATCATACTCATCACACCCATCACAACAATAGCAGATGACATCATTGACTCTAGAGGAAAACAAGAATTGTGAAACATGTCCAACATTTTGACAGTAAAATTTCACAGCCGACAAGCGGATGTTCCAGGTTCATCTGTGTCGTCAGGACAATCGCAGAAATCATCATTGAGTTGAGATTTGGAGAATTTCCCGGATCCGTATTTGCATTTAATGATATCCGATGATGATTTGTAGTAATTCAAATCCTGAGGAGAAATTCCATGGAAATGATGCTTAGGAGCAGAGGAAGATGATGATCTAAGAAATGAAGCTAAGAAAAATACAAGGAGAACGAAAATGGAATATGATTTCATCTTTCTTGTGCAAATAAAAAAACTCAATTAAAAGTTTTCACAAAGCCAATCAGAGAAATATACTAGTCGTCTTCAACAGCTTCCAACTCCTCTGATTTAAAACCAAGTCATCCCAAAAATACCTTTCAAACATGTGGTTCTCCATTTTCCATATTATAAAAATAATAATAATTGTAGTGGTTGAACAACTCTTCTCACTTGTGTTTATTCATTTTCTTTATTTTAAATTGAAGAAATGTAACCCTTTATTAGGGTGTGACAAAATCTCTTTATTATTATTAAATTATGCACGTATTTTTAAAAAATAAGATAAATTCCTATTGAATACGTGTAATAATTTTAATCAAACGTCAATCTTTTAATTAATATAAATCAAATAAAATTATTAATCCTCAATTATTAAATGAATACGAATCAAACAATATCCAAGTTAAATAAAACACTACCTAGCTCGTAATCTACTCTCTTGAAAATCACCTTCTCGGATCTCAAGTTTTATTTCTTGCAACTTTAATTCTCAAACGAATTATTTAGTTGCCATTATACGAAATTTTAGTTACAAAGAAATTTTTTATATTTCTAAAAAAAATCTAGAATGGTTACCAAAATTGCTTGACGTTCCCCAGAAAAGTTACCACTTTTAAACGAATTTTACAAATTTGGTTAGAAAAGTAAGTTAATTTCCCACCAAAACAAAATCTCCATGTGAAGGCTAACCACTTTCTGCGTAGTAGGACTCCCTCTTCTCTCTTATTCACTGTCAGAATGCGTCAAGAGTTTAACAGCGGGGGAAAATGATAAGGAATCTCCGATCTCGGCGGCGGCCACGTTACGGCGCACAGGTATGTGCAGTGCTCTCAGCTCTTCTCCTCTTATTTTCAGTTTCTATCCTCTACACCCGCCTTTCTCTCTCTTCCAAACCCGACATGTATCCCCGTCACTCATACGTAGACGACAGCAACAATGATGCCGTTTTCCCCACTATCCCTCTTCTCTCCGACTCCGAAGACGTTACCGCTGCCACCATTACCTCCTCGACCGACGACAAATTGACGAATTGGACACCCTCGAAGAAAACGAAGTAACCGACGGCGACAACAGTAATGAAATCGAGCAAGAGGAGCTAGAAATCACGACAATTAATCAAAAAGACAATATTTTTTCGTCTGGTCATTTTGATTTCGACCATATAAGTGGGAATTAGAAGAGCTTTCAATAAACGTTCGATTCAAGATTGGGATTACGATGGAGGGTTTTTGAACGATGGTTTTGGGGGGGATGATGATAAAATTAAGGAAGCTTTTGGATCCGATGATATTCCATTGGATGAGGAAATTAGGAGGAAAATGACTGAATTGGAAAGCATTGAAGATGCTTTGCTGGTGAAGAAAGTTACTGGGAGAAAAGTGAATCCTTTGAGGGAGAAATGGGGTGATTGGTTTGATAAAAAAAGTGATTTTTTGAGAAGGGATAGAATGTTTAAATCGAATTTAGAGATTTTGAATCCATTGAATAATCCTTTGCTGCAAGACCCTGATGGGGTTGGTATGACTGGCTTGACTAGAGGGGATAAAATGGTGCAGAAGTGGATTTTGAGTGAGTTCAAGAAGGTCCCTTTTACTGTGAAGAAGCCATTGGGGATCTTCGAGATGGGCTTGGAGGTTAAGAAAGACAGTGCAAGTAAGAAAAATGAAAATACGAGGAATGTGTTAAGTGTAAGAGGAAGTAGTAGGGGTGGCAAGGATGATTCGAGCTCAATTACAAATGGGAATGTGAGTAGAATTAGAAAGAATAAGGTCAATAATGCTGATTTAGAGGCTCATAAGAGTAACGCTGAGTTTACGGGTGGTATATATGCTGATGGGAAGAGATGGGGTTACTATCCTGGATTGGACTCAAGGCTGTCTTTTACAAATTTTGTGGATGCATTTTTTAAGAAAGGGAAGTGTGATATAATAATTTTTATGATATGGAATTCCCCTCCGTGGATGTATAGTGTTAGGCACCAAAGAGGGCTGGAGAGTCTGCTTGCTCAGCATCCAGATGCTTGTGTCCTTGTTGAAGACACTAGTTTTTTTATTTGATTATTATTTATATTATTATTATTATTATATATTATTATTAAATAATAAATAATTTTATTTATTATTACAGGCCCAATTATTAATCCTGGAGCCCAATTTAAAGGCCTGATTACAAAAACCCAGGCCCAAATCAGAGAAGCCCAACCGAACCAGCCCAAGTTTGGAAACCCTAAATAGATTAGGGTTCCATCTTCTTCTCCAGCCGCCTTGCTTTTCCACTGTTGGATCTGGCAAGATCCAACGGTCCATAGATCTCCAACCAGAAACCCTAGGGTTATGATAACCCTAGGGACCACGCCGCCGCTCCAATGCCAGGTGATCCAACCAGCAACTGCCGACGACTTGCTGCCATGACACCACCTCGCCAGAATGCTCCAGAAGCGCCACGAAGCCACACACGTTGAAGCCCTATGGTGAGTCACCACCATAGCTATGGTGACTCACCGAAGCTTCCCTCTTTGGACTGGTCCGATCCGAGCACTGTGGTGGCTAAGCATCACCACCTGAAAAAAGAGGACAAGGAGGAAGAATCGGAGATAACCAAAACAGAGGGGCAACCAATACACAAACAGAAAGCCACAGCAAGAACAGTGAACCAAAAAGAGAGCAGAATACGAGAACAAATCGACACCCAATAATCAGAAAGAAGAGGAAAATGAACATCTTACCATCATAAAATCTTCCAAACCGTTTGGAACCACCGGAATCGTTGTAAAACTGAAGGTAAAACCTTCGATTTATTTTAGATCTAGAGCGATCTAAAGCATTTTAGGACAAGTGAAGGCCATATTCGGTCGTAGGAGGTTGAGATCTACACTCTAGGGTAATTTGGGAATTCCGGCCACCGTTGGTGGCGACCGGCGGTGGTAATCTGCGCCGTTGGTGGTGGCCGGCCGGCGACAGAAAACTAGAGAGAGGCGAGAGAGTCTTTCTTCTCTCTCAGTTAGAGAGAGAAGAGGAAATATGAAAGTGAAGAAGCTGGCCCTTAAGGGCCGGCCTTAAGGGATTTTTAAACCCTTCCCCAAACGACGTCGTTTTGGGGAAGGGGTATAACTGTAATTTCTCGTGTGGGTAAACTATACCCGCTGCCACCACAGTTTTGTAACTTTATATTTTAGTCACTAAATCAATTTTTAAATTCTTTTAATTCGGTCTTTCGATTTTATTTAGTTTATAATTTAGTCCTAGCCTGAATACTTATATATATTTAGGTTAAATACCGTATTTAGTCCTTATAACTTTAATAATTTTTATTTTAACCTCTAATTAATTAATTAAAGATTAATTACATTAGTAACACCTAGTTTTCATAATATTTCAAACTAGAGCTTTTAATCTTGATATGTCATAATTTAGTCACCAATTTTAATTATAAGTTTTATTACTTTTTATATTTAATTTTAATTTTATTTATTTTACTCATTGTTTATTTATATTTTAATTTTATATGTTTAAATTATTATTTTCATAATTATTTTATTCATATAAATATATATCTACATTTTTTTTAAATAATAATGTTTATTTATTTTCAATATCAAAGAAAAGGACAGTCTTAAAACAACAGGATGTCCTATTCTGGTATTTTAAATAATTAAACATTATAAAAATTATAATTTAGTTTTATTTAAATTATTAAAATTTTAATATTTATTTATTTAATATCGAAGAAAAGAGCTGTCTTAAGGCACCTAGAAGTCATTTTCTGATATTTCTAAATAAATAAATATTTTTTATAAATATATTTAAATTAATATATTTTCTTAAAAATTATAGTAATAAAATTTGAAATAATATAATTATAAATTAAATATATTTGAATTTTTTTATTTCTAATAATAGAGACAATTTATAATTAAAAAATACCAATTTTAGGCGTTGTATGGGTGCTAATCCTTCCCTACACGTAACCGACCACGAATCCCTTTTTACTATTAAAAAGAACGATTTTTTGGTTAAAACGCATATCAGTTTATCTTTTAACTGATGTTTTCTTAAAAACTCTTTTAAAAGATATTTTTTAGGTATTCGACCTACCTGACCCAAAAGGCCGATGGCGACTCCCAAATTATTTTCAAAACCATTTATTCACATCACTTTTCCCGTCAAGTAAGTACAAAATTCGTGCCTGGGTGAAAACCGGTTACGACAGCTTGGCGACTCCGCTGGGGACTGGTTAAGCTTTTAAAATTAATTATAAATTGTCTCTATTAATTAGAAATTAAAAATTCATATATTTAATTTATAATTCTTTCTTTTCAAATTTTTTATATATTTATTATTTTTATAGTATTTATATATATTATTTCATTTTATTTGCAAGTATTTTCATTATTTATTTTTCTGTCAGAGGTTTAAATATTTCTCCTCACACACAACACTTGCATTGCATAACATAAAGCTCTATAATTGAGTTTGTCCCTTTTAAGTGGGAGTGAAAGCGACGTCTTCGTGAGAATTTATTCTCCGTGTCAGACCTAGCAAGTAACTTTCGGGGTTCATATGCTCTATGTCTTCGTGAGAATTTATTCTCTGTGTCAGGCATAGAGAAATGTATCCCCTCGAATTGAACTCAATCCACTTTAGTCTGTGATGGACTAGGATTGAGGGTTAGCAACCCAAGGGGGCACTAACAAGGACAATTCGGGTACCTTTATTCTTAGATCTGAAACCTGCATATAATAAACCCTAGAAACTCTCCTGATCTGAAACCATGCCGAAATTTTGTAAGTAGGTATACACAAAGGAGAAATAAGTTCTAGCTTTTAATTTATTTTATTTCCTTTTTCCTGAATAAATGCATGCGAACTAGAAATCATGCGGTTAGGTTAAATTTTCCAAACAAAGCATGGAACTAGAAAGCATAAGGTTAAGATTTATACCTTGATAGATAGATTTTTTCCCATTAGTTGGTACTAACTATTCTATTTTTTTTATTTTTTTCATGTATATTACATTGCTCTAATCTGTTCATATTTGATTTCTTTTGTTTGCATTACATGATCATGGCATAACCAAAAGGAGTTGACTTGAAAGACTGTTCATCATATTAGAAAGAAATCGTAAATGGACAAAAAGTTTTATGATCAAACAAAATATGATGCGACCAAGGAAAGGCATCCTGAAGAAACTACGAGGATCGAGGGAAGTTCTGCACACAGAGAACCGGTTATATTAATACCAAAAGTACTCCACAAAAATTCTGCCAGATTGATACCAAAAGCAGTCTATGGTAAGAGTATCAGTCGGGACATTCATAGTAGTGGAGATTTTTATGAAGCTCAAGCATGTTATTTGAAGGACTTGAACGACCAAAACAAGAAATTGAACACAGAAATGAAAAATATGCATGAAGATTTTCAGAAAATTAGTCAAGCCTTTCAAAATACTGGCTTAGGAAGTACCCCAGAAGAGTGGATCACAGGGGTCACCAAGCTGAAAAAGAACTACAACATATATGAAGATCTTGTTCAAAAACTTCTTAGATAGAAAGGATCTCTTACAAGGGAAAATAAGCAACTTCGAGAAGTGACACAGAAGATGAAAGAGAATGTCATAGAAGAAGTTGCAGTCCAGACAAGCAATATGGTTCTTAAATGATAGATTTAGCTGATTTTACAAGGAGATGAAGCAGACTGAAGACTCAACTTTTTGAGCATGAATGGAAAATAATTAGGCTTTGGAAAAGTTAGGAGTAAAATATATCCTTATATGTAAAGTTTTGTTTAATGTACCGAAACTTTTGTGTTCAATGAAATCTGTTCTAAGATGATCACTCTTGAGTAAACACCTTTTCATACATGCATTTGCATTTTGCATCTTTGCATTTTTCATTTTGCATTTATACTCTTAAATTTGTTTTTGTACTATACAATTTGCATTGTTACATTCAGATTTTTACATTTGCATTTGGCATCTTTGTATTTGTATTTTTATGTTTGCTTTTGCACAATTTGTATTCTTATTATTACATTCACATATTCACATATTTACATTTGCATTTGGCATCTTTGCATTTTTTATGTCATAATACATTAAAACATTCATTCATTAAAATAAGTATTTCAAACAAAGTGATCTTGGTTTTTCCTTGAAGCAAGAACGCTCAGCACGACACAAGAAAAATGTCTAAAGAAACTGAGGATAGGCTAGCCAAATTTGAGATAGAGCAGAAAAAAATACAAGAGGAATTGAGGAGCAAGTTGGCACAAATTGAAGCTAATATCACAAATTCTCATATCGATCTACTGAACGATATGAAAAAAATGATTGAGAAGCACCAGACCGCTGGAAAGAGTCTTGTTGAAAACCCCATAAATTCTTTGGATGTTACACCTGTTCATATTCCTGAGTTCACCTCTGTACCCCAGGAAATTCAATCACCGATTTACTTTGTTGTTAAGAACTCACCATATCAAGCTGGAGCATCATTCCCCACTAATTGTCCTACTAATTCTGAGTTGAAGCCTGATGAATTTTGTATTAGTAATGAGGTCCTTGACCTAAACAAATCAGTTGAGAAGGAAAAATTCACTCGACGACTGGAAAATATAGAAGAGGTGATAAAATCTATAGAGACAGTTGAGTCATTTTATGGGTTTGATGCCAAAGAACTAAGTTTGGTCCCTGGCCTGGTTATTCCACCAAAGTTCAAGGTTCCAGATTTTGAGAAGTATAATGGGACCACATGCCCTTCATATCATATCACTATGTATTGTCGTCGTATGACTGGCTATGTAGAGAATGAAAAGTTGTTAATCCACTGTTTCCAAGACAGTTTATATGGATCTGCATCCATATGGTATAATAAGCTAAAACGTACTCAAATACGTTCTTGGAGGGATTTAGCTCAAGCTTTTTTAGGTCAATACAAGCACATGACTGATATGGCCCCTGATCGAATAATGTTGCAAAGCATGAATATGAAGTGCAATGAAAGCTTTCGACAATATTCACAACGATGGAAAGACATTGCTTCTCAAGTACATCCACCATTGACTGAAAAAGAGTTCACTACTTTGTTCATCAGCACATTAAAATTTCCTTATGTTAATCACATGATAGGGGTTGTCCCTAATAATTTCTCTGACATCATCATAATTGGAGAAATCATCGAAATGGCTATCAAGAATGGCAAGATAAAAGGCTCTGACAATACTAAAGTCAAGAAAGAAGCTGGGGTTAATACAGTGAGGTCTTATTCAGTTAAACATGGTGCCAAACCTTATAGAGTGATCAAGAAGAAAAAGAATGTGCAGGGATTTCAATTTCCTCCCTTCCACTATTCGAGTGAAAAGTTGCATCCAAAAATGCTCTCAGCCAGATCAATTACTCCACAACTTGACCAATCACAGTGGCCTCCAAATGATAATTGGACCTATAAGGAATTTCCTTGGATAAATCAGACTGGAATTCCAAATTGTTCAGCTAAGGTTCCTGGTAACCTTAAGGGAAATTTTCAAGACCCTTTAGAGCAAGCAATTCAAAAATGCAAGATAAAAGAAGGGGTTAAGATTCAATGTTCAGAAACCATTGTTGCAACAAAAACTAATGTAACCAAATCCTACGAAGAATATCGGGCACAAGAAAATGGGAAAAGAAATCAAAAGGCTCCCATGGATGTAATTCGAGATTGGCCTATAGGTCTAAGAAAGAATGAGGCAGATATAACCCAGAAGACACCTCAGATACATGTATCAGATTTGCCGAAAACCAGTAAGGCAAAGGACAACTTAAGAAATCTGGTTAATATTACCCCAGTTATAGCTGAAATGAATATTCAGAACGCCCTCGATAACATGAGAGCATTCATTCGTTCAGAACGATCAAAGAAAGTGATAGCCTCGCGAGCGAGAAAGACTCTGAAGGTGTTTCAAGAATCTATCTCAGACCTGTACCCTCATTTGGTTAAAGGTAAATACATTACACCAAGATTGGTGAAGGTGTTACCAAAGCCTTATGCCCATTGCTATGATCAAAATAGCTTCTGTAATTTTCACTTGGGAGTATCAGGACATTCAACAGGGAATTGTTGGTCACTGTTAAAAGAAATAGAAACGCTCGTCGACAAGAGAGTCTTGACACAAGAAATGATCAAGAAATGGGGGGCAAATAAGGATAAAAATCCTGGGCCAAGTACACACCCAATAATAGATGAGTAATGATGCATAAACAAATGGAAGTGTTATCTACCACTGTAGTACTTTCTATTTTCAGCATCTTGTTTGAAAATGTTTTTTGTTCCTTTCTCCGCCTTTTGTGCAATAAATAAATATGTGTTACTTTTATGGTTATGAGCAAGGAGTCAAATTTTAATCTTGAGATTATTGAGTATCAAGTAGATTAAATATTCTTTTAATTTTTCAAGAGTTATAGATCTATTGGCAAGTGGTAAAATTATATCTTCAATATGCCATCCAATGCCAATTACTCGACCCTTACCAAAACCAAATCCTGACACTACATTTATCTGAGATTCTGAAGAAATGTCTTTACTTGTTTTTGAGACATCAACTCTAGATGTTTACCTTCTTGGATAGAGTTGGTTGGTTTATGATATACCCCTTCCACCATATACATGACTTTAAGAATCGCATATTTATCCTTCCAAACACAAAACCATCATAAACCAAAAGACCTCAAAAGAACCAAACTTTCAATTATCCGTGAATTTTACTGCAAGAAGAGACGAGATGAGGCATCATGGTCCAACTCATTGATGGTAATTTCGAGTGATTAGGGCATACTCAAAAAAAAAGGGGAAAGTGATTGATTAAAATAAATATATCATGCATTAATTACATTTTTCATGTAAGTAAAATTAATCTTGAATATTCATCCCCCTGGAGATACATCTTTTTACAAAGGTTTCTGTGTATGAGATGACGAACGACATTGTTTTCATTTATCTTTTAATATATATATATATATATATATCCTTTGTTGTCCCCACTTGAGCCTGAATAATTTTTCTTCTGATTCAACTCTAACCAAGGATCACCCTCCACATTAGGGGGCAAGGTGAAGGATATTTGCTCACAAGAATAAAGATTGTCAATACATTTTTATTACGAAGACAAGTTTCCATGAAGTCAAGAAAGTTTTGAATTACAAGGTATGTCAAATACAGAGTGCTTGAAGATCAATCCAATCAAGAATAATGGAAAATCTCCAAAATGATAAAAGAAAAGGAGGTGCTCAAAGCAATTGAAGTATTATACTCATCTAGCAAAGAAAGAAGAAGAAGAAAAAAAGAAAAAGAAAACAAAAACAAAAACAAAAAACAAAAAGGAAAAAAAAAAGAAGGAAAATTGAATCAAGATGGGTGACTTATTGAGCCTCAAGTTACAAGGTTGATCAAGTACGAACAAAAAGAGCAAGAAATGCTGAAGATATGAGAAATTGGAAATGAATCCAAAATTTGGCAGTCTAGAGGGATCCAAATGATGGAAAAATCCCCAACAAAGCAGATCCAAGTTAAGCAAGGCAAGATTGATGGCATCAGAATGAATTGATCCTTGGTTTGATTACCCTTAAACACTTATTTGGGCCTTTTTATCCCTTTCTTTCGTAACCATAAGCCATGGCCTACGTTACGTACCTGAAAAGTCCAATTTAATCATACATGGATTTATAAGTAAAAGAGAATATCTTCAGAATTCATTCCGCCTCTCAAAGATTGATTTTTATTTGCAAAAATTGGTTTTTAAAATCTTTAATGCATGATATGAAAAATGATAAAAGGAGGGTTCAAGATATAAATTTTTAAATAACATCTTAGAACCAAAGGAGGATTCGTGTTGAAAACCTGAAAAGGCGGCTCGATTATTGAATGGTGCAACAAACGACATAAGAGATGATCTTAAATGAAGCACCACACATCTCAAAAACGTTCCTGATATTCTGGAAACGAGAAGCATCTCTACAAGATGAGCATAACAACCATTTCTTCAAGTTAGTGGAAGCCCGAAGCGACATACTGAACCAACTTGAAAGAACCTACTTTACCAAAATCAACCTACACCTCAAATCAGTCAATAATTTTGACACTTGCCATAGGACTATGATTTTTGAATGATTTAAAAGTGTAGTTGATTTATTTGATATTCATTAAACTCATTGTTTATGATTCGATTATATTGTGAACCTAAAAGGGGTAATACTTTGCAAAATTCTTTCATTCTTCAATAAAGAAAGGAGAAAAACCATTTTCAAACAGTACAGTCTCAAATGAGGAAGGTCCTTAAAGCAATTGTTGCTTATTCTACCTCTGTTGTAGAAAAAGAATGAACGAAGCCAGAAGAATGAAGCGCTTCACATTTTTGAAGGCAAGTGGTCCAAGAAGCCAGAAAGTCTGGAGAATTGAACTTGTGACACTCTCCTATGACATTAGCAATTCATCAAGAAAGATTATCGTTTATCTCATACTGAGGGCGATAAGCATCACCAGACAGATTATTTTCCCCTAACCATCAATTCATGTTCTCTAGAAGATTACATCATAAAGCCATGAACAAGTCACTACCTGCACTCTGGTTATACCGTGATGCTGGCTCAAGTCTTGATACATTATTGCTACTTCTTCTATGCTGATCATTTTCTTTGTCAAGATGATATTCATTATGTCCTTCAGAAGATTGCTGAATTTGAATTTGAGGACTTATGGCACAGAATAAGACATTGGAACAGAATCTACCCTTATAGGCCTTTTATATAGGGTAACATTGGTTACAGGATTCCAAAAGTTGAAGATGTCAAATTTTACTGTTAACTAAATCGTTCCATGATTTGAAAAGAATGGGATATATTGGAACAGCAGACGAGACAGCTGTCGTAATAGTCATTGCAAGAAAATGCACCAATAAAAATCTTCTAGTTCATCATGATGATGTTTATTATTTCCATCAAGATTGTTACACGGGATACCACCAACAACAAGGTCGAGTCCATTAAAACTACTCATCAATTGCTCCAACCGATCATCATTCAGTTCTTGCACATCTGTTTTCAAAGATCCTCATGTATGGTTTTTAGGGAAACCTAGAAGCATTTCCACCTCATCAGGTTCAAGTGGAGCAACTTTATTCCTTCCAACCCATACTAGATTCCATTTTCAGCACTCATCAAGAACATACTTCTAAACACTCGAATGTGGCTCATTGTCATAAGCTTCAAGAGCCTTACAGATCCTTTCTGTCAATTTGGCACTTCCTGTACATGTTTATAAATAGTTCAACTTTGTTCTTGGATTCCAGGAAGGCCATCATTTCTTTGTTAATGGAAAAGCATCAGCACATGGAGGAAGCATAATAAGAGAAAATATGTGCTTAATTGGCAGAATTATGAATATAGCCCTTTTTAGTGTAGTAGCATAAAAATGCTTCGAATCTACAAATTCTGGCTCTACATCGAATAAGTACTGTGATATCCCAGTCCAAACATTAACTGGAACAAATACAATGTGCTCATAGTATCTTCTGGAAGTGTTCTTTGAGTTATCTGATCTGGTTTGGTAAAACCAATCATTGAATTTGAAAGATGAATGTGCTCATAGCATCTTCTGGAAGTGTTCTTTGAGTTATCTGATCTGGTTTGGTATGAACCCTAAAAAACCAATCATTAAATTTGAAAGATGAATGTGTTAATAGCATCTTCTGAAAGTGTTCTTTGAGTTATCTGATCTGGTTTGGTATGAAACCACAAAACCAATCATTGGATATTAAAAGATGAATGTGCTCATAGCATCTTCTGGAAGTGTTCTTTGAGTTATCTGATCTGGTTTGGTATGAACCACAGAACCAGTTATTGAATTTAGAAGATGAATGTGCTCATAGCATCTTCTGGAAGTGTTCTTTGAGTTATCTGATCTGGTTTGGTATAAAACCACAAAACCAATCATTGGAATTTGAAAGATGAATGTGCTCATAGCATCTTCTGGAAGTGTTCTTTGAGTTATCTGATCTGGTTTGGTATGAACCACAGAACCAGTTATTGAATTTAGAAGATGAATGTGCTCATAGCATCTTCTGGAAGTGTTCTTTGAGTTATCTGATCTGGTTTGGTATGAACCACAGAACCAGTTATTGATTTTGAAAGATGAATATGCTAATAGCATCTTCTGGAAGTGTTCTTTAAGTTATCTGATTTGGTTTGATATAAAACGCAGAACCAATCATTGGAATTAAAAGATGAATTGCATGATCGTCTTCATTAAGAAGTTTCTTTTCAAGCTTATTTTGCTTATCCCTTTCCCAAAAATCATAGCCCAAGTTTTGCCTTTTCTTGTAAGTGGGTTCATCGCATAATGGCTTCCCATCTTTTACCGGGAGAAATGTGTCAGCAGCCTTAGCCATTTGAGCAGCACATATAAAATCTGTCAATTCTGCAATTGATGAATCTGGACCACATCTCTCCATGGCTATTGAAGCTTCAGCCTCTGAGAATCCCATTTTTGTCAAGTATAACAGTTTATTCTCCTCATCAGAATCAGAATTCAAGATTTCTCGGTATTAAAAGAACTATCGATATCTGTGAAATCATCTTGAAAGGTCACTTCATAATCAGATGAGTTGTTATCAGAATCAACATGTTGCATGAATGCAAGCTTTTCAAAAGCCTATACTATTGAGTTTTATTCTCAAGAGGTTTTGTGACATTATATCTACATCTACATTTGTCAAAGATGATAGATTCTTTAATTTGAAGAAGAAAGATCTATTGGGTTTTACAACTGAGGAAATACTCAATTCACCAATCTGAAATCAAATAACTTAACATTCATGCATCATATTTAGGTGTTTGCAAAAATAGGTGCATTTTCATTCATTTTCATCCATGTTGAATTTTTAATAGGAATTTCAAAGATTTTAGAAAAGATTTAAATCCATCATTCAATGGATCAACAGTGTCAGTTAGAGTTCATAATGAGAAGAACTCATCTGAAGAAAGAAGAAGAAGTTCATAATAAGAAGAACTTGTTCAACTTTTGCTTGAATTCATCATTTGATGGATCAGCTTTGCCAGAGAAAGTTCATAATAAGAAGAACTCATCTGAAGAGAGAATAAGAAGTTCATAATAAGAAGAACTTGTTCAACTTTTGCTTGAATTCATCATTTGATGGATCAGCTTTGCCAGAGAAAGTTCATAATAAGAAGAACTCATCTGAAGAAGGAAGAAGAAATTCATAATGAGAAGAATTTGTTCAACTTTTTGCTCAAATCCATCACTTGATGGATTATCTTCTCCAGAAAAAGTTCATAATGAGAAGAACTCATCTGAAGAAGGACGAAGAAGTTCATAATGAAAAGAATTTGTTCAACCTTTTGTTTAAATTCATCATTTGATGGATCAGCATCCCCAGTGAAAGAGTTCATAATGAGAAAAACTCATCTGAAAAAGAAAGAAGAAGTTCATAATAAGAAGAACTTGTTCAACTTTTCGCTCAAATTCATCACTCGATAGATCAACTTTTCAGAAAGAGTTCATCTGAAGAAAGAAGAAGAAGTTCATAATGAGAAGAGCTTGTTCGACCTTTTGCATGACTCTATCATAAAAGGAGATATATCATCATCAGCATTTCCGGAAAGAGTTCACAATGAGAAGAACTCATTTGAAGAAGAAGTTCATAATGAGAAGAGCTTGTTCAACCTTTGCTAGATTACATCACAGAAGGAGATAAATTGTCATCCCCAGTGGAAAAGTTCATAATGAGAAGAACCAATCCCAAAGAAGAACTTGTTCAACATTTCCGAGTGAAGATTAAATGGAAAAAAAAAACTTATTGTCTTTTCGTCTTTGCTCTATTCTCGTTAACACAAGAATGAGCAAAGAGGGGCAGCTGAAGACACTAGTTTTTTTATTTGATTATTATTTATATTATTATTATTATTATTATTATATATTATTATTAAATAATAAATAATTTTATTTATTATTACAGGCCCAATTATTAATCCCGGAGCCCAATTTAAAGGCCTGATTACAAAAACCCATGCCCAAATCAGAGAAGCCCAACCGAACCAGCCCAAGTTTGGAAACCCTAAATAGATTAGGGTTCCATCTTCTTCTCCGGCCGCCTTGCTTTTCCACCGTTGGATCTGGCAAGATCCAACGGTCCATAGATCTCCAACCAGAAACCCTAGGGTTATGATAACCCTAGGGACCACGCCACCGCTCCAATGCCAGGTGATCCAACCAGCAACTGCCGACGACTTGCTGCCATGACACCACCTCGCCAGAATGCTCCAGAAGCGCCACGAAGCCACAAACGTTGAAGCCCTATGGTGAGTCACCACCATAGCTATGGTGACTCACCGAAGCTTCCCTCTTTGGACTGGTCCGATCCGAGCACTGTGGTGGCTATAAAAAGCCATCACCAAACCTGAAAAAAGAGGACAAGGAGGAAGAATCGGAGATAACCAAAACAGAGGGGCAACCAACACACAAACAGAAAGCCACAGCAAGAACAGTGAACCAAAAAGATAGCAGAATACGAGAACAAATCGACACCCAATAATCAGAAAGAAGAGGAAAAGGAGCATCTTACCATCATAAAATCTTCCAAACCGTTTGGAACCACCGGAATCGTTGTAAAACCGAAGGTAAAACCTTCGATTTATTTTAGATCTAGAGCGATCTAAAGCGTTTTAGGACAAGTGAAGGACATATTCGGTCGTAGGAGGTTGAGATCTACACTCTAGGGTAATTTGGGAATTCCGGCCACCGTTGGTGGCGGCCGGCGGTGGTAATCTGCGCCGTTGGTGGTGGCCGGTCGGCGACAGAAAACTAGAGAGAGGCGAGAGAGTCTTTCTTCTCTCTCAGTTAGAGAGAGAAGAGGAAAGATGAAAGTGAAGAAGCTGGCCCTTAAGGGCCGGCCTTAAGGGATTTTTAAACCCTTCCCCAAACGACGTCGTTTTGGGGAAGGGGTATAACTGTAATTTCTCGTGTGGGTAAACTATACCCGCTGCCACCACAGTTTTGTAACTTTATATTTTAGTCACTAAATCAATTTTTAAATTCTTTTAATTCGGTCTTTCGATTTTATTTAGTTTATAATTTAGTCCTAGCCTGAATACTTATATATATTTAGGTTAAATACCGTATTTAGTCCTTATAACTTTAATAATTTTTATTTTGACCTCTAATTAATTAATTAAAGATTAATTACATTAGTAACACCTAGTTTTCATAATATTTCAAACTAGAGCTTTTAATCTTGATATGTCATAATTTAGTCACCAATTTTAATTATAAGTTTTATTACTTTTTATATTTAATTTTAATTTTATTTATTTTACTCATTGTTTATTTATATTTTTAATTTTATATGTTTAAATTATTATTTTCATAATTATTTTATTCATATAAATATATATATCTACATTTTTTTTAAATAATAATGTTTATTTATTTTCAATATCAAAGAAAATGACAGTCTTAAAACAACTGGATGTCCTATTCTGGTATTTTAAATAATTAAACATTATAAAAATTATAATTTAGTTTTATTTAAATTATTAAAAATTTTAATATTTATTTATTTAATATCGAAGAAAAGAGCTATCTTAAGACACCTAGAAGTCATTTTCTGATATTTCTAAATAAATAAATATTTTTATAAATATATTTAAATTAATATATTTTCTTAAAAATTATAGTAATAAAATTTGAAATAATATAATTATAAATTAAATATATTTGAATTTTTTTATTTCTAATAATAGAGACAATTTATAATTAAAAAGTACCAATTTTGGGCGTTGTAGGGGTGCTAATCCTTCCCTACACGTAACCGACCACGAATCCCTTTTTACTATTAAAAAGAACGAATTTTTGGTTAAAACGCATATCAGTTTATCTTTTAACTGATGTTTTCTTAAAAACTCTTTTAAAAGATATTTTTTAGGTATTCGACCTACCTGACCCAAAAGGCCGATGGCGACTCCCAAATTATTTTCAAAACCATTTATTCACATCACTTTTCCCGTCAAATAAGTACAAAATTCGTGCCCGGGCGAAAACCGGTTACGACACTTGTGTTCTCAGAAACAATTGAGCTTGATTTTTTCAAAGACAGTTTTGTGAAAAATGGGTAAGTTTTGTTCTGGTTCAGCATTTTGATTTATCATATCTATGCTCCTACAAATGGTTTCTTGTTCCACACAGTTACAAAGTTGCCGTGGCTATGCCAAACCTTGATGAATTGTTGAAAGATACACCTACCCACGTATTTGCATCCGTGTGTTTTGAATGGAGAAAGACAAAATTTTATGCTACTCATTATAGTGAGCTTGTTTTACTTGCTGCTCTTTACAAGTGAGCTTGCTCATCTATGCACATACTTTTGTGAGGTTTAGGATGCAATTTCGAATTGTGTTATCAATTTGCTGCCATAATTGTTTTAATAGTCTGTTATGTAACAAACTTCACTTGGTAGACTGCTACCTTTTAGCTTCAATGTTAACACCCTTTGTTGTCCTTGTGCACTTATTCCTGCATGTCTATCTGTTTTGGAGATATGGTGGCATTTATCTTGATTCTGATATTATAGTTCTGAAACCATTATTGGCACTCAATAATTCTGTGGGCCAGGAAGATCAGGGAAGCTCTTTGAATGGGGCGTTAATGGCATTTAGAAAGCATAGGTAAAGGCTGCACTTGGTTCTTATGTTCTCAATAATTGTTTCCAGTTTTTGGTTCTGTTGAAATTACTGTTGATTATGCTTGGATTTTTAAGGTAATACGCACATACATTGATCAGAAAGGTAATACATATGTTTTGTATTAATTCTATAATTACATGGATAGTATTTGTATTTAGAGTACAACTGTAGAAGTTGCTATTTGTCTGAAGACCTTTGGCAGCTTGAGTATTTTGAAGAGTTTTCCTAAATTGCTGACTGTCTTTATCTCAGATATTCATGTTCATTTATTGTTAAAGAAAAAGCTGTTTCTTGTTTCATTTCTTTGAATAACTTTTACAACAGAAAGCTGTACCTTTTTCTATTCCGTGTTTAGGCATGTTCTGATAATTTCTTGGACTCGTATATTTATAGATACCATCTTTCTCTCTAAGTTTTGGGTGGAAGGAATTGTAGGAGAGAGACACTCTCTTTTTTCATAATTTTGCTAGGTTATTGGTTTTTCTTATACCAGCAACTAAATCATTATTGAATTTTTGCATTCTCTTGTGCAGTCCTTTTATAATGGAGTGTTTGAAGGAATTTTATTTGACGTATGATGATACCCAATTGAGAGGGAATGGGGCTGATCTTCTATCGAGGGTTGCAAAAAGGTTTTTAAACAAAAAGAACGTCATATCCATCAAACAGACAGACTTGAATGTGCAACCTTCCTCTGTTTTCTTCCCTATTAGTTCTCGGCATATTACAAGGTTCTCTTTTCATACATATCCCTACTCTTGAAAATGATCTCTTAAATGCATGTGTCTCTCTCTTACAATTTCAACTCACTTTGGGCAATAAACATGTATGCACAAATAAAAATGTATCAAACCCTGTTCATACAAGATGCATGGCTCTTATCATTGTAAAATCCGACTAGTGAAGCATCTCCATGCTCCCCAATTCCAACTTTATATTTTTTCTCCATGGTAATTGATTTAGTTTGCAGTAGTTTGACTGATTGATTTTCTTTTGTAATTATATTTGTTTTGGACATCTGTCTTCCAGTTAAACCTGCTATCTCTTTAAATAAGTAGGGCCTTGGATTTCTCAGGCTAGATTTCTTTTTTTAAGATGAACATTGAGCCATTCAACCATCTCCATTATCTTCAAATCTCTTTAGAATGTTAGGTGTTTCTCTCAGCTTGCCTACCTCTGTTAGAACCTATAATTCCATAGCCTATAAAAGGTATTTCCTATAATAGTGATCCTCGCCGGCACACTAACATCCATTTTTTGTGATCAAATATTTACAGTTTGCATGTGAAAATTTTCTCTAGCTTGTGTTGCGACTCTTTGCATTACACTAGTTACACTTCTTTACATGTGAAGTCTTAAATTCCTCTCCTCTGAAATTACTCATTTGGATCAAAAAACAGATACTTCGTTGCCCCAACGACAGAAACTGAGAAATAGCAGCAAGATGCTTTATTCAACAAGATTCTGACCGAATCTGTAGCATTTCATTTCTGGAACAGTGTGACATCTTCCCTCATTCCAGAGCCAGAGAGTGTCGTAGCCAGGATTATTAACCATTCATGTATTCATTGCTCCGAATTGTTGTGAATTTCACATCTCTCTTCAGCCCTGCCCGAGAATTAATGATGCAATTCTTTTTTAACCCACGGTTGCAAAATGCTTTAATGATATTTCTGGATTTTCGTTGTCATGTTAGAAATTCTCAGGTTGTAAAGTTTCTATATTCTCATTCCTTCAGTTTTGCCGAATGATTGGGCTCCCCAACCAAGTCAAAATCAATATTCTTATGTAATTTACATGCCAACGATGTTCAGTTGATAATGTGCCTTTGGCATTGTGCAAATAGAACACCATCATTTTCAGGGCATGGGAAGCCTAATGAATATAGTAGCTAACCATTGGTTTATTTATTTACCATATCCATTTTTTATCTATCAAAATCTATGCTATTACAATGACTTGCTGCTGATATTCATGTCAGATTTCTCAATAATGCAAGCCAACGCCAAAGTAATGGAAGTTGGTCGGGCATTTCAATTTATAGTGTGCATGATTTCACAGTTGAATTCTGCAAATTTATTTATTTATTCAAACTCTGTTGAAAACGTGAATAATATGTATATAACATGGTGGACAGTGGTTTTCTGTACATCCCTTTTTAGCATGCAAGAAAAGTATAAATGAATTAAACAAGCAAAGGATCACCATCCTGTCGCAGAATTACATACAAAAATTGTCAATATGGCTGCTCCCTCCTTTTATTTTATTGCCGATCAGCCCCTTATGCTTCTAAGTGCCCATCTTTCTTGTTGCCTAGATAGCAAGAAAGAGGCAAAGCTGTTTTACGCGGTACACTTTTAATCCATGGCATTAGGTCCAAAGCATCTTTTCTTTACAGGATTCCATACCCATTGAACCATGAACCTTCTTCCTTTAACTCCATTCAGATTGTAGCTACTCCCAGCTGCATCCGTTGAAACTTGACCCACGTACGCACCACCACCACCTGAACCGTACGTACCTATACACAGGTCGGCGATCTCACCCGGTGCAGTTGGATTATCACCAGCATACCATGCGTTCACCAGTGGGTTAGTCGCAGATTCGGCTAGCTCATGAGCTATAACACTGATCATGCCGTCGACTCCAATGTCCCCATTCGGTGGGTGAATTACGTTGTTACCTCCGTTTGCAGTCGGTGGTGGTGGTGGCATCCCCACGGGCCAGGCAAATGGATAGGCACACATGCCCGGACACTGAGTTCCACTGTAACCAATCCAAGCATAAGGAACTATTACACCAACAGTGGCTGGGAAGGTGAAGTAATGAAAGGCGCAAACCGCCCTGCAGAATTCATCAACCAGGACATCAGCAGAACTTAGCACCAAATAGAAGCCGTTTCGAGGATCGAGAGGCAATGGCTTCGACTGGGAAGTGACGGCACTTTTTATGATGGCTTGCATCGATAAGCGATTGAGACGAGGACCATGGGAAAGTTTGGAATCAAAGAACTCCCCCGAAAGGGTAATGCTATCAGTGACATTTGAACCTGTTTGGTCAGCATAGAGCCTGACAGTGCTCCACCACTCAGCAACAGAAGGGTGAGGAGCTGGAGAAGACAAGGAACTTAGGAAATCCCTTATGGTGTCTTGGTGGGTTTGGTTCCAGTTACCGTACCAGATTATATACAATTTGAGAGGCGATGCAAGGACAGGACCCATGTGGTACTCAAGCTTACCCGGATCCGGAGAACCCCCAGAATTCAGAGCTTGGTTAGACCCAGTGTTTAGATTCCCTGAAAGACACAAATGAAAACAAAAGGATGATAATAGAAGAAGAACATAACAAGAGAGCTTGTCCATTTGTTTGTTGTTTATTTGAATGTTGTAGGTTATTGACATTCAAAAGACAATGCATAGTTCTTATATAAGGAGAAAAAAATGGAGGGTGGTTGGCATTCTTGTTTATTATTTTTCCTGAGGTTATACATAATTTTTTCCGGGTTTCAATCCTATCCGTTATTTTTAAGAATTGCGAAAATAAATATATCGAGCTTTAATTTTCCTTTAATTCTTTTGGCCAATACTATTTTCCTTTATTTCTTTTGCTTTTGAATCCTCTTTAACACTTTATGACTTCATCTACCAGTACCGAGCGAGCAACCCAAAAGATAATCAACTTGAGCCCTTGGATGATATTTTTCATATGTAAATCTGGGTTTTCATAAATGCCTAACTCGGACATCCAATCAAATTCAGGGTTAATTTCAAAGTTTGACATTTGTGATGTGATCAAAACCTTTGATAGTCAAGTCATAAGACAATGACATGTCGAATATCTGCAATGTTTAAAGTGCAGATAGATCCATAACTAGATTGTGATTAGAAAAACGAAACTGGCGGACAATTTAGTTTAATGAGAATTTGTGAAATTTGGTGATAAAAGTAGAATAGTTAAATAATTTAATGACTTATTCGAAATATAATTGAAGGTTGTTTGGTAATTATTGAATGAATTAAAGGGTAAAATGGTCAATTGATAAGTAAGCTTTTTATTTTTCCTTTATAAGATAAGGGAACCACGTGGAAGAAGAGAGAATTCTCCAGAGTTTTCTTTCTTTCTTCTTCCTCCTCCTGTATCTCCAAGCTCAAAGGTGAGTTTCTTTATTTGTTGATTAATTGTTGATTTTAAGGTTGGGTTTTGAACATTAGATGATAATTAAGCTTAAGGAAAGCTTAATTTATCTTAAAATCATAAGATAAAGGAGTCAAGAGAGATTAAAGATTAGAAGTTTTTAAAGGAAATCTTGAATGAAAGTTGATAAGTTAAATTGGAAGTAAAATTTGACTTGTCAAGGATCTAATTAAGAAGTTAGAAGCCATAGAATTGGAATTAAAACATGTTGCAAAGTTGGTATAATTCTTGAGTTACATATGAGGAATAGAATTTTGAAGTTAAAGATGGTTTATATGGATATAAAGTGGTTTAAGCATGTGTATATGAGTTAAGAACATGAAAGGAGATGAAAGATGAAGCATTTGAGTTGATTTGAGTTGATTTTCGGACTGAAAAATGAATTCTGGGCTATGTGCATCGATGCACATTCAATGTGTACCGATGCAACAAGGGTAATTCCAGAAATTGTTCAGTGTGTATCGATGCACAGGAAATGCATCGATGCACCCATTAAAATGGAAACATCGAATGCAATTAGTGCATCGATGCATAAGGAGTGCATCGATGCACCCCCTTAAAATGAAAACATCGAAGGTGATTGGTGTATCGATGCATGGGTAGTGCATCGATGCACATGTTAAAGAATGCATCGACACACTGTAGAATGTATCGATGCACTTCAAGGGACTGTAGAATGTATCGATGCACTAATTTTGTTTATAGAGTTAGTTGGCATGTAGTTACAAGATTTTAAATTGAATATGCTATGATGGTTTTAAAGAAACAATTTGATTGTAATTATTAATGTAAAATACATCATTTTCTTAAATGATGAAATTAAGATTTTAGTGGATTTGTAAAGAATAGAGTTTTGAAAAGTCAATGCGACACCTCAGACTCAGATACAGGTTGGGGGTGTTATATTTAATGGTATCAGAGCTAAGATTTAGCCGATTCTAGGCTTAAACCGAAGTCAAATGAGGTTTAAAAATGTGTACATGCCAACTAAAAGTGAAAAATTCTGATCTGATAGTGTAAGGAGTATGTTGTCTTGCTAATAGAATAAGATTTATATGATATAGTAGGAATTGATTATAGAAATTATCAAAGTAAAGTAAATCGATAGCTGACAAATCTGATGGTGATAACAATTCACTTGCCCTGGTCAGGCAAGATGAAGAGCGGAAACCTCAGAAAATGTCTTATAAGATTAAAGGTTGATTTCAGAAAGTTGAAATCATATTAGAATGGTGATAGAAGATCTTTATTGTTTGAATCGGAAAAGCGATATGGATTAGTTTTGTTAGTATGTGGATAAGATAGAATATGGTGAACAAGTGTCACCATAAGAACGTTAAAAATATCAAATGACGTGGTGAGTACTTATAGAAGAGCTCAATAATAAGTGCATCAGTGACAAGCGTATAAGATGTATAAAGTCAGAGCTTATGAGTTTGAAATGAAGTGATAGTATTGAGCATAAACAAGAGTGTGTTTATGATAAGGGTTTGCAGTTAAGATGGAAAGAGTTAGCGTTGACTAACCAGAGTATGTGATAAAAATGTACTGGAATTATAAGATTATAAGATATTGTAAGGTTATGATAACCAAATATGAAATGGATCTGGATACAGTTGTATATTTGGATCATAGTAATGTGGTATAGTAAATGAAAAGGAAGTAAGGATTTGTATGTTTGAGTAAAGCTAAGGATTGATAAGAAGAGTTTAAGAATGAGTATATCGATGATCAGATTATAAGACAAAGGAAGTCAGAATGTTGAGTTTGAGCAACAGAAATTACAAGATTTATATGATTGGTTGACTAGGGCTTGTGCCCTAGATTGAACAGATGTTATTGACTAGTTGTCAGAGTAAAGGTGATAGAGTTATAAGATCGGAGGAAAATATAAAGTTGAGTTAATTGATTATGATGTGAATCTGAATATAGTTGTGTATTTTGATCAGATAGCTATGATGTAGAAAATGAGATAAGTATTTGCATGGAACCTTAAGGAATGAAAATACAAGTATAAGAAATGATAAAGAATGAAGTTCTATATAAGTAAATGGGTTATCAAAGTTATGAGGATGCAATGAAGATTGGTACATAGAGATGAGTATAGGTGATAAGACAAGAGTATGTGAACATGAAAGGAAATATATGATTTGGGTATAAGAAATAAATAAAGGAATAATAGAATAAAGAAATGAAAGGGATGAGTTAAAGGATCAGATACGATAAAGGTTAGATGGAAGTGTAGATGATAAGTTCGATATAGAAGTACGAAAAGTGTGCAAGGTGATGTGAAAAGATTCTTTAAAGTGTATGTTTAATCATATTTGAAAAAGATTTAAAGTTGTGTTCTTGGTCAAATGATGATGGAAAATGAGTTTGGTTATTTTTATAAGGTAATTAGAAATGGATTTATGAGGTTAAGTGATGAAAATTGATGTTAATGTCTACGTGATTAGTGACTTTATATGAAATTTTAGAAATGGTCAAAGGAAAATGCAGAATAGAATGAGAGAAAAGGCAGAAATTAATTGAAGTTACTGGTTGTTGTTTAAATGATAAGTGATAGTAAATGAATGTATAAAGGAAAAAGTGATATGTTCAGTGAAAATTCGAGGACGAATTTTCTTTAAAGGATGAGAGATTTGTAACATCCCGAAATTCAGGTCAGTGACTAAAATGAGAATTTATGAAATTTGGTGATAAAAGTAGAATAGTTAAATAGTTTTATGACTTATTGGAAATATAGTTGAAGGTTGTTTGGTAATTATTAAATGAATTAAGGGGTAAAATAGTCAATTGACAAGTAAGATTTTTATTTTCCCTTTATAAGATAAGGGAACCACGTGGAAGAGGAGAGAATTCTCCAGAGTTTTCTTTCTTCTTCCTCCTCCCGTATCTCCAAGCTCAAAGGTGAGTTTCTTTGTTTGTTGATTAATTGTTGATTTTAAGGTTCGGTTTTGATCATTAGATGATAATTAAGCTTAAGGAAAGCTTAATTTATCTTAAAACCATAAGATAAATGAGTCAAGAGAGATTAAAGATTAGAAGTTTTTAAAGGAAATCTTGAATGAAAGTTGATAAGTTAAATTTGACTTGTCAAGGGTCTAATTAAGAAGTTAGAAACCATAGAATTGGAATTAAAACATGTTGCAAAGTTGGTATAATTCTTGAGTTACATATGAGGAATAGAATTTTGAAATTAAAGATGGTTTATATGGATATAAAGTGGTTTAAGCATGTGTATATGAGTTAAGAACATGAAAGGGGATGAAAGATGAAGGATTTGAGTGGATTTTCGGGCTTAAAAATGAATTATGGGCTATGTACATCGATGCACATTCAATGTGTATCGATGCATCAAGGGTAATTCCAGAAATTGTTCAGTGTGTATCGATGCACAGGAAGTGCATTGATGCACCCATTAAAATGGAAACATCGAATGCAATTAGTGCATTGATGCATAAGGAGTGCATCGATGCACCCTCTTAAAATGAAAACATCGAAGGTGATTGGTATATCGATGCATGGATAGTGTGTCGATGCACATGTTAAAGAATGCATCGATGCACTGTAGAATGTATTGATGCACTTCAAGGGAAAATAGAATTATACCTTTCTTTTGGTCTAAGAAATGATAGATTAGTATATATAAATTGGATACTGATATGTATCAATGTATGATTATATAGATATCGAGCACGAACAAGTTCCGTAACGATTATCAAGTTAAGATTCGATCGCAAGAGAGGAAATTATAAAAGTGGATCGAAACTTAGTGAGGCCAAGGTGAGTGCATATTAGATAGTGTGTTATGTTTAATGGAAATAAGACTTGCGACAAGTCTATTTCCTATAGTATAATGCATGAACTCATTAATATGAGCATATGTTTGACATGATACATGTGTGTTATTGATTATTGCATATGTTAAATGATATGTGTGAATACAAGTTTATATGATACATGATAAATGTATATAGTATATGTGAACACATGATGATATGAAAAAGGATATAAGAGTATTATGTGATTTATAGAAAACGTATGTGAACAATAAATAGCAATGATATACATGTTATATGATCACAAGAGAAGGGTTATAAGTTACGTGATAGATGCATATGAAATCATATGAGCTTATATGATATATGATATGAAAGTGTACATGTGAAATGATATAAGTGAAAATGCATATGTTATATGTCATGAGGGCTAGAGGTATAGTTGGCATGCCAAGAGTCGAGGGTCTGCGCGGTCATTCAGGACATACAGTGATCCTTTGGGATATTTCATAGTGGTAATTCGGGAAAATTCATAGCCCCTAGTGGGACCCCATACGAGCTGTGGTGACATCATAATGCACAACCTCAATAGACTCACATATTTACAGTTCTCACATGTGTGCATGGGCTAAAATAAAGGATATAATAAGAGAAAAATGCTATGTGATACTATATGTTTGTTTGGTAAAATGATGTGTATGTATGTGAAAGTATGATAATAAGATGATAAAGTTATGAAGTGAGGGATGATATGTGCGCATATGGATAATTATTTTATAGATGAATATATGAAATGTGCATAGTAGGAATTAGTATATGTATATGTGGGTATGATGCTTGTATGTGATATATTAGTAGAAATTATTCAAGCATGATTACGAGTTAGAGTTTTATTATATGTTTTATGTCTCACTAAGTCAACGACTTAGCGTGTGATTGTTTCACACGTAGGTATGAGAAACGAGAGGGGAATAGCGAGAAGCAAGACAGGTCAGCATTTTCCTTACGATGATCAGATCAGAAACATATTGAACATATGAATTTTGTTTATAGAGTCAGTTGGCATGTAGTTACAAGATTTTAAATTAAATATGCTCTGATGGTTTTAAAGAAACAATTTGATTGTAATTATTAATGTAAAATACATCATTTTCTTAAATGATAAATTAAGATTTTAGTGGATTTGTAAATAACAGAGTTTTGAAAAGTCAGTGTGACACTTCATACTCGGATACGGGGTTGGAGGTGTTACATTTATTTTGGTAAAAAAAATTAATCAGCCAAACTCAATAAAAATAGAGTGTTCAAGAGCAAAGAGTAAAAGTAAATGATGAATGTGCCCTCAAGTAAAAGCAAGCATGTGATGCTTTTTGTTATTTTTCTCCCATTTTACAGTACACATATTCTCTTTCAATATCTTTGACTCTCTTCCTTTCTTTAATTCATGGTTTTGATATTTTCCAGATTTTTAAGGTTTAATAAAAAATATTAAATTATATCATTTTTTCTATTTAGGTACTTCAAATTATAATGGTAATATTTGTAATGTTAGACATATGGATTGACAAAAAAAAGTTTAGACACCTAAGTGAAAAAAATATATAGTTTAGACATTTTTTTTTATATAAAACCTTTTTTTAATAACTGAGTTCTTTCAATAATTGTATGCATCTAAAACTAAATAAGAAATTAAATTTCTTTAGATAGTAACATGTGTTTGATAAGAATATATTTAATTTTCTAAAAAATTTGTAATTTAGAATTTGATCTAATATCTATACAAGAGTGAAGGTGGCAAGTTGATTTTTTGTATTTTAATAATTCCATAAATATGTTAGGTTAGATGAGCAGAGGGCTCACAGATTAACCATGTGATGTTTGATTATGGTAGTTATATACCAGTTAAAAATGAAAGGACAGGCAAAATGTAGTAGCCTGCAGCCACATAGAGGGCAGGAATAAGGGAATGCATGTGATGGATGGTCCCCTTAGGCCTTAAGCCATAAGCATCTGCAACTTCGCATGCCTTAATGATAGGGGATGATTGATCTATGACATTTAAATCCTTAACTGAATTGCGCCTTTGATTTGGTCTTTTGGATATCATATCTGGTCACTGCTTCTTCTCTTTTTCTTGGTAATAATTTGTCAGTTGGGCGATGATCAAGGAGCAATCAAATGAAACATGTAAAGCTGTTGCAGGGTTTATGGACCAATTTTATTATAGTCAAACAAAAAAAACTACTTTTAACGGCTGAAAGATTAAAAGAACCGAAAATGCTACTAATCCAGATATTAGATTAAGAAATAAATGATTGTGCTACTTCCAACAATTCAATTCAATTTATACAAGAAAATGACAAATTATATAGTTTCAGTCGATACACAACATAGAGATTGAACATTCTACAAGTTTAAACATTTCTTGAGGTTTTACATTGTAACTGCCTCTTCTTTGATTAAAAATGGAAACTTTGATAGAGCCAATGAAGTAATGCAGGAATTTCGCTGAAGTTGGGAGGTTGAAGGAGGCTGCTGGGATGGCTTTTGAGATGCAAAATCAGGGCTTGAAGCTAAATGAAATGCATGTGCACAGTGCTTTAATTGATGGGCTTTGCGAGAAAGGATGGACGGATAAGGCTTTTAGATTGTTTGTTAAGGCTGTGACAAATACAAGCCGAATGTCCATACATATACTTCTATGACCAATGGATATTGCAATGAGGAGAAGTTGAATCGGGCAGAGATGTTTAGAATGAAAGTGCAGGGTTTGATTCCTAACACCGACACATATACCACTTTTATTAATGGCCATTGTAAAATGGGAAGTTTTGAACGACCATATGAATTGGTGTGTCCAAAGGAAGAAGGTTTTACTCGTAATATATATACCAAAAATTCATTTGTAAGATTCATAAACCAACTTAAAAAAAAAAATCAAAATCACGTTTTTTCCTTCTCTCATGGGATTGTAGTTTTGGTAGGAATTTTTTTTATAGAATTCATTAGGTTTGTTAAAAATATAAAATATTTAAATTACAACCTTAACTATACTGTAAATATATAAAACGATATTTCCAAATAATTATTTAACACAAGAAACTAGTCACTTAAGATCACACAAGGATCGTACAAGGAAAAAGTTAAAAAAATCTAACAAAATAAATTTGAACAAAAGGTAGATACAAACGTATCTGACCACATCGACAAACGAACCACAAAAGGAGATTAAACTATTGAAAGACTACCAATAAACCGCAAATAAGCGTTGGATTACGTGAGAAAAATATCCATAAATGCAAATCACATATCTAAATCCAATATGATGGTCTAAAGCATGAAGATCAACATGATAATAAATAAGTGTCATATTGATCAGTCATGGTGATACCAAATCCAATCATGATAAAAAAAAGTATCAACAAAAATAATAGTAAAATAAAGAAAAATATGTCAAAAGGAAGAAGAAAACATGTCAACAGGTCGAGAAAAATGTTTTATAAAGATAGAAAAAAAACTAGTCACGACGCTAGAAAAACAAAGAAAATTAGAATTTTTTTTTACTTTTGATAGTTTAGTATTACTTTTGAAAAGTGATTTTGAAAATTGATCTAAAAAATATTTTTAAAATCGTTTTGAAAAGTGTAATTTAAAATTTAAGTTAAAGTATACAAATATCCATTTGAATATAAGGTATTGCTTTGTTAAATACCTCAACTATTAAAAGCTACAAAATGATCATCTGACTATAAGACGTTGCTTTTTTGAGTCACTATATATTAAAAGTTACAAAATGATTACATGAATATTAATATGTTCCAAACGTGCCCTTTTTCTTTAAAAAATTTAAAGTAAGTATGGGTTGGACGTTAACCTGCTGACAGGTTAGACGTTAACATGTTGACCGGGATATGATAAAATATAATATCAGAATCTTAAACGATTATACATGTAATATGGTTATGGATTATATTTTATCATATCTCAGTTATCAAGTTAACATCCAGCTCAGAAGACCGATAATTTTTCAATGGAAAATGACGGGTTTGGAAATATAAATAGTCGGATGACCATTTTAAAACTGTTAATAGTCGATGAACTCAACAAAGTAATGTCATATAGTCAATGGACCATTTTATAACTTTTGATAGTCATGGGCTCAACAAATCAACCTCTTATAGTCGGAGGATTATTTGTATATTTTATCTTAAATTTTAACAATTTGAAATTGTTGTTAAAAAGTAATTTAAAAAATAAAATATCCATTTTAAATGTTATGTTATAAATTAAATATATAATATTTAAAAATAAATATATAATTTCACCTAAAAATAATTTTTCATATCAAAAACTGAAAATTTGAATTTTCAATATTAGATTAAAATCATTTTTTCACGGAAGCATTCCCAAATTGATATATAACAATTGAAATTGGTTTTTTAAATTTCTATTTTCTAACCCATCAAAGACGCGGACCTCTTAACCCCAACAAGTTAACAATTGCATTTCCAATTTCAGTTGATGGTCCCAAAATTTTGATGGTCCAATTATTTTCTAAGTCACCAATAATTTTAAAAGCATTACAATTAAATCCTTGTCTCTCAAAATTTTTCAGTATAATTAATTTTAGACACTGAAAATTTTAAAATTAATAGAATTAAGTCTTGACCCTAAATTTATATAGCTTAATTACTTTTTAAAATCTTTAAATTTTAAAATTATTGAAATTAATATTTTAATCTGTTAGGGACAAATCTGCAATTTCAAAGAAAGAAGGAGAAGAAAATAGAGAAAGAGATAGAGAAGCAAGAGGAATTAGAGAAGAGACGTATTTTGATTAACAATTTGCATTACACCCTATTTCCTTATAACTCAATTCATCTAACGATTCGACTCTTTTATGACACGTGTTCTCTTGGACAGCTGTAGTGATTATAATTGGTCACTTGGTTGCTCTCTCTCGATCCCTTATTCGTAACAGAAACCCTTAATTTTTATGGTTTAATGATTTTTAAGACCTTATTTATCTTAAAATTAAATATTTTGTCTTCTCATAGTAACTAGGAGGTTATTTTAAAAGAAGGCAGAATTATTTTAGTAGTTCACATAATCGAAAGAGATGCCACCTTTTACTGATCTAATTGCTGACGCATTTGGTGTTGACCGCTTTTGTCACTTCTTGATATTTGCTTTAGCCACCTGAAGTACGAGATACATTGCATGTTAACTAAAGCAGAAAGGATATTAGGGTTTTATTTATAGGAAAATCGAACCACATAAATATCCGACAGAAAAAGGAAAGGAAACTTTATAAAACTCCATGCTCCATTTCTTTTGCAAAACCCCGTCAGTATTTGGCACGACCAACTCCACCACTCTCCCTTTATTTGCTTTCAAGGTAAGACTTCTGCTTTAGTTTGATCTCCCTTGTCTGTCCTCTTCTGGGTATCAGTTTATATAAGATGTTATGTATCCTTTCCATTCATCTATGTAGCTACTCTTCAACATATCATTTGCTGCCAAGAAACCAAGGTTTTCTATTCTTCTTCTTTGTTGGGTTATTGTTTTAGTTCAAAATTCTTTTAATCGTAATGAGTTTCTATCGTATCTCTCACTCTTTTGACAAATTCATTTCGTTAGTTATTACTAACTAGTTATTTTTTTGTGTACGTTGGAGGAATTTAGAGTATATGTGCTTTTCATCTAGTTTACTTACCGTCTTATATGAGTAAAAACAGTTTCTGGTCTTAGGCTCAACTTGATCCGAATGCTTTATTTGCTGCAACCGATTTAAAAGAGCTGATATTTATATCAAAATGTTCTTTTTCATTGATACATCATCTGTAAATTCAATTTATTGCCTTGAATGATAGCTTTGATGAACTTCTTTTCATTGCAGATATTATAATCTCATGCTAATAGCTGAATGAGTCAAGTTTCCTTGATTATTTATATGGATTAAGTAACTATCTTTTAAATGCGAAAAAAAGAAAAGAAAGAAAAACAGAAACAGGACAGACAGAATTCAATTATAAATTTCTGAAGTAATTCATTTTTTCCCGCGTAATTGTCAAACGGCTCGATCTGTACTGGATGAAATGTCAGATTCTGGGGCATTTACCATAACTGCCTCAACATTTCGTAACTTCATTTCTCGAGATCCGAATTCTCAGTTTCCACCCGAGTCAGGAAGGTATCATTTGTATGTATCTTATGCTTGCCCTTGGGCTTCTAGGTGCCTTGCTTACTTGAAGATCAAAGGACTTGACAAAGCCATTGGTTTCACGTTAGGTGAATCGTGCATTCATGCCATTTATTTTAAGTTCTTGTAATTTGATTACATATGTCATAATGCTAATGGTCATTTTGTTGTTCAATTGTTCACCAGTCTGTCAAACCCATATGGGAAAGGACAAAGGAAACAGATGAGCATATGGGCTGGGTTTTTCCCACCTCTAATACAGAGGAACCAGGTGCTGCACCTGACCCCATTAACGGAGTGAAGAGTATAAGGGAACTATACCGGCAAGTTCACGGTTCCTGTAAGTTCATAATTCAGTTTTTCCCTTACTTTTCCATGTTTCTTTCAACTTATTTGGTGCTTTTCTGTTATATTATAGGTCCTATGGGACAAGAAATTCAAGACTATTGTTAGTAATGAGAGTGCAGAGATAATCCGAATGCTAAACACTGAATTCAACGATATAGCAAAGAATCCTGCTTTGGAAGCCATCCTACTGTAAATCCATTTGGGATAATCCCTCTCGGACCAAATACTGAATTCAACGATATAGCAAAGAATCCTGCTTTTGACCTATATCCTCCTCATTTGAGAGCTCAAATTGACGAGACAAACGAATGGATATACAAGAGAATTAATAACGGTGTTTACAAATGTGGATTTGCTAGAGAGCAAGAGCCTTACGATGAGGAACTTTTATGTGGTGAATGATTAACTTCAATTTAATCCAACACATGTCGGTCTTTACGTTCATGAAAGAATTATATTCTTCTCTAAAGTATGTCTCGTCATTGGTCCATCAGGCTGTAAAACAACTATATGAAGCTTTGGACAAATGTGAAGAGATTCTTTCCAAGAAACGCTACATTTGTGGAAACAGTCTAACCGAGGCAGATATTCTACTGTTTGTGACCCTCATAAGATTTGATGAGGTATTTCATTTTCCTGTACAGTGAAAAAGGCTTGATTTTCTTTTCAGAAAAGCATAGAAAATGTTAGTATCATTTCGATGAGTTCGTTGTTGTGTTTTGATGACGAGGTTGTTGTCCGAACAGGTCTATGCCGTTCAATTCAAGTCCAACGAAAAGCTTCTACGAGAGTACCCGAATATGTTCAACTATACTAAGGACGTTTACCAAATCCCAGGGATGAGCAGTACAGTAAATGTGCAACACATCAAGCGCCATTACTATGGAAGCCATCCTACCATAAATCCATTTAGTATAATCCCTCTCGGACCAAATATCGACTATTTTTCTTCGTATGACCGAGCACGGTTTTCTGCATAGGAAGTATGTATCCTATACTATAAGCTCGTGTTTATTTTATTCAATGATGTACTGATGCTCATTGTAGCAGAATCTTTTTGGTGTACAATAAAAGCCTGAAAGGGGAACGAAGACGAGACAAACATACTGGCGAAACTGGTCGCTTCAGTCTGTTCGTTGTTGTATCATCAGCCTACCTATGTGATAAAAACATAATGAAATATTCATCTTTGTTATGGAGCTTCATTATTATATGACAAACAGCCTACCTATGTGATTATCTCTGTGTAAACCACACAATTCTGTATATGGAAATGGAATTTACCAACAAATACACTGTTTCTCTTCTGTTCTTTTATCCATAGAGTTCAAAATGGTAATTCTCCCAAGGGAAAAGATCACCAGATGAGGCGAAATCATTCAATCCCGTTGATGAGAAGAGATGCAGACGGAGAGAGAAAGCTGAGCCTGTTAGCAATGAACCGCTTCAGCCGAGTTCCACCGCTGCTGCACAGTATCCTAACCACCTCCGACTCTTCGTAGGCACGGAAACGATACCAAGCAATCCGTCGGAGTTCGGTTCAAGTTCCGACAGGCCACTTCCCGTGTCGCATCCGATCCGAATCGTTGGTGGCACTATTTTTCTCCACTCAAATTTAACCATACTCAGTGCAGTAATTGATTAAATTTTCTTGAATTGAACTTTGAACTTCAAAAGTAAAGTTGGAAAATAAATTTTGGATTAAATTTAAACTTAAATAGATAAAGAAAAGGGTGAACTACGTGAATGGTCACTAAAAGTTGAGTAAATTTTTTTTCCTCACTAAACTTTCAAAAGTTATAAAATGCTCACTAATATTATCAATTTATAATAAAATAGTCTCTAACAGTAACAAAAATTTGAGATAGACCGTTAAACGATTACCTGGAGCATTGATCACCACGTTGGAGAACCGTTGGAGTCCATGTTTGATGATTCAGTCACTTTAGTAACTTTATGGTGATGAAGAACTACCTTTGGTACTGATAGAGTCCACTTCTGAGGAGAATATCGTGACAGTGGAGGAGAAGCCACCAGAAAAATCCACTCTAGAGGAGGCGAAAGTAGAGGAAAATAAAGCAGAAGAAGAAATCCAAAGTACGATGCATCCAAGTTGAAAAGAAACCAGACCCACCCCAGACGGAGACTAGTAAGTACGACTACGAGTGCATAACTATCATTGTCACTCCAGAGCTGCCGCCTCCGACAACAGTTCCCTTGCTGTCAGAAGTGGAGAACCCTCCATTAACACATAAAGAAGAGCAAAAATCAACGAAGGTAGCAGCAAAAGCCAAAACTGAAACGGGTAAAAGCACACAATTTGTCATTATTGAGTTAAACTTCGACCACTATCTGGTGACTATACCTGTATCGCGTTCGATCTCGTAGACTGTATGCCCTTTTTATAAGTCTAAATTGTTAAAGCAAAACAAGCAACAATGAACCAGCTTGGGTAGCAGTAAAAGGTTGCGGTCTTTCCGTTAGTCAAAGTCTTTCCATACTCTTATTTATGTTCCCTCGCCCTAAAATCTAAAGTCAAAATTGTTTGCAAAGAGATGTAAAAGAATTCGGTCTAAAGTCAATAACTCCACGTTGAATAAGTCACTTATTTTTATCCCTTATTCGGAACTAGTCGTGTCTTCTATTTCCATCGGAATAAATATCATCTCTCATGCATGCAAACCAAATATTTGTCTTTGCTTAATTATTCTCTTCTAACAGAACGAGGCACCCATTTAATCCTATGTGTTAGCTCATCACTTTGCTGATGTTATAGAAAACATGGTTTAAAACAACTTGGATTTAATTTAACAAGTTAACAAAGAACCAGTTTGTTCCCTTCATGTCAAATTGGTTATCGTACTCATAGCTTGTCCCCTTCATGGCTTTTGAAGACCCTTGAATGGAACTTTGTATAAGAAAATTGTAATGCCTTGTTCAGTGTTGTTGGCTTGGTTTTGGAAGGTGTCAATGAGTTTAATTGATTCAATATAATTAAGGAAAGTGCGAAACGATCCAGACACAAAGAGCTAATAAGTGAGATTTACATATTCCGGTGTCGGAGTCGATGCTGGTGTCAAAGTTGGGGTCAATGCAACTGGCTTAGGAGCACTAGTTTTTTCTCCATATGTGAAAGAAGAGCAAATGAACAATGCAGAAGAAATAAGTCCTAAGAAATTGCATTTTTTCATGAATCCCCCCCCCCCAGAAAATTTATTTTGCTTCAATAAACACTCCTAAACGGCTCTCCTGGAAAGGAGTGGTCAAGCTATGATACGGCCGGTGCAAAGGCGTTCGTAGAAAGGAGTGGTGAAGATGAGATTAAAGAGTTATCCTATAAAAAAAATTATTAAAAATAAGTAAAAGATTTAGTCAAAGTATCACCAATATGATTAAAAAGGAGTCGAATCAACTTTGTTTTTTTGTTGCTACCTTCATTGATTTTTTTGCTCTTCTTTATGTGTTAATGGAGGGTTCTCTACTTCTGGCAGCGGAGGAGTTGTCGTCGGAGGCGGTGCCTTTGGAGTGGCAGTGGTAATTATTCCCTCAGACTTGCTAGACTCAGCTTGGGGTGGGTTTGGTTTCTCTCCAGCTTTGGGTGCATATTCCTTTGGCTTTTCTCTTCTGCTACTTTCGCCTCCTCTGGTTTGGATTTTTCCAGTGGCTTCTCCTTCACTGTCACGATCTTCTTCTCAATCGCTGATTTTGTCGTTGTTAAATGTGCTTTTTCATCAACATAAAATTCCTAAAGTGACTGAATCATCAAAGAGGCACTCCAACAGTTCTTTAACGTGGTGGTCAATGGTCCAGGCTAGCGATTGACGGTTCAGCTTGGCTTTTCATTATCGAGGTTAACTGTAGGTAATATCGAATGATCATTTTATTATAAATTAATAATATTAGTGATCAATTTATAATTTTTAAAAATTCAGTAAGAAAAATTAAAACTTACTGAAACCTTATAGTTTACCCAAAAAAAGCCCATTTTAAGGTGGGAAAAGGATATCTTTAGTCACTTCTATTTTTTATTTTTATTTTATTTTTTTACAAAATAGTCACTTCTACTCTTAAATCAAAAAAAAAAAAGAAGAAAAAATTAGTGGCTGCAGGATCTTTGCAGAATTTCCTGAAACTCGGGATTAAAATCATCGGCGTTGAAGGCAATTAAGACTTGCACGCCAAAGAACTCAGCAATGTCGTCCCCAAGGTATCTAACTCTGGTTCACTGCCTTCACATATTTTTATGATTTAGTTTCTATTATGAAATAAAAATAATGATGAAATTGCGTTACACAAGAGCTCGTACTGTTTCTAAAGCCGACATTATGTTCTTACAGGATCAATGGAAATACAAAGCTTATAAGCTAAAGCTGAACTATCTACTTTAATGGCAGATCATAAGTTATATGTTCATTTTCAAATACCAGAAGGGACTCTAAAGGCAAACTCAAGGAAGATGACACCTGATATTATTTCCAGCGATTGATTATTGTCGTATCAGAGGGATTTGAAGCCTGAGAATCTCTCCCTTGATGAAAAACGGGAAACTGAAGTATGTTGCAAGAAGTCTAGGGCACCTATTTTACATCTGAGTTCAATACATCTTTTGAAATAAATATTACATTTATGTTCAGGAAATTTTTTTATTAAATTAAATTAAAAATTATCACCCTTTATTAATATGTTATACTATACTAACAATATTTAACATAACGATCAAAAGCACAAACTTAAATATCTCAGTGGTTAAAACGATGATTATTATCTCAAAAGATTTTAGGTTTGAACACTAGAATCTGCAAGAGCGTTTAAGTTTTTATTCTCAAATGGTTAAATTTCTTTAGAACATATATTATTTTGTAATCATCCTAAAATAATAATAAAAAATATAGTAATCAAATGTTGTGAATTGATAATATAAATGATTAAAATATTATTTTATAAAATTCAATGATAAAAAAGAAACAACTATGAAACCGAAGTCTTCATCCCCTCATATTAGTTCTCTTGTTTATGTTTGAGAGAAAAAATAAAGACAAAGCTACATTACTATATATATTTGGCGAACAAATTAATACAAAAATAAGTCGACTAAATTCCAAATTTAAAGCATGCAGAAGCTGAGAGCATAATTAAACTAATTAGTACAATCTTAAATAGTAAAAGGGATTTAATCGAATTTTTAATCTAATCCAAACTTGGATTTGAAATAGGAAATAAATAAAATAAATCCAATTTACCATCAAAGAGACTGTAAGGACAAAGATGTGTTTGATGACACAAAATGAGCGATTCTACTTTGGAAGTGGTGGAACCAATATGTCTCACCGCCTACATTGATTCAATAATTGCACTGTGGAACCATTGTCCATGGACCTCCCCATACCAATAATTGCAAGTTCAGGATTCGAATTTTAATGAAGTTTATTAAAATTTGAGGATTATCTTCGTAATAAACTTATGTAAATTTTAATTTAGATTAATTCATCAATCAATTAAATAGTATTGATTAATTGAAAATAAATATGTAAATGTGTATCATTGATCACCTAAAAATATTTCAGTGTTTGGACATTTTTTATTCTAAATTATTCAACGCGCAATGATCACTATTTATTAAAATTTAAAAACTAAATATTTGAATATATTTAAATTTAAAATATTTAAAATATTAAAAGAATAATAATATCAATAGAATTTTAATAAAAAGATTTATTTGAAATTGGTTAGGATAAGTGGAGCCATACGAACATAATCCTATTGGTAGAAAACAGCACAGATAAATTTTTTTCTTTTAAATAAAAATCATTAAAGACGATAAAACTTGTAATATTAATGAAATTGAAGACTCGAAGAATATTAAGGCCTTCTTCAACCACCAACTTAGACCCTTACATACCCCCACATGATATCTATTTCTATCTTATAATATGATAATATTATCATTATTATATGGCAATGGACCAACCTTTCACATCATTGCCTCAATTTTTTAATCTTTATCCCAATAAAAGAAATTAAAATTTACTATTACTACTAAAATTAAAGGAAATCAAATGTCTAAATCCTAGATGAATAAATAGGTAGGATTTGGAATTTATTTAAGAGAAGAATTTGTGCTGCTTTTGGGGAGCAAATATGGATTGGATGGCCCCTTATTCCCCCCCCCCCATCAGACTAAAATATCAGTCTAAGAAAAAAACCATTATATTTTCTCTTGTACTGCTTGCACTTTCTATTTTTTCAACCTTTATATGCCCAGCCATTCAATTAAACTGAAAAATCCATTATTAAAATACTTCTTAGATAAGTCTATATTCCGTAATACAATATGCAGTATTTTTATTTATTTACTTTTTGATTGGCCAGAGCAATATAACAATCAGCAAGTAGCAGCTAGTAGATATTTGTGGCCTTTTCGCTCTCTCTCTCTATTTAGTCTCATTTTTCTTCCATCACTGGGAAAAAGCTTCAGTCTTTCCAAATCTTTTGCCTCTCTTATTCTTAGAACTACAAATAGAATAACAGTCATAGTGACCGTTTTAAAGTTTCATTTTTTTTGGAGTTCAACAAGTTATGTGTAACAGTCAGTAGAGCATGAAATCTCCAAAGGGATTGACTCGGAGTCTTCTATCCCAGTTCCACCATTGTTTATAGGTGAGCTTTAGCTTATTATATGCTCAGGATTCTCGACAAAGGTTTATATCTTTATCTGATTTTGCTTCTAAATTTGTCCAAATATTTTATCTCTTCTTTTGAGTTTTTAAATGTATATAATAATTTATTAATTTGTTTTTGGGGATTTAATATATTGAATTGTTGCTTTTTAGCTTTCTGGGCTTTGATTAATCCATTATTACACGAACTCCTGAAATACCCATATCCGAAAGGTTCAATTTTTTCTTCACTTGGTTTCATCATCCTCCAGTAAAAGGGTATCTATTTTGGATATTGTTTCTCTTTGCTGATATCTAAGCTATTGTCCTATTGGTTTATCATGATCAAGTTTGTACTTTGGTTTGCTTTATATCACTATAACATGTGCTAAGTTTTGAGACAAACTAAATTCTTATTGTTTAATAGAGGTTAAAGATGGAGCAGACTAGATCGGATTTAAGATTTTACCACTCTGGATCAACAGAATCAGAGGAATCTGCTTTAGATATGGAGAGAACTTGCTGCAATCATGTTAATCTGCTTTCATCAAGTCCTTCGCCTATTCAACCCTTTGCATCTAGTGCTCAGCATTCTGAGAGCAATGCTGCCTACTTCTCATGGCCTACTTCAAGTCGATTAATTGACGCTGCAGAAGATAGAGCAAACTATTTTGGAAACCTACAGAAAGGGGTGTTGCCAGAAACTCTTGGACGGCTACCATCGGGGCAGCGAGCAACTACTTTACTCGAGTTAATGACCATTAGAGCATTCCACAGTAAAAAACTGCGTAGATTTAGTCTTGGCACAGCAATTGGGTTCCGTATCCGTCGGGGTGTTTTGACAGATATACCAGCTATTCTTGTCTTTGTGGCTCATAAAGTTCACAGGCAATGGCTTAACCAGTTTCAATGCCTACCTGCTGCTCTTGAGGTAAGCTAATGCCCTTCGCTTCATTGGTACAATATCCATGGGAAGTTCACTATTTCATGTCATATTTGATTCTTTTAAACTACTTTGTAATTTTCTTTACAAGCATATTGGATCTGAGCAAGAAATTTCAGATGTTAAAATGTCTGTTTAAAATATTGTTTCAGGGTCCCGGAGGTGTGTGGTGTGATGTAGATGTTGTGGAGTTTTCTTATTATGGTGCACCTGCAGCAACTCCGAAAGAACAATTTTATACTGAGCTTGTAGATGGCTTTAGAGGAAGTGATCCAGTCATTGGTTCTGGTTCACAGGTAATGTTAAGTATGTACAAATTCTCTGTCTAGAAAAGCTGATGTATCTCTTAACTTGTCTCAGGCTCGAGTACTCCTTGTGCATGTAGGTTGCCAGCCAAGAGAAATATGGAACACTGGGAGCTATTGTCAAGAGCCGAACAGGATACCGACAGGTAGGTTTCCTTACAAATCGGCATGTTGCAGTTGACTTGGACTATCCAAATCAGAAGATGTTTCATCCTTTACCGCCGAACCTTGGTCCCGGAGTGTACCTTGGTGCTGTAGAGAGGGCAACCTCATTTATCACAGATGACCAATGGTATGGAATTTTTGCCAGTACAAACCCAGGTAATGCAGTTCCAATTTTATTTGTCTGCCATTGGTCATTGCATTAAGCAGAAAAAAATGAGAGAAATCAAACTCAGATAGGATGCTACATGCTAGGATGTATTGTTTGAATTTCAACAAAGAGATGGGAAGTTTTAGAATCCTGAAGTATGCTATGTTTAGCACATTTGTGCATGTTTTGTTGTGTCCTGACTCCCTTACTTGCCCATTACGGTTTGGTCCTTCGGCAGAAACATTTGTGCGAGCTGATGGGGCTTTTATTCCTTTTGCTGATGATTTCAGTATGAACAATGTAACTACAACTATAAAGGGGATAGGTGAGATTGGTGATGTTCATATCATAGATTTGCAATCTCCAATCGGCAGTCTCGTTGGAAGGCAAGTTGTCAAAGCGGGAAGAAGCTCTGGCTTGACCACTGGGACGATAATGGCATATGCTTTAGAGTACAATGATGAGAAAGGAATCTGTTTCTTTACTGATTTCCTGGTTGTTGGCGAGAACCAGCAGACTTTCGACCTCGAAGGAGACAGTGGAAGCCTCATACTATTAACGGGTCAGGAAGGGGAGAAGCCACAACCCGTTGGTATCATTTGGGGTGGAACTGCTAACAGGGGTCGATTGAAACACAAAGTTGGCCAACCCCCAGAAAATTGGACTAGTGGAGTCGATCTTGGGCGTCTTTTAGATCTCCTTGAACTTGATCTCATCACAACCAATGAAGGGCTTCAAGGTATATGTTCCTATCAATATGTGTGTGTATTTGCATCTGGTCTCTTACTGCGACATTTGACACTGTCTATTTGTCCATGTTATTGACGAAGCTGCCGTGCAAGATCAAAGAAATGCTTCCGCAGGTGGGATTGATTCTACAGTTGGAGAGTCTTCTACACTGATCCAGGTTCCATCAAAGGATAAGATTGAAGAGAACATGGAACCGATTAATTTAAACATCCGGCAAGTTTTGGCTGAAGGTGAATCCTGGCAAGGACTTGTACTACCAATCATGCTTACAGAATATCGAGCAGAAGATAGGGTTGAAGCAAGTCCCAACTTCGAACATCAATTTATTCCTAGCTTCAACGGAAGGTCTCCAGTTAGTAACCAAAGGGGAAACGTGGAATCTAGGAATCTTTCAACATTAAGGAGTGGATCAGATGAGGAGATTTATGTGTCGCTGGAGTTAGGTGATGCTGAACCGAAACGAAGAAAATATTCGGATTCCATCTGTAGCATCAAGGACTTGAAGTGAAGGAGTGATGGAATAGGGGCAAAGTGCTTGGAGATATCATCCTATCAAAATCAGGTCACACGATTATTTATGTTGCTTCAAATTTGTGTGCCTTGCTGATCATATATATAGAAGAAAAGTGTAAGCATCAGACTGCATTAAGGAGTTTGAGGTTTTCCTGGGGGGATTATGTTTATCTTCCCCCCAATCATTGGGTTAAAATACATTGCTAGGTTTACATGCATGTATTAGTAAATATATAAAAAAATGTTTAGGCAGCTAAATATAATATGTTTTTGATGAATCTACTGCACCGTGATACCACCCGGGTTAACCCTTTTGTTTTGATAGTCAAGGTATTTTTCAGGCATTCTCTGAACTTGAATTTATCGATAGATTGATTTATTCATAAATTTACTTCCTACTAATATTGAACACAGGTTGTCAGAGAACAAGAGTTACATTTCTGACTGACTGAGCTTAACCATTGCAGTTCACTTCAAGGACGAACATAGAATAATATGTTAGAAATGTACATATTAAAATTTCAAAGGATACAAAATCAAATTATCAATAAAAATATATATATAAATACATATGTACAATTCCCTGTAATTAGATGCATATTTCACAAATAATAATTACTATAATCAACAATCTTGGAAATGACCTTCCCAGTTCATGCAGCAGAGCTAAAGGCATTGAGGCGGGCCGGCCAACGAAGTTACGGTCGCACTGAAATTATCCAATACACAAAAAAAAACATAACAAAACATATATTCATGTGTTAATTTGATCCTAAGGCTCGTTGTGGTTGCTGTCTTTAGTGTGCGTAGAAACTGTAAACAATATTGATCATTTCAGAAGGGGGGGAAAATCTAATTATACTGTTATCCTAATTGATGGGTAAATTATTTATTTTTATGAATCCATAAATCACTTACCTGATTCAACTAAAGAAGCCATTACCTAGCCTATCAGGGTCATTTTACAAATCTAGACATGGCTTCAATAAAACCCTAAAAACTTCAATCAGAATGTTAAACATCAACCCATGCATGCAGTCAGTAACATATATATCCCTAATGGAATAAAATGACAAGGGTTGGGTGCAATGCTAGAAATGGTAACTAAAACTAGTTTATCAACTTGAGTAAAATTTTCATCAAACAAAGTTCAACAAAAGTATATATGCATATTAGAAAAACTTACAATGACATGAATATCCACATTTAAGATTTTGTCGGTCCACAAATTACAATGGCACCAACTGCTGTCCCAAGATCATGAGAAGCATAAAAATATCACATACCAAATGATCAGTTGTTCAAAACTTAAATGCTGTAAATAAATATCTCCTTTGTATGCCAGTAATTCCAATTATTACTGTTCTTCCAAGCTAATTATCGTTTGAAACATGAATTGGTCGTCTTATTGAGACGTAAATCTAATCATCAACACTTTACTACAGTAATTATATGCAAGGATAAAATAGAAAAATGGAAGTGAAATACAATCATTTCATTTCACATGCATGTCTTGTTCATTCAAACATTATGATATTCACGAACCATATATTACATGACAAAAGCCTCACCAATGATATTAATATTCCATTATTTCTGATCGAATAGGGCATATTAGAACACAGGTTTCCATTTGCAATGCATTGAATCCATCCCTGAGTGAAGTGGTTATTGCTACACTGAAATTGTGTGGAGGCAAGAAACATCAAACTGGTCCCCTAACAGTATGTTTACTTTTGTCTCCCCGTTGAATTCTAGTTCAACTTCCGAAGCAGTATGAAAAAAGAGGCAATGTGGTAATTATAAGGGCACATCAAAATTCAAGAATATTATGTAACAGTACTGTGCTTTAATCTGATCATCAATCATGCCTTTCCTGTGTAATGAGATTTTGTTTTACTTGATGATTAGGATACCACCAGGGAAGTGAAGACAAACTTTCACACACAGGCATGCAAAACAGCACCAGAAACTGTGCAGACTCAACATTATACTATTTTATTCCTTGGAAATTAGAAGAAAATTATCTATGATGTCTAACAGGCACCACAATGGAGTTGAATGTGTAGTGGTTTAATGTGGAGGTATGTGAATAATATATATAATTGCATTAATGAGACTGGGGAGATGGAGAATATATGTTGAGAAAATCACATATCATTGACAGAGGACAGCATCAGGGAAAATGTTTATCAAGAAATGAAATTTTTGAACAAAGAATAGAGGAATTACCTGGAAATGAAGGGTCTGAAACTTATCTCTCTGTGTGTGGATGAGATTAGAGAGAGAGAGAGAGAGAACAAATGATCAATTATCCATCTGATATCTAGCTAAGATAAAAGTTGTTTTGTTGGTGAGTGAGTGATTGAAGCTGCAAGATGACCTGATATTGTGAACCAGAATCTAAATATGAAGCTAATGTTCAAGCCGGGGTTCCCTATAACACATCTAGCTTCTTTGGCTGACAATCTAAAACTCTAAAAGCCATAAAACAAATGGATGATAAACACATCCTGAACAAACCCATCTTGAACTCAAGAATTTTTATCTAAAACTTTTTTATCTAAAACTGGTCATAAACAATCTACTTAGAACACTGGGTATCTGTCATCGAAAGATACAACAACAGAAAAAGGAAAAAGAGAAACAAAAAATGGGCGATAGTTAGGTTCATTATCAGATCATGCTGGCAGCTTCAACCTCTCAAACCAACATATACCATAGAAACAACAAGCATAAATGTAATGAAAAATGAAGCTTTTCTTCCCGTTATTGCTGCAAATTAGGCCTCTATATAGGGAAAGAAAGTTAGGAAGCATAAGGGTTTTAACTTTTCATACCTAAAGATTTGACAAAGGGAGAGAGGTGCGAGAGACATGCATGTTTTTAAGGTACCAAATCCCTCGTGATTCTCATCTGCAACTCTGTATAAAATTTAATGCACCTCTTTACCTTCTTGCACGGTGTCATAGAGGGCGTATTTAATGGCGGCTCTTGGTCCTTCTTTACAGCTATTGACACTGACTTCTTGATATAAATTACATCAACAAGGGAGCAGTTGGACTTTTAAAACTAATTACAACAAAGTTTAACTCAAATTAAAAATCCCCAAATACTAAAGGGATAGTCTAAATGTACCAAGTGTTTTATTAAACATACCAATTCTTTTAATAAAATAATAAAAAAGGAATGTTTTGTCAGTATTTGGACAGCAACCCACCTTTTTCTATGTTTCACGTGCGCTGAACTCAACGTACCTAACCACCTCCCATTCATTCCAACCGGATCTTGCACAGTATATATTTTCATAAATTAAATATTATAAAATATTATTACAGATAATTTTTAGCTCTATTTTTTATTCATTATATCGGATTTCAATCTTTAATTCCAATTAAAGAAATCAATATTATTTATAACATTGATAATTTAAATTAGGATAAGTTGTACGTTGTATACCACTATATATTATTATTAAAGCGACATATTAAAATATATTATTAACTAAAATGTTCTTATTAAGTAAATAATAAATTATACGTGTAGTATTTACGCTATTATTTAATTATACATACATGTATAAAAAATAAATATTAAAACATTCATTGATAAATATCAAATTATTTTAAAAGTTTCGATGTTTGAATAGTTTTATATTTATATTGTAAATTATTTACGTAATTGCCCACGACTCCCTTGGTAGGTCGTAAGCAGACTTCTTTGTCGGCTACTTTTTATCGAGCGATTGATATCAGCGGTCGGGATGGACATGGGTCGGATAGGGTGGTCCAACCAAACCTGAACTTTGTCCTTAAAAAATCTGACACGATCCGAACCCAATTTTTTTAAAAAAAAGCCCGACCCGATAGTTTGAATTAAATTTGTCCAAATATGATTTGAATCAAACATCAATCTAGTTTTAATCTGGTAATTAAATTAAATCAATGAATATTTGATTTTTATTATTATAATTTTTTTTAGTAAAATGATAGTGAAATGATAGTAAAATGATAAACAAAGTCAGCAACAAAACGCCACGTGTAGTCTAGTAGGGCCTGAGAAAATAAAACTGAAAAAGGGTTAGTCCACTAATTGTTGTTTTCAACATGACTAAATTTTTTATTATTTTTTCGGTAGGTTTAGTAGTACCCATACTAAAAATTAGGAAATGGTCAACCAGTTAAAAAAGTATCTTTGGAAACAAACCAAACCCTTAAATTCAATTACCTACCATATATGAACCAATCAAAAGGAGGGGTAAAAGAAAGTTGATTGGAGCATTTACTTTCTTCTTGGGATAGAAGCAAAAGCATGCAATGCTTGCTTTTATCGATATGTTTTTCACCCTAAAGCGATGAGCATAGTTTATATTAAAAACCCAAAGATAAATCATATTTTTGTTTCTGTAAGAGAAAATTAAGGCAGCAGGGGTGTAGATAAAGGCGGTTGACATGTGCTTAGTAAGCTTTTGGTCCCTTGAATAATCTATATATGTATATATATAATTATAAAGATGAAGGGTATGTAATGGCCAGGTTGGTGGAACAGGGAGGAAGGAGGGGCATGGTTTTGTCTTTAATTGGCTTTGGGTGGTTCCTTGTGTCTTTGGGGTTTTCGGGGGGTTCACGGTGGACAAACATTGACATATTGACAAAACCCTAATGGAACGGCAAGAACCACTCACCTTTTTATTAGCTTTGATTAATTAATGGAACGCTTCACATGGTTTTGCTTTGTAATTTTGCTCCTAGACTTTGCCAGATACTGTCCGTAGAATAATGGAAAGATAACATTTTTTAATTTTTTCAAAAAAATATCTAATATATAGATAGTATAAACGTAAAATTAAGAAATTATATTTAATTTAAGATTTAGAGTTTATATTAGGGATGGTAAACGGGTACAGTTTCGTAGATTCCGCATCGCATCCGCTCCAATTAGAGCGGGGATGGGTATAATTTTAGCGGGTAGTAGGCGGGTGTGGATTTATAAAGTGGTACCCGTCGTGGGTGGTGGGCGGGTAATGAGTTTGAGACATTACCCGCCCCGCATCCGTCCACCCCGCATCTGTCCGCCCCACATCCGTCCGCCCAGCTAAATATCTATTAAATTTTGGACCATTATGAATTTAGGTGTAATTTTAGAGACTAATTTATAAATTTTAATATTGTATAATATATAACATATAATTTAACCAAATATTAAGGATATTTAGTCTTTAATCTGGTCTTTAATTAGGGAAATATTCGGCTTGTTGATTAAACCCATAATCCCACTAACCACGTCACTTTCCATGTTCTTTAGCCAATGTTGCCCATCCAAACACAAATCAGCCGTACTATATGCATTAACATCAATTTCCATATTCTTTAGCCCCTCAAAACCCATATTAGGCGCACTATGAGCATTAACATCGAAAGCAACTCAACAATCCAGTTCTGCGACTACATGCTCCCTACAATCTGTCTCCATAACATTCGTAGAGCCACTCCTCTGATAAATTGAAGCATGCGTTGCTACCCCATCACAAACTGTCTGGGAACCAACTCCAACATCCCATTAGTCGCTAGTGGGTGTGGAGATGGATTTGAAATTGTACCCGCGTGGACGGGTGTGTATTTGAAAATTTGTACCCATCATGGGTGGTGGGCGGGTGATGGATTGAAAAATATTAGGTGGGTATGGGGATTGGGGAGGGGGTATCTGCACCCGACCCGCCCGTTTGCCATCCCTAATTTATATTTAAAGTTTAAGATTTATGATGTTAGGAATTAGGGTTTATGTTTAAAAATTAGAGTTCAAAATTTTGAATTTAAAATCAAAAGATGATGCGTGTTTAATTATGTTCTATTCTGAATATTTTTATATATTATAATTATATTGATACTAATTGAATTAAGATTTAATTAATTAAAAAGTAATTTAGAAGATAAAAAGGATTTTCTTTCTTTTTATTTTTTAAATGGAAATTGTTTTTACCCGTTATTAATATAATTGAAAAATAGAAGAAAATTAGATAAAACTGATATTATTTTGTTATTATTTTTTGTATAAGAAAAAGAGAAAATATTATCTATAATTAAATTTAAAAAGAATTAAAACTTTATTTTATAAAAGTCCTTTGCTATTATATTGTAAAATTAATTACATAAGTTTAAAGTGGGTGACGTGGTAGTTGAAATTGTGAATGTACATAAAGCAATACGAGCCTTAATTTTATCATGTTTACGGATGTATTAATTATAAATGTTTTTTCTAGCATTTAAAAATGTATATTCTTCGTTATTATTTTTTGGTTCCACTTGTGATGATAATACAGCTTATGTTTCTTTCATGATAGGATTCCAGATGCCTTATGTTTGTTCCACACACGTGTTTATCATAATTTATGTTAAAAGGATGATCCGTAGCAGTTTAAAATCTTCCTATATCTTTGATTTTTAAAAATTTAGTGATAACATTAAAAATTAATAATAATAAACTTAATAAATAGATTAAAATTTAATATCTGGATAATTTACTCTTGATATTATTATATTTTCCCTAGTATTAGTAAAAGCATACATGCCTGGAATAATGAGTTTGTTTTATTTAGACAGAAATTGTGTGAATTGTGATTCCAAAGATCCCATATTTTCCAAAATCTTAAAGTTTCCAGTTTTCCAAGTTGATGTACAAAGGCTTAATAAATAAAAAAAAGAATGTAAACTATATTTTTTTTTTGCTACTTTTATATATTTAAGAAAAATCATTTAAAGTAGATATTTAATGTCTTTTAGGATGACCATAAAGACGTTGGCTGGTTAGTGGGTGAGCCGCGACATAAACGGTGACCGAAAATGACGGTTTGAAATGAGATTAGAGATTTTAGGATTTTGTTTTTTTTTATTTAAAAATTTGAGTCTTTTCTAAAAAATAATGTTTTTTATTTTTATTTTTTAAAAATTCAAAAAAAATATAGTAGTGACACATGTTAAATAAAAATATTCTTTAACAATTATTACAATATAAACAATTAAAAATATAATAAATAAAATATTAAATACCTACTTTAAGTGAATTTGTTTCAATAATCTAATATTAACAAATTGTATAATTTGAATTTTTTTTCTTCATTAAGCCATGTAGAAATGGGTATTTGATTGAAAATAAGTTGGAAATTAAAGTGTAGGTAAGATAGCTAGCTTACTGCACATGGAAATGACAATAACCAACCAGTTAACACCGTTAGCTCCCTTTGACTTTTTCATTAGAAAAAAATTATTCATTGGAAAATTATTGACATTGATTAAATGGTGTCGGTAAACTTTCTTTTGTTGTTTTCTCCCTTTAAACAATGTTTTAGGGTCCATCCAAAGCGTGATTATGTTTCTATGTTTCCCATGTCATTATTGGAAGTTAATGGTGGCTTAAATAAATGTATATATGAATTAATATGGGCATGGCGAACATGTTTAATCAATTTAATTGAATATAAACAAATAATGTATTAATGATGATTAGTCAAGATACATTAACCATATGATTTGTATCGTGGGAAAAAATTCAAAGGAGACACGTGTCAATGGATTTGAACTTCCAATTAAACATGCTAATGACTAAATACTTATCATATTAATTAACAGTTAGCAGGTAGCTTAGCTAACAGTCCTTTTTTGGATGTGTTGGCATCAAGTATCGATGAAAAATGCATTAGGTGATGTTTGGTCACTCACCTTTCTATCGAACAATTAATTCCAGCATTGATTGATGACATAACATTTCTTAGATAACAATCGCTTAAAAATAAATAGGAAGTCACATAATACATAGATTTATGAAAACGGAAAGAAAGTATTCAGTAATGAAATTATTTATTTTCATGTTACAATGCAATTGTCATAATAAAATCTATGAAGTCAGAATTTTGGTATTGAAGTTTGCTTTTATGTAAGGGGATAATTTCAATGCTTAAAATATTAAAAAGTAAACAGATTGAGTAATTGCTTTGGGGGCAAAGGTTTTTAGCTTGGATGCATGCATGTGTGGGTCAGTCATATCCTAAAAATTTAAAATTATTATATATTTTAAAAAAAAATCTATGTATTTTTTATTAAAAATTTATTTTATCCCCTAAAATTTTATAAGTTGATCTCTTTTTTAAAATTTAAAAATTTGCACCTCTAAAATAAAATTTTAGGTATGTCCATAATTTTTAGGATGCTTTCTTGTTCATATTCTTGGAAGCAAAATGATCCATGTTGTATAATCATTCTCCACACCACAAGTTTGCCCGTTGGTTTTCTCCACGTACTTAAGCTGAAAGAGAAGTGCGTCATTGACCTTAAACTTTTGTCTCCGTCATGCTGCTTAACAATCTATAACCACACACACAAAAACATGGGAATCTTAAAAGGTTTGCGCATTACTAGTCAATGCGGACTTCCAGTTGCTCGTATTAGCCTTCGCTTGAACATTTACGTATAGGTGTTCTTCCGTATGGCTTATTTTTAATCACGTCTCAGTATTATTGTATGAATTTACCATAAAGGGTATATATTCAATATCTTTGTGTAATGCTGAAACCATATCAAGTTTGCTATTTTCTTATTATATCAGTTGTGAAAGTAAGTTAGGCCGTTCGGCTATCTGAGTCAGTTAGAGCTGGGCTCTATATATTCATTTGTAATGGGCCATTTGGACCATGGGATTATTTCCTCAGAATGATAAAGTTAGAGCTGGTCTTTATGTGAATATGGCGATGCATGGATTATCAACATCGAATTATTCAAGGAATTTACTGACATCAGTAGAGTATGAACCTTAAATGACATTTCAGAGCTCATAATCACTTTCTCCAAAAATTACAGAGCTCCTGCTTTACCCTTTTTCTCTCCTTAACTTTAAATGACTAGGGCGGCGGTGGACATATGCCATGTAGCTCTTGGAGTAGCAGAAGCGTATTGGGAATATCGTCTTGGGATATGGCGGCTGCTGTATTGGTAAAAAACTTAATAGCTCAACAATTTTTCCTTTTTTTACTTGAAGGAATACTGAATTCCTGAAGCTGTTGAACGTATCGAGTTCGATCCTAAATTCTTCGATGCACCTCCTTTGTTTGTTCAAGTACAGCACTTACGAGATACCATGGAGATAAATTTTTCTTACAAGTACTATGCAGCCACTGTTGTATCACAGTTTTATGAGAAAATCAGCAGGGAAAGTGATTCCAAATTTTCTATTATGGATCACAAAGTATAAATTGTTACAATTTTTTTTTCAGATTTATGTCGAGAAAATAACATTCCGTGACTTGGTTCTTTGGCCGATCAATGATTACTCCAAGTCCTATCTTCCCATCCCTCTTTGCATGGTATTCATGAAAATGAATCTTTATTTCTACCAATTTTTTCGGATCATGAGGTGGCAATTTCCCCACGTGGCGACTTTTAATATTTTGGATTTTCCTCTAAATGTGATTTTTTATTTATTTATCGACTTTTATTTGCGTCCAACGAAAGAGCAGAAGATAATGCTGTCGGTCCACTGCTACGTATCAGCACCGTCCCTCTATTCCCTTCTCCGGAGAACTCCCTCATCTCCACGAATCATCTCTGCAACTTTTCCTCAGCCCTTATCTTCTTCCTCTGCAGCAAGTAAAAGGAGAAATTTACTAGTTTCCATAGCAACCACCAGTTTTTCTACTTTAATCTTGTCATCTCCTTCAAAATCCGCCAGTATCACCGACTTTCACGACCTCCCTAACTCCGGTGGTGTCAAGGCCTTGGACATCCGTGCTGGCACCGGTCCAACCCCGGTCGATGGAGACCAGGTCCTTCCCTCCCCTTCATAGTATTACTTGAATTCACGCAACTACTAGTAGTAATTTTCTTCCGTCATATCCATGTAGTTTTAATGGTGGTTGTTTTTTGGCATGTAAAAACAAAATAATAATAAAACAAGGTTGCAATACATTATTATGGAAGGCTGGCAGCAAAGCAAGGGTGGCGGTTTGATTCCACTTATGATCATAAAGACAGTACTGGAGAGCCCATCCCCTTTATCTTCACCCTTGGCTCCGGGAAAGTAAGTTTGCACAACTTATAAGGCTTTCAATTTCACCAGCATTTATTGTCTATCACTGACTTGCTAAACAATATTAATACAACTTTCGTGTATGAATGAGCCAAACATGACTTGTACTTCCAAAAAATGTAGGTAATTTCAGGGATTGAATGGGCAGTGAGATCAATGAAAGTAGGTGGAACTCGTCGAGTTATCATTCCTCCGTCCAAAGGATATCAGAATACTTCACAGGAGCCTATTCCCCCTGACGTACGTTATCTTCTTTGACATTGTTGTCCTGCCTGTATTCTTCATTTGCAATTATTTACCTGTCTTGTGCTCTGCTCCAGTTCTTTGACAAACAGAGGCTGTTTACCACCATTTTCAATCCCACCCGTCTTTCCAATGGAGAAGGCTCTACATTGGGAACCCTAATATTTGATATTGAGTTGATCAGTATAAGGCATTAGAAAACTCAACTTCCATTCTATGCCACTGTCACATGTTATTTATAAAATGTGAAAACATGTAGAAAATGTTACATAAATTTAAAAATGGAGTCAAAAAATTTAATTTTTTTCTTAAAAAAAATGAGGTGCAATTTTTTTTTTATTTTTTTCTATTTTTCTTTGACATATTATATTAAATTTCATTTTTTCCTAAATAATGGGATGCGCTTGACTCCTAGGGACTTAGTGTATCCGCCCCTATTCTATTACACTTTAATAAAGTGTGTTTGATTCTCGGAAAATATTATTATTAGGGGAAATAATATTTTCTGGAAATATATACTTGCGTTTGGTTTAGAATAATTCTCTTTAGAAGGTAGCAAAGCATTCCCTACGATAACTTTTTCTTAAGTATTATCCCGGGAATTTCATTTGGATAAAGATGCCTCTAAAACAAAATTATTCATCAAATAATTATGATAAATTATGATAAATCGTGTTGTTATCAAAATTATTCATTCATCATTTATTCCTTAAATCGTGTGTTATCAAAATTATGATAAATTCTCTACGTTCTCAGAAAAGACTTCAATCATTGCTTCTTTAATATGATGCATATAATAAAAAAATAAAAATGTTAGATTACTATTTCATTTTGAGCATATATTATATAGGTGATTGATTCAAATTTTACTTTTAATATTTATTTCATTGTATTTAGTTTTTAGGATTAACTTTTATAAAATGATTTTGTATATTGTTATTTTTTTATGTTTTCTATTATTTTTGTCAAATAATTTAATATGATATTTCGCTGTATAATTCACGCACGTAGTATAGATAAAATAAAAAATGGAGTAATCAAGACATACACCGGTGTAAGTATGTACGTCTCTTAATATATTGGTATCTAAAATACATAATTATATTGGTGCAAGTATATTTTTATATTTCTAAAGAAATAAAAAAATATGATAAATTAAAAACAATAATAATAATAACAATTTTTAAAAAATATATATGTAAATATTTTAACTTTAATATTGAGAATTCAACTTGTTAAAATAAAAAATATCTCAAGGATAATTTAATAAAATATATATTTTTATTATCTTATATTTATTCAACAAAATATTATAATCTTACATTTTCGTCAAACGAAATAAGATAATATAACATTTTCAGTAATATATTAAGTAGATTAACATTATGATAACCAATAATATGTTAGGTAGAGTAACATTATGATAATTTTATTTCTAATAATGAATTTACATTTAGTGAACCAAACGATATCTAAAGTCTTTTTATTATCTTCCAACTAATAGATGCTTTAGAAGAAAGAAAAAAAATAACCTTAAAGCAACATTCTTTTTCTGTTGCATCATTGGCACCATTTTGAATAGGTTTATCATAGTTTGTACAATAATGTCTTTAGCAATCCACTTCTTACCAAACATGTGTTCTAAAAAATAAGTTTCTGCCATTTTTGTATTCAGAAATTCTCTGTACAAGGTAGGGAACAACTTTTATCTTAACACAGTGACAAAGCCGACATTGCAAAATAGTATTGATTTTACAAAGGGAAGACGCCGGACGATACACTAGTGCTAAGATCATTCACGACTTCAATGGCAAGTGTTGTCACACCCCAATTTAAGGCCTGAATTTTTCTTAAAATTTATTTTAGGGACTAAATTGAAATTTTAACTAAATTCAGAGACTAAAATGAAATTTGATTAAATTCATATCCAAATTTTGATAGTAGTAACTAAAACTAAAGGAACTCTTATACAATTCTACCATTTTCCTTTCTAAGGATTATATAACCCCAAATCTAGAAAGATTAATCATTTGTAAACCCTCTTTTCTCTCTCTTCAAGCTTACCTCTTTTAGTAAGCCAACTTCAATCGATGTTTTGTCGCTGACCGTTGTTTCGTTTTCGACACCTCCCGTAACGTCGTGTTCCTTGTGTCGTTCGAATCCACCGGTGTCCGCCTTGTCTCTGTTATCGATGACGTGTGAAGGGGTGAGGAAGAACAAGTTTTTGACGTTGAGAAATCAAGCTCTCTGTCGTTCACTACTTCACAGTTGTGAACCAAGCTTGATAAGTGTCTCAAAACCCCTTAAAATGCATATAGGAATTTTCCAGAATTTTTTCGACCACGAAGACCCTACACGTGCCCTCACGCGTCATCGTTGCGCATGGGGAAAGTCCACCACCTGATGGGCTTCTAGAATCAGGCCGACCCGACTCGATCGATCCGACCGACTCAAATCGAACCAAATCGGTCCTACCCTAACCGAATGGTCAATCGTTGACTGTTAATCGTTGACATTTTTCGAAAACCTCTATCTTGATGTTTTTCGACATCTTGAGTCCGATTTTTTGGTCCATTTTGCCAAATTCTGACCTGAAATTTTCGAATCGAGCCGTTAATCTGAGAATACTTAGTATTTTTAGTATTTTTGTTTGTTTATTTGAGATTTGATTATGAACTTGATTCGAGTATATATTTTTATGAAGGTACTTGTATTTCCCCCGAACGAGAGTCGATTAGATCCGTTGCTTCCCGTCCGTCAGATATACACTATACGCATTCTTCGAGAGTTACTCGTAGGTTTTCGTAAATTGTTTAAATAGATGTTATTATTATTCATATTAGAATTCTGATTAAGATTTTCTGATTCGTAGGATCTAACGCTACCACAGATAGTGATCAGCAGACCCAGTAGTTGGCTTCCTTACTAGACTACTCAAGCCGGTATAAGTGTGTTTTATGATGGTGTTACATTACTGTTTAAAACTACATATATGGACTGTTTTAGATTTCTGATGATACTGAATATTTTTACGACATGATACTTGATTTTCTGAATATTGTTTATTTGATATTTGATGTACTGTTTATTTCTTATATAATCTCTGGTTATTGACTTATTGTATTTATGCATCTGATTTCTGAATATGAAATATTTTTATGTTTTAATGGATTAAACTAATGTTTTCACTCGAATACATATAAGTTTATTACTGTTATTGGGGGTATTATTGGAGGAAGTATTTCAGACCTAGTCTATGACTTGTAAGACCTTATCGCAAGCTCCTCTACTTTGTGCACAGAGTAAGTCCTTACTGCATGTCCTTATACTATATATATAAGACCTTTACCGGGTGTAAATACTCATTTTGTCAAGGGTTTTACCTGAGTTTCATTTGTATATATATATATGATGGGCACATTGCATATATTATTAGGTGTACATGAATATTTATATATGCATGTGCATATCTTGTATGTGTATGTCTATACATATATTTTATTATATTTATATGTTGATGTGGGTCTATGTGTATGCATATATACCTATATATTATATTCATATGGTTATGTAGGCTTATGTTTATGTATATATACAAATGTAATTTTATATATATATATATATATATATATATTAGTGGAATTTAAAATGAACTAATTTTTATTAATTTTTTTGTAGCAGGCCCAAATTACAAAACTAAAAGTTACAAGGACAAGAGGCCCAGCAGCAGCCCAAACATTTAGGGTTGGGAGAAACCCTAGCCACCATCGAGCTCTCCGCACGCTTGCAACGACCGTCTGTCCTCCCCTGCCAACTCTCTCTGTCGTGATAGTGGATGGCAGGAGTCTTGGTTGCCACAAAATGCCAAAAGGGGAAACCTTTTTTCTGGCCTCATGTATGCAAAACCCAAAAAAAAACATCAGAAAAGAGGGAAGATCTCTTGGCCTCAGTAAAGATCGAATACAGCAGAAACGAAACAAAAAACATCTTACCTTTGAAAAATGGAGGATTTTTTTTTCATCAACAAGAGAAAAGAAGAAGAAGAATCATCTTCCTTTGGAGCAAACAAAAAACAACAACAAAAAAAAGTAAAACCAATTCAAAAAAACCTTACCCCGTTCGAACATTTGGCCGTGTTTACACCAAAGGGAAAAGAGTTCTTCGCCGTCAGAGGTAACTGTTGCTTGCGTTTATTTTTATGGTTTGGGGATCGATTTCTTTAGGTTTTGGTTGGCTTAGCTTTCGGTGTATGAGAGAAAGATGACTTTGAGATATTTTGGCCCCTCATTGGAGTCCTATGAGGGCGGCGAACACGGTGGATGTTGTGAAGGAGAATATGATAAGTTGCTCGCAAGAATAAGAAAGGATTAAGAAGATAGAGATAATAGAATGAATAAAACATAATTCATAATATTTTCATTGATAATTTCATCTGATTACAACTGAATTTTTTATAGGAATTGTTTCATAACAGAATGCCAGCTGTATCATTTCTTTAACAACATATATTCCTTTAACCATTTCTGTCTTCATTGGTTGAATGTAGGTTATTGGGCTTGCTATCTCCTGGTCCACTAATGCCTGGTCTCCTGCTTCAGTCTTCAGCAGCCCACGCTCGATCCTTTGCCTATCAGGTAACATCTCTACCTTATCCATATGCCCATCATCTAAATTTCCAATTATAATCCCTAATTTCCCTGCATTTCCCCCTTTCTCCTCAGTAGCCTCTAATTTCTCCTCTTGATTCATGACAATACCCCCAGCTGTAGTCGATGCTTGTCCCCAAGGATCGAAATCAGAAAATTGGGAACGAAGTACTGTAAAATCTTCCCAGGTAGTATTCTCAATCCCTAAATTCGACCACTGAATTAGCAATTGAGTTACTGCTTGGTTGTTTCGTTTAATAACTCGTTTATCCAAAACAATTACAGGATAAACCCGAAGTTGACCATCAACAGTGAGTTCAGGTGGGTCTCGTGAAGCCAAATTCGTATCCCCAATTTTTCTTTTCAAAAGACTTATATGAAACACCGGATGAAGTTTAGAATGAACTGGTAAATCCAATTGGTATGCAACTAAACTGATTCGTTTCTTAATTTTGTAGGGACCATAGAATCAAGCAGACAACTTTAAATTTCTGCGCAAAGCCAATAAAGTTTGTTTGTAAGGCTGAAGCTTAAGGTAAATTTCCTCCCCTTCCTTAAATTCCCTGTCACTGCGATGTCTATCTACATATTGTTTCATGCGATGTTGTGCTTTAGTGAGTTGATCCAATAGTATACTATTGATATTATCCCTTTCCTGCATAAACTGTTGTACATCAGCCACCCTTGTCTCCTGTGCCCAAGTCATTGTTGGAGGTGTATAGCCATATAAGGCATGAAAAGGTGTAGTGCCAATCGCAGTATGAAAACTAGTGTTGTACCACCATTATGCGTGAGACAACCATTTAGCCCAGGAACTTGGTTTTAAAAAACAAAGTCCTCTTAGATACTGCTCAAGACATTGGTTAAGCCTCTCGGTTTGACCATCTGTTTGAAGGTGATAGGCAATAGTAAATAGTGTTGTAGTGCCCAATAACTTCAAAAATTCCTTCCAGAAAGCACTAGTAAAAATTCTATCTCTATCAGAAAGAGCAACTTTAGGTTGACCATGAAGTTTATAGACTTGGTCCAAGTAAATTTTAGCAACCTCAGAAGCTATAAAAGGATGAACCAGAGGCAAAAAGTTCCCATATTTGGTGAATTTGTCAATTATCACCAAAATAGAATTATATCTATTAGAATGAGGCAAGCCTTCAATGAAGTCCATAATAATAAACTCCCAAGCTTGCTGTGGAATAGGTAAAGGTTGTAGTAACCCAGGCTGTAAAACATGTTCATGTTTGATTCTCTGACATACATCACATTGTTGAACATACTGTTTTACCAATGCCTTCATTCCCTTCCAATAAAAATACAATTTCAGTCTATAATAAGTAGCTTGTATCCCACATAAACTCTACCTTTGTATCTCAAAACCCCTTTAGTATAAGTTCAATCTGCTATACAATGATTATCAAGTAGCAATTTAGGAATGACATCCTTTGCTAAAGAATCCTGCTCATAACTGCTTTCAACCTCTTGCACCCAAGCAGGAATAACAAGTGTAGCAGATACTTGATTTAATTATGAAATTTCTTCAAACTGTCTAGATAAAGCATCAGCAGTTCTGTTATGTTTGCCTTTTCGAAACTGAATTGAATAATCCAGTCCTAGCAATTTTGTTAGTCCCTTCTTCTGAATTGTAGTACTGATCTTTTGTTCTAGCAAATGCTTCAAGGATTCATGATATGTTTTAATAATAAATGGAATGCCTTCAAGATAATGCCTCCATTTAGAAATAGTCATTAATATTGCTAGATACTCTTTCTCATAGATAGACAAATCCATCTGTTTTGGTCCCAAAGCCTTACTGAGATAAGCAATAGGTCTGCCCTCTTGGGACAGAACTGCCCATATACCCCTAGAACTGGCATCAGTTTCCAAACAGAATTTGCTTTGTGAAATCTGGTAGAGCTAACACATGGCAGTACACATAGTCTCCTTAAGTTTGACAAATGCCTCTCTAGCCTCATTTGTCCAAAAAAATTGGTCCTTTTTCAACATAGAAGTGAGGGGTTTATTGATTTCCCCATAGCCTTTTATAAATTTTCTGTAGTAACCAATAAGGCCCAAAAACCCTCTTAAAGATTTCAAATTCTTTGGAAAAGGCCATTCTTAAATAGCTTTAATTTTTGAGAAATCAGTAGATACTCCATGTGGAGAAATAGTATGACCAAGGTACTCTACCTCTGATTGGCCCAAGAAACATTTATTTCTCTTAGCAAAAAGCTTATTCTGCCTTAGAATCTCCAATACAATTTTCAATTGATGTGCATGACTATGTAAATCAGGACTATAGATTAAAATTTCATCAAAGAATACTAGGACAAATTTCCTGAGATAGGCTCCAAATAAATCATTCATAAGAGCTTGAAAAGTAGATGGTGTATTAGTTAAGCCAAAGGGCATTACCTTGAATTCAAAATGACCATGGTGTGTCCTGAAGGCTGTTTTTGGAATGTCTTCAGGCTTGATTCTGATATGCCAGTATCCAGATCTTAAATCCAACTTAGAAAAAAAATTAGCTCCAGCTAACTCATCCAAAAGATCATCCACCACAGGAATAGGGAATTTGTTCTTAACAGTTAAAGCATTTAACTGTCTATAATCAATGCACATTCTCCAGCTGCCATCTTTCTTTTTGACTAACAAACAAGGGGAAGCAAAAGGACTTTTGCTAGTTTGAATGATTGATGCTGCCAATATTTCAGCCACTTGCTTCTCAACCTCTGTTTTCTGATGATAAGACATTCTGTAAGGTCTAACATTAACTGCCTCAATACCTGACTTTAAAATAATAGAATGATCATGCTTCCTTATTGGAGGCATTCCAGTAGGTTCCCCAAATACATCTTTGTAATCAGCAATTACTGCTTGAATTGTAGGAGGAATTTCATTGTAATCAACCTCTGCATTCAGCATGTAGATCTCCCCTACTACTTCAGGATTTTTATTCATCAGTTTTTGCATTCTATTACCTGAAATTATCTTCATTGCAGTAGTGTGCAAACCTCACTTCAACACAATTTCTTGGTCACCCATTTTAAAAGTAAGAGTCATGTTGTTAAAATCCATTAATATTGGGCTATATTTCTTCATCCAATCAACTCCTAACACCATATCACTGCCTCCAAGGGTTAAAACTCTAAAATCATGTACAAAAATAACATCTTGCATCTCCCAGCTCAATTGTTTACTCTTTGTTGTGCTGTAAAGTTTATCCCCATTAGCTACTGTGATGACTAAGGGATTAGTTTCCTCCAATTCCAATTCTTGTTTAGCCCACCTATTAGTGACAAAACTGTGGGTGCTTTCACTATCAATTAAGATACTGAGTGGTTTTCCTTTTATGAATCCTTGGATCCTCAAGGTGCTACTTCCTGAACTGCCAGTAATTGCATTCATGGAGATCTCAGGATCCCTTTCCTCTAATGGTACTTTATCATAATGAGTCTGAGTTGCTTGTAATTCTTCAGGTTCTTCTTGATCATCCACCTCTTCCATAGAATTCAATTGTTTCAGTTTGTAGTGATGGTCTGGAGTAAACTTATAACCACATTTATAGCATAAACTATTGGCCCTTCTATATTCCAGTAATTGTTGTTTGTTTAGAATAAACCCTGAACTAGTTTTCAAAGGTGCGCTCACTAGAGGAATAGAATTTCTGGAACTGGTAGGATTCCCTGGCAGTAGTGGTCTGGAAATAGTTCTAAATTTTTTACTTTCCACTTCCAATGACAGCTCATAGAGTTTTGCCTTCCTAGCAGCTTCAGCTAAAGTCTTAGGTTCCAAAACCTTCACCTTATGTTTCAATTCCTCCTTAAGACCACTCAAAAAGCTGGAAACAAAATACTCCTCTCCTAGTTCATGATTAATCTGAAGAAGGTAAGGTTGAAGTTCCTCAAACTGAGTTTCATACTTCTCCACAGAGGACTGTTGAGTCAATTTATTAAATTCATCAATAATATCAATATATCCTTTATCAGCAAATCGATGACACATATCAGAAACAAACTCATGCCAAGTAACTCGACTTTTCTTCATAATGTACCCATCAAACCACACTTCAGCCTTACCAGTAAAGTACATGGCAGCTATTTCTAACTTCTGTAATTCAGGAACAGTAAAGATAGAAAAATATTTCTCACATTTCCTAATCCAACTCCTAGGATTAGTACCATCAAAGAACTGGAGCTCTATTTTTGGTTTTGGAATAAACATACCAGTATTGTTATTGTTGGAATATTTTTCCATAAATGAATGATCCTTACTGACAGATTATTCCCCTGACTCCATTATATTTGCTGTTCTTTTCATCTTAAAAACATTATGTGGCAAGGTAGGCTTGGATGCTAGGATTCCCGGTTGTCCTGGTTGAAATGAGTATTTCACCTTATCATCAAGGACTGTAACTTGTAATGGCATTTTAGTTGCATCCCTGATCTAAGTTGGTGGTGCTTGTGGTCGTTCTGCAGGAGTAGCTTGCCCAGATTCAGTCTCAGCCTTCTGCATCAACCCTAATAGTTACTGAAGCATGTTCTTCGTGTTAGTTGTTGTAGCCTCCAGTAGTTGCATCCGCTGCTCCCAAGAACTCTGTTGATTAAGCCACCAAGTTGGAACTGGCTCCACCTCAGAAGACTCTACTGGATCAGCAAGAATGACTGGCGGCTGATCATTATGAGCCATCTGCTGTAATTCCAGTGTCTTACCCATCTTGGAAAAAAAATTTAGTATTTTTGGATCAAATGGCCTTGCTCTGAATACCAATTGTGATGATTTGCTCGCAAGAATAAGAAAGGATTAAGAAGATAGAGATAATAGAATGAAGAAAACAGAATTCATAATATTTTCATTGATAATTTCATCTGATTACAACTGAATTTTTTATAGGAATTGTTTCATAACAGAATGCCAGTTGTATCATTTCTTTAACAACCTATATTCCTTTAACCGTTTTTGTCTTCATTGGTTGAATGCAGGTTATTGGGCTTGCTATCTCCTGGTCCACTAACGCCTGGTCTCCTGCTTCAGTCTTCAGCAGCCCACGCTCGATCCTTTGCCCATCAGGTAACATCTCTACCTTATCCATATACCCATCATCTAAATTTCCAATTATAATCCCTAATTTCCCTGCATTTCCCTCTTTCTCCTCAGCAGCCTCTAATTTCTCCTCTTGATTCATGACAGAGAATGAAAGAAAAGAGGGAGAGAATTGAGACAAGTAGAGAGCGGCTGGGGAGTTAGGGTTAGATTTTTACCCATTATAACCCATATATTCGGTGGCCGGCGTGAAGGAGAATGAAAGAAAAGAGGGAGGGAGTTGAGAGAAGGAGAGAGCGGTTAGGGAGTTAGGGTTAGATTTTTACCCATTATAACCCTTATATTTGGTTTCCAAAACGGCACCATTTTGATCCATTGCCTAGAGAGAGGTTATTCATGTAAGGGCTCCACCCATTTTGGTTTTAATGCATTTTAATCCTAAATGTGGTTATTTTGAAGTTTCTAATTTTTCCACTATCTTTCACGCGTGTTGCATTTTAATCATATTCTATTCCTGATCTTGGCTCATCATTTTACATTTATTTTATTTTGGTCCTCTAGGTATATGGTCATTAATGGTAAATTTTTATATTATATCCATAATATTTTATTTTCATTCCTAGTCTGACCTCTTGTATTTTTCTTATTCGGTTAAGTCCTATGTTATGTTTTTTTTACTTTCTGCTCTTTTACATTGATGCATTTTATTTCTTCCAATGTTCATTTAATCCATGTATATGTTTCCTTCATTACCTAGCTTCCTTACATACTTATTTGGTTTAACCTGGAATTTATTATGCCATGTTGGTCGTATATATATGGTAGTATTTTATTAGTTTTAGCTTCTCAACTTTAAGTCATACCCTAATTGTTTGATTCATATTAGTCATTTATGTCATGTATTTAATCCATTCATTTGGTTGATTTCTTTCCCCATATGTTTAACCCTTTCCAATTATTTTTTATGGAATCCAGAACTTTGACATTCTCACATGTTAGGATCCCCTGTTTTTCTGTATCAAATATATACATGTCCTTCTGCAAACGAAATATAGTATGAATGCTTTGCATAGCCCTTTATTAAGGGATTTAATATACGTATATATGCGTTGAGACCATAATGTTACTCACTGATTTTCTTTCCATGTTAATATATATATATATATATATATATATATATATATATATCCTTTTTAAATGAAATATGACATGCATGCCTTCAGTAACCCTTTATTAAGGGATTCAATATTTGCATATATGCGATCATATTGTTCCCTATTTCTTTTCTATCCATGTTAATGTAATATATATGTATATATTAATAATGTGTTTTTTTGTTTTAATAATTGATTGATAACTTCGTATATGTACAAAGTCACTTCTTTTATACGTTTGTTTGCATATAAGTTTAGTCACATTTTTATTCGATATGTATAATACCCTCACAAGCATACTCAATTTAAATAATTAGATTAAGGGTAATACCCTTTCATTTTAGGGTTGTTGTGAAGTGTTTGTTTTAACGTATAAGAAAGTTACTTCTGATACTTTTAAAATAAAAGCATATCATGTCAAGTGAAACCCTAAAAATTTGATCACACCTAAAATTTAGGAACGAGAGAAAAAAAAATGTTCATCTATTTAAATTAATCGAGAAAATATTGTTAGAACTTATAAAAGGTCCGATCCCGACGTCTTTAAATATTCAAACATCATTCTTCTTTCTAAAAGGATTGGTAATTTTTTTAATTTAATTTGTTTTTTTATTCTTGTTCATGCATGCATTCGAATTAATAATGAACTTTAGAATGAAATAGTAATATTTCTTTATTTCGATTAGAGTGAGAACTGACTGCTTTAAGGCGTGAGAGGTATTTTCTTATCGATATGAAATAATTAAATATTTTCTTTTTTTGTCCTAAAATTCAAAGGTGTTGTTTAAAGGGATCCTAAATTAAGTTAAATTCGAACTTGTAAATTTCATTGCAAAAACAATTAATTAATCTACTAGGTATCAATTTAAGGCATTGTGGGGGTGCTAAACCTTTCCCACGTGTAATCGATTCCCGAACTCATTTTGATAAAATTAAAATTAAAATTATTAAAATGACAACCGTTTTGAGTGCCCAATCACATCTTAATCGAAGATTGGTGGCGACTCCTCATACCGTTTTTTAATTTTAAAAGAAAACACCAAATTAATCGAAACGATATTTTTTTAAACCACACTTAATTAAAAATTAAATTTGTTTTTAAGAAATCGTTTCGACACCGGGTTTACAGGTGGGTGTATGGTTATGGGGAACCTACACATTTTGGTGATTAGATGAGAGTAGTGTTCATATTTTTAAAACATGTTTGATGAACTGATTTTTACTAAAGTATTTTATCTGTATGTTTTTATACACCACAAGGAGCACACCGGGCTTTTTAGCTCATTTTGTAAATTTTAACCTTTTCAGATAGTAGCAGACAATATGCTAGCATACTTGGCATCAAGAGGATCGACTATCCTCATTTTTGTGTACCATTGTATATCCCTATATGATATTTTTGTTATACTTTGGTGACACGTGTTTTTGTTACTGTTTTGATATATCTATATTACCGATATTTTTATCTATTTTACCATTATATATTTCTAGGCCTGTAAATGAACTGAACGTTCAATGAACCGTTCATGAATCGTGCGGCGGGAAGTTCGTTTATGTTCGTTTATTTATTAAATGAACGAATATGAACAATATTTTACGTTCGTTTAATTAAATGAACGAACACGAACAAATGGCTCGTTCGTTCATTTACGTTCGTGAACGTTCGATTATATGTTCGTTTATGTTCGTTCATTTATGTTTATGTTCGTTCATTTATGTTTATGTTCGTTCATTTATGTTCGAGCTGAGGGCAAGTTGAATATGTTACGAAGATTATTGAAGTTGTTTGGATTTCAAGAAGATTGTTTTGTTGAACAAATTAACTTTTAGCCTTTATTACGTTCATATAGCTTATTAATGATTTATGTATGATTTTGTCGTATTTGAACAAATTAACTCTAAAGTTGCAAGTTCTATTAAAGAATTTTAAGTTGTTATTCTTGTTGTTTACTTTTTTTACATTCATTTGTTGTGTTCGAATAAGTTTGTTTTTTGTGTTTTTGGTGTTCGTGTATGTTCGTTTATGTTCATTTATTATGTTCGTTTATCATTTAAATGAACGAACATGAACAAGCTATATTCCTTAATGAACGAACATGAACAAAAAAAATTTGTTCGTTTATGTTCGTGTTCGTTTATGTTTGTTTATTTATTAAATGAACGAACATGAACATACCTTCGTTCGTGTGCGTTCGGTTCATTTATAGTACTATATATTTCTGATATGATCTTTAGTTGCTGTGGCGGTGATAATTACGGTAGATATCATATCAATGCATTATTGGATGTTCATAATTAGCTTATATGAAACTTTTATGTGGTTAATAATTAGCTTTTCATATATAACTCCTCCATGGTAAATGTACATAATCATGAATCATGTCACACAATACGGGGCATCCCAAGTTCATGAGGACCTTTCCACCCATCATCATAGTGTCCCACACAATGTATCATCAATTTTATTAATCTATCAACTTTATTACCTTGTTATTATCGGATTATATTCAAATTACCATTCTTCAATTGTGGCACTGATTTGCAATCATCATATATATATATATATATATATATACAAGCTAAAGAATCTTCATCATTAACACTACTTATTTAATTAATTTTAGAGATAAATATTAAAGTCAAGCATAAATTTTCAAGTAATGAATATATATATATATATATATATATATATATATATATATATATATTTCAATTCTTATAAATTATTAAAGTTGTTATCAACAAAACACATTTTTATATTTATATATTATATAAACAAACAATTATATATGTTTAATATGAAACAAATATATATTCATCTTTAAAATGTATATAATTTATCTAACTAAAACAAAATCAAATTTTATGTATACTACTGAATTAAAATTGAGATTTTATATGTATTATTATATAAAATCAAAATTTATGTATATTATATTATACATTTAATTAAAATTTTGAAGTGAAATATAAATTAATATTGGTTTTGCTTCAATTTTTAATATAATAAGATGTTTTAAAGTGGAGAGAAATCTGATAACTTCAATCCAAATAAACCCTAATTGTGAAATAATTAGGTGAAGTGTTGAAATCATTTACGTAACACCTCACTTTCATTGACAACTATATTTCATTGGCATTGCTACCAACATAATAATTCCTTCACTTGTAATTCTTCTATTTTGATGCCGACAAGATTTTGAGTTCTACACTGACAATATGTACCCAAAGAATGTATACCGATTATTCATCCCTATTAAGTATATTAAAGATGAAAACCCTATTAAGTATATTTCATCGACAATGCACGTATACCTTACAGATGCAGTTATTCGAATCTAAGATTTCAAGAAAGAAAAATATTTCCTTTAATCAGTGAAGTCAATTGATGGATTCAAACTAATAAGATTTTTTTAAAAAAATTTGAAAAAGACACAATAACAATATCATAAAAGGCTTCGTTGTAAAAGTAATTTAATTATTTAAGTATGAGATAATTGCACATGATATCCCTAAATAAGGACTCACATTATAAATTGATCTTTAAACTTTAAATACTTTATATCAATACCTAAATTATGACATCATTTTAAACTCGTCTTTTTTTTAAAAATATATATATTAGACCACAATCTGCCAATATCATTTAATTTTGATCATTTTGTTAACGTAACTCGATTACTAAAAAATTAATATGTTTTTGAAAGTCACGGGGATTAAACTCTCGACCTTCTAAAATACTTTTAGGACCTTTAAAAATATATTAATTTTTTAAGGTCATGGATTCAACTTTTAGGACCTTCAAAATGTATTAATTTTTTTTATGACATTACATGTTAAATTTCCATACCTTCAAAAGTCAACAGAGTTAATGTCACACTAATAACATGGTCAAAATAGAATGATATCGATAGTTTGATGATTGATATAAAATATTTTAAAACTTAGGGACCAACATAGAATGTGGGTCAAGTTTAAATATTGGTATAGACCATTTTAAAATTTAGAGACCAATTAAGAATGTAAGTCATAGTTTGGAGATCTTATATGCAATTAACTCTTAAAGTATATTAGCAATCGTTGAAGCGAAAAAAGTTTAATACCCAAAATGTCTTTCAACTTTAGTGAATTTCTCATTTAGGTGATTTTTTATTTTATTTTTTTCCAGAAAGTTTGATCCTTCCATTTTAATTCATTATTATTTAGTCTATTATCAATTTTAATAAAAAAATATTATGTGATATAATCAAATTATGCCACATATAGTAAATATTTTTAAAAAGTAATTTTAACGTGTAACATAACTTGAGTGGATCACGTCATTATTTTTAAAAGAAAATCAATTAAGAGCTAAAATGATATTGAATTAAAAGTTAAGAGACTAAATTAACTAAAATAAGAAGAAGAAGACTAAAGTAAATGTTTCACTAAAATAGAGGAGCTAAAGTGAAAATATATGTTGAATAGAAGCAACCACTAGGGGGGGAATTAAGAAATAACAAATTGTTTTTGCCGGAAACATTGATTCTGTTTTGTTGCTTACACCTCAAAATTTGTATAAACCTCATTCACTAAACCCTTTTCACCTTTTTATTGCTAGAGAGAGAGAGAGAGAGAGAGAAGGGAAAAGGCAAACGAAAGAGTGATTCCGAAGGGAAACTAAGGTAGCAATAGAAAGAGCAAGAGAGAGCCTCTGAAACCCCAGTTCTATCTTTGCAGTCTTCTCTTCGGAGCTCAAAATCCTAAAGAAAATGGTGCAGAAACCATTGATCTATGCATTTGTATCACGTGGGGAAGTTATCTTAGCAGAGTACACTGAATTCAGCGGGAATTTCAACTCAATAGCTTTTCAGTGCCTCCAAAAGCTTCCTTCTTCCAACAACAAGTTCACTTACAACTGTGATGGCCATACCTTCAATTACCTTGTTGACAATGGCTACAGTTAATTCTCTTTTTTGTTCTTGTTCAATAAATTTAAATTTCAGGTTATTTTCTTTCAGAGTTTGGGTCTTTGGGGAATGAGTGGAAAATCAGAATGTAATAGAAGACAGTTTTGGTGCTTTTTTTCTCCATTTCCCTTCCTTGTAGAGTGTGATTTTTTAGCTCTATGAGAATTTTGCTTGGTAGAAAAAGAGGGGGGGTAGGATCATTTGGAAATACTCATTCTTACGGAGATCTCTGGTTATTGTTCATATAGCATTTGAAACTACTCAAATCGGTTGCTTTGTAAATGAGGGTTTATTATGGAGATCTTGAACTTTTACCATTATTTTTCTTATTTGTGGAGTGCTAGGATCGTGCAATATTTGGCTTGTTAAGAATGAGAGGCCCGTGTGCAAGTATGGTTTGTGTGTTATATTGTGAAAATATTTCGTTATTGTTTTCCTCCCTGCAATCCACGTTCGACATTAATGGTGAAACGGGAAAGGGGGGGGGGGTTCTTTAACTGTATATTCATTCTCATTGACAGCTCCTTTTCCTATGTTGTTGATCATTTGCTGACATTTCCGATGTCGCCAGCATATTGTGTTGTTGCAGATGAGTCAGCTGTAAGGCAAGTAACTATTGCTTTTCTAGAGCGTGTCAAGGATGATTTTGTGTCAAAATACGGTAGTGAAAAAACTACTACAGCTCCTGCCAACAGCCTGAACAAGGAATTTGGGTATCTTCCTCTTGACTAAAATTATAAAAATAATTCATTGGAGGGGGTTTATCTTTTCTTATTATTCTTGCATATATAACATGCTGTTAACTGCAGGCCAAAGCTAAAAGAACATATGCAGTACTGTGTTGAGCATCCTGAAGAAATATGCAAGCTTGCTAAAGTCAAAGCTCAAGTTTCTGAAGTCAAAGGTGTTATGATGGAGAACATAGAAAAGGTTGATATGCTCTGTTAGCTGCTTAATTGTTATGCTTCTATTGTTCTTTCAGCTATTTGTAAATGGATTGAATAACACTAGAGTAGATGATATGAACTGGTGCAGTCCTCTTAAGTTGATCTTTAGCATGTAGACGTAGTGAAAGATGGATTTAATCACGTTAATTAGTTCTATGATTATCCTTTATTTTTTATGGTACTTCCTCCTTTTGTGGAAACTATCTAGTTAATTTTTCAAATTTCACATTCTGGTAGGCTTCTGGTTGGTGTTGCCATCCTGCAATACTTCAGGAAAATCGCAATTCTCCGATATTAATTTATGAAAACAATTTCGGTAATCAACCAACTTACCGGAAGGATGCTTTTGGTAATATTTACTACATTTCTTTCCTACAGGTGTTAGATAGAGGGGAAAAGATAGAGCTGCTAGTGGATAAGACAGAGAATCTTCATCAAAAGGTCCACGACTCTCTACTTTATGTATCAGTTACATATCTGCACAAATTTAAGCATGTTTCAATGAAGTGTGTTTTTCTGTTGATGGCATGTGAAAATTTAGAATAGGATTTGGAGCACTCTGCAACGAAAGGAAATTATCTGCAAGAGGAAATTAATCCTCAATTTATTATTTTGCCAAAGAAAAATATGAGAAATCATGGAAATAAAAGAAGATTATAATCCTTTTAGTAGCATAAATTGTTAGTTGAGATGCAAGATATGTAGGCTTGTAGCTACAGAATTTTATGTTTACGACTTCCTGAAACGATTATTTGCAGGCTCAAGACTTCCGGAATATAGGGACGAAAATCCGAAGAAAAATGTGGCTACAGAACATGAAGATCAAGCTGATTGTTCTAGGAATACTGCTTGCCTTGATCCTCATCGTTGTCCTCTCTGTTTGCCATGGATTCAACTGTTGAAAATGAGTGCCGTCTTGAATAGGCTTATTAGAGTTTTCACCTGAGCTATTGTGAGGAAAATATCAATCTATATATATATATATATATATATTATGATTTCAAATATTTGTACTAGATTAGCAATCACCAGATATTTGGTGCAATATATTTTTTAATGTGAACAAATCCTGTAAGTGTTATATTGTAATACATGAATTGTATTTTCCAACAATCATAGTATTAACCATCAAGCTTCAAATTCAGTAGGCAAAAATTTACAGTACAGCAACTTGTTTGATGTTATATTTTTAGCTCCAAATGTTATCATCCTTGATTGGATGTTTCAAGTTACCAAATCACGTGGTAATCCTACATCCATCAGAGGTGCTATCATATACGTTTGTTAAACATTTTTGTTTTTGTGGGTCTAATTTAACAACTATGAAGGATCTTTAAGTCCAGTTAGATGACCTTCAGGCCTGATGCTGAACCAGAGCTGGGCTCAACCTTTGTCCTGGAAGCTAGACTTGCTTGTCGAATACTGGGTTCAAATTTTAATCAGCCCCATCATATGGCTTGATATCTTTTTGCCAATCCCGAGCTACAATAATCACCATTATTAATAAATTCGTCTCAGTGCTTTTGATAAGTGATTTGGTTAAAGTTCTGATACTGCAAAAACTATAGGATTCAGATCAGTGGAGAATTTGATGTACTTGATTGATTTTATTACCTTGTCAATTGGATATACATAAATTCTTTAGCTGAAATCATATCTGATTAGATATCAACTCATAGTCAATGAGCATTGAAATTCCACAAAATGTGAATTTCATCTACTGGAATGCAGAAAAGTACATGAAAACAAGATTAATTAGATAAAACCACCCCCCACAAACAAAGAGAAATTGCATTGTTAGGTATGGGTCACCCACCAATGTAGCAGACAAAACAACATTAATACTGTTTTCTTTCACCATCTGTTCAACCTCATTCATTGGTTTAGATACTTATCTCTCAAGCTAACTCTTCCATTTTGTCATTATCATTGCAACTTCTGGTGCACTCCAACCAAACCCATCTACATTCAAAATTCTCCCAAAAAATTAATTCAGGGACCCATCTTATATAAACCAGAAAATATGTCCATAAAATCTACATATAAATCCAAACAAATCAATGTTTGGGTATGTTTCTGCTCCCATGCCATATTTAACACAATTACGAAACTCTGGGGTTAACATCATCTCCAAGAATCAGGTCCCATTGCTCTCAATTATTGTCTATAAATGAAAAAAACAGACTATATTTCAAAAAAAAAACTAGATGATCTTGCATTTGCTTTGCCTCTCCGTCCACTTTCATCAATTACGGTGCCAAATGCTCTTATAAATGGGTCAAGACAACAATCAAAACACTCCAAAGATTTAGACCAAATGATGTTGGTCTACACAAAAATGATCAAAACAATTGAAAATATAAACTTGAGCCAAACTTATCAGGCGCAATAGTAAGTGAAAAAAAAAAGGTTTGGTTATTTTTCCACAACACTTGATGGACTACGCTAATCATAAAAGGAAAAAAAAGATAAAATTTATGTTATCTATGATTTTAATGATTATTTAACTATGATTTTCCCACCCACCAAAAATAAAATAAAAAAGTTAATTTTAAGAACCCTTAACATTACTTTTGAAGATAGCTTTCAGGATCAAAAAGTAATAAAAAAATACATATTTTTAATTCAATCTCAAACGCAATATTAAAAAAATGTGATTTTGGAACTAAAATTATAGTTTTTAATAGTATTTCATTATTACATAATGTGTTTATTTTATAATTTATAAATTTATAAATTTTTATATTTTATATTTTATTGTAATTTAAATTAATACAATTTAAATATTAAATATTAAAAAGTTATATATATCATTTTTAAATTACAATATTATATCCAAAATAATAACTGATTATGAACACATCAACTATCTTTATATTAATAAAATAAAATAATAATTGATTCTACTAGTTATATTAATAATTGTATTATCTTCCATATATGTGAGACTTGTGGTGTATGTATCAAATAGTCGTCAAAAAACTCAGACAAAAACAAAAATGTTAAATCAAAGATACGAAGAAAGTTGAAATATTCCATTGAAAATGACAACCAACACCAAAATAATATAGTAACCTTTATAAAAGCTTATTGTCTATATCGAACGAGACGTTTTACAAATTTATTAAGTAAAGGTAAATGAACCAAACTATCTGAAATCCTACTCCACTATACAATCCTAATTATATTGACAAAACATCTTTTTATTGAAGATGAGATTTAACTATACGTGACTATAAAAAAATCAATCAAAAAAATAAATGCCATGAGTTTTATAAAAATACCAAAATAATTATAAACGACACACAAAAAACATATCAAAAACAATAGGATCGTGCCACAAACCACTTGTGAAATGCCTGTGGTGCATGACATGAGAACCGATACTTTGTCATTTATATTAGCTTCGTTTTCATTGACATAGTTGTTCAAATGTCACGCTCAGAATGTAAAAGACATAAATACCCATTCATTGGTAAAGCTTTTTACAATAATAGAGTTTAAGCGACCTAAATCGAAGGAGTATATCTATTGTTTTATATCCGTTTAGTTTGAATTCAAGGAAAAGATTAGGAAGATGTTTTGTTTACTGATTTGCATCAATCATGACCTTATAGATGGTATTTAATTAATCAATTAATTTAATAAATTGACGTGTAAAATAAATTGGATCAACTATCGTTTGGCTCATTCTTGACGGCTTAATAAGTCCACGTTTAATTGAATTCATATTAATATAATTCAAACATATTAAGTACTTTTTTATGTTATTTATTTCTTCTCGAATATGTGTTTACTTTTCTATTGAAAGATAGGCTACACCAAAGCATGCACGAGAGACATATGTACATTCACCGCAATAAAAGGATCATATCAAACAAAATATATATTGTTGGGAAAAAGATGATCATATTCATATTTAAATGCCTAAATTCATAAATAAATAAATAACTTGATTGTTCAACGTTTTACCTGATAAACCTTAGTTAGTTATTTGACTAGAAATCGAAAAATCATTACAAGGGACGAGTAAAGATAAGTTTTATTAAAAATGTTTTATGTATAAAACAAACAAGTTGTTTAGACCAGTTCCCAGGATTCTAACTTCAAGAATGATGTCCTGCAATGAACTGCATATGGGACAAGGAGATTAATGTTTCATTACAAGAAAAATAAAGCTTTAAATATATAAAGTGCAAATGGATGGAGTATTATTTCGACTTTGAAAAGGCAGCATTTTCAAGGTCAAATGGCAGGATAAGATGACAAAATGATATCCTGAATTGTTTATTACAATGCAGCTAAATTATCGCACTGTTGCAATATTATTATGTCATAAATTTTACCAGGTTAGACTCCAGTGGTGCATGCAATTAATGCGTAAATCTAATGAAACATAGAGTTGTTCAAACGTCCAATCACTTGTTTTCTAAAGTTAAAAGAATCGAGACAAAAAAACAAGTAGAGAAAGTTGTCGACACTTGATTTGGTCACTAAGAAACCACAAGTCACAACAAACAATGTCTGCCTTCACCAGTCATCACGGCCTTCTCTGCTTTTATTACCAACGGAAGGAAAAATAAACAAATTAGTCCAATAAAATTTTTGCATATTTATATATATCAAATCAGGATAGTGGGGAAAAACATATAATTAATTAACCAAAATCCGTAAATTCTAAACTTTTATATGTTTTATATTTTTTTTTATTAAAATTGATTTTCATTTTGGAAATTTAAAATTATGTTTTCTTTTTTTAAATATCATAAGTATGTTATGTAACATAACTTCATATTTTTAATTTTTGGTTTTATATATAACTAAGAAATGAGTCACATATGATAGATTATTAAAAATTGGACGTTTGAAAATTGATTAATAAGATTCAACAAGGTGACTCAACAAGGGCGGCTAATTAACCAAGGCATAAGGCTGTACCGTTCCTATTTCCCAAAAAAACAAGGGAATTAGATGCCAAAAATATTCATACATGACTATCACCCAACTATAACTTTGCATCATTAAATCTTTTTCATTCTAGATGTTTTTAGATTTCATCTTTGTGCACATTGACAGTAAAACATTTACGTTTTGTTATACAATTTTTCAATTAAAAATTTAAAATATAAAATGTCATAACTGATTTTATCATATTTGACCCTTTTTTTCCCCATAAATTTTATTAAGACGAAGGGAGTGTATATCGTCATGGTAAATTTTGTTGATTTAGAAAGAAAATTATATGAGATGAGATATTACGATTAAGATACTGATTACGTAGACTTGAAGTCGTGTTTAAGGCTGCATGTTATTAGGATCAATAGTAAATACACGTGTTAGGCAGATTGTGTGTACAAAAACTGCTCTACATTAATATAATCTTAGATCCTATAAACAGTCAAACAAAACGACACCCCAAATTTTGGCAACAATTAAGAGAGAAGAAAAAGAAAGCGAAACAAATACATTATTTATACGTAGCTACAACAAATTCATTTTCTTCTAGGGTAATCTGAAAAGACATAATATATAGTATTAATTCACGAGTAAAGCCAAAGTAATGAGCACCATTAGTATAAGGATTGTTTAAAAGTTAAAAAAACAAAGACGCAGATCGACCACCATGTGTCAACATCATTTAAAGATGGAAATTTGGTCCACAATCAAAGGTGGCATTAATTCTGATAAAGTACGTGACGGATGACAACACCTAATGCTTCTCTATCATACCTACACATGCAGGGACAATTAAAAGGGTCTTTTTTCTTTAGCAGCCTCCAAAGGAGAAATTCTGATAAGGAAAACGATTTGATTATCCACACAGTTATGGGCAAGGGGAAAGGCTTCTAAATTTCTTTGTCCCTTTGCATGCATCGGAAACTGTTGGGTTTCTCGCACTCGAATCTCCTTTACAAATACGCCCATTTACGTGTGAATGGAATTTTTGTTTTTTGTTGGTGAAAAAGGTGATGGAATTGTTATGAACGCGTTCCATCGACTGTTTTCTTCTGAAATTTTTGCATTCAAGAGTATATCAAATAATGATATTTAAGATCATTGCGTCAATTGTGTTAATTATGCCATGTTCTTTAAAATTTGAAGTGTGATTATTTGTTAGGTCTTTAGGATTTATTTATTTTTTGTCTATTTAGTTATTTCTTAGACCTTTATCAATTATGATATTAGATAAAATATCTAATTATTTTATTTAGAGAGTGCTCAAATCCTATTAATTTTAAATTTTAACTTAATAATCAAATTTTAACTCATTATTGTCCTACGGTAGACAATTCATAATTCTGACTGTCGGAGCTCTTCCACGGAAGCTGCTCTCAACCTGGCGTTGGGGGCAGCCTGCTACCTTACCTCCCCCTCACCCCATTATATATGGGAATAGGGTCAGCTAATTTTATTATTGTCGTTTATATTTGTCTTCTAATTCATCATCCCAACTGTCTTTGGATTCAAAAGTAATATCACAAAGGAAATAAAATAAATAAACGATGGCCTCCTTAACTTAAACTTCCAACTAAAAAATGCCAAGGAATTTCAACATCAACATTGCGTACCCCGATTGTTGGACTCTTATCTTATTTCCCTGTGATAAATAAGAAAGGATTTTCTGCTTACAATTTTCTTTTGCAAAACCCATTAAGATTTATCAACGTGGGTTAGGTTGTATGATTAGAAATATGGTGATTCTTAAATTAAATATTATATTCGAGTTTTATAAATAAAAAATAATTTATAAAAGCATAAATGAGTCGGGTATAAATTAAACAATTTATTTGTTCAAGATCATAGTCCCAAAAACTATAACTATTGTTAAATTATAAATATACTAATTTCTTATATAAAATATATTTATATATTTGAATTTATTAAAGAGTGATCTAAATAAATCAAACAAACGAGTATTTAATATACATTCTAAACCCAATTATATATAAATTGAATATCTCACATGAAACATTGTTCTACACATAAACTAGTTTAATTGGATAGATGAGTTAGATATATCTATTAAATTAAAAAATATATTAGTGCTTGCCACATGGGGTTGGATCAAGTACAACTATATGGCTGTTGAATTAAAGGATTTTTTATAATTTTTTAATTATTTTTCTTTGGATTGTAATTACTATCATCATCATTTCTATATTTTTTATTTTTTTTCAATAAGCCATAAAACTGAAATAGGATATAGTGTAAGTGTGTTGACCAATGAATAGTATTAAATAGTGTGGGGACTGGGGGAGGACAAATCCATAAGGGACTGGGGGAGGACAAATCCATAAGGGACTGGGACAAGTCGATGAAAATTAAATATTTACCCGTTATGAGTAATTGGACCACCTGCAAAAATTATTAGTCATTCTTATTTTATATTTCTTAAAAGTAAATTTCTTTAAGGCCGTGAGAGTTTTAATATATAAATAACTAAATACCTAATTCAACAAGAGAAATAAATGAGTTGAATCAAATGCAACGACCGCATTAATTAATTTTCTTTCCGTTTTAATATTTTGTTTAAAGTAAAAGGACTCAGTTACTGAATAAATTAGTCTTGGATTTGGTTGGCAACGTCAATGCGCCCAAATAACTTTTAAAACATTAAGGTCTAGTAGTAATCAATTATAGACCATATAAAATAATTATCATCAATCTTAATGAGTAACTATCTATACTCACCAACTTCAATATTGATTGCAAATCATCGGTATTCTTTATTTCTTTTTTTTTTATATCATATCATATCTTTATTTTCTTTTGTTTTTTATTTTCAATAAGTTTGTCTGTGTTTATGTCACGTTTTCTTTTTTTTTTCTTTTTGCATTTTTTTAGTTCTTTGGACGTTTTTATTTATCATTTTCTAAGGGTTTATTTGACATCGCTACGACTGATCAAGATGACACTTATATGATATTTTGTGATCTTCCATGCTTTGGATTCTCGGATTGGATTTGAATACCCGATTTGCATTCGTGTATAGCTTTTCACATCACTCGAGTCTAATTTGTCGTTTGTCGACAATCTTTCAACAACTTGATCCCATTTTGTGGTTCTTTTTCCTTTATGTGATCAGATCTGTTTGTATCTATCTTTATTCGAGTTTCTTGGTTAAATTTAATATTTCACTGTATGGTTGTTATGTGATCTTAAGTTACTAGTTTGGTTTCAATGATTATTAGAAAATTTCCTAATTATGTGCTTAATTTACGATTGTGATTGTAAATCTTTATTGTAATTTAGGATTTTTTTCTATTTTGAATAAAATTAATTACTTTTATCAATATATAATAAAAAAATTCTAACGTAATTTGTGTACATTTTTAAATTGAAAAATATAATAATAATTATATATATATATATATATATATTGAATATAAAATATAGATTAACTAGGACAATATAATTTTTTGCATAGTTTATATATTATTTTTATATAAGTTATACTATATTTTCTTGAATTTTTTGAGCATAAAGTGGGTCATGGCTAGACCTGCTCTTAAATACACCAATGATATGATTGATTAAAAAGTAATATTGGTTTATAATTTTTTAACTATTGATAATATATACACCGTACAAATATAATTGTTGAAACTAAGAATCTTTAAAACTAACAAAACTTTCTTGTATCTCTAAGATCGTTTGATGGGTTCAAAGCACTTTCATTGCTTTTTTTTTATTCATTTTTTTTACCGGTTAAAGTGAAAACCCCAACAGGACATTGTTTATTGGGGTCACTTCTTATCCCATTCAATTTCGTCCATCAATTCAATTTATCGTGGGAAAATATAGGAAGGGGACCAAACTTTGGATCATGAATACGAGTTTATGTAATGAAAGTATTTTTTTTAATAAAATATTAATATGATTCCTTTGTCAAACGTTTTATCATTTTAACCAAAAATTTCTTGAATAATATATATTATTGACTCGTCTTTGTTGATATCGAGGGCATATTTTATGTTTTTTCCCTTTAAGTACATAATATTCAGAAATATTGATCAAATTATGCGAGCCAGCTGCCGTTTCTCCAAATGCCAATCAAGAAATACCCCTCAGCCAAACGTATCGACTTTCAAAACGGGAAATTTCCAGAAGGAAAAAGAAAATAAAAAATTGGTCAAAGATCAAAACGCAGAAATTCCAATTATATTTAATAGAACAAAATGTGGAAATAAAATTCATGACTGAAGGGCTCGTCTGACAAACTCATAATTGTGCATCAATCCCCGTGCAATGCACGTGTTGACCTGCTGCTATGAAAATCGTTTCTTCGTTTTGAAACAGTAATTTGAAGTAGAAGTTCGATACTTTTGTAATTTCCCCTAACACGTTCTTCTTTTTATTTTTTAACCATTCGCCAGGAAAAATAAAAACTGAGAAATCCAAGGAAAGTCTTACTACGACACTGACAGATTAAGCTGTTTGGACAAGAAAAGGCCTTATCAATGCATGCAGAAATAGGTACACACACACACACATATATATATATATATATATAGCATCAAACACAATAAATATTGTTTATATACATAGAAGATAGAATTAATTCATACGGTGTAAAAATTTAAAAAAAAAATTAATGATTTAGATATTAATTAAAATAAACTTTAGAATTTCCAAATTCTAAAAAAAAACTCATTTTTTATTTTTTATATTATTAAATTGTTAATCCTCAAATCTCTAATTAATTACCGAACATCGTCCATTTGTCATTTATCTTATTGTCATCGCACAATCTCAAATCTCATTCCATCATTCATATAGTCATCGTTCTCGTAACCAAATCTTTTGGCCTGTCATTGCCAATAAATTTATATCATCATTTGAATCAAATTAATGAACTAAGTTGTCTAAATCTTCATCCAATTGGGGATTTTATGAGTTTAGTGATGTAGAGTTTGTGAATTTAAGAATTTATGGCCTTAACGATTTTGGTATTGTTGATAGATTACAATTTTTAGATTCTTTTATAAATTAAGATTTTCAATATTTTATTTTGAATAAATTAAATGTAAATTAAATTTTATGCCTCTAATTAAATAATCATGGTGTGATTCATTTTTTAACGAGTGTTGAATAATGGACCTTAAAATGAGAATTTTATAAAATATTAGACAATTATTTTGGTCACAATAAAAATTTAAACTAAAAACTAAATATAATTTAAACATTTATTATTAACTTATGTTTTATAAGTCCATGATGAATGCAAACAGGGACGGAGCTCCTTTGGGGCTCAAGGGGTCCGGTCCCTGTTAAAATTTATATATTTGATATAATTTTTGTTTAAAAGTATTTTAGTTCATGTAAAAATAAATATTTAAATTTAAAAATATAAAAATTTATTAGATATTTAATCAAGTAGGGGGCGAACTAAAGAATGATAAGTTTGTGTTCTCAAATTTTTGGTCTAATTACAATTTAAGTCAATGTAAGTTTAAATATTATACAAATTAGAACTTGTCTTTTGAGTTTTGAGTTTTTTTTAGTTTAGGGTGAATACAAGGTAATATATGTACAAAGACTTTCAACTATTTGACAATGAATGCTCATACCCCTACATATGTGCTTGAACTCGGGACCTCAAGGATAACAACGATCCTTTAATCACTAAGGTCACTTGGTTAATGCTGAATTTTGAGTTTAAATATCTAATAAGTTTTTATATTTTTCTTAAATATTCTAATATTTCGGCCCATGCCAATATTTAATTCTGGCTCAATCCCTGAATGTAGCTAAAGTAACATGGTAATTTGTTTTTATTTTTTCATTAAGATTAATATTATGATGTTAATGATTTTTTTAAAAAAATATATAAAAATTATTGAGCAATAATATCACATTCAATCTATTACTTCTCTAACCTTGTCATGCATAGTCACATTTAATCTATTATTATTTCTTACGTTGGTCACGATTCTCCGTCCAAATTAAAAAAGATAAATCTCTAACGGCCGATAAAAGAAATTATTTTCACTATAAGAAATTAATATATTTATGTTCTATATTGAATTAAATACCTTAATATGTTTTTAAATCATTATTTATTAACTAATTTTAAGAGAAACATCATGAACATAATCAGAAAAATATTTTTTTGAAAAATTGATTCAGTTGATCACAACGTATCTTGAATTCAAGTTTTATTATTTTTAATAAGAACTCGAATCTTATTACTAAATACATACGTGTTTCATAAAAGTTACGTTCTAATTATTAAATAAATCAAATTCATTTAGTTATCTAAAAAAACAACAACAAATATTAATTAGCTTTAAAGGAGAAAAAAAACCTTGTACAATTAATAATTAAAATTAAAAAATAAAAATAATGTCCCACAATAGATTTATTCACCGGCAAGTGCCACCCACACCGAGTTGTCCGTACAGAGACAAACAGCTGAAGAAAGAAAGGAAGGGGACAAAAACAAAGGTAGCAAAATGGAGAACCGTAACATGGGCGCTCAACGGTTCCACTTTTTTTTTAAGAAAAAAAAAAGAGAAATGGAAATTTAAATTATCTTAACTTTGGTATTATTACTGTATTAGAAAAAGAAGGAAAGATCCCGCACTTCGCACTTGCGATGAGATAGTGGGGTCAATGACTGGGTCACGTTTACCATTAGCCTTCAATGGTTTTTGTTTATTTTTTCTCTCAAACCGATAATGATGATCACGAGGGGTGCCTGGACGCTTACGTGGAACAACTGCATGTAGCCGAAACGTGGCAGATACGCGGCATGTCAGTTACTCGCATTAAAATCACAGCCACATCGTTTCTTGTTAATAAAAATCCCACGTTTGAAAGGAATATCGAAATTCCTTTTTTAACCCTGTCAAGGTCCACTTTTTAGTTTTTAACCGAGACATAACGGGATCAAGAAAAAGATAAAAATAAATATAAAAAAAAATCCCCCTAAAAGGGGGAAGGATTTAAATAGTAGCCAAATCTAATCCAAAGACAAAAGCTGCCACCCCATGTTTTGCTAATTTGTGTACAATAAATAGCAATTTGATTCCCTCCCCCTTTTTCATTATAAACAAACAAAGTCTCCCTCGACTTTCTCTCAAAACCAGTCGCCACCTATATCTGTGTTTATCTTTTCTCCCTTATTCCCTCCTGCTTCAGAGCCAAACACTCGTTTTCCCCTCTCCCCACCCTTTTCCCCTGTATATTATTCCCAAAGCGATTTACGTTGAAGCAAAGAATAAATAAACCCCACACCTTAGCTTTTTTTCATCAATGGCGGTTGAAGCTCCGCATATGAACCTTTTCCCTCCTCAGTTACTCACCAACAGGTTCTTCTTCTTATTGTTAGGAATCGGTTTAATTTTTTTTTCAAGTTTTTTCCTTTGTTTTTCTTTTTTTTGACATGAAGATTTGTTTTTTGTTTGTAGCAGAGGTTTCCTGAAAACAAATCAAGGGAGTGGCAATCTATGCGATACCCAGATAGATGCTTGTGTTCCTTTGGTTGATTCAATGCAACGTGATTCACAGCTTTTTCCATTGTATCAGCCCTTTGTTTGTGATCCGATTTCAGCCAAAACTTCGATCAACAAAGCTGATAGCGGCCTTACATATAACATGAATACCCCAGTCTCAGCACCAAGAAAAAGGCCCAGAGATTCATTCGTCAATGGCCTTGATTCATATCCCATATCTCAAAAGAGTAAACTTTATGATTTTTCCTCTGTTCTTGACGAATATGTTCTGTCCCAGATCCAACTGCAACAACAAGAAATCGAGCGTTTCATTGTTAAACACGTAAGTTTCCTTAAAATAAAAAACTTCTGTCTATACAGCTGTTTTAATGAATGTGGAAGAAAACCTTTCTTTGTTTTCTTGAACGCTCAGTTAACAAGGCAGTTTACTGATATTAACTTTTTTTTTGCATTAATTACAGACCGAAAAAGTGAGGTTTGAACTTGAAGAAATAAGGAAAAGTCAATCAAGAATGTTGATTTCAGCAATCCAAGAAGGGGTGATGAAGAAACTGATGGAAAAGGAAGAAGAGATGCAAAGAATGGGGAAACTAAACTGGATTCTTCAAGAAAGGGTTAAAAGCCTATACGTGGAGAATCAACTGTGGAGAGACCTGGCACAAACAAACGAAGCCACTGCCAAGTCCCTGCGCAACAATTTGGAAGAGGTTCTGGCGCACGTCGGCGACGAACGCCACGTGAGAGGTGGAGTTGCAGCTGCGTTGGCGGACGATGCGGAGTCTAGCTGTGGCAGCAGCGATGAAGGGTGGCGCAAGGTGGTACCACCGCAACCACAAGTGAGTGGTGGTCGTGCAGAAGTGGGGAATGATAATAGGATTAGGAAGTGTAGGAAGTGCGGGGAGATGGAGTCAAGTGTGCTGTTGCTGCCATGCAGGCATCTTTGTCTCTGTACATCTTGTGGGTCCACTCTGGTAGGCACTTGCCCTGTTTGTGATTCTATTACCAATGCCAGTGTACATGTTAACATGTCATGAAACAATTTTTTCTTCTTTTTTAGAGTTAGTGAAAAAAAGGAACTGCATATATCTTTTCTAGAAATGGATCATTATAAAAACGGTTTCAGTATTGGCATCTGTTTCATCTTATTCTTTATTTTTTGGGGGTTAATCATGAATGTTTATCTTTTTCATTTTTCTTCTTGTACAATTGAGAATGTTGGTTTTTTGGTAGTTTTAAAAAGGCATGAGAAATTTCTTCCTACAGACTTGTGGGCATATTTTAGCAGTAATTGTAAAATCTGTAAAATTAAAATCTGATAGAAGAGAGAGAGAAGAAGAAAATACGTTTTGATGAATTACAAGTCGTTATGCAAAGAAAGAAGAAAGGAAACGGGCAGACGGGCCGACATGACACATGAGTGGGGGGAATCTAAATGACCAAACTGTAAAAAGTAAAAATGGCAGAGTTAAGATTATTGTATGTTTAAGACAACCCATTAGACATTCTATGAATTCTAGGGTCTAGCCTTTTAGTTTCCTACCTTCATTCATTCATCCATTTAAAACATAAAGAATCTCAAACGGAGGTGGCCACTAGCAATTAGTTCTAGCCCCGCCAGGGTAACTTCAATCACTATTTTTTATATATACTCCCTCGATGATTATTTTAAATAATTAGATTTTATAAAATATGTATTTAAAAGTGAATTGATTGAAGGTTTCTAAAATATATGTTTATCAATAATAAATTTTAAATAATAATGTGTCAAATTAAAGAAAATTAGTAAGAGATATATTTAACGAGAAAGAGGAAATAAAATTTTTCATTCTCTAAAATAAGAAATATTATGGAATTAAACATATTCAGTTTTATATTATAAATTATACTAATAGAAGTATATTTTAAATTAAATTAAATTTATTATTCAATCACATTTTTAAATTAAATAATCTTTCTCTAGTAACATAATTGAATTGAATTTCTTATTTTTATTAATATAACATCATTTAGCATGTTGAATGTATGCATCAAATATTAACCATTAAAATCTCTTTAATAGTCACGTCATGCTAGATTTCTTCCCGATGTCCATACTTTTAACTACACTTTGCGCTACTAGGACATAAAGGCAGTAGCCAAAAGGTAAAATGAAAAAGGAAATCGAGCTGGGAACATATGGATATAGAATTAGATTTGATTAGCTAATATATAGTTAGTTGGTAGATAAGGATATATTTTTTAATAAATTTCGAAATATATTAACAAATATTCTTATAATTTCAATTGATCTAGTTTCGTACAATGAACTGAACAGAACCAATTAAAAGGTCGATGTATATATTATTTCAGTTGTATGAGTAATGAAAATTTGGAATATCACAAATTGATAATAGTGGATAGGAATTTTCCAAAGACGGGCAAACCTAGTTGATACCCCCAACAACCAAGGAATCGGAGCTATCATATTTAGGCAAGCAAGTGTTAGTTGCTTATTCCTTTCCCATTGATTAAACCAACTCTCCTTCGAGTGAATACCATTTAACACTATCCAACCTTAGATTGGGAAGTTATCTATCCAGCTATCTATAAAAGGTTTGGTTTCTTATGTTTATGATTATCATTCATTATTCTACTACATTATAATTTTTTTAATAGTCTGAGATGATTAAAAGGTAATATACTTTCAGGATTTTCTTAATCAATTGACAACACACATACCATGTAGACGAAGTTGCTCGAACTCATAATCTCTAAAAAAAAAACACTCACTTTACCATTAAGGCCACTTGATGGGGTTAGTTTTTAATATTTATTTGAACGCATACATATATCTATGTTATGTTTTTATCAATTTTATGTGTAGTCATGCTATAGAGTTGGATCATTAATACTATATTATTGCTTAAACTACTTATTAAAAAAAGTTGCTTAAACTACTTGATAAAGGGCTTGAATAGTTTACACGCAATCCCTCGCTCCTAGTTATCTAATGAAACAAAAGGGAGAAGAATTTTAATTTACAATTTGATGCTTCAATTCTAAAACAATGTTGTTGAGTGATCAATTTACTTCAAACTCAAAATAAAAATGAATTGAGTCAACCATTCATGTCTTATTTATTATATTATAATTATATAATTGCGATGGGACATATATTTGAAATTACAAGTGCAAAGTTTAATCATAATTAAAATGAATTCAAAGATAACGAACGCATACTATGACTAAAATTAGAATAGTTCAATAGCAACCCACGTATTATTTAAAATACAAGTCAAATTTGGATTCTTAATAATCTAAAGTAAAAAACACACTGGTTCCATCATTAAAATATAGGCTAAATAGTATTATGGGCTTGAAGTTGTACCTTATAAGCATTCTGTTATCTTACAAAATTTAGGGTTTAATATGGTCCTCAAGCTTATGCAAAGCATGTTATTAGCATGGATAGATCGAAAAGGGTGAGTGGCCAAGTGCTCGACCCTCTAAAAATTTTAAATTAAAATATATTTTGGAAATTTTCTTTGTATTTTCAATTGATAATATATTTTTGCTACTAGAATTTAATAAGTTCAATCTCTCCTAAAATTTTATAAGTTCGTCACTTAATCTAAAATCTTACATTCGTCTCTGGTTACTAAGAATGATAATAGAGTAGGATGAGTTAGTTTTTTACCAACTCGAGCCAACCCATAAATTACATGTACTAAAGTCAAAATAGACACGATCTAATCTCTAAATCTATTTCATAAATTTGATTAGATGTCTTATAAAAAATTCTTAAAATCATACTCAGAAAAATATTTTTTATAAGAAAAGTAGTACCAAAAACCAAACATATAAAATGAAAATTTGAAAAATATATAATCAAAATAATTTTTTTAATTATTTATAAAAAAATTAGAAATTACAAAGAATAGTATACACCTAGGCATGAGTGGAGGATAATGTGGACGGCAACGCAGACCCATAATTAAAAGTTTTTCTGCGAAAGAAGCATCGAAAAATATAAAAGATAAAGACAAAAAACAAAATTGAAGAGATGCCCTAAATAATAGTGACCTTAACGTGTTGAATGCTACATGGTTCTTAGGGAGTCATTGCACATCCATTATTTTGAAAAAAATATTAAATTTAGTTTATTTTTGGGAAAAATGTTAAATTTGCATACTCATATTTTTTTTAGAATAAGATATTAAAATATTAAAATTTTATTTTTTTAAATTTTAGATTTGTCGCTGATTGAATGAGACAGACCAATTAAAGAAAATAATTTTGTCTGTTAGCATAAACCCCACAATTTTTCTTATAGACGTGATCCAGGTGTTAATTCCTTCCTTTCCACACACTATCTTAACATCGTTCTTTTCAATTTCATTTCTTGTGATCTTGTCCCTTCTCTTTTGTTTTTTTTTCATTAATTTATTATTTTAAAGACTTAAAGTTAATTAACATTATTATTTTTATAAATTAAAATAATATATAATAAAAACATATGTTAACGCTGTATAGGGGAAGTGAACACGAAACTCACAAAACCCTTCCAAAATAAAAAGAAGAAGATATGGTAACAAAAATAATAATTTGTCAGAGTTCATCAGCAAAATATATTTATATATATATAATGCTCTGCCTCTGATCATGTTCACGAGAAAAAAGCGGACAATATTGAAGAAAGGGTGCGCGACAAGGAGAGGTAAAAAGCTGATAGTAAAAAAAAACATCGGCCAGTGTTGGAGGATTAACGTACGAATAAGCATCGGAAGTAAAGGACATAAAGCTGTAAATTTTGGGCACACACAGAATGTATACTCTTTATTGCAGAGAGATCTAGGTGAAACGGGATTGTGAAAATTTGGGTTAATATACGGTTAATATATGTCATTACCAGATATATTAAAATGTATTTAATAAATTCGGTTTAGCGATACCTATTATGTTGACAACTAATAATGTTTTAGGTAGAAAATATGAAAAACTATTAAAAAATTTGGTAACCGGTAAACTTTGGTTATCGGTAAGTATTTATCCTTTTTATAAAAGTGTCCATACTTTTAACATGTCAAGTAAATTTTACCAGTTTTGTCATAATGAATCTGGTTTTGTCATATTTTTACCTGTTATATTGTAAAGTATCTATCCTTTTTATAAAAGTGTTCATACTTATTTCACTGTGAAAATATATTTATTACCTTTGGTTAATATTGTTAAATTTAAATTCTCAATAATATTTTATAAAATATCAAAACAATCAAATAATTTTTTGTGTAAATGAAATTATTAAATTAATATTGTAGGTGGAAAACATGAAACACTATTAAAAGAAATTGAAACATAAATTACATAACTTTGTATATATCATTTTTATAAAAGTGTCCATACTTATTTCACTGTGGAAAATATATTTATTATTATATTTGGTTAATATTGTTAAATTTAAATTCTAAATAATATTTTATAAAATATCAAATAATCAAATAATTTTTTGCGTAAATGAAATTATTAAATTAATATTGTAGGTGGAAAACATGAAACACTATTAAAAAAAATTGAAACATAAATTACATAACTTTAAAAAAAGTATATATCATTTTTATAAAAGTGTCCATACTTATAAAAGTAATACTTATAAAAGTAGGTCTAAGTCATGAAGAAATATTAAAAAATTGTGCTACCGGTTCGTGTCGATCCAAATTAAAAATGTGTCGATCCAAAACGATATAACAGGTAAAACTATGACAAAACCGGTATAGAAATGATAAAACCGATAAAGCGCTACCGGATACATTTAAAGTGTCGGTACTTTAATATAAGGATCGACACTTCGTGAATTTAAAAGAGAAACAGTTTTAAATCCTATAAAGTGTCGATACTTTTAAAAAATGTATCGATCCAAAACGATATACCAGGTAAAAATATGATAAAACCGGTAACAAAATGATAAAACCGGTAAAACGTTACCGGATATATTGAAAGTGTCGATACTTTATATAAGGATCGACACTTTGTGAATTTAAAAGAGAAGCAGTTTTAGCGCCTATAATATGTCGATACTTTAAAAAAATATATCGATCCACAACGATAAAACAGGTAAAAATATGATAAAACCGGTATCAAAATGATAAAACCGGTAAAATGATACCGGATATATTGAAAGTGTCGATACTTTCGTAAGTACGTGTAATAAATTATCGACACTTTCAAAGAAATAGGTAATTATCCTTTCGAAAGTATTGACACCTGACATAAAAGTATCGACACTTTTGTATTTGTATCGATTAAATATAAATAACATATCCGATGAAAATATAAGCTAAATATCCTCTGAAAATAGATAGAACGGACGAGTTTTTGAAATCGAAGCGTAATTGTTGCTGCATTTTAGAAGGCGTTTCTAAAGCGAAGTTTGTTTGTTTGTTGCTGCAGTCGAATTGAAAAGTATGTTGTCGAAACCCTAATTTTTTATTATTACAGTAATCGCGATAGGGTTTTTATGTGTTGTTTGGGGTTTTGGAGTAAAGAAGCATTTGGGAACGATTGCAGGTAGAAAGTGATATTCAAGGAAAAATATAAATGTCGATACTTTTATTAAATATTATAGGCAGAAAATGATATTATAGGTTGTATAAATGTGCCGACACATTTTGGTGTGGCCATTCAAATTCTTTTGAAGAAAACCGTTTTACCACAAGAGTATTTATCTATATTTGTATATTGAATAAAGTGTATGTAACAAAATAATTTGATTTACGTAAACTGATATATGAAGGAAAAATGGAGTCAATGGGTTGGAAAATTGTTGGTGGAGCAGATGACTTTGAAATTGAGGCCGAGACTCGAAAGCAACCAAAGGGTGGATATATGTACTTCTAGTAAGTATCAATGTCTTTTTGTTATTATTGTTTAAATGGTAATTGGATTAAAGTATCGATAAACTTTAAATTGATTACAAATTTTAAATGTTGACAGTATGGCCGAATGCAAAAAGATGAAGGAAGATGGCACACAGAGCAGTTCGGTATGTAAAATGAAATTGACATTGAGTAGTATTTAGTGTTAATGTATTGATTAAGAAACGTTTATGTTTTATATTAGGTGACAAAAGATGTGAGGTCCAAATGGAATTCAATGAGTGATGCTGAAAAGGAACCTTACATCACACAGTCAAGGAATGATAGTAAAGAATACAAAGAACGGAGGAAAGCACATGAAAATAAGGTATTCATTAAACTTGTAAATACGTTGATACAAAATATATAAGAACTATAACATTATATATTGTTAAAAAATGTAGGAAGTGTCGACAAGATGCAGCATTAAAATGGTGAATTTATTAATTAAAAACCTTAAAGAGAAGGGTCAGTTGAATGTGCTGGGAGAAATAGGTTTTGGATCGTTGGTAGGAGTAAGGGATCGACCTATTCGGAGGGAATTGTGTCGATCCTTGATGGCGCAATTTGATGTCAGACAATGTATTGCTAAATATGGTGATTTTTCATTTCCTCTCGGGATCCCATGTGCTGCAGCCGTATTGGGGGTAGAAAATGAAGGCAAAAGTGTTGTAGAAGTCTGTAAGAGTAAGGACTGGAAAACACTTGCCTCCAAATATGGTTTGAAGCATAAGGTGACATATGCTGAAATTGAAGAGGAAATAAAAAGTGGATCTTACGTTGGGGATGAGCTGAAGGCCAGAGTTCTATTATACCTTGTCGGTATCTTTCTTTGCCCAACGGGTAATACGTCAACGAACAAAGAACATATGAAGCTCATTTGTGATGAAGGCTTGAAGGGTGAATTAAATTGGGCTGAATATATCCATTCGAGATTGATTGAATCAATAATCACCTTTAAAAAGGGCAGCCAGAGATACCTCAAAGGGTGCATAGCAATCTTAGAGGTAAATGAGTTGAAGAACTTTTTTGTGTTTTTATATAAAATATAAATTTTTATTATAAATGCAGGTTGCACTGTTCGATTTTTGGTCGAGCTGTGAGGCAGTGCCGGCTTATGAAAGAACCGGAGTGGCACGCATCCGTGCATGGGGGAAGGAAGAGGTGGTTAGAGTGATGGTGAAGTTGAAGTTGGATAGAGCGAAGAAGCAAGAAAGGGTAATAAATGTAATTAAATAATATTAAGAATATAATCAATGTCTTAATATTGTAATTTAATTTTGAAGGTTATTGGCAAGGATGTAGAGGAGGCAGTGGAGGCAGAGGAGAAGAAATGATGGATGGTTGTATTGGGGGATGACGGTGAGTGGGACGACGGTGAGGGAAAACATAGTAACTTCGACATTTTGATGTCTGAATTGGTTGATATCAAAAAAATCCAATTTGAAATCATGCAAAGACAATCAAGAGTCGAAGAGAAACTTGAGAGAGTCGAAGATACACTTGAGAGGCATAAGGGGGTAGTGGAAGGAAAAATAGATGGAGTGGTGAAAGAAGTAGAGGTGTTGAGGGGTGAAGTGGTGAAAGAAGTTGGGGTGTTAAGGGGTGATATTAAGATGGTGACGGGTGAAAAATTTGAGGGAGTGGTGAAGGAGGTTGTGGAATTGAGGAGTGAACTTACGGGGGTGAAGGGGGTGGTTGATAAATACTTGGATGAAGGAGATCAATTGAATGGTGAAATAAAAGAGATGAAGAGCTATGTAGAAAAAAAATACGATGAACTGAAAAAATATGAAGAAGAAAAGAGGGAGGAGGAAGAAGAAGAGATGGAAGAAGTGAGGAGGAAGGAAGTCGATGTCATTTATACACCGGAGAGTGTTATAGCAGCATATTTGGATTCGGAATGTCCTGCACCCTAAAAGAAGAAGCAGAAGGTAAGTTGAATAAAAGAAAACTTAATTTGATTTTTATTATGTTGTTGTGACAAAAATTTGTATGCAAAATTGTAGGTTGAAAAAGCGGATATTCCAAGCGGAATTGATGACATCGAAGCTGCAATTTGTGATTATTTATGGAATAGCGAGTTAGAATCGGAGTAAGTGAAATATATTGCTTTGTGAGTTATATTTAAATATTTCATGACAACATATTAATCCTAATGATTCATACAGATATTCTGTAATATCAATGGGAAATCAATTCGCTAGTGTATACAACGTTGCAACGTTGAAGCCTACAGAATGGGTTGGCGGTGTGGTAAGTAGAAAGTAGAAAATGTTAAAACTTATTGAATATGTTCTGATTGTGTAATTAATTTTGTTAGGTTATTGATTTGCTCGCCTGGACAGTATGCTACGATTCTCAGAAGTCATTCCGGAGGATTGGCTACCTTCCATACCACTTAGCGGTGAGTTAAATTAATAAATGGAGATAAGTAGTGTTATAGACGGTAAATTAATAATGTTTGTTGCGTAATTGCAGCAGCAGGCGTTGGATGCCAACATCAAAGAAAGTGTTGAGGGTATTGCTAGCTTCTGGGGTCACATACTGAATAACTATGTGAAATTCACCGACTGTGAGAAGGTAAGACATCATACCAATTGCAAATGATGTTTTCGGATATAGAATGTTGAATTTTGTCAAATTGGGTGTGAAATTTGTTGCAGATCATGATCACAATAAACTACCATAATTCACATTGGTATCTGTTGGTGTTGGATATGGTAGATCGTGTTGCAACAATATATGATAGTATGTTTACAACTGAAGCAGCTAAACAGAGAGTGAAAGATGCTAAGAGATTGGTATGTATGTATGTATGAACGGACATTATGTAAATTATAATGCATAATTTTCTTGGTGCATAACTTCTTCTATTTTAATGCAGATTAAAATATTAGATTCTTATAATAAGAAACGCATTTGGGTTGAATCCTGTGGATCTCTAGGAAAGTATCCCTTGAAAAATTTCAAATTTGTGGAGCATAAGAAGAATAAGCAATTGAATGGGTATGAGATGTTATCACAAATAGAAAGCTTAATTTATGCAGTATTCATCATAATTGACATGTGTGGTTTTCAAATTTTGTAACATACATGATTGCGGCATGTATGTGATGATGTGGATGGAATCGATCGGTTCTACAGGGGCAACTGGTGATTTTGTAAGTGGATAGAAAAATTCGTTTGTGGTAAAATTGTTAAAAGTCGTAGATTGAATGCTGTAGTTGACAATACTTAACGTTCTGATAATTTGAATATAGGTTGTTGGAGACTGGGATCGATCGCGAATATTAAACGATCTCGTAAGCCACAATCAAAATGAACGAAGACAGGAGATAACAAAAGCTGCCATATTATATAAGAATAACAAAATGATGCAATGATATAAATGTATGGTTAATTTTGTATAAGATTTATAATTTTGTATACGATTTATATTTTTGTATGTGAATATAATTATGAATGAGATGAGAAAAGTTAGCAGTATGTTGTTGTACATGTTTCTTATACACATTAAGGGTCATGTTGATACTTTGAAGTAAAAGGCAAATTTACAAAATGGCCAACAGGGTGCAACCATAAAGTGTCGAACCATATATAAAAAGTGTCGATCCCAAAAACATCGAAACCCAAAAGTATAATGTAATATGTAATTTTTCAATCTAACCGGTACAAGTATACCGGTTTTATGAGAGAATATGTCTAAATAATGTGTCGACACTTTTTTAGTTTGTGTCGATATTTTTGGTCCAGAATGAATGGAAAACAGGGTGCAACCATAAAGTGTCGATCCATATATAAAAAGTGTCGATCCCAAAAACATCGAAACCCAAAAGTATAATGTAATATGTAATTTTTCAATCTAACCGGTACAAGTATACCGGTTTTATGAGAGAATATGTCTAAATAATGTGTCGACATTTTTTAGTTTGTGTCGATATTTTTGGTCCAGAATGAATGGAAAACAGGGTGCAACCATAAAGTGTCGATCCATATATAAAAAATGGCGATCCCAAAAACATCGAAACCCAAAAGGTTAATGTAATATATAATTTTTCAATCTAACCGGTACAAGTATACCGGTTTTATGAGAGAATATGTCTAAATAATGTGTCGACACTTTTTTAGTTTGTGTCAATATTTTTGGTCCATAATGAATGGAAAACAGGGTGCAACCATAAAGTGTCGATCCATATATAAAAAATGGCGATCCCAAAAACATCGAACCCAAAAGTATAATGTAATATGTAATTTTTCAATCTAACAGGTACAAGTATACCGGTTTTATGAGAGAATATGTCTAAATAATGTGTCGACACCATTTAAAAAAGTGTCGATATTTTTGGTCCAGAATGAATGGAAAACAGGGTGCAACCATAAAGTGTCGATCCATATATAAAAAGTGTCGATCCCAAAAACATCGAACCCAAAAGTATAATGTAATATGTAATTTTTCAATCTAACCGGTACAAGTATACCGGTTTTATGAGAGAATATGTCTAAATAATGTGTCGACACGTTTTTAGTTTGTGTCGATATTTTTGGTCCAGAATGAATGGAAAACAGGGTGCAACCATAAAGTGTCGATCCATATATAAAAAGTGTCGATCCCAAAAACATCGAACCCAAAAGTATAATGTAATATGTAATTTTTCAATCTAACCGGTACAAGTATACCGGTTTTATGATAGAATATGTCTAAATAATGTGTCGACACCATTTAAAAAAGTGTCGATATTTTTGGTCCAGAATGAATGGAAAACAGTGTGCAGCCATAAGGTGTCGATCCATATATAAAAAGTGTCGATCCCAAAAACATCGAACCCAAAAGTATAATGTAATATGTAATTTTTCAATCTAATCGGTACAAGTATACCGGTTTTATGAGAGAATATGTCTAAATAATGTGTCGACACTTTTTAGTTTGTGTCGATACTAATTTAAATATCAAGTGTTTTTCCACCGTTCACTATATATAGTACTCTTAATCAAGAAACCCTAAACATAAAGACAAGCAGGCAGAAAATAACTCTTCATCTTTCTTCTAGCGTTATCATAAGTGACGATCAGATATTCAGGTAAATTTATCGATATTTTATGGGTTTGATTATTTCTATATTGGAGTTTTTTTCCTGAATGTGTTTGTGTTCCATTGTAATAGCATCCAACCAAAATGGCTCCAAAACGTCAGCGTCAGAAGCGAGGTCTTTCTCAAAGCTCTTCTCAATCCAGTTCTTCTCAACCACAACCTCCTTCTGTAACAAACGATTCTTCTGAGGAAATCAGGTCCTTCGAAACTCTGAACTTTAGATCCGATATGGAGAAACAAAGATGGCAGACGAGTTTTAAAGTAAGGAAGATTCGTCCAGAACATGTTATTGACCTGGGTTTCTTGTTTGATGATAGATATGCATTTAGTTTTAAATCCACATTCACATCTTGGGGTTGGCTTGAATTCCTTGGTGTAGAACCAAGATATTATCACAACCTAGTTAGAGTCTTCTACAACAATGCTTCCTTACAGCACGAGCCTAATAAGACTAATATAATTGGAATTAATACACATGTCATGGGGAAGGATATATATATATCTCAAGAAACTATTGCGGAGGGTTTAGGTGTAGCGAATACATGGGATTCAGATGAAAATTGTGTAGATTGGTCTACAATTAAACGGGTTGCTAGAAATAGCCCAATTCACCTCGATGTAGAGTCGAGAGTGTTTCACAAAATGCTCACATGGTATATCCGGCCTAGTGGGGGAAAACATTCAACGCTTCGAGACAACGATTATTGGTGGATAGCAAAGTATAAATCCAAAACGGCTCCAAACATTGCAAAACTCATATTTAATACAATTGTATATATGGTCACAAAGGGAGCAACAATTTCAACTACACTACCATATGGATGTGTCATCACCCATCTGTTGAAGAAGAAGGAAGTTGATTTTTCGCATGACGCCCCTGTTCGATTAACCCGCAAGATTGACATGGTATTTATTAAAAAAGCAGGATATGATTTTTTTGAAAAACTCGGTTGGAAGCGTGTCAAAGAGGTCGGATTAGATCAAGAGAGGGAGGAAATAGGCCCCGTTGGCCATGAAGAAGAGCAACCAAGTGGAGACGCAATGATGGAAGAAGCTCCAGTTGCAGAGGATGTCACAATTAAGACCGTGATGGAATACATGATCAATTTTCGGGAGCATATTAATTCCCTTGTGAGTGGAATGCGATCCGATATTTCATCATTGCAACATGAAGTCTCCATGTTGCGTAACGAATTACGTCAACGACATCACATGAGTTAGGTAATTCATTATCTATGTTTCTTAACATTTACACGTTCTGAACTTTATTTTATTTTCTTTTAACAGATGTGGACAACCAAGCGGTCAATGAAGATGAAGCTGACGATGAAGATGACGATGATGATGACGATGAAGCTGACGATGAAGATGATGATGATGATGATGATGATGATGATGATGATGATCCAAACAAGTATATCGTGTCTGCAACGCCGCCTTCAAGAAAAATTTTAATTTTTGATCTCAATGGTGTCCTTGCCTACATCCCAAGATTGCCTGCAGGTTTTAATTCTATTCTTTTGTATCCATTATTTTAACATATAAGCGTAGAACTTTAATCTCATTTTCTTCATGTTGTAGATGTTGTCCTCAGAAGATGATTATTTGAATTTATGCAATTTTGTGTCGACAATTTTGTTGTTGCCCTTTGGTCTTCAAAGATGAGGTTAGAACATGTTTGAAGCAATTGAATTACTGTAGTCAAAATCGTTAATATACATTTGAATGTTAACATTCAAACTTGATTACAATCTCAGGCATAACGTCGACCGTGTACTTGAGAAACTACCTGTATTTTCCGAGCATTTTCTATTCGTGTGGGTAAGATGAATGTCATTACAGTTTGCTGACTTTTCGTTGTCTATGATTCCTACATATTTATGTTCGACTGTTTGTGAACAGGATCAAAAAAAATACAAAACATACGATTCTGTTACCTACTGTAAAGATCTCAATGATGTTTGGAACGCGTGTCCAGATTTTAACGAGCTAAATACACTTTTGGTCGATGATTCAGCGGAAAAAATGATTTATAATCCGGTAAGTTGCATTTATGCAATATGTTTTTCCAGTTGAACAGGTGTTCAGACATTGATTATTTTAACAACTTATGTGTTTATATAGAAATACAATTACATATGTCCACATACCTTTGACGCTGCTTCCCATTCGAACGACAATGCTCTAGGTATGACACAAATTTATTCATGCTTATGCGAATTTAGTTTATTGTTAGTAAAAATTGCACCTCATTAGTTTGATAATTGAAATTATTTATGTATGTCCTCAGAAAAAGGCGGAAACATACGAGAGTATTTGGAAAATTTGTTGAAGGCCTCTAATATTCCGGACTTCGTTAGAAATAACCCTTTTTCATCGAATTAATTTTGTTTGTCGGTACATTATTTGAACATTCTTCTGTATTTATATTTTTGGTGTGATTATATTGTGTGTATATTTTCATTAATTATTCCATATTTGCTTCTATGTGTACATATACATTTGAGGATTGTTGAAATATCAATACTAATGTATTTTACATCTGCTTGCAAATGTATCGAAACACATGACTATAGCATTGTTTTCGATGATATCCACAACAAAGTGTCGATTTAAAAAAGTGTCGATTGAAAAATGTAATAGATAATTTTGTGATGTAACCGGTATAAATATACCGGTTTACTTATAAAATAGGTAAATATAAGCGCTACCTATTACATAACTTACATATTATTAAATTAAAAACAATAAACATATATATTACATATTTATTATTATCTTTGGTTAATATTGTTAAATTTAAATTCTAAATATTATTTTATAAAATATCAAAATAATCAAATAATTTTTTGTGTAAATGAAATTATTAAATTAATATTGTAGGTGGAAAACATGAAACACTATTAAAAAAAATTGAAACATAAATTACATAACTTTAAAAAAAATATCGATCCTTTTTATAAAAAGTATGGACACTTTCAATATAATAGGTAAAAATATGATGTAATAGGTAGCGCTTATATAATGTAATAGGTATCGTTTATATAATGTAATAGGTAGTGGTTATATTGTAAAGTATCTATCCTTTTTATAAAAATGTCTATACTTTTTTCACTGTGGAAAACATTAATTTAAGGTTATCTTTTGAGTGAGTTTTAAGATATTAATTTAGTAATTATAGACGTCTAATGATTTCTTTTTTACGTTACGATATATATTATTATTAAATTAAAAATTCTAAATATTATTTTATAAAATATCAAAACAATCAAATAATTTTTTGTGCAAATGAAATTATTAAATTAATATTGTAGGTGGAAAACATGAAACATACTTAAAAAAAATTAAAACATAAATTATATAACTTTAAAAGAAGTATCGATCATTTTAATAAAAAGTATGGACACTTTCAATATAATAGGTAAAAATATGATGTAATAGGTAGCGCTTATATAATGTAATAGGTATCATTTATATAATGTAATAGGTAGTGGTTATATTGTAAAGTATCTATCCTTTTTATAAAAGTGTCTATACTTTTTTCACTGTGGAAAACATTAATTTAAGGTTATCTTTTGAGTGAGTTTTAAGATATTAATTTAGTAATTATAGGCGTCTAATGATTTCTTTTTTACGTTACGATATATATTATTATTAAATTAAAAATTCTAAATATTATTTTATAAAATATCAAAAAAGTCAAATAATTTTTTGTGCAAATGAAATTATTAAATTAATATTGTAGGCGGAAAACATGAAACATACTTAAAAAAAATTGAAACATAAATTACATAACTTTAAAAGAAGTATCGATCATTTTTATAAAAAGTATGGACACTTTCAATATAATAGGTAAAAATATGATGTAATAGGTAGCGCTTATATAATGTAATAGGTATCGTTTATATAATGTAATAGGTAGTGGTTATATTGTAAAGTATCTATCATTTTTATAAAAGTGTCTATACTTTTTTCACTGTGGAAAACATTAATTTAAGGTTATCTTTTGAGTGAGTTTTAAGATATTAATTTAGTAATTATAGGCGTCTAATGATTTATTTTTTACGTTACAATATATATTATTATTAAATTAAAAATTCTAAATATTATTTTATAAAATATCAAAACAATCAAATAATTTTTTGTGCAAATGAAATTATTAAATTAATATTGTAGGTGGAAAACATGAAATATACTTAAAAAAAATTGAAACATAAATTACATAACTTTAAAAGAAGTATCAATCCTTTTTATAAAAAGTATGGACACTTTCAACATATTATAATGTAATAGATAATTTTGTAATATAACCGGTATAAATATACCGGTTTTATGAGCGAATAGGTCTACAACCTATATCGACACTTTCTAATATTGTGTCAGTACTTTATGTCCAGATTGGAAGAAAAATGTGTCGATACCATTTAAAAAAGTGTCGGTAATTTTAAGTAACGCGGTTTTTCTTCCTTCATTCAAAATATTTATATGTACATACAATAGGAGTCATGTTGATACTTACGATATATGGAGATAGTTGTCATTTCATTCCGTCTTCGAAAAAATCAGTTGATGTAGGCTGTGTGCTTGTACTCAAACTGAGCTTGACTTGAGGACATGTTAGTTTGTTATGTCCCTCACCGTTGCAGTACCCACATCGCCTAATTTTCTTCTCGACCTTGTTCTTCGGCACTTCTTTTCGCTTGCGTTGTTTTCATTGAGGGTCACGAACATTGTTTACTACAATTCTCTGGTTGACTGAATGATTCAAACCAAACGAGTTTTCTAATTCTTCTATTAGTTTTTTCATCTCATCTCTTGCGGTTTTGAAATACTCATCTGTATTTGATGCAATGTAGCATAACCTACTTGACGTTGAACGTAGAGCAGCGAACCTTGCCATTTGCATCACTTCTAGAGACACATTCAAATCAACATAGCTGGGTGCAGAAGCCTTCGCATCATTAGTCCACCTACTTTGAATCAAAGTCCCGGGCAAATATGTGTAGTCCAATTGCTTCAAAATGTGAAGTTGATGGCGACACGGAAGTCCAACGGTCTCGAATTTTTTGCAGGAGCAAATTAGAGTTTTCGTACGAGAATCAAAACTAATTTCAAATTTCCTATTTTTTTACTACGTACTTTGACAAAATATAATGTTGACATTCATCTGATAAGGACTTAATCTCTGTCTCAATCCGGTACAATGTCTCCCGTATAAGTTCATCTTGGAACATACGAAAAGATTCGTGGGTAAAAATCGCAGCGGCATGGCTTTCAAGGTCGACCAGTTTTGTGATCTGGAAGGGCTTCGTATGGGAACTTAAGTAATCCGCTTTCAACTCGTTCATACGCATTCTACTAATTCCATCTTCAATTGCACGAACAACATCTAAATATGTCTTCTTGTGTTTCAGTACAATAGCTAGTTAAACATTCATAGACTCGCACCTTTGTGTTGAGCGAATATTGGAAAAGAAATGACCGATTAGATATGCTTGTGCCCATAAGTGTCGTGTATTTCCCTTCTCAATCACCCATGGATGCTTTTGGACGTTGAATTCTGAAACAACCAAACGCCATTGAATATCAAATTCCTTGGTTGTCCACCAGGAAGCCATGCATTTTGAGAGTGCTGCTGTAAACTTTGGGTCACCAATGTTAGCTTGTGCATTGCGAGAAAGATACCAAAAACATAATCTGTGCTTAGCATAAGGGATAACAAATTTGATAGCCCTCTGCATTGCCCTATCCCATCGGTTACAACGGAAATAGGTGATTTATTCATCATGGCTTCTAAAAAATTCTGTAGCACCCACTCGAAAGATTGAGACGTCTCGTCAGCGATTATGGCAGTGGTAAACACAATTGTGTTATGGTGATGATTGACACCAACAATAGGCATAATTGGTCGACCATACAAATTATCTTTGTACGTTGTGTCGAACGCAATTACATCACCGAAGCATGTGTAATCCGATCTCGATGTAGAATCCGACCAAATAAGATTATACAATGCCCCCGATTCGTCTACCGAGTATGTCATAAAAAACCCGGGATCATCATGTTTCTTATAATCAAAGTAGGCAATAAGCGCATTCACATCTCCATCGACGATTTCCTTTGCTTTACCTCTTTGAAGTGCATTGTAGAGGTCTTTATGTGTAAATCCAACATTATGATAGCCCCCTGCCTGCTGCGTTAAATAGTTCATTACTTGTGACGTGCCAACACCGACCTCTTTCAATGTTGTTGCCTCATCGATATCAGCCTTACTTACAGCTCTATTAGAACGCATAAATGGTGTCATAGCAGGTGTGCACAATGCATGATTATGTTTCTGATCAGACTTACTTATAACCCACTGATCGTTTGTATTTGTTGCTGTAACTATGACTCTAGCCTTACATCATGTTCTTGTGACTGGCGTATGAGCACGTTGACGATCAACAATATTGACTTTTGATACTCGAAACCTTCTTTGGAACAACAAAATTCTTGTGTCTTCACATTCCCTTCCACGTCATGCCGTGTTGTTCCCTTACGTGCACTAAACCCATGTTCCCGTGCGAATCCCTTGTAAAAGCACCAAGCTTGATCACGTGAACAGAAGAGCTGACCAACCAATCTGTCAGATTCATCAACATTATGTACTTCATGGCATTCCTCGGTTGGCTTAACATTGTCTACATCAGTATTATCCATGGCAAAAATTTTGTTGTGCAAGTTCAGTGCTCCAGGAGTTGATGGAGATGTAAGCAAAGTTTCATTTTGAACATGTTTCAGTCGTGCTGCTTTCAATAGGATGTGGCATTGGTAGTGGTAGTTAAAGGGTGTGTACAACATTAAATTCGCAGTACATATTTAGGTATGTACAATAACTACAAGTATATATTATCATTAAATTTAGGTATGTACAATAACTACATATTTTGGTATATACATCTTTTGAGTGAGTTTTAAGATATTAATTTAGTAATTATAGGCGTCTAATGATTTCTTTTTTACGTTACGATATATATTATTATTAAATTAAAAATTCTAAATATTATTTTATAAAATATCAAAACAATCAAATAATTTTTTGTGTAAATGAAATTATTAAATTAATATTGTAGTTGGAAAACATGAAACACTATTAAAAAAAATTGAAACATAAATTACATAACTTTAAACAAAGTATCGATCCTTTTTATAAAAAGTATGGACACTTTCAATATAATAGGTAAAAATATGATGTAATAGGTAGCGCTTATATAATGTAATAGGTATCGTTTATATAATGTAATAGGTAGTGGTTATATTGTAAAGTATCTATCATTTTTATAAAAGTGTCTATACTTTTTTCACTGTGGAAAACATTATTTAAGTTTATCTTTTGAGTGAGTTTTAATATATTAATTTAGTAATTATAGGCGTCTAATGATTTCTTTTTTACGTTACGATATATATTATTATTAAATTAAAAACAATAAACATATATATTACATATTTATTATTATCTTTGGTTAATATTGTTAAATTTAAATTCTAAATAATATTTTATAAAATATCAAAACAATCAAATAATTTTTTGTGTAAATGAAATTATTAAATTAATATTGTAGGTGGAAAACATAAAACACTATTAAAAAAATTGAAACATAAATTACATAACTTTAAAAAAAGTATCGATCATTTTTATAAAAAATATGAACACTTTCAACATATTATAATGTAATAGGTAAATTTGCAATGCTATCGGTATAAATATACCGGTTTACTTATAAAATATGTAAAGCGCTACCTATTACATTATATAAGCGCTACCTAGTATGTTATTGTACTTTATAATATTTCCGGTTAAATAATATAACATAACCGGTCTAAATTTTAACCGATCACTTGTTTAACCGGTCACGCCGTATATTAACCGTTTTTTAGGCGCCGCACTTCAGAACTACCCGGTGAAACGACTTTTGCTTTTGGTTTACCCTGTTCGTTTTCCCTTCTGGTTTTCGACACGTGGAACTCTGATATCCCTGTTCCCTCGTCCCTTCTTATTTCATGTTATGTCATATTTTTGGGCCCAGTTTTTGTTTTATTTATTTATTGTCAAGTTTGTGTTCCATCTTTGTAGATCTAGCTGTTTCGAGTGAAATTGCTTTCTAGATTTACCTTCAAAAAGAAAAAGATCTCTAGAGTTACTGAATGAAGTTTCTCGAGAGAAAATTGTGATAAATCTGACAATTATAGTTGATCCAGAAAACACGGATTTGTTTAACAGTGACATGTTTTGGGGCATCTATCACACCAAATTCAACCTTCTTTGTTTTTTAATTTCAGACAAGTCTCAGCAGTTACCATGCATTTTACACCCGACATTCTCATGCATCGGAAGGCTTCGACGAGTTTCCAATTGATTTTTCCTTCTGTGTTGGTAGAAATTTCAACATGTGCGAAATGCGAACAGATAACCACTATTTGACCAGCTTTAACTTTCCAAGTTAGACGTATGGGGTAACATTCATTCATTTATATATATATATATATATATATATATATATATATATATATTAATTTTTTAATTTTACACATTTTATTTTTAGAATATTTAGGTATTGTTAATCTCGATTATCTATTTTCACTCATAAAATAATTATAAAAATCTAAAGAAAAACTAAAAATTATAAAAATCTATTTCCAAGTTAGTATCAAATGTACGTGAACAATATAAAAAGATTGATTTCGATCTTCGAATAAAGTAGATGATATCTTCTTTCTCACAAGAATTGGGGATAGGGTGATTTCATTAAAGTCGGATTTTGAGATAAGTTTGACCAAATTCATTCATGAACAACCACGAGATATAATATTATTATAATTTTATAGTCATGGCTGTTGAATGAAAAAGAAATGTTGCTTAGAATGATAGGCAGACAACAAATGTTGAACCAAAGAAAATTGATGAAGGTAGTGGGAAGTTTTCACTCGATGACTGGTTGGCTGACCGAATCATAATTTTCTTCAACTTGAACTTAACTTGGAAATGTCCCAATGTATGTCTCCGAATGAGGTTTTTAACAAATCAAACAATCCCAATAAATAATAAATAAATAAATTGGTTTGTTCGTACCCATCCTCCTACATATTAATAATGCCATATGAACGTAACATTTAATGATGGAAAATTGTTTATTTTCAAAAATAAAAATTAACAATTTCACATGAATCCTCTCTCGTCAAGTTTTCTTTGTTTTATGTTATTGTTCCAATCTCCCTTTCAATTATAAAAACAAATCTAAGATAAAGATTAGTTTAATCATTGTGTAAAGATTATATACCTTAAATAATATTCAGGGCTTTTATTGTAATAATGATTTGTTTCACGTTACAATCACTTTGATTTTGACAACTTTTGCATGATATTAAACTATATAATATTATAAACATATCCTTAATTTGAATAATCAAACGCACTAAGCTTTACCAAGAATGGATTAGATGGGTATTCCTTTATGAAACGCACTTTTTTGTCTTCTCTTACTAAAAATAATTGTTTTTTTTTTATATTTTTGGGAAAAAGTATTCATTCCTTTTTTATATAGTATAAGAATATTATATCTTTAAGATAAATATCTATATTTAAATTTATATAAGGTGAGAGAATATGATCATCTTTAACCAATAGATTAACTAATAAATTTCAAAAGTTTTTAATAATATGTAACATGAAGATATTTCTTTGTCTGATTTGAATTTATGAAATATTTAACTATTACTTATTATGTTTTATGTTAAAATTTTTAAATTTTATGATGGGGTGATTAATTAATTAGTTTGGTGTCAAAAGTAATTTTTTTTATCGATTTATTGAGTTGAAAATTTGTCTTTTATAATCTTAATTTAATCTTTTATCGAGTTGATTTGAATGAAGTTTGTTTGAGTTAATTTTTTTTTAGTTTAAATTAAAACCTTATCGATAAATGAATAAATTTTAATTTAAAGCACATAAATTTAAGATCATATATTAGTAAAATAATTAAAAGAAAATAAGGGGAAAATAAGATGCTTTAGATTTAAAACTTTATTTGTTTAAAGTCTCAAATATATTATTTTGAAATAATTTAATTTTTATACATTTTATGGTTTTTATCGTTTTAAATAATTTTATAATTTTTATAAATAACTAGGAATCTCCCCTTTTTGAATTTTGAAGATCTTTTAATTTATGGTAATTTTAGTTGTAAGGGGTTCAAAATTTATTTTTAGTGTTTTAGAATTGAATAGTATTTTACCGGCCCTGCTCTTAAGTATACACATTGTTACGAATTATTAAATTAATTTAATAGTTTTAATGCATTGAACTAATATCTTATTGTATTTTATAATTTTGAAAAGTAGCGAAAAATACGCATTAGTAAAATACGTATTTCATAACGTGTTTTGTGAATGCTAGCACACGGCATTTGATGTTGAAGCCTGAAGGTACATGCGCTACACGTAAATTATGGCGTAATGAATACCTCTGGTCATTTCCCATGCCGAGATAAGTAGTTAAGGAGATAGTTGGCCTAATTTTCAATTTTCTTTTATATTAATTTTCTCTTCCTGTACACAAGTTAGCTAAAAAACTCTAAAATATATTAATTAGATGTCAATTATTTTATCCTTTTTATCAATACTGATATAAACTCTTTTATCATTTATTCAAACAAATTCAAAATAAAAATAAAAGTATTTGTTATCAGAGTTACGATCCCATTAATTTATCTGACACAAAATAGAGATCCCAGTCTCAAGGTCCATGTCTTTGATTAGGGAGGCAATGAAAAATGGAGGGGAGGGGGAATTGGTCCCATACTTTCCAGTTGTTGTAAAGACATGGAAAGGTGTGCAATAAAGCATTCCATGTTCAATGCGGTTGTTGTGAGCATTTTGATGAGGTTGGAGTGCACAAAGCTAAACATGAAACATGGATCCAATTTACACCTATGGAGCCCTTAGCTGATATTTTTTTTTAGAATTGTGGGTTCATTTGTTTAAACGGTCATTCACCTTAAACAAAGTTGATGTTTGCTTCTTCTGTTCCCTCTACAACACATCTAAAATCATGCTCCGGGAATATTAAAGCCTGCCATGGGTTACTTTTTCATGGCATATAGATTTGGTAGTGTGATGTGTATAATATGGTGGAGTAGAAGTAAAGATGACTATTATTCCATTTTAAATCAATCAAAAACCCTAGTAAAAGTGTCAGAAGAGATGGTGAACACGTCAAACTCTCCCACTAAAGAATATAGTTCACTCTTGGGTCGTTTTCAATTCCATTGATGGGGATTCTGAAGCACATATATCAAAGGTGTTTAGTGGATATCAACCTAACACCCAACTTCGGTAGAATGATTATGTCTTGCGTTTTTTCAAGTTTTGAAACCTTAAAGTCATGGTCACCAACATCACTCAAACTACCCAACATTAATGGTGGATGCTTCTTTCATATATTGGAGAGAGATTCCATTCATACAATACCCAATGTTAGAAACATAGGATAAGGATATAGGTGAAGTATATTACTAGGGAACTAAATATTCCTTTTCTTTTTCCTCACCGAATTTTTCACCTTTAAAAAAGCAGTGTTGCTATGAGCTGAAAAGAAAAGTAGGTGGGCTAATGTAGTAATGGGCTGTACCGAGTGGGTGGCACGGTTGGACCACAATGGACTCCTCTAAACAAGAATCTTTAACGTGAGGATTATAAAATCTCTTATTTTTCTTCAAGAATTTCGTCCTTTACGGAGCAAAGAAAATCAGGAGATATTTCATGGAATTTGAAAGATTTGAGGCACCCATGTGTTCAAAGAAGAGATGGACTGAAGGGGCGTTGGATTCTTGAGATTTTCAAATCATTCTATATTTTATTTTATTATTGGTAATATATTTTTACACTTACGGAATTTTAGAATTCACCCTCTTTACAATTTTAAAATTTCGTTCTCCTAACATAAAATTTTATGTTCGTCATGGTTCAAACCCTTAAAATTCACTCGTCTGATGTTAATCTTTCTGGTTATGATTAATAAGACAGCAAAACAAAAGCATGGGAATTTTAACAAGTATAAAAGGTGGTGGATTCTTTGGTTTTTCTTCAAGTTCAGACCTAATCGCCACCAACTTTGTATGGGCAACGCACAATGGTGAATTGGCCATGGATCCTTTATTTATCAACTTTTTTTTCTCAGATGTACCCCCTGCTTATTGAAGTGGTACATTCCAAAAATAATTTTTAAGATGAACGCATATATTAACAACATAAAGATTTTGAATTAATTGTGTACAAATAAAATTTCAAAGTGAATACAATAAATAAAATAATTAACTAATCGAATAAAATTTGAATTTTTGGGTAGACATGTATCAACCCTAAAGAAGTTGTGCATCTGTCACGGGCTTATAGCCTTAATTCAGTGTTTTGTTATTGCGCTCTCAAAACGCTGAATAAAATGGGGGCATGTGGTCGAAGCCCAATTCCCTGAAGCCCTCATGAGAAAACTGAAGTTGAGCCAACAAAAAGGCCTATTTAAGTGACTATCAATATGTATTTAGAAGCCAGGCTAACCTAATCGAAGCATGGGCTTGATTCTTCTATTGACGTAGACCATCCATTTGATGTATCACCCTCTCCGTGAAAATGAAGTTTATCGATTCCTAAAATTTGATGCAACGTGTGCAAACGTACACCTAATCACCCCTTCCTTTTTCAGATTTTAGTCCAAGATTAATTATTTCATTACAACAATTAGAGATGCGTTATATTTTTTATATTTAATCTTTAAAAAATGGTACATTTCGGTAACAAAAAAAAACCCTTAAGCTTTGTTTCAATTTTGCAAAACATGACCTCTTCTTATATGAACAGATGGAGTGCAATCCGGTCAAACAATGATTTGATTTATAGTATTTGTATTAAAGATTGCAGCTTTGTTTAATAGTTCATATTGGGTTTGTGTTTATGATATCAATAAAATTTTTAAAATAAAGCACAAATTACCAGAAAATATAATGACGGGTCTCCTTTTTCAACCTGCTTCAGTTCCTTTTGCAGATTTAATTTATTCCCAGAGAATATAAATAATATATTGAGATTTGTGCTTGGGAGTTGAAAATGTCAAAACAATCACTATTTTTTCCCAACTAATGTGCATAGATTTCTTAAGCCTATGTTTTCTCTTCCTGTCTAAGAATATTGCCTTGTTTATTGCATTATCCAATAGTATTTTTCCTAATAATTTGTATTCTAAAAGACAAAAAAGATTAAAGGAATGAAATATTGTTTTTTTTACTTTTCAAGAATCTATTTCAGAAAATAAAATGTTTATTTTATTATCTTCAAATATTTTAATAAAGTTCTTGTGATGAGGTAAATTGAGGGTAAAATTATTATATAATAAAGAATATGATGCTATTGCAACGTTTGACGAGCGTGGAAACATTAGAATACTACTTTAATCATCATCATAAAATATGGTAAACGCTTTAAATAAATTTTCGACAATCATTTTTCCATATTTAAAAAAGTTTCTAATTTCATTAGGCGGATTGAGTGACGTGAGACTTCAAAAATATATTTTTTTAAATACACCTTTCAAATTTCCATACTCTTTTGCAAACTAATCAAGAACAAATATAAAATTTTAGGTTTCAAATGATTTTTTTAAAAGTTAAAAGATAACTTAGTTATAAAATCTTAAGAAATAATACATTTATAAATATAGGATAAAAATTATCAATAAAAAATAAAATATATAATAATTTAAAAATTTCAAGATAATTACCTCACGTTGTCGTAAGATTCATATTCTCAACTGATACTGTTAAAATTGTACATAAATTTATATAACAACAACAATATTATCGAAACATAATAATATTCAATTTAAAAAATTACAAAACCACTAAAAATTGAGGTAAGAATTTTCTATTCTGTCATTAAAAGATAAAAAGAACAGGTTAAAGAGGTTTTAGAGAAGGATAATTTTGTTGTACGACAGTATTAATATATAGTTAGGGAAAGATCCTACAAAAAATGTTAATTTTTTAAATATTTTTATTAAAGCGTTATCTAAAATATTATTATTTTTTATCAAAAATATTAATTTTACTAACTAATTTCTAGTAGAAAAATAACATTTTAAGTAGCGTTTAATATTAAAATTTTTGGTATAAAAAATAAAATTTAAATAATAATTTATTAAAAATATTATAAAAACTATTAACATTTTCAATAATATATTTCCTAAATAATATATTAAAATTATCACATCCTTTATTACATGTGACGTTATTGAGAACTGTAAAAGTTAATCTGTATCTAATAAGTTAAGAAAGAATAAACGAATATCAACAAAGCCAAAAAAGACATAAAAAGTGGTACTTCCTTTCCTCTTACGCCATTTCACCCCAAAAACAAATCACAACTCATTCTTTCTTTCTTTCTTTCGAAATAATCATTCTCCGTTAATCCTAGTTCCCAGCATAATAAATAAAAATCTAGATTTTTTTTTTTAAATTCTCTGAAAGAAAAAAAATATCAGTGAGAAGTTAGAAAACAGAGCAAAAACATGGGGAGAACAAACAAGGGAAATAAATGAATAAACACATACTGATGACACTCTCTATCAAAGCTTTGATCTTCGGTTTCAAAGGTAACTCTTTTCCCCCCATTTATTTAAGCTACCTTTTAAGTTCAATTCTTTCAGTTTTGTTTTTTCCCCCTCATAATTTGAAGCTTCATTATTATTAAATATTCTTCTTTCCTTGCGTGTCAGAAATTAGAGTTGTTAATAATATCCGTTCACATGACAGCCCATAAATTATCCTTCCAGATAGGGTTCCGATACATGGTATGGAAGTTTCATTTCATTCGACTAATGCCCTTTTATTTATTTCTTTATTTTGTATAATATGCTCTCTCTTGTAGTTTTGTGGAAAATAAACAAGGTAATGATTTTTCAACAGGTTTAATTTTTCCCTTTTTTCATTTCTGGGGTCAATAGATTATTGAGGTTGGTTCCTTTGTCAAATTTTTATAGCTTTGAATTGACCCGTTGATGGGTATTTTTTAGATTCTGATTTGGAATCAGGAACCGGAAAATCAACTTTTTTTCCTGCGTTCTCAGCTGTGTTTTGGTGATGAAGTTTGGGTTCTTGTTCAATTCCCTTAATGGGTACTTTGTATTTTTGTAGAGAAATGAGCTAGAAATTATCACTTTTGTCTCCCCCCCAAATGACATGCAAATTGAGATGCATTTTTTTAATCCTAAATGGTTTTGCTTAGGTTTGTATATCGGTAATTACTTGAACTGTGAAGAGTAGCCGATACGGTTTCTATTATTTGGAGGAGTTGGGCCTTGAAAAATGGAGGATCAAGAAGCTTTATCTGATGATATCTCTGTACCCTTAGTAAGGGGAGTTAGATCAGAAGAAGATGATGATGACTTTCAGAGCTGCTGTGAAGATGATGATGTATGGAAGGAAACCGAAGAGGTGGTAAAGGAAGAAGAAAAGAAAGAGCTTGATGAATTTTCAGTGGAGATGTTCTGCAAGGGCATCTCTTTAGCTGAAACTGGAGACTCCAGTTCTGGGTTTTCTGGTATTGGGGTGGTCATGGAGAGATCAGCCAATAGTGCTGTTATTCAAGTGCAGAAAAAGCTTGACTTTTATGTGGAGGAATCCGTGGCTGATTATTTAGCCTTAATGGATGGTTTGACAGAGGCTATGCAGAACAAGATTTGCCGTGTATATGCTTTTACTGATTCCACATTGCTATATGATCAGGTCAGTGAAGATCAGCAATTTGGTATCCTTGTGATGTTCTTTGATATCATTTTTATATTAACCCAAATACTTTCATGTTATACCCTGAACTAGCTTTACTGACATGAACTTTTCACAGATTACTTGTGAGGACAAACTCGATAATCCACTTTTGGCGGCTTTACGGGAAAGAATCTTGGAACATTCCCGTAATTTGGAAGAGTTTGTTCTGAAACTTGTTCCAAGCTCCAATCTTTTGAGGCCATTGCAGCTAGCACAAGTAGCAATTGGAGTTGTTTCTTCTCCTGCCATGGGAGATAAATCAGTTCAAAATTGTTCCATTTGCCGTGAGGACAAGCCATCTTTGATGATGATTACCATGAAGTGTTCCCATAGATTCTGTTCCCATTGTATGAGAACTTATGTAGATGGTAAACTGCAGTCATCCCAAGTCCCAATCAGGTGCCCTCAGTTAAGATGCAAATATTACATCACCACCGCTGAGTGTAGATCATTTCTTCCGCATGCTTCCTACGAGTCTTTAGAGAGAGCCCAAGCAGAAACAAATGTTCTTTACTCAGATGGAATATACTGTCCTTATCCAAATTGTTCTGTCTTGCTTGATCCTCGTGAATGCTTATCAACTGGGACAAGTTCATCTAGTCAATCAGATAATAGTTGTGTTGAGTGCCCTGTTTGCCAAAGGTTTATATGCGTGAAATGTGGAGTTCCGTGGCATTTATCAATGAGTTGTGAAGTGTATCGGAACCTTCCTCTCGAGGAAAGAGATGCTGCAGACATCACCTTGCATCTCTTGGCACAAAACAAGAAGTGGAGGCGGTGCCAGCAATGCCGTAGGATGATTGAACTTGCTCAAGGCTGCTATCACATGACATGCTGGTAAGTCCATCTTCTTGTAATTGTACTTTGGTTATTAGATGTTGGAATTTTCATTAAACAACGGTCGTGCCAAACATTGACAGAGCACAAAAGAAATATTTTGATGCCAACCTCATTGCTTTCAATTTTCATATCGGTTGCAATTTTCTTGCTTGCTACTTGGGGACAACTTTAATTGCAGCAACCTGAATATGGACACAGGCCATGCCGCTTGTATGAATTGGAATTGTGGTTTTTGTTTTGTGCAATGGCAATGATATATCGTATGCTAAGCCCCCTTTGATTATACTATTTTGATGGGAAATTGGTCGGGAACTATGACATGACCTTTTCTGGTGGGAGGGTTTCAATATTTGGACTTAAAACTTTGTTGTGTATGTTTGGACTATTTTTTGCCCTATGATACAACCAAGTCATCCAAGAGTGTACCTGGTTTCCGTGGATCATACAGTTCGGTATGCTTGTTTCCAGCTCATGTTTGTCATTATGTGAATAGGTGTATACGTATGTTTTGTACACGTGCTATTTAGGCGTATATGGCTTGAGGTTCAGTTAGGTTCACGTCTCCTTTTCAGGTGTGGGCACGAGTTCTGCTATTCTTGTGGTGCTGAGTACAGGGATGGTCAGCAGAATTGTCAATGTGCCTTTTGGGACGAAGACAACTCTGAAGGCTTGGTCACCCATTCTGTACAAGAGTCGGAACAATTGGCTTGGGAGACTTTCAATTCACCCCCTATGATCATGGATGCATACTCAGACCAAGAAAGATCACAGCTGGCACTAATCCAAAGATTCCTTGCTGGGGGTTTCAGTTTTAGTGACCATCATCCATATCAATCCCCACCCCGCTGTACAGATTCCTATGTTGATGCCATGAAGGACCTCCATCAGCTTCCTTGGCTCGAGAGATTTGTCTCTGTAATAAGTGACAACTACTACGAAGACTATATCCAATGAAGCCAGTGTGGATGATCCCAATGTTAGGTAATAAGTTGCTTTTCAGTTCAACAAGGTTTACAAGAGAGGCAAAGAGTTTCTCACTCTATTGGCCCCATTTTCATCGACACAAATTTCTTGAGATTAGTCACCCCACCCTCTTACGTGGTTCTTGAAAGGAAAAGAAAGAATAGGGTAAGCATTTATTGATGTCATCAAATTGAAAGAAAGTTGATGAAACAAATCTTTTTAACCGTTTTGGTTTCTCGGCTCTATAATTAGTATATTATTTATTGCCACTTAAAAAGTTTTTGAGTGTAGTCTTCTAGTTCCAGGGATGGAAAAGTTATTTGTGACATGAATTGCTATGTTGGTTTTAGTAGGACCTTATTTCAATTTCTTCCATATTAATTGCCGAGCTTAGCGCCACTGGTCTTATAGCCAACGGTGTGGTTGAACTCTAAAGTTCCAGCAACCCTAGCGGCAGCCGCTGACCGTTGTCGTTGAACCAGGGTGGTTAATAACATAACAATTTTGTGGTTGTCCAGGTCTCATTTAGCAAACAAAGCCAATAGCTGTATTTTGTATATTACAGTTTTGTATTCAGTGGTTCATGCATATGTTTAAAAGCATTCACCAAACGTCACGTGGAAAAACCGCTGAATCACGTTGCTCAAAAGTCAACATCTGCAATTGGGGTGTCACCGGCCATACATATTAGAAGATTAAAATTGGTCCTCCACTTGTTCTGCATGACCTCCTTTTGGATATGTTAACGGCCACGAAATTACGTGGACAGACTGATATTACTGCATGTTTAGCAGCTAAAAATGTCTTGTTTAGCAGCTAAAAAAAGAGCCTGGTATTCAGCATGAAAGATTTTTTTTACTGGTTTAACCACTATTATCCGATCTATTAATCAATTATTTCAAATCGGATTTTGTATGGACACGTTATGAGGATTATTCTTACAATTCTATCTACTTTATTTGTAGATGTTATAATTCAAACTCCTAATCTTACTTGAGGGATTTTAGTTGCAAATGTCAGAATTTGAACTCTTAATCTTATTTAAGGGATTTTAGTTACAAACGTTAGAATTTGAATTAATATTACTTAAGATATTTAGTGTCTCATCACTCGATTTTAATCATCATTATTAATAACTGGATTATTCAGCACAAGAAAATGACATTCGGGCACGGGGCCAATGTTGGACCTACACAACGTGAAAAAGTAAATGAACGTACATTTCTTTGATTGTTGTGGAGGCAAGTGGCAACAAAGTCTGGTAATTCACTTCACCTTTCCACTCTGTTCCTATCCTTGAATGGCGGAAACAACAAAGTGGAATAATAATTAAAGCAAATGATCACCAAAAGCTTCATAAATCACGTCTAATTCGGGGACAAGATTTGGTTTGACAAAGCAGGAAATCAAAGTAATATAAGATTAATCTTATAATAGGAATTAGTGAAACTTGAAAGACTGTCTTTTCATTTGTTAATAGAAACCAGGAACAGGCAACCAGAATAAAGATATATAGCAAGAACACATAAACAAATCTATGGATTATGAGTTAAAGATGAATAAGTTCCCAATGAACAAGAGGATTTATTAAAGAAAATAGATCAAAATACCAAAAAAAATGAAAAATGAAACTGTTTCACTATCAACCTTATCATGATACTCTGCTTCTGCATTATTTACAGTGTATATATATATATATATATATATATATATATATATCCTTTAAACCATTGAACCAGCAGGATGAATTGGGTTTAAAAATGATGGAACGTACAGTGATAATAAACCAGCATCAACTTGGGGAAGTTCAACAGAAAATTGTATGCAACGAGCTTCAACATGAGATGGCATTAGAACCATAACTAATTGCTCGGAGACTTGAATCAGACATATTAGTCATCCATTTCTGAGGACCATTTGATTCCCCCGGTATATTGTATGCATACGAAGGCCATCTAACATCAATGCCACATGAGTTTTGGATGCCCAAACTCATCATCCTTTGTGTTCTCTCCAGGACTACAAGGCTAGAAAATGTGGAATAACTGTTGCCTACAAAAATATCAGCCCTCGAGCACACCTCGTAGTCGATTGCCGATTGAATCAGATATGGATGCTTCTTGTAAATCCCATCAACCCTTAGTTTCTTCTTCTCGAAAGGAAGCAACCATTTCTTCCAACCTCTTAATATTGAAGAATCGTTAAGGAGGCTATCAGCAACAGCGAGATAAACAACAGTGGGAGATTCTGAGCTGACAATGTTCCCCACCCTCTGTATTATTTCTTGCTTGCTACTGCAAATTTGGTTTATGCCTGATCGTTGCTCTAGCTTCTTACAGTGAATCATCCAGTCTATCTCTACCCTCATGTGGACTGCAATGTAAGGAGCCGCGGCCATTGAAGAACCCTCTGTATCGAAATCGGGATCACTTTGTACTGTCTCAGTTTTGCTCCTAAGCTTTCTTCCTATCTGCCTAATCTTAGACGCAACTTTATCTGCTTCTTTTGATATCTCATCAACCAAAACTAAGCACTCAAAGACCCTTGCGTAGTCCTTAACAGGCCAATGATCATGCCAAAGAAATGGATTCTTCCCCACAATTCTAATCACCTCATGCTCATCAACATGACCTCTGCTACTTTGCTTCAACTGCTCCATGTCTCTCTCCACTGTCCACTTCCTTCCAATTCCCTTTTGGAGATCATACATTCCAGTTTGATTCTTAAGATCCGAATAACGACCCAACCGCACGAACCCATTACAAAGCGAATTAAACTTATCAAACTTGAAGACTTTATCGAAGGAAATAGGCTGCAATCGGTCGATTTCCTTGTAGAAAAGTGAGGCACTTAAGCTAGGCATCAAAAGAGTTCGGTTAAGCATTCTAGCAGTAAAACAAGCTCTTGCAAAAGCTATCTTCTGGTTATTAAGTCCCCAAACAATTTGAGGAACCTCCAAAAACTTGCCCCTACGAATCCCTTCATAATTGGAGCTCAGCAACAAAGAGTGGCTTAGAATAAAGTCCTGGTTGATCCAGTCGATCACACCATAGCCAGGGAATGAATGGAGCAAGACAGTACTGAGAAACAGAACCATGGATACCAGTGCAAGACATTTACATGTCAGAGAACTCAACTGGCAGCCGATTAACACTGAAAGCATACTGTTAGAAGACAAGTCCATTTGAATTCACAAACTTACAGAATTTCCATAACGGAACTCATTGAAAAGATATCATAGGAGAATTCAACAACCGATTTAGAACATGCCAAGTCCTGATATCACTATAGCCTTGGAAATTGAAGGTATCTAGAGTTGAGCAGACACCAAATATGTCTCTTTGAATTTAGAATCTGGATAATTCAGAACAGAATTGAATTTATCATTAGAATCCACTGAAGCTTGAGAAAACATGTCAAAACTGCATACTTGATTCATAGGTATAAACAAGCTCAATTCAAAAGTAAAAACTGGGATGAGAAATGCAAGCCAAGATGAAGCCCACGTGATACCATAAAATAACATTCAAATAAGATCGAAAACCAATAAAGCTCGTCTCTTTGCCAGTCTACCAAATTTAGCAAAAGAAACCAATGGATATTCCAAAGAAAAAAAAAGACGGGATGCAAAAACCAAAGTTATGTTGACAGAGATGGATGACGATGAAATTGATTAAAAGTTCTTACCTTGATCTGAAATCTGCAGAAATCAAAATACGGTGACCGAAGAATCCTGAATCCTGACGATGGAAGAAGACATCAAATTCTGAACAAAAGGATATATGATCATGAATGAGAAAGAATCCAGAAAAGATTGAATTCTCTATAACCAAAAGTTAGGCCCATCGCCCAAGAACAACCTCAATGACAGCATGAACGAGCGATTCAGAAGAAGTGTCCTTTTTATCAATTATTAGGAAAATAAAGACGGGGATTAAGGAAATAAAACAATAAACGTAGGAAAAGAGGGTTGGAATCTAGTGGGATAATTGTAGCAAACAAAAAGAGAAAAAACAAGCAAGGAAGTGAAAGGGAGTCAGAAACTGGGGAGAGATGAGTCTCTTTTGCAGGACGGAGAAAATTTGTATGATTTGATAAACGCACTTTAACTGTCTCATCACGACCCAAAACAAACTAGGGTAGTTTTAGGATAGGGTATCATAAAGGTTAAAGTTACCCAAAATGTTATTAAAATGTTAAAACTTGTTTATGCAATTGAAAATCTATGTAATTACATAAATTATTATCGTTTGCATTGTGGAATTGTATACATATTTGAGTATTATTACCATTTTATGTGGAATTGTTAAAAATCTAATTATTATTATTTAGTGTGAAATTTAGTTAAATTTAATAATAAAAATGAATACTAGCATTTTAGATTGTGATTATTATCATAATAATGTCAATGGCTCGCCAATTCATGTTTCAATGTATAAGGTCAAAAGATGGGGGCTAGAAGGAAGGATCACTTTATGATTAATGCATTCTCCATTATTCACATATCACATCTCAGAGAGTTCAGTTTTGTTTCCATTATTTATTAAAACATTCGTTTTTTATGGGAGAATAACATAAATGTTCTAAGGATTTTTGTTTTGTTATATGTTAAAGCTCAAATTAAAATTGTTTAATATTATTGTTAATTGCTTTTAATAGATAAAATATTTAATTTAGATATAATATTATAAATAAAAAATTAATTTAATCTGAACGGTATTCATATTAATTAATATTACTATTCATAAACTATATAAATTTAATTTTGATATATAGAATAAAATCGTTAAATAATTTTTAAGAAACTAATGTGGATTGTTTATAAATTTTTATTTGATTAATGGATTTTAAATTTTTAAATAGTTAATTTACCTGAATTTTTTTAGCTCAATCTCTACATTATTAAAAAGTAGTAATATTTTCAAGTTTTGTTTGATGTTAATATAATATAATAAAAGAAAAATGAGAAAGAAAAAGAAAAGAAAGAAAGAATCTAAGAGGCTTGAAGAAATGAGTATGGAGATGAGAAGGATGGGTGTCCCATGTGAGGGCGGATGTCCATTTCGGGATGTAGGAAGCACAGCTGTAGGGTACTTCAGGGATGAAAACTGACGCATCCGAATCTTCATCGCTTTGGTTTGTTAAAGTCTCAGGTCTTTTGTGTCCTAAAAGCTTCAAAACAAACAAAACTTGGCTCGCATTTTTAGGTGATGCCCCAAAAATTGCCTGTATGGGTGGGGGCCCTTGGCTAATGGACACCCAAATTTTGAGCAAACTTTACCTTAGTTAATTTTTATTTATTTATTATTAGATATAAATTTAATAATAATTATTTTTTATATTTTTCTTATCCTGCAATCGTGTTTAGTATTGATAGTTTCAGCTTTATATGTCTTTCTATCCTTGGAATTTAAAATGCAAACAATTCGAAATAAATATGCAATGATGAAAATAATAATTTTAATATTTTCATTAGCCATGTTATTTCATTATTAGATTAACAGATGATGAGCTTAGGGGTTGAGTAATTTTGAGGGACCATCTTCATTAGTACGAGCGACGGATGGCAGTGATTGATCGTCTTCATGGTCGCAGTAGCCTTCAAGAACGTGGGCCTGTTGGGTTGTAAAGCCTAGTGCATCGATCATGTTGGGCCAGCATTGATGCCTTATGGTACCAATTGCATGGCAGCAGCTTTCTCCTATTTCGGTCTAACCATTCAGGAATAACATAATAAGCTCTCCAGTGCATGATTGAAGCTGAATCAACGAGCTCCAACAGTGGTTTGATTCCTCATCCAACTTCAACCGAACCAACAGGTCGTTTGTTGTTGTCTTGGGTAGGTCCAATGGCCTTGCCTTAGCCATCAAAAGCATGCTCGTTGCAAACACATGCAAAAAACAAGTCCCTGCAAGTGGAACCCATTTCTGAGAGAGATTGATTGGTTATTTGGCTGCAAATACAATGTCGATACATATGGGAAACACCGTGAATTGTTTTGGTTTATATAGGGATGATTGAGAACTCAGGAATCTTGATAGACCATTGCCTGCATTATTTGGAAGAAGCTTATGAGACTCATGGGTTTTGCCTCATCAATTACATTGCAATAAATTATCTGAAAAACCTTTTGATTTAACTAACAGTTAAAAAAATTATCAAGGGAATTATGTGATAACTCATTATGTTGGATTTATGTTATGTCGTTGGAATCATAGTGTCATTTCTTAGCTAATCAGACAAGACCTGTGACATGGTGACAACCCATGTACTTCTGTGGAATTAGGGAAAGTACTCCTAAATCCTAAGCTATAACAAACGAATGTCTGAACATAAATGAAAAACTTATTCAACAGATGACTGCTTGCATTGCAGACAAAAGCCAGCATAATGTAGACCCAGGTTTTTTTCATCAAGGAAGTACGGTCATTGGTACATATCTTTTCTTGTGTAATCATAGAATTCAGTGGTCATTTGCCATTAATGTTGAATTGAAATGTGACAAGTACAACGGAAAGGCAAACCAAATCAAAACATTACGGTCTGGTTCACTTTTTGTTCATTGTTTTCAACTCTCTTGTAATATTATCACCTGTCATAGTGAACTTCGTCTCAAATACCCGTGGTTTGCATGAAAGTCATTGTATTCTGTTCCTTTTTCACTTTTAATTTGCAATCGATTGATTGTCATTATCTTTCATAATTCGTCATCCTTTAGAATCAACATTTTAGATGAGTTCCTGCATTACTTTAACTGGCCTGGACAGATTGTCTCGGCTTCTAGCTCAGGCTATCGATGCTTTACAGTGCTCGGTGATGGTCAAATAAGATCATACATCATAGAGTATCCTACCAAAGATGAAAAGATTGATAGGAAATGTATTGAAATACCCAGTTTCTGCCTGCATACAATATTTGCAGATAACGAGTTGCCAGAGGATTTTTTTTTTTTTTGACAAATTGCTGGAGGTCTTCATTGGAATTTATATGGACTATATTATTCAGTGAACAGATAGAAAAAGTTAAGAAACTCTGACGAGGGACTAGCTTTGAGGATTTTTCAAGTTTATGATACCTGAACTTTTTATGAGTGGTTGCAACTGTTGCGGAAGACGGCTATCGGATAGAGTAAAATCGCAATTGATAATTTGAGAAAATAAAAATAAAGATAAAAGAGACACAAAATTTACGTGGAAAACCCTTAAAAATTTAGGGTAAAAACCACGGGCAACGGTAGAAGAATTTCACTATGAGAAAATAAGAATTACAACTTTTCTCGATCGACCAAGGAGAAAACAATGATAATTCTCTCTTGATAAAAAGGAGAAAACAACTCTCAAGAAACTCTCTAAATTCTCTCTAGTATTGGAAGAAAGCTAGAATGCTTTGGGATGATTTTGAAGCTAAATGAGCTAAAGTATTTATAGTTGAAGCTTAAGGACTAATTTGTAAGTACCCTAAATTTCAATGACTAATTGCATAGTTTTACCATCCAAAATATTCAACAATTTCAGCTGCCATTTGCACCACTTGCACCTAAAATATTGTTGTCAAAAAACCCACCGACACTTGTTGACTTTTCAGCAGCAACGAGATTAAGGATTTAAATAGCGATCCGCAACCGCGATAGCGCCCGCGATATAACAGTAGCGGTGCTCTCCGTGACCGTTATTATATGATTGCGATATCCGCAATCACCATAATAACACTTGTTATGTCCGCAATCACGGTAAACACGATTCCTTGACAAGTACCGTTCCCTCAATCGCTCTGTTGTAATTTTAGGATTTATTTTATTACTTTTATAATCATTTTTGAACGTGGGGGTGTTCAATAAATTTAAATTTGAATAACTGAGATATATATTTCTTTTATTTTGAAGTGAAGCGGATTTGTGGGAGGAGAATACGATCAATGATCTTGAAGAAACCTTGGGGACAACTTGGGAATTCAGCTTTGGCTTCAGAAGAGATTTTGAGAGATTAGTCGGGATTGTAAGAGACATCTTGCGAGTCTTTCTTCTTTGTTTCCTTTTTCGTTTTCTGGTATTTTCTTTGCTGTTGATGAAGAAAGACAGAAATGGGATTTAGAATTTTAGATTCGGGTAGCGGAGGGACTAATGATAGGAAGGTGGATAAGAAAGCTGAGATGGATGGTTGTGATTGGTTAACTGGTGACTTGGTTGTGATTGGTTAACTGGTGACTTGGTTGTGAGTTTCAGATTCTCTTACATGATACATCCTGAAATTTCGGACAAAATTTTATGTACTGTGACTACATCGAGTGTTGTACATGAGCCGGACGCTCCTGACTACTGCATTGTAACTGTTGCAAATAGGAATGCCACGAGTAAGGAAAAAAATTTCGCATACCGCAATATGTTATTAAATTGATGAATCGAAATAAAGTAATTTTTTTCTTTATTTTATAAATATTAAAAAGCATAAGAATTTATTTAAAATTAATTATTTATTAAAATTTAATTATAATTTTAATAGATTTGTAATTTTTAGGGTAAACTATATATTTAGTATATAAACTATCACTTTTGTTCCGATTTAGTACCTCGACTTTCATTTTTTTTAAATCATACCCAACATTTGTTTTTTTATTTCATTTTATTACTCCGCCATTAAAAAGTTAACGACACAACTGACGTGGAATTTTTTTATTTGGATAAATTACACGATTCATCACTCAATTATCTTCTCACTATTTTGGTCACTAAAATTTAAAAAAATCAATTTAATCATTAAACTTTCAAATTACTTGTATTTTGATATCTCTTTAATGATGTGGATTGTTTTATTATTATTTTTAGTATGTAATGGCATATTTATATTATTATTAATATCGAATAAAATTTAAAATCAAAATCTTTAATCTTAATCCTAAATGTTTAAACCCCAAAGTCGATCTAAACCCTTCCTTAACTTCATCTTCATGAAACAAAGAATATCCAAAAACCTAGACTATCCCTTGTTTTTTTTCTTTCATTTCCTTCTCTTCCCTTGCATGAGGCAGTGTTACGATTGAGCGAAACTGTAACACCCTTAACCCGTATATGTATCAATATACTAGTCAAAGATGTCACATCAACTTGAAAACATTTACTGAACTAAAATTTATGTAAAAAATTTGTTTCTTTTGAAAACACTCTGGTTCTAACTTTAAAAATATGTTTTAAAGTATATTTCAGCTTATAATTTATTTCTTTATTACAGGAAAATAAATTCATTATTTATTCAATAATTTTACTAAACCATGTCTTTTCGTAAAATCTTTTAAAAACATAATAATGTTATAAATTATTGTCATACATAGATACCGATAAAACTAAACTAAGTAAAATAAACTAAAATAGTTCTAGTTTATTATTACAAATTATTTAAAATAAATACGATAATTAGAAACTATTGACATAATTATACATGCCACTATAAGTCAAAAGAAACATCATAGACGTCTTACTGATACTGATGATATGTATGTCTTTCCAGAAAGATGCTCCGATAGCTCCTTACTGATCGTACTTATCCTTATTAGAACCTACGCATGAAAATCATCACGCGCTAAGTATAACTTAGTGAGGTAGTAATAATCTAAGGGTAGTAAAATCTGAAATTTATCATAAACGTAAATAAAATAATTCAACTTAAAACATTAAACTGGCAAACCAACTTATCCAAGTCGATTTCTTCACTGAGACCTGAAATTTCTTTTTAAATCATGAACTCATGAAAATTCTGATAAATCATAACTAATAAAATAAGCACATCATGCTTTCTGTTAACTGAAAATCATTCACAACTTGCATATTCATTTTCATAGCCCAATGCATATTTATAAGAACATAAGATACGCGAGTAAGGTGCGCACTATGCACAACACGGTGCAAATCGTAACTGATATTGAGATATGATGCACTTCAGTGCCATCATAACCTGAATAAGCACCAACGGTGCTGGACATTGATACACGAATGTACCAAAGCTGATAGGATAACATTGATACACGAATATACCAAAGCTGATATGATAACATTGATACACGAATGTACCAAAGCTGATAATACTCAACTAATGACATGCCAAGTGTACCCATAATTCTCATTATACATACAATGGGCTCATGTGTCATAATTAATCCATAATCAAAATATCATGCTTGGGCAGTTCATACCCTAAATCATTCATAAAACTGATATAAAATGTTATAAAAATAATCTTTATAAACTTTATAAATCATACTGTAAATTGGAATGAGGTTGACTTATCGCAAGTCGTCCTCGATCAAAATAATTAAATAAATAACTGCACTCACCTTTGCCTCACTACATAACTTGTATATAATAATCATAGTCACGAGCTTTTTCCTTTCTTTTCGAACCGTTCGGATTGCTAGATTTAACGTAGTCTGACAATACCAAATTATAACACAAAAATTGTTCGAACTACATATTAGTATCGTACTAATATAAGCTCGTTTTAACATTTGAAAATCTATATAATAAAATCGATAACTAAATCGATAACAACCAAACTCATAACTCCATTATAACTTCAAACTTATCGAAACACTTATTCAATTCCATAAATAATTATTTCTAACATGATTCTTCAACTTTTACTAATTATAAAATCAAACCACATATTTTAAATTCTTCCTACAATTCAACTCAACTTTTCCTTTAATTCATAATGGACCTTCTCCATTATGATAATTGTACATTAATTACTAAAGTTCCAGCACTTGAATAAAATAACCAAATAATACTTCTTCATTTAAGAACTTGCAAACAAGTCCCCAAAGTTTTGGAATCTTTCGAATTCCACCATCTAACCATTAAAATGAATTCTTTTAGAATTCTTCTCAACATTCCCAATTTATTCAAAATGGTCTCTTGCCATTTAACTTAAATTCCAAGTATTAAAAAATATACTCAACATTTAAACATTACTCTTCATCTTCTACTTCATTTCAACTTAAATTCTAAAATTTCCATATTCAAACAACTTGCACTACCTTTAAAGAATCAGTATTCTGTGTTGATATACACACTGCAATTTAATTCCGGTTCTTCCATTGAAAACTAGACTCGAATAAGAATCTATCCATATAAAGAACTCCTTCTAATTCATTCTTTACAATTTATGGTGAATTTTCAAAGTTGACCAACAGAATCTGTTTTGTACAGAATATACTGCCCGTTTTTCTGACCTTTCATCAGTTAAAAATTCATATCTTTTTGTATACACATTGAAATTGATCTCCGCTTGTTTTAAACAAAACTAGATTGATATATGAACATAATATATAAAAATCACCTTCAAATAATATTTATAAAATTTCTGGTGAATTTTCAAACTCACTGCCAAATTCAAAAATCTAAACTGTTTTCATTAATTTGCATCCTTGGTTCTTCTTCAATTCTTACAACACTTCTAATATCAAGAATTGATCTTTAATCATAAAAACCACACTTCCCCTTCATCAATATCTTACCAACTTGAGCATAAAACATGAAGATTTTTATGCCAAATGAAAGAGAAATTCATGTAGGTTATTTTATCTTTAATAACCTAACTTAAAATTCTAATAAAATGAACAAAAAATTTAAAAGCAAATCCTCTCACCTTGTAATTTGAGTCTCACGGCTGCTGGAGAAAGAAGAAACTGAAATTTTCTTCAATTTGCTAGACCTTATCCCTTAATACACTTGTCATTATATAATATAAATGAATATTAAATTCATTTAATACACTTTACCATGTTGCCCTTAATAAATCCTGAAAATTACCAAATGCCATTGTATTATCTTCCAATAAAATATTTCTTGGTCAAAGATGATACAACTTGACTTTGACTTTCGAAATTGACCATGCAATTTTCAAAAATTGTATTTTAGTCACTAAAATTCCATTGTTCGGTCAAATCTGAAAAATTGCACTGTTCTGAGCCAAATTTCTCTGATCGAAAACATGAAAATAATATTTCCAGCCATTTTATAACATCCTTCAAATTTTCGTAAAATTACGGTTCGATCCGATTATCTGATTTCAATACCAAAATTTACTGCTTTATAGCTTTTATCAGCCAAAAATATGATTCCCACGAAAATCCTCGTTTTAGACCAACTTATTCATTTTCGGGCTAAACTATATATATTTTTTGTTTCAAAATTGTACTTTAATCACAAAACTTTCAAAACTTACATCTTAGTCACTAGACAAATTTTGGGGTATTACAATTCCTCCCCCTTAAATAAAATTCATCCTCGAATTTTCCATATATATTTACATACCTGAATTAAATAGATGAGGAAACTTTTTCTTCATGTCTTCTTCTCGTTCCCAAGTTGATTCCTCAACTTTATGGTTCCGCCAAAGAACCTTTACTAATGGAATCGTCTTATTTCTTAGTTCTTTGACTTCATGTGCTAAAATCTTTACTGGTTCCTCTTCATATGATAAATCTGGCTGAATCTCAATTTCCTCCCGTGTAACTATATGTGAAGGATCTGATCGATATCTTCGAAGCATCGATACATGAAATACATTATGAATCTTGTCCATCTCTGGAGGTAACGCCAACTGATAAGCTACTGGTCCAACTCTCTTTACAATCTCGTATAGCCCGATAAATCTTGGACTCAATTTCCCTTTTCGTCCAAATCTTAGAATCTTTTTCCAAGGTGACACTTTAAGAAATACCTTATCACCTACTTGATATTCAATCTCTTTTCTTTTTAAATCAGCATAAAATTTCTGTCTATCTGCTGCAATTTTGAGATTATCTTGGATTACTTTCACTTTGTCTTCCACTTCCTTAATTAGATCTGGACCAATTACATCTCGATCTTTTAATTCGTACCAATTCAGTGGCGTTCGACATTTTCTTCCATACAATGCTTCAAAATGAGCCATTTTGATACTTGATTGATAACTGTTATTATAAGCAAACTCTGTTAAAGGAAAATACTTTTCCCATGATCCCTTGAAATCAATAGCACACGCCCTTAGCATGTCTTCAAGTATCTGAATAGTTCTTTCAGATTGACCATATGTCTGAGGATGATAAGATGTGCTGAAATTTAGTCTGGTTCCCAATGCCTCATGCAAAGACTTCCAAAATCTCGAAGTGAATCTTGGATCTCTGTCTGAAACTATCGAAATGGGTATTCCATGAAGTCGTACTATTTCTTTGATATATAACTCAGCATACTTGTTCATAGAATAATCTTCTCGAACTGGAATACAGTGTGTTGTCTTTGTCAATCTATCCACTATCACCCAAATCGAATCTTTCTTACTAGGTGTCAAAGGTAAACCTGTCACAAAATCCATGGTAACTCGTTCCCATTTCCATCGAGGAATTGAGATAGGTTGCAACAACCCCGAAGGTACTTGGTGTTCTGCTTTTACCTGCTGACAGGTTAGACATTTAGAAACAAACTCAGTGATAGCTCTTTTCATACCTGCCCACCAATACCGACTCTTTAAATCTTGATACATTTTGTTTCCTCCTGGATGCATAGTCAAAGGACTATAATGAGCTTCAGAAAGAATGACTTTCTTCAGTTCTTCGTCATCTGGTATGCAAATTCGATTCCGATAATACAAACATCCATCAGGCTTAATTTCAAAATCTATCATTTCCCCTTTCTTTGCTTGCTCCATTCTATCTAAACACTTCTTATCTTTATTATGAAGATCCTTAATACGATCCAATAGGGAAGGTCTCAATCTCAATTCTACAATTAATGCACCATCATCTTCCATTGATAGTCGTGCATCTAACGCTCTCATAGCAACAAAGGTTTTTCGGCTAAGTGCGTCAGCTACCACATTAGCCTTCCCAAGATGATAATCAATAATCACATCATAATCTTTGAGAAGCTCAATCCATCTCATTTGTCTTAGATTTAACTCTTTCTGAGTGAGTAAATATTTTATACTCTTATGATCTGTATAAATATAGCATCGCTCACCATATAAATAGTGGCGCCATATCTTCAGAGCAAACACTACAGCTGCTAGCTCCAAATCATGTGTCGGATAATTCCGTTCATGCGTCTTTAACTGCCTTGAAGCATAGGCTACCACTTTACCTTCTTGCATTAAAACACATCCTAAGCCATTATGGGACGCATCACTGTATATTATATAATATTTTCCTGACTCTGGCTGTACTAATACCGGTGCCTCAGTCAGAATCTCTTTAAGTTTCTCAAAACTTTCTTGAAACTTTTCATTCCAGGCGAATGGTATACCCTTTCGAAGTAGTTTAGTAAGTGGAGATGCAATTATTGAAAAATTCTTCACAAATCTCTGATAATATCCAGCTAACCCTAAGAAACTTCGAACTTCCGAAACATTTTGCAGAGGTTTCCACTCCACTATAGCTTGCACCTTCTTGGGATCTACTCTAATTCCTTCTGCTGAAATCACGTGACCCAGAAAGGCAACCTCTGACAGCCAAAATTCACATTTTGACAATTTAGTATATAACTTTTTATCTCCCAACGTCTGTAGTACGATACGGAGATGTGTGTTGTGCTCTTCCATAGTCTTAGAATACACCAAAATATCATCAATGAACACAACCACAAATTGATCCAAATACAACTGAAAGACTCGATTCATCAAATCCATAAATGCTGCTGGAGCATTGGTTAGTCCAAACGGCATCACAACAAACTCATAATGGCCATATCGAGTTCTGAAAGCCGTCTTTGGAATATCTTCCTCTTTTATCTTTAGCTGATGATACCCTAATCGAAGATCAATTTTTGAAAATACTGAAGCACCCTTGAGCTGATCAAATAGATCATCGATCCTCGGAAGAGGGTATTTATTCTTTATAGTCACCTTATTCAATTTACGATAATCTATACATAATCGCATCGAGCCATCTTTCTTTTTAACAAAAAATAATGGTGCACCCTAAGGAGATATACTCGGTCTAATAAAACCTCGATCTAATAGCTCTTGTAATTGCGCCTTTAGTTCTCTGAGTTCCGTTGGAGCCATCCTATATGGAGCCATTGAAATAGGAGATGTACCCGAGAAAACTTCAATTTTAAACTCCACTTCTCGATTAGAAGGTAATCCGGGTAAATTATCAGGAAATACATCTGAAAATTCTCAAACTGTCGGAATATTCTCTAATTGAATTTCAAATGTCCGGGTATCGAACACATTTGCTAAGAAAGCTGTGCAACATTTTCCATCATTTTCATTGCCGTAAAGGCTGATATTACATCAGACAAAGATCCCACTTTTTCTCCAATTACTATTATCTCGTTACCCTCTGCATCTTTTATAAATAATCGCTTCATACGACAATCTACCCAACCATAATGCTGAGATAACCAATCCATGCCCAATATAATCTCAAACTCGTCAAACGGTTACTCCAAAAGATTCTCTGGGAATATAACCCCTTGAATCTTTAGTGGACAATTTTTGCTAATTCTTGTAACTCTAGCACTATGACCCAGTGGATTTATAGCTATCATATCACTATTGATAGGTTCTAATGGAATATTCTTATTTTTAACTAATTTCGAACTAACATAGGAACGCGTAGAACCCAGATCAATCAAAACATATGCAAGCTCATCATAAAGATAGAAAGTACCTGCTATGATCTCTGGATCGTCACGATCCTCATTAGTCTTGATGTTGTAAATTCTCGCTGGAGCACGAACATCAGACTGGGAGGCTGTCTCTGAATATCCCCTCCCTCTACCTCTACCTCGACCACCTCTCGGAGGCATTGCCACTGATCGCTCTGTTTGAACAGATCTATCTCCTACCAATGGACAGTCTCTGATATAATGACCTGGGTCTCCACAACGAAAACAAACTCCTGATCCCGCTCTATATTCACCAGAATGATACTTTCCACATCGTGAACATAATGGGTGTTGTCCTTGAGACTGAGTTGATCTGCCAGCTCCTGTAGTCATTGTCTGTACCTGACGCTCTTTTTCCTTAGCCTCGGATCCTCTGCGACTAGGTGCACCAACTTCGAATTTACACTGGTGTTGATAACCTGAATCTCGACCTCTTTTAGATTGATATGAGAATGATGCTCCTGATCTTTTAGATTGTCGTCTCCGCTCTATTAGAAAATTCTCATTTTGCGCCATTTCCAAATCTTTTGCTTTGTTCACCACTTCCTGAAAAGTGGTTAAGTTCGCAGCCAACAAAAGTTCTCTGAGTCTGGGACAGAGACCTCGAATAAATTTCTGACATATATCTCTCTCGGTGGGAACCATCTCTGAGGCATATCGAGCAAGTTTATTAAACTCACATTCATACTCGTAAACAAATTTACCACTCTGGATCATATTAAAGAAATCATGCTTCTAAGAAAAACTGCCATGTGATATGATCTGGAGGAACACGTTCGTCCACCATATACGAGCCTCACCTCGTAACAATGAAACTACTCCCCTCAATCTCTCATCCTCCGAACAATGAAGACTGTCCAACATTATTTTTACATCATTCAGCAACATGTCTGCCACTACTGGCCCTTCATTTGATTCACCTTTAAATTCTGCAGCTCCTAAACTTTTTAATTCTTTCGGAACCGATATTATTGGAACTGAAGGAGGAGGTGGAGGCGGAGGAAGGGAAGGTGCTGTTGTCGGCTGATATCGAGCTAAGATAGACTCTAGAGCTTGTAAGAACATTCCTTGATCTGGAGCGGGTACTTCCAGAGGTACCTGTTCTCCCTGACGTTGGGGTACGTGCTCAACCTCATTACTACTCCCACTACTGGTTCGCTCAGGAACCTCTTGTTCGGTGGCCCGTCTTATGCCTTCCAAACCCGACATCTAAACAAAAGCACAAATTTACGTTAGTAAGGAGCAACATCACAAATAAAATCATCAGACCATACCATATCAGTAATTTCGACATCCTAGTGGCATGTACATATTTCCAACATATTATAGGCTCGGTTTAGGCCGAGAATCGGCTAAATCTGTAGCTCTGATACCAATAAATGTAACATCCTTAATCCGTATATGTCTCAATATACTAGTCAAAGATGTCACATCAACTTGAAAACATTTACTGAACTAAAATTTCTGTAAAAAATTTGTTTCTTTTGAAAACACTCTGGTTCTAACTTTAAAAATATATTTTAAAGTATATTTCAGCTTATAATTTATTTCTTTATTACAGGAAAATAAATTCATTATTTATTCAGTAATTTTATTAAACCATGTCTTTTCGTAAAATCATTTAAAAACATAATAATGTAATAAAATCTTGTCATACATAGATACAGATAAAACTAAACTAAGTAAAATAAACTAAAATAGTTCTAGTTTATTATTACAAATTATTTAAAATAAATATGATAATTAGAAACTACTGACATAATTATACATGCCACTATAAGTCAAAAGAAACATCATAGACGTCTTACTGATACTGATGATATGTATGTCTTTCTAGAAAGATGCTTCGATAGCTCCTTACTGATCGTACTTATCCTTATTAGAACCTACGCATGAAAATCATCACGCGCTAAGTATAACTTAGTGAGGCAGTAATAATCTAAGGTGAGTAAAATCTGAAATTTATCATAAACGTAAATAAAATAATTCAACTTAAAACATTAAACTGGCAAACCAACTTATCCATGTCGATTTCTTCACTGAGACCTGAAATTTCTTTTTAAATCATGAACTCATGAAAATTCTGATAAATCATATCTAATAAAATAAGCACATCATGCTTTCTGTTAACTTAAAATCATTCACAACTTGCATATTCATTTTCATAGCCCAATGCATATTTATAAGAACATATGATACGCGAGTAAGGTGCGCACTATGCACAACACGGTGCAAATCTTAACTGATATTGAGATATTATGCACTTCAGTGCCATCATAACCTGAATAAGCACCAACAGTGCTGGACATTGATACACGAATGTACCAAAACTGATAGGATAACATTGATACACGAATGTACCAAAGCTGATATGATAACATTGATACACGAATATACCAAAGCTGATAATACTCAACTAATGGCATGCCAAGTGTACCCATAATTCTCATTATACATACAATGGGCTCATGTGTCATAATTAAATCCATAATCAAAATATCATGTTTGGGCAGTTCATACCCTAAATCATTCATAAAACTGATATAAAATATTATAAAAATATTTTTTATAAACTTTATAAATCATACTGTAAATTAGAATGAGGTTGACTTATCGCAAGTCGTCCTCGATCAAAATAATTAAATAAATAACTGCACTCACCTTTGCCTCACTACAGAACTTGTATATAATAATCCTAGTCACAAGCTTTGTCCTTTCCTTTCGAACCGTTCTGATTGCTAGATTTAATGTAGTCTGACAATACCAAATTATAACACAAAAATTGTTCGAACTACATATTAGTATCGTACTAATATAAGCTCGTTTTAACATTTAAAAATCTATATAATAAAATCGATAACTAAATCGATAACAACCAAACTCATAACTCCATTATAACTTCAAACTTATCGAAACACTTATTCAATTCCATAAATAATTATTTCTAACATGATTCTTCAACTTTTACGAATTATAAAATCTAACCACATATTTTAAATTCTTCCTACAATTCAACTCAACTTTTCCTTTAATTCATAATGGTCCTTCACCATTATGATAATTGTACATTAATTACTAAAGTTCCAGCACTTGAATAAAATAACCAAATAATACTTCTTCATTTAAGAACTTGCAAACAAGTCCCCAAAGTTTTGGAACCTTTCGAATTCCACCATCTAACCATTAAAATGAATTCTTTTAGAATTCTTCTCAACATTCTCAATTTATTCAAAATGGTCTCTTGCCATTTAACTTAAATTCCAAGTATTAAAAAATATACTCAACATTTAAACATTACTTTTCATCTTCTACTTCATTTCAACTTAAATTCTAAAATTTCCATATTCAAACAACTTGCACTACCTTTAAAGAATCAGTATTCTGTGTTGATATACAGACTGAAATTTAATTCCGGTTCTTCCATTGAAAATTAGACTCGAATATGAATCTATCCATATAAATAACTCCTTCTAATTCATTCTGTACAATTTATGGTGAATTTTCAAAGTTGACCAACAGAATCTGTTTTGTGCAGAATATACTGTCCGTTTTTCTGACCTTTCATCAGTTAAAAATTCATATCTTTTTGTATACACATTGAAATTGATCTCCGTTTGTTTTAAACAAAACTATATTGATATATGAACATAATATATAAAAATCACCTCCAAATAATTTTTATAGAATTTCTAGTGAATTTTCAAACTCACTACCAAATTCGAAAATCTAAACTATTTTCATTAATTTGCATCCTTGGTTATTCTTCAATTCTTACAACACTTCTAATATCAAGAATTGATCTTTAATCATAAAAAAACACACTTCCCCTTCATCAATATCTTACCAACTTGAGCATAAAACATGAAGATTTTTATGCCAAATGAAAGAGAAATTCATGTAGGTTATTTTATCTTTAATAACATGTAGGTTATTTTATCTTTAATAACCTAACTTAAAATTCTAATAAAATGAACCAAAAATTTAAAAGCAAATCCTCTCACCTTGTAATTTGAGTCTCACGGCTGCTGGAGAAAGAAGAAACTGAAATTTTCTTCAATTTGCTAAACCTTATCCCTTAATACACATGTCATTATATAATATAAATAAATATTAAATTCATTTAATACATTTACCATGTTGCCCTTTATAAATCTTGAAAATTACCAAATGCCATTGTATTATCTTCCAATAAAATATTTCTTGGTCAAAGATGATACAACTTGACTTTGACTTTCGAAATTGACCATGCAATTTTCAAAAGTTGCATTTTAGTCACTAAAATTCCATTGTTCGGTCAAATCTGAAAAATTGCACTGTTCTGAGCCAAATTTCTCTGATCGAAAACATGAAAATAATATTTCCAACCATTTTATAACATCCTTCAAATTTTCGTAAAATTCCGGTTCGATCCGATTATCTGATTTCAATACCGAAATTTACTGCTTTATAGCTTTTATCACAATCTCGCACCAAAAATATGATTCCCACGAAAATCCTCGTTTTAGACCAACTTATTCTTTTCTGGGCTAAATTATATAATTTTTTTGTTTCAAAATTGTACTTTAATCACAAAACTTTCAAAACTTACATCTTAGTCACTAGACAAATTTTGGGGTATTAAACTACACAAAAAATAAAAAATAACCTTGCAGTCCATACCTATCTTCATCAAGTACTTCTTCTTATTTTTATTATTTTCATTTTGATTTTATGATTAGGCCTCAGAAAGTTAAAAGGGGTAATGTTGCTATTGTTTGGTTGGTGATCTACTGAAATGAGTTATCTTTCCCTGTAAAATGAGGTAAAGTGTAAGAAAATAAGTATAAGTAGAAACCTAGATTTTTTTATTTTTTTTTGTTTCTCTTTCATACTCTTTATCTCTTCTTTATTTTAGTTTTACTTTTTTTTTTGGAACTGCTATATTTTAAGAGGAAATGAGAAAGCATGGATGGCAACTTCCTTCTTATCCACTTCATGCACTTCCCTTTTTATTGTTACTGTTTTTGTTTTTATATAAAATTTTTTTGAGCTTTTTGTTGTTTCAATTATGGTATTGAGCAATGTTTACATTTTGCTTAACTTGTCTTTGTGAAGGTGATGGTGGTGATTGTATTTTTTATATTTAAATTTTTTTATGTGTTCATTTGTTTCGGTTCACAAATGATTTTTAAGGGATTCTTATGTGGTGGTTGGAGGGTGATATTGGTGGGATTGGGGTTTGGATCGATGATTGGAGTTTAGAGATTAAAGGTTGGATTAAAATTAACATTTTTATTTTTATTTTAAATTTTAAATATTAATTAATTTATCATGTCATACTAATAATAATAATAATATATTCCACGTTATTAGAGAGGATCAAAATAGAAGCAATTCAAAAGTTTAATGATTAAATTTTTAAACTTTAGTGAACAAAATAGGAGTGAAAAGATAGTTGAGTGATGGACTGTGTAGTTTACCCAAATAAAAAAATACCACGTTAGATGTGCCATTAACTTTTTAACGGCGAGTACTAAAATGAAATAAAAAGTAAACGTTAAGTATGGTTTTGAAAAAAAATTGAAAGTTGAGATATTAAAACGGAATAAAAGTAAAAATTTAGGTATTAAACACATAGTTTACCTAATTTTTTTATTAAAAATAATAGGGTGACTGCGAATTGGGCGACGGCAAATGAAAGCGCTAGATGTTATAACAGTTGATTTTCCGACGAGTTAAGGTGATCGCCGGCGATGACTGATTTTGATGAACGTTTTTAACTTATATAACTTAAAAATCATAATTCTAAACAAATTAAATAACTTAAATTAATTATTATTTTTAATAAAAAATATAATTTAATTATAATTCTATTAAAATTATAATTAAATTTTAATAGAATGATTAATTTTAAATAAATTCTTATATTTTTTAATATTTACATAATAAAAATAAATTTACTGAAGGTATATTTTAATACGTCGTTTTAATAATATATTACAGTATGCGACTTGTGTAGTAAACTATGTATCCGAGATATAAAATCCATCTTGGAGCCTATCGAACACTTGCCAAGTTGTCAGGCTTGGTGTTTGGCGGCGGAGCAGGTGTGCCATAAATCTGGGGGTTATTATTTGGTCTCGCTCTATCTCAGACCCAGTAATATGCATTAGTGGCAGAGAGATGACTAGAACCAAACCCATCTTTGCTTTCCAAGTTTCCCAATTTTCGAATTGGCTAATTCGTCCTTCACCGATCCGAGGCCTTATGACAGCACAAGACAGAAACATGAATGGGTTAAACCCACGCCGAACTCAATCAAGATAAATGTGGATGGGGCTTTTCAAGCCGGGTCTAACAGGACAGCAATTGGAGCGGTGCCAAGGGATCACAACAGTTTGCTCATCGGAGACATGGCAAAACAGATCGAACCTCCTTTTAATGCAGAGTCAACGGAGGCACAAGTGTTTATCCAAGGCATCAAGTTTGCTATTGAGAACGAATGGCAAAACGCGATCATCGTAGGTGACATCATTTCTATCGTCAACCGGATCAGGAAGCAGAAAGAAGACATCTCAGCACATGATTTATTATGCGCTAACCACGGATTTAAAGTTAACTACACCAATCGAGAGGCAAATTTGTCAGTGCATACGTTGGCACAGGAAGCGTTGTCGAGGAACAATTCGATTTGATTTTTTCATGATGAACTGAATTGCATCAAACAAATTGTAATCGATGATGCCATTAGAATTTAATGAATGCATTTTTTTTAAATAAAAAAATCCCAATGATTTCTCTTCTATTTATAAGGAAGGTTTTTTTTAAGTGAGAAGAGGGTTCAGATTCTGTCAAGGACAGAGTGGAAGTAGGTCCGCAACCCACTAATTTTGGGGATTTAAAACATCAAAGCAAATATAGTGCAGTGGACGTGCCGAAGTGTTAATCGGGCTTGACTAGAATTCATATGGGCTCTTCTGTCGTAGGTCCGAAACCCACTATCCACGCTTTTTTATTTTCTTATATCCGCTGAATATTATTTATATTTAAATAAGAAAGGGAATTCTTATTATGTACTTGTTTCGATGGATTAAATGAAACTAGATGCGAATAATAAGTACTCAAATAGTAGTGAGCAATTTATAAATAAAAAATTTACATAGGATTCATATTTTTTTATTTAACCATTAATTTATTGATTGATTATATTAGCTATTATATATTCTTATTACGAGAGTAATCATTCTAATCCAAAGAATATTCGAATTTGAACCTAATTTTACTAAAGAGACCTAACATTTCATTCCACTAGATCAATTGATAGTTGATTACTTATAATCAATAATATAATATATAACATAATACATAAATTTCGATTTAGCATAATTATGAAAATAAAAACTATTTTTCACTTATATACATAAATTTTACTTTAATTCAATTATTTATTTTTTATATTAATTTAGTACAATTATTTTTATTTACTTTCAAGATCATAACAAAACCTTAATTTATTAAACCAATATCATGACATTTAAGATTATTACAAAATCTTAATTTATCAGACCGAAAAGAAAGGAAAAGAAAATAGAAAAGTTGAAGACATTACTATAGCATATGAAGCTCGTATATGGGAAGAGTTTATTTGATGAGTTGAAACAACATGAAAAATAGAGTATGATTTAGATAGAAGTTACAATCATGGGATTTTGTTGCTTCATGTAGTGGGGATTGGGATTATGAGGAGTAGGAGAAGGGAAAGCAGCAGGATGTTGTTGATAAGGAGGGGGTGGTGGTGGAGGAGGGGTGCCTGTGGCCATAACACCATCCACCATTGCTTGAGGATTAATGCCAAGATCTTGAGCAGCCAATGCTCGCCCTTCTTGCCTCCCTTTGTTTCTTCCCATTACATAGCAACCAAAGCACAGCAGGATGAAGACAATCACCATGGGAAGTGAAAACACCAGCACATATCCCATTTTTCACTCTTCTGTTAATGAGAGAGAACACAACTAATCGTGTGTTTGCTCTCACATCATGTATGTCTCTATTTATGGAAAGGGAATTGCATCTATTTGACTTTGTTTTTATTTCCCCGATCTTCTTACACCAACTAATTAAGTTGAGTGAAGAATTTGATTATTATATAATTATTCAAAACATTATGACTTATTTGATTTTATAATAGTAAAATGATGGGGAAAACTAATGCTGGATTGGATATTAGTACAGATTCCTGGAGTTAAACACAACATTGTCTCTTGATTTGTACCGGTTAGCTGGCATTTTGTTTTATTTCTCCAACCTCCGCATGTTCTGTTTCTTAAACTTCAATTAACTGTGAAGGTTTTGGGTTTGACTTTTACCCAGTCAATTGTCAACTACACTCAAGTGGGCTTAATTAATTTTCTAGTTTCTTTTTTTCCTTGAAAATTCTCCATTGATTATGCAGGCTGGCAGCATGTTCTGAATTCCTTTAATGTTTGTGTTTGACCTTTTGTTTTAGTTAGTCTATTTTAGGGATGGGTATATGACGGAAAAATCCAGTTTTTGGCCGATTTGAATTCAATATAAAAATTTAAACTTTGTATCTAAATTTGATCTAATTTAATGTTAATTATTTTCAATCAAGTGGCCAGAAGTACGTGGCCATTATCGGTTACTTCAACTCTCGAGTTCACCCGCAACCCTCGTGCTTTAAGCATCCTTAATTCCAAATGATTGGACATGGTTTGAGATTGTCTCAGTCGTCTTTCGGGTGGGTCCAGAATTAACTTTTGACTTGATTAATTGGGTTAAAGTCTCAATTGATCACTTTAAAACGATATTTAGGTAGATTAGACACAATCTTACTTGATCTGTATTTTACCAGAAATGTGTCGAGTTCGGGAGTCGGTTACGGTAAAGGAAGAATTAGCACCCTTGAACCGCCCTTTTGGTACCAATTAATTTGTCGGTTATATTTAATTGCGAAAATTAAGAATTTAAATTTAAATTTAAAAATTCGATTCGAATTGCTTACCTTTAATCGATTGAAGTTCTTCTAAAAGAAAAGTCGAAAAGGTTAGATAAAAATAATAAATATTAAACAACTCAAAGGAACAATAAAAAAATAAAATAAAATAATAAATCAAAAGAAAAAATAATAATAAAAATAAATCAAAGAGGAGAAAAAAAACAAATAAAAAAGAAGTTAAATTTTAAAAGCCATAAAATGAAAACAATATGAAGGAAAAAATCTTAAAAATAATAAAAATAATAAAATAAAATAAAACTTAGAGGATCAAATTGAAAAAAGCAAGCAAATTATGACAAAAATAGTGACCTAAATAAGAATAATAAAAACCATTAGAACTATTCGAAATAAACATGACAAATGACTAAAATGAAATAAAACGAAACATGTAGCCTAAATCATGACAAATAAATAAAAGATGGAATTAATGACCACAATAGGAATATGCGGCTAACTATGAGGGATTAAAATGCGATTCACCCTTAAAACAATGACCAAATTGTAAATACACGCATAAAGTTTGAGGACAGAAGCACGATTATACCACGAATTGGTGACCAAAACTAAAAGAGCGCTAAAGTTAAAGGGACTATTAAATGATTAACCCCTAAGATAAATGAACAAAGCATAAAGGTTCCAGACCCCAGGGACCTAGCACGTGGTTTACCCAAAACTTAAAATAAACAAGCCCATATTTATCATTTCCAGTAGCCCCACGAAACCAAAAAAAATCAAAATGCACTTCCCTTTTCTCTTTGACTTCAATCTGGCCGAATCTATCTCTAGCATCTCCTCCCTTCACTCATGCAACGTCGACCCAAAGGACCAAGGGCCAAAGGGCCACTGCCTTGGTGGCTACTCCACGCTTTAAAACTCCAGCGAACGATGACCTTGTACACGGTGAAGAGACCTCAAAAGGTTAAAGTAAAAACGAAAGTCCCCCCTCTTATTTTTTTACTTCAAAAATTGAAAGCTTGCTGCTAGGAAAATGAAAGATGAAGGTTAGAATACCTTCTTGAGAAAATCCTTGTCTTTGTATTGATTTTTTGTTTGAAAGAAAGAAATAGAAAATACTCTATTACAAATGATTTTCGAGGTAAAAGGAAAATGGAAAAAATCCTCTACCCTCTTGTGTGTTTCGTATGAAATTTCTGAGTCAAAATCGTCCCTCGAATGTATTTTTTACATTTATTTATAGGAAGACTGTTGAAAACATTTTGATGTTTCGATATAACAAATTAAATTAAAAGAATTTTAATTTTGAAAATAATTTTTCTAAGCATATTCGATATATTAAATCGAATATCAAAATATTACTCAAAGTATTTCAAAGTTCATTTTAAATCTTTACTCAAGTGTAAAATTAAATTTTAATCTTAAAATAATTTCAAAACGATTTTACAAAATATTTCGAACCATTTCAAAGCCAAAAATTCCAGATTGCTCAGAGGGAACCGATTCCTCCCCCAAGGGGGTACCGATACCCCCTGAATGGTTTGGCTCCGAGAATTCCAGTATGCTCGGAGGGAACCGATTCCCCCCACTATTCAACGGTCGAAATATTTGAATTTTACACCTAGGGAACTGATTCCCCATTAGGGGTACCGATTCCCCCCACACTCCAAGCAGGAATATTAATTGTTTTCACACTTAAACGGCTCCAAAAACTTCATTAATGATCCCCAACATTCAGAAGTGATTCAAGGTGTATTTAAGCAAGCTTAGAAGCCATTGATCAACAACAAGAAACATCAAGCAACTAGAATCAAGAGAGAATCAAAGAGAAAGCATTAAACCTCAAGTTTGAGCATTTCAAGCCTATTTTTTATTCAATATTCATTTTGCTATTTTTCATTCAATATTCATTTTGCTTTCAAGAACACTTATTGTGCTCAATTGTATTCATTCTTGAGTGTTCTTTTCTTTGTTCTAGAATTGTGCAATCAATCTACCTTGTGAGGATTTCCTTGTAAGTTTGCAAATTTGTATTGTTCTCTTTGGGAGAGAGTGTTCTCAAGAATCTGGGGTATAATTCTTGAGGGTTTGTAAGGTTACACTTTGTCCTCAAAAGAAAGACAAATTAGTGAATTTGTGGAAAATCCTTAGTGTGGACAGCTAAGGTAGTGGACGTAGACTTTGGTTGAGAAAGTCGAACCACTCTAAATCGATGTACAATTTTGTTTCAATTTTCTGCAAAAGCTTCCATCAAAATTTTAATTGCCAATTCACCCCCTCTTGGCCATATTCGTCAATCGATTAACTCAACAACTGGCATCAGAGCCTAACTCATTTGAAGGTTTAATCGCCTCTTGAGTCGATTCGGGAAGAGTTACATCGATAATCAAAGTCATCAATGGCCTCTACTTCAAACTTCAACTCCAGTCTCTATTCGATTCCTATCAACAAGCCTCCTTTCTTCAATGGGGCTAACTATGCCTATTGGAAAAATAGGATGAGGTACTTCATTCAAGCAAGTGACATGGGAGCATGAAATGTCGTAGAAGAATGATACATCAAGCCTCTCACTCATCCAAGATTGTGGAGTGAAGGAGAGACAAAAATGTTCCAGCTCAACTCTAAAGCCATCCATATCATATTTTGTGCTCTTGGACCAGATGAATACGAAAGAGTTTCATCTTGTACAACGACAAAAGAAATATGGGATAAACTTCAAGTCACTCATGCAGGTACCGATGAGGTAAAGAAATCTAAAATTAGTATTCTAACGCATAGCTATGAAAATTTCAAGATGAAACCAAATGAAGATATCAAAGCTATGACGGATAGATTTTCAACGATTGTCATTGGTCTCAAATCATATAGAGAGATCATTTCAAATGAAAAGCTTGTGAGGAAGTTAGTCTACTCCCTTCCAAAATCGTGGCAATCAAAGAAAACAGCAATCATCGAGTCTAAGGACCTAACGTCCTTAACTCTTGAAGAGCTAATCGGTTCACTTCTCACTCATGAAATGATGCTTGAAGATGAGGTAGACCTTGATAAGATTGAAGAGACACCAAAGGAGAAGGAGAAGAAGAAAAACATTGGAGTTGCTTTCAAATCCACAAAAGATGAGAGTGATTCGGATGAAGATGACGATGATGAGGAAATGACATTGTTAGCCAAACGGTTTAGAAAAATGATGAGACCTTACCGAGGGAGAAAATTCAAACGAAATAAAGGCCTAAAAATGAACCAAAAGAGAAGGACCTGATCATTTGCTATGAATGCAAAAAGCCGGGGCATGTCAAATATAATTGCCCACAATTGAAGAGAAAGGGTCAATCAAAGAATAAGCACAAGGCTCATGTGGCTACATGGAGCGATGAAGAAGGTTCCGATGAAGAAGAACAAGAAGTAGCAAACTTGTGCTTGATGACATTCGGGGAAGATTCTAAGGTAACATCTAACTCATCTGATTTTGATGATATATCCTATGATGAGCTATTAGAGGAATATAATGAGTTGGCTTCGGATTATGAGAAATTGTTTTTAAAATATAAAAATGTTGTTTCAAAATTGAAAAATGAAAATAAACTCATATCCAAAACCAACAACGATCTTGAAAGTAAAATCAAAGATTTGCAAATCAAACTAGAAGAGTTTGAAAAGAAAAATTTGGATTTGCAAAATTTACTTTCAAAGGTCAATGATGATCATCAAAAGAAAATTGATGATCTTAAAACTTCTTTTGATAAAATTGGAACAAAACGTTTTGAAAATGGAGAAAATTCAAAATCCAACTTTGTTAGAAAAAGTTTAAAAACTACAATCATAGAGGTCTCCAAAGAGCCTCTAATGGAAAAATCATTAGAAGTATATGGGTTCCTAAAGAGCTCATTACTACTAAAAATAAGGATATCCTACACAAATGGATACCTAAGGGGACTAGGATTTTGGAAACTAATGGATATGGACCCAAAAGAATTTGGGTACCAAAAATTATAAATTAATCTATGTTTGTAGGAAAAGGAGCATTGCTACAAGGCACGAGAAACAAATTCAAATTCATGGTACCTTGATAGTGGATGCTCAAGACACATGACCGGAGACAAAAGCCGGTTCATTGAGCTTAACGCCAAAAATAGAGGAGAATTGACTTTTGGTGATGATTCAAAAGGTCACATTGAAGGTATTGGTACTGTTGGTAATATCTCTTCCATACAAATTAAGAATGTTTTATATGTGAATGGATTAAAGCATAATCTCTTGAGTATTAGTCAATTATGTGATAAGGGATTCAATGTCATACTTGAAACTAATGGTTGTAAAGTCATTGACATTGCATCGAATAGGATTATGCTTGTTGGTCATAGAATAGGAAACATATACATGGTGCATTTAGACTCTATAGAAATGACTAATTTATGCCTAGTTGCAAAGGATGAGCATGATAGTTGGTTATGACATAGGAGACTAGGACATGCTAGCATGAGTGTTTTGCAATGGTTAGTTCAAGGAGAATTGGTTCGAGGGCTGCCTAAACTAAAATTTGATAATGATAAAATATGTGATGCTTGTGCTAAAGGAAAACAAAAGCGAGTTTCTTTTAAATCCATTAATGACGTATCAACTAGTAGAGTATTACAATTGACCCATATAGATTTTTTTGGGCCAACTAGGACTACTAGCTTGGGTGGAAAACAATATGCATTTGTCTTGGTAGATGACTATTCTAGATATACTTGGGTTCTATTTTTAAGCACTAAAGATGAAGCATTAGAACATTTCATCACATTTTCAAAAATAATCCAAAATGAAAAAGATTACTCTATAACTAGTGTTAGGAGTGATCATGACACTGAATTTGAAAATCTTAGATTTATTGAGTTTTGTAATTCTAATGGTATTAACCATATTTTTCAGCACTTAGAACCCCTGAACAAAATGGAGTTGTTGAGAGGAAAAATTGAACTTTAGAAGAAATGGCTAGAACCATGCTTTGTGAAAATAATTTACCAAAATATTTTTGGACGGAAGCCACAAATACCGCTTGTTATGTTGTAAATCGAGTAATGATTAGGCCAATTTTAAAGAAAACTCCATATGAAATTTTCAAAAATAAAAACAAAATAAAAATATAACACTATAATATTAAAATAACTTATAAAATTTCATTTTTATAAATTATTTTACAACAAAACACAGAAGAATTTCACTTTGATCGTAATATGAACTACGTTGAATAAATTATTTCACTTTGATCGTAGTATAGAACATTATAATGTAACAAATATGTAACATATTGTTATTACATTAATTTATATTTTATTATTGTTATGTAGATATATTTTTCTAATAATTCTTCTACAAATTTAGAAGGTGACGGGATTTTCAGAACTTAATTTTTAATGTTAATGTACAACAATTTTATTAGTTGTAATTTCTAAAAATAATTACTTAATAATATACCTAAAATTGAGTTAAAACAAACATTTATTTCAAAATTAACATAAACATAGTTTATATAATTAAAAAAAGTCGATTATGCAAACCAATTCAAACTTTTAAAATTCAATTAAAAAAATCAGGATACTGATTATGAAGAATATTTTAAAAAATCAAATCCTTTTGGAGAGAAAGAGTGAGAGAGATAAAACGAAGCACAAGTGGCGGGATTCCTGCATGCAAAACGATATTTAGCGGCGATCCGAGAGCCTCGCTGTCTCTCTCTTTTTTATCTTTCTTTTCACGGGAAAGCAAAGCCAAACAAACATCAAATAAACCCTTTTGATCCCATCATCAATGCCTCCTTCTCTTAGTGTACCTTTTTCGCCTTCTCTCTGTTGACACCTTTCCTTGCTTTTCACTTCTCTTTATCTCATGTGAATACATTTCACTGTAATCATTATTTCTTCCCTTCAACTTTTCCGTATCATGGATTTTAATTTAAACCCATTACCAATCTTTTCCTGGGTTTTCTTTTTCCTTTATATGCCTTTCAATGTTTATTATAAAAACGACTCAGCTTTCTTTTTGTTTCTTTTTTGTGCAGATGGATTTTATGTTTGAATTTAGGATGTGGGTTTGAAAAGATTTCAGGTTCGTTACTTTATTGATTTGCTTTTCTTTTCCTTTTCTTTTTATTGGATGTTTAATTTGGTATAAAAATGAACGTAAATAAAATATTTATATGTGGGATATTTAGCATTAAGATGGTTTTGTTATATTATTAAGATTGGATATCTTTCGGGTTCTTTTTCTAGACTTAGGCCACCTTTGCTTGCTATTTAAGAGAACGAAGCTTGCTTGTATATGATTCAATTAGTCCCATTGATTGATTTTTCAACATACATGTTAGCAGTTAGCTTCTAATAAACTGCAAATCTTTTTTTTTATTATTGTTATGGCTTTGCGTCAAACTTTATGTGCTTTTAAGATTGGCTATCGAGTTTTGCTTTTTAAAGCTGGGAGAAGATTGAAAGCTGTGTTTTTGTGACAGTGAAGGAGAAGGAACGGTCTAAATTATAATGGAGAAGAAGAAGTATCCAATTGGGCCGGAGTATTATATACTGCATGAGGAGGTGGGGCACGGTGTTAGTGCTTCCGTGCGCCGAGCTCACTGTATACCTTTTGATGAAGTTGTTGCAATAAAAATTCTTGATTTTGAACGTGATAACTGTGATCTGGTAATCCCTTGATTCCAATACCGCTATTGATTGTCTTTTAAGTTTACCGTCATTATTATTATTTTGTGTGTGTGTTGAGACCGGGGGAATATTGGTTCTTCATTTACTGAGTTTTGAATTTGATCATTTGCGATTGGATTCAGGTTAGTTAGATATCGTGTAAGAATGGATCAGTATTAAAAAAAAATCTGTTGTTTCTTTTGTACTGCACAAGGATGAACTACTTTGAGAATTTTCTCTATTAGCAATTTGATGAGATTTCGCTTTTTAGAAAAAGCATCTTTGATATTTGAATGAGTCTCTTTTCTGCAACACCAAGATTTAACCCTTTGAAAAAGTTTATCCCTTCTGTTTCGTCATAGTTGATACAGTACAGGACAATTGATTAATGAACATTCTGCAACAATATTCAATCAATCTTGATTTTGCCTACTTGACCTTGGCTCAGCATTTTCTTCTTTAATAGGTAGATATTGATTGTTAATATCTGCTGATTTAGATTGTCAAGGAACACAAATTCATGTTTGTGTAGCAGAGGCACTTCTCTCTCTATAGAGATGGTGTAAATGCAGGTGCATTTGGTCAACTCAAATTTAATCAATCATTTGAATTTTCCTAGGGTTAGTCAAAGTTATAGATCAATCATGCTCATAGAATCAGTTGTGGAGAAAAGTTCTTTTCACCGAAAACATAGCTAGTATACTTTGAGTTTGGCTGAGTGCCCTCGCATCAGATATGATTGTTCCAAACTTGTTAAATCTAATTCTGCCTCGTGTTTTCCCTAGCATTAGCTAATAAAATTTCTAGTTGTTTTGATATTATTTCCGTATTGTGCTTGTGTAGAATAATATTTTTCGTGAGGCACAAACAATGGTCTTGGTTGACCATGCAAATGTTCTTAAATCACATTGCTCCTTTGTTAGCGAACATAATCTATGGGTTGTCATGCCATACATGTCTGGTGGATCTTGTCTTCATATACTAAAGGCTGCATATCCTGATGGTTTTGAGGAGGTAGTTATAGCAACGGTACTTCGTGAAGTGTTGAAAGGTTTAGAGTATCTTCATCATCATGGGCACATACATCGGGATGTTAAAGTAAGTATATTGTCTTCATGATTTAGGGCTGTTTTGCGTCCTTTTAACTTTTAGTGATTATTATAGTTTGTATTTGTCATATGATTTGAACTATACACATGTAAAAATCGGGTTTTAAAAATGAGCTCTTAACGGTTCAGTTTATTTTTCTCTAATTTTCTATAATTGAGCAATTTTATTTGCAAGCTAAGAGACATACATGCTGAAACTCAGTTAGTAAAGATAGTATATCTGCTATGACAAAGGTTCTGATTTCTGCAATATATATTTGAGTTGGTTATTTTGTATTGTTACAACAAGTGGATGATCTTGATTTCTTTGATGTTAACTTCATTAATTCTGATAAAAGCTTCAATAGTTGTTTCCTATGTAAAAATATAGTACTTAAGTCCTTAGTTCCTGAATGATCTTTTTCTATAGGCTGGGAATATTCTCATTGACTCCAAAGGTGGAATCAAGTTGGGGGACTTTGGTGTTTCGGCTTGCATTTTTGATTCAGGTGATAGGCAACGCATGAGAAATACATTTGTAGGGACACCTTGCTGGTATGTTAACATTATTATGTCTAAATTTCATTCAGTTCCTAGTTCTTAGATAAGATTCCTGAGTGCCAAATTTCATTGAGTTCCTAGTTATAGAGCATCTCATTTTTGAAGAGATGTCTCACTGGACTCCAGGGAAGTATTATCTTCCTGTTTGAGTGGCAAAGTTTTAATGCTTCTTATAATCTATAGTCTAATTCCGTCTCCATTATTTTCAGGATGGCACCTGAGGTTATGGAACAGCTGCACGGTTATGATTTCAAGTAAATCTATTGTTTTCTCAAAGGTACATTTATGCTCCTTAAGTAGCATTAAGTTGATGTTTATTTGGCAAAATCCATGTAGGGCGGATGTCTGGTCGTTTGGTATAACTGCACTAGAGCTTGCTCATGGCCATGCTCCTTTTTCAAAATATCCTCCAATGAAGGTGGATAGCTTCTGTGCCCCCCCTTTGACATAAACCTGATCTTTTACCAGAGAACAAAGGTTATTCTGATTTATATCATATTTGTTGTTCTTAGGTATTGCTTATGACTTTGCAAAATGCACCTCCTGGCCTGGATTATGAAAGAGATAAGAAGTTTTCTAAGGTATGCTTTAATTAATCCATAACTTTCAGTAGTCGGATTTAATTAGATATTGCGTTCATGTTGTGTTTCTCTTTCTCTTCAGTCTTTCAAGCAAATGATTGCTAGTTGCTTGGTGAAAGATCCTTCAAAAAGACCTTCAGCAAAGAAGTTATTAAAACATCCTTTTTTTAAGCAAGCAAGGTCAAATGACTATATAGCGCGAACACTTCTCGATGGTTTGCCTGCTCTTGGTGACCGTATCCAGGCATTGAAGGTTAGCATGCTACTTTCAGGCATATGATTCTTAGTTTGTTATAATTAAGCCTTCCACTATGTTATACTTACGAATGCTATCATGTTGAAACATAGAGAAAAGAAGAAGATATGCTTGCACAAAAGAAAATGCCAGATGGTGAAAAGGAAGAATTATCACAGGTTAGGACATTAAACTTTACTTGAAATAAGTGGTCTTGATGATGTTCTCATGTTAAGTCATGATTATTGAATTAAATGATTAAGTGAACTCAATACTAGAGTATGAGTTTTGGAGTGCAATTTCATACGACTTCAACTGGTAATGATGAAGTGTATTTTTAATTTGTCGATTTATTTTGCCTATTTGTATTTTTACTCTACTCAGTCATGGATGCATGTTCTACTTCTTTTCTTGCTCATGCATGTAATATCTTGTGCAACTATGTCTACTGTTAGGATTTCATGATCTAATGTTCATGATTTTTATATCCTTTTGTAATAATGAGCAGAGTGAATATAAACGTGGGATAAGTGAATGGAATTTCAATCTTGAAGATGTGAAAGCTCAGGCTTCCCTGGTACAGTAATGGTCGCTTTCCTTCCATCCTTTCCATGAAACTTTACTGGTTATTTTAAAATGCTTTAGAACTTGTCTTATGCTTATTTTTCCTTTTTTCTCACACTTTCTCAGATTCAGGATGAAGACATTATATCTGAAACTACCCAGGGAGGGAGTTCCAGTTCTTTGTGCATGCTTGATGGACAAGAGAAGCAATCAGAATTTCACCCTTCTCTGGCCACACATAAGGTATTTCAATATTATTAGTTTTTTTCCTTGTTTGCCTTGCAGTTGGTCATTTCTTCTTTTCTACAAGATCTTCTTTTCTGGGGTGTGGTTCATGATGATCTAGCTTCCACAGGAAGATAATTATCTGGGCCAGAATCAACCAGTTCCTTGTGCAGCAGTTGAACCAACAACAAATATTGCCAAGTATGTAATTTAGATATCTGACACTATGCTATATTACATTTTGTTATCGTTTTCTTCCAAATATAGGAAGTTATAAGAACATAGCACACTCATACCTGTGTTGAAAAAAATGCAATAGTATTCTTTCCCACAAGTGTCAGATCAGGTCTCATAATTTGAAAAGGCTTCATTTACTGGAAGTATATGGTTATGTCTGTGTTTGATCATCCAGAGCTAGGTCTGAAAGATCGGATGATGACTCAAGCTTTGCTAGTCCCTCAAATGAACTGAATATGATTTCACCTTGTCATGATGATCATGTTGAAAGCCATCTAGCAGAAAAGGCTGTTCTGGAGCTCAATGGAAAATTTTCTGATAATATGATCAAACCTTGTTATCAAAGGGAAGCAGCTTTAGGGAGCAGCACAACACCAGAAACCCTTGTTCTTCCAATTAAAGGAGAAAGGTTTGGTACTTCAATGACATAATTCTTTCAGTTCTCTTGGTTGTAACGCTTCTATGTTGCACCAATAGTGGGGAAGCTTAATTTGCTTGTGTACCATTTTGTAATGTTCCTCTACCAAGAAATTGTTCTGCAAGCCCCATACGGTGCCTGTTGTTGCTATGAGTTAAAGCATGATATCCTGCTATTATCTCAACGGTGAAATTCTTATTGCAAATCACATCTTATGATTGCCATGGACTCAACAGATGCTTTATTTCCAATTTGATAGAATAAGAGCCAAATCTATGATCTATATTCAGCAATATGATTTGAGTTGTGTGAATCAGAGAGCCGACAAGTTTCAATCTGTAGATATAAGGGAAACATGTCTAATATCATCCCATCCAATCCATTTTCACATATTAAACTGTAATTTATATAGTATTATTGTCATTGTTTTATACACATCATACTATATTTCTGTAGCACTCATTTTATGAAGTTTTCAGTGATAAGCAAAACCAGTCCCATAATATTTCTGGTCTCAATGGAGTGGTAGTAGAAGAGGATACTATTTCAGAGCTTCCTTCTAGGGCATCTACTAAATCATCAGGCAAGTGTTAATTGTTCACTCTCCAGGTTTTGTGTTTTGGTTGGTTGGTTTGTTTATTTTACTCTCCTTCCATTTCAAGTGCGTTTACTACCCAAGTAACAAAAGTGTAATTGCAGCAGTGAACAGTGATGACATTGAAGAGAAAGTAAAGCCACCTGTTGTTCAGCAAAGGGGCCGTTTTAAGGTTACATCTGAGAACCTTCAATTGGAGAAGGTGATTTAGATCTTTCTGGTCTGGCAGTTGCTTCTTTTGTTCATAAAGGATATGATTTAACCTTCTCTTTTCAGGTTGCGGCATCTCCTGTGCTACAAAAGAGTCACAGCATGCAGGTTGGTAGTTCGGAGGTCGGCACATAAGTGCAAAATTGCCTATTACACCCAACTGTAAAACTAGCAACTCATTTTGTAGTTCTTTGGTAAATGCACGATTAGGAATTTGACACCATAGTTCTCAACAGCTTGGTTTAGTTATCTCCTTACAAACTTTTGTCGCTGTTAGGAGCGATACAAAAACAATGAAGGAAAAGAATTTTATTTGAATCCTAAACACTCAAAGACTGTCCGTATGGAGTGGACAAATCTCCAATACAATAACCCAAATGACTTGATGCTTAAATGAAACTGGTAAAACAGCTTATTTGTATTAGTAATCTTCTGATAGGATTTCTTAACGTTTTGGTTTAGCTACGTCATGCTAGGCAAGTATTGGATCCTTAGAAGTTAAATATTATGTTGCTATCAAGAACTTCAGTAGTATTTTCTGCTCACCAAAGTAATATCTAAGCCAAAACTGTTCATCTTAGAAAAGAAAAGAAAAACAAGAGTAGGACATGATCTTGGAAGCATAAGTACCATTTCAGTTATCCTGAGTAGACATTGAATGCCTCATAAGCCTGGAAAAAGAACATATCTATAATCTTATTTATTTGCTTTTAACATTTATAACGTCAAAGTTATGGGTTATGCAGTACATGGGCCCACATCCTTCCCTTTCAGCAGCAGCACTATCAGTAGTAATGCCGTCCGATGCTGCATCGTCATCATCAGCTCCTGCTACTGCATCATCAACCCCTCCGGCCACATCATCAGCTCCAGCTAATCATCTTTTTCCATTGTTGCAGTCCGTTTTGCATACAAACATTCTTCAAAGGGTATAAGTTAGCCATATATTTTTGCCATTGTTTCCACTGTATCTGTAAACTAATGTCTCTCGGGCTTATTTTTTTCAACAGGATTATATTCTCAATCTAATGAAGCAAATTTCTGGTTGCGACTCTACAGGTGCTGAAATTTACACTCCTTAAACACTCCACTTTCCGCTCTTTTATAAATGCAAATTAGATGATCGTACCTTCTTTTTTCTCCATTACTTAGCCAACCGTCCATTTGAGGGAGCATGCATGCCAACCAATTTGGCGGTCTCAGACAAATCTTTGGTAAGTCATATAGAGCTCTATCAGTATAAGTATGCCAATATAGTCTCCAAAAATATGTCTCGTACCATAAAAAGTTGCGAACCTGCAGTTTATGAATTGAAATATGTGGTTTTGCATACATCTATGAGATCTTTAGTTAGGATAGAAGGTTGAAGAGTTTATTTTAATCCTTGACAACTTAAGGGAACTTTACAACAAAAACGGAAGCATGGAACTACATGATTTATTGGAAGGCGAGAATTCTCATTTTTCTCTTTGGCATTGGTTTGCTGTAAATCATTATTATGCTATCATACATTCAACCTTATCTTACATAATTTATAATTCCATCATCGAACTACATGATTTTTATCTTCGCATGAATGATCCTGAATTTAGAACTTCATCTTGCACAATTTATTTGGAAAACATATTTCTTGAATTACAGTTGGAAGTAGCTCATGATAGGGAGAAGGAGTTGCTTCATGAAATATCGGAGTTGCAGTGGAGGTATTCAGATGTCATGTGCATTCGATTCTCTTTCTGCTTCTTAATTTTACCATCTCAAAACATAGAAACTTGTCTAAACTCTGCTTTGCTTGCTATATGTAGGCTCATTTGTGCTCAAGAAGAACTGCAAAAATATAAAACAGATAACGCTCAGGTTAGTTTCTGAAATACTTTGCTCGTCTGTTGCACTCTTTTTAATTCTTACTCCGGTTTCAACTTCAGCTGCACATTTCTTAACCTTAAAAGTTCAGGTGTAAATTTATTTCAAACCGGAGCATTGACGGAGGCAATGTGATCTCTTAAACCGTACAATTCTAGCAAAAGCTAAAACTGGAAAAATATTAGAAACAAATATGATCAAAAGACAGGATTTGGTAGCTCGATATTCGCTTTGGTATAAACGTCACGGTTTAAAGCGGTTGAGACTAGAACCCTAAACCTGTTGGAGACTAGTTTTTAATGGTGACTATGAATCAATTAAGCTTGGAATTTATAGATTATAGGTTGATGCTTTCTTTTACCATATATAGGTTGTTTCACAGTATTTGCTGATAAGAAAATTTATTTGAAACTGCCTGATTTGTTGTACAGTACACTTTATATGTTCTTTTATATGTAAATACTAAACATAACTTTTAACTTTTATAGGAAAAAAGATGTAAACATCAAAGCAAATATCTTTTTTATTGATTTTGAGTTCAGTATGTATATGGAATAACAGAGCCAGCAAATTAAAGTTTGATGGTCTTTCATTTTCTCAAGAACCAAACATAAGTGAAGAAATCATGTGAAGGTCTACATTATATTGTGGCCGATAAATCGAGCAATGGCGGAACGTGGTGAGGGCCAGGCCCCCAAAATTGAAAAATTATGATGATTAGGCCCCTCGATAATTTGTCTCCTATTTTTTCCTTTAAAAATTCTCAAAAATTATCGTTTATATTAAATTATGAAAAATAGTTTTTTAATTGAAATATATAAATTTTGTTTTTTTTAATTTCAACGTTTTTAAATTATTTCCCAAATTATAATATTATCTCTTCATCTATTTTTATAATATTTTAAAATAATGAAAATCTTCATTTAAATGAAAATCAAATTCTTATCCCTCGTTCTAATAATTTTAAGATTATTATTTTATGTATTGGTAATGATAAAAATATTTCACAAGTAGAGCTTTAATCATATCATGTGTCTTATTTAAAGTTTAAGATTTAAGGTTTAGAGTTTAAATGTTAGATATTAAAAGTCTAAGGGGTTGTTTGTTTACTACTAAATGATTAAGCGTTGAATGATTCAATGGCTTGAATGATTCAAAGGCTCTGTATGAATTAGCTCTGAATGTGACATGTTGTTTGATAATGGTTCTGAATGATTCAGAATGTACTTTAATGTTGAATCATTCAACACTGTTTTGTTGAATCATTCAACACAGTCTTCATTAAGAGGTGAGAAACAAACACGCTGAATACTGAACGGTTCTGCATTCAACACTGAATGGTTTCATTTAACAGTAAACAAACAGCCCCTTAAGCCTTAACAGTTAATGACTGAGTGATTGATTCGTTATAAAACAATAATATTAATGATCATTTCGTTATTTTTAAAACTTCAGTGTTGAGAAAAGATATTTCCCATATTTCAATGATTATTTATATAGTTTATTATTATTATGTATGGCCAAAAAATACCAAGCAAGTCAGCCTAACATACCACGTCAATTTTATGTTATTGGGGAAACGAATGTTGATTGATTTGATAAAATGATAACATTAATTGTCATTTAATTATTTTTAAAATGCAGTGGTAAAAAAGAAATTTAGTTATACTTTAGTGACCATACATTGTAGTTTACCCAAATAATAATCGAGAAGAGAGAAAAATAGGAACATAAGAAAATCGATCTAAGAGGGTAATACCGTAATCTAAAAGAAATCTTTGGTTTCGAACCCAGAATCCATCAAAGATTTCTTCAAGTGAAGCGGAAGAAAATGTGTTGAACAATGCAATAAATGTTTCATAATGAGAGAATAGGAAGTGAAGATATAACGAGAAGGAAGCTCGAGTTCGAAGGAAGATAGTGAAACAGTATTCTGTTTTCTTTGTCTGTGGAAATTTTCTTTCACTTTCTCTAGTTCCAAACAGGTTAGAACAACTAAAAGTTTCTTTTCCTTCCTGGAATCTCACATCTCCTTTGCTTTCTGTTGCATGCAATTTCCCCATGAAATTCAAGTCTATTGTCGAAAGGTAGCATTGAACTCTGAATTCTTAAATTTGTTGATCCGCACGATAGTACTTTGCTTTCCGAGGCGATAATTTCCTTTTAGCTTCAATTTGTTGAATGAAGAGGAGGTTTTCGTGAAGTGGGCTGAGCTTGTTTTCATGGATTTTGTGGTCAAATTTATTTCTGAAGAAGTATAAAGGAGGTCTTTGTTGTTGATATGATTCGAGTTTGGTTTTCTTTTTTATTTCTTTGGGTTGTGATTTGAATTTTATTGATTGAATTTTGGAGGTACAATTTTTAAATATGTGAGCTTTGTTCTTGGGTTGCTACTTGCAAAGATGAGTTTTTTAATGGTGTTCATGGGTCTTTCTGGAATTAGTGGAACATCTTTAGTAGGGTTTTGGAAAGTGGGTTTTTGGAAATGGAGCAAAGAAACCCTAATTTAGTTGGAGTTTAGGGGGTTAAAAGAAGTGAGTGTGTCTGCATTTTTTGTTGAAATAATTAGGTAAGGGATTTTTAGCAGTGAATGATGCAACCGCCTAATCATCATTCACGGATCAATCACACTGAGTTGAAAGCTCAGTTAATAAAGAGGCTTGGGCCTGAGAGGTCGAAACAGTACTTCCACTATTTGAATAACTTGTTAAGCTTAAAGCTAAGCAAGGTTGAGTTCAATAAGGTTTGAGAGAATGTTAGACTACACAATCTCTTAATCTGTTCAATATTTAAAAATGCTTGTAATGCGAAAGTCCCTCCTCCACCTGCGACTATTCGTGACAATCTGCAAATCGGGGATGTTCTTTTGTCACCTCGGAAATCCGGAGCATCCATCAGGCTTACTGCCAAAGTGGGTTTTGCTTCTTACGAATCAACAATAACTAATGACATTGTTGTTTCTGAAATTTGGGATACGACTTCTCGTGATATACAGAAGCTGGTGCAGCATCATCAAGAAACTTTGGGCAAAGCAGATAATGGAAGGGATGTTCTGCTTCCCAACCATGAGCTAAAGGGATCAGTAAATGATTTTCCTTCTGAAGATGGCACAGACCAAAGTGAAGTTTTGTTTGTTAAAGATGGAAAGGAGTCATGTGCTAGAAGTTCATTGCAAGCACCACTCGGAGTTCCATTATTCTCTATGAGTATCTCTGGGACCCGAAGGGCTTTGCCTTTGGCAAGTAGTACTAGATATGCCAAGTCATATGACATTGGTGGATTGCTCAAATCTGAGGCACTGAGGGAGCGCATGCAACAAATCGCTTCATTGGAGGGCCTTGAAGATGTGTCCATGGACTGCGCTAATATACTGAACAACGGACTGGATGTCTACTTAAAGAGGTTAATTAGGATGACCATTGAGCTAGTAGGAACCAGGCATGAATGCAGTTTGAGAAAAAGCAATACAACGAACATTATTCCCGTGGGAATCTTGTTAACAGTGTCGCACCAAGTCACAAAATAACAGTCGGAATTTGGAAGCTATAGATGAACAGAGATACTACAAGTTGGTTTCTTTGCTGGATTTCAAGGTTGCGATGGAATTGAACATGCAGAGGCTTGGAGGAGACTGGCCAGTACTTCTTGAGAAGATATACATGCAGCGATCCGAGGAATAACATTTTAGAACCTGTGGAGTATTTTATTTGGTAACTTATGTCCAAGTTTCCCAAAAGCAAAAATAAATTTTCTTGGGCATCAATGATGCACATTGCATTCTCTTATCTGGCCCTTTTGATCAGGGTATTGCATTTAGGATAAAACTATGCCCCTTAAAAGTTGAACTGAAAAATATCCATAACACGATATTTGGTGGCTAGTTGTCAACTAACCAAAAGGTACGAGGAGAAAAGCAAACCCATAATTGGTTTCCCTGTTTGTACCTTTAGCATTATTTGGTTCACTTAGGAATTTCTTTTTCCTGTAATTTAAAGCCTATGAGGGAAGATTTTATTGCAGTTTTGCCGGAATAAAATGTTAGCTCAGTAGGCAGACAAAACTGCATGATGTAAAGTTCCAATGTATGCACTTTCAACACTTCAGTCCAGTTGGAAACTTAATAAGTTATGCTCAGTTGACCATTTTTGCTATTTATACTTGGCTCCGAAACATTTCGATGAACTATTGTCATCGTTAAACTTTGATTAGGAATTTGGTGTATGTTCTCTGATATGACCTCACATTTCTTTGATGTGTGTTCATTTTACATCATAATAATACTCTAATTTTTATGTTCCCTGGCTCATTGACTGAAAAATAGAAATCTTCATAAGATGATTTCCTCCTGTTTCCCTAGTGCAGCTTAGATAAAATGTTCCCCACAAATATATATATTCTTTATTCTCATTTTAGAATATTTCTGCTTTTCTTCTGCTCTGTATAAATGCTCCATTGCAGGAGCATAAATACTAAAAAAAAATAGAAAGAAGAAGAAATCTGTGGGACCAAAAAGGTTTAATTGAGAAAATACATAAGAATAAAGTTTCTTAATGCGTGTGTATGGGAAACCATCTTTCTTCTGGTATTAGTCTTATCTTAAATTGTTTGTGATGGTTTTATTGGTCGTTATAATTTTATTGAGTCAAGTAATTGCATCCATTATGTTGCTGTTGTTAAGTTTTATCAAATGCCATCAACAACATTTATTAACCTTTTTTTGTAAAGATGAAACTATTTCTGCATAGGTCTACGAAAACAAAATCATTTGCAGTTGCCATATCGCTCTTGCTCCTCCTCGGTGGAATTTTAGCTATCAGTTTCTTTATACACCACTGATGAAACCCAAAAAAAATAATATATGTTGAAAAAGTAAGACGTGAATGTCTGAGTTGGAGATATGAACACATCATGATTGTTATTTATTATATTATATAATAGGAAGCATCCCACTGATGTGAAGTATGCGTGCATGTCGCTGTTGAAGGAGAATAGGAACACATTATGATTGTTATTTATTAGTATAATATATAATAGCAAGGGTGTGAAGTTAGGCATGATTTGACGAGAAAGAAGAAGTGTGGGTAGAAGAAGACCAAACCAACACTTTCCGGAATGTAGGACGATGCTTGCGCTTGAGATTTTTGTTAGCAGCCATAAACTCTGATTCCGATCTCCGCAGCATTTCCCACATCACCTGCACATCTTCGTACCCACAAGTTTGTACATCATCGTGAAGTTTCAACAGCCCTGCTCCTGCTTCATTCATTTTTCCCAATTAAATAAAGAGTTATTGTTGTTGAGTAAATGATCGAAAATAAACTAGTGCTTTTCGTCCCATCTCAGCCCAACTTTCCGAAAGAAAGAAAAAAGAAGATGCGTTGTTACTTTACTCAATAATAAATATCTTTAATCAAATTTACTTAATTATTGATTTAACATGTGGCGGCATTTTATTTGTCATTGAAGGAATGGTTATTATGATCTTTAATCTTATCTTTCTCATTAAGTTACTTCAAAACCAAGATTTTGATATTGATATGTGGCTAATAACTAATACATGGATATATCTAATAATAATAGATGGGACTCATGGGTGATGAGACCCATTATTATTTAGTAAAGAAAGGCTTTTTATTTTTGTTGTAAAATTTTGAATTCACTCTTTAAACTTTAAATGAAAAAAAATGCATTTATCGTTGAATCCAATATTGAATTACATAAATAATTAATGTTCGAATATAAATAAGCAATTCATTTCAATTATTAATGTGCAACTTTATCTGTGTGGCTAATGAACACATGGTGATAGCATTTATTTAAATTTTAAAAATCGTTTATGTATATATATATATGCATACTGGTAAGTAGTATCATATGGTCCACTCATAACATTATTTTTACAAAACAATAATGAGTCATATAACTATATTATATATATTTAATTTTAAATCGATTTTCATAAGCATAATTAATTTCCAATATCATACCTACTAAGAATCTACCATATTATAAAATTAGTGAATGATGGAAAAGAAAAATTAAAACTTTCAAAACTAAACACATAAATTCAATAAGAAAATCACAGAATCGTCTAGTAATTATTTAGTTCTTTTTTAAATAATTATTAGTTAAATTTATGTAAACAATAAGAAAAAGAAGCCTCTTCATGCAAACGCAAAAACGAAAAAGAATGGTTTTCTCCTCCCTTTGTTTGTTCAACTTAAATTCTGTTTTTTCTTCCTCCATTGAAATTTCATCACTTTTTATAACAATTGGTAAATTTGAAAATAAAACTAAAACTCAATGAATCATACTTTAGCCTTTTAGGTGACAAATCCGATCTATTTCACTATAAAATTTTTGAATCGATTCCAGTTTAAGCACAAAGAATATATGTTAATAAAATGGTTAAACCCGACCCGTATTTGATTCAGTCATTCGCACCGTATTTGATTAGAAGACTAAAAGCTTATGGGAAACTAAGAGCATTAACTGAGAAAGACAATGAAAAAGAAAGGAAGCAAAAGAAGAAGAAGAAGATAAAACTCCAAAGAAAGACTAAAAGCTTATGGGAAACTAAGAGCATTAACTGAGAAAGACAATGAAAAAGAAAGGAAACAAACGCACCGCTTTTGCGAGCTTTAACACGTGAAGAAACAGCAAACCAAAGTCGTCGAACAGGGAAGATCACCTTAAGCCACCAATCCATAGAATTTTTCTAATTTCCTTCACTTTAATCTTCGTCTTTCTTTCTCCTCCTCCTTCAACGATTCTTCTGTTATTCCGGCCACCGCCAGACCTGCTGAGATCTCCTCCCTCTCCCTCTCCCTGATCTATATCATTGAAAACGAAGAAATTAAGAGAAAAGAACTAGAAGCATCGGCATATGTATGCTTTGCGCAGATGAGGAAGTGGGAAGGCAGCTTGGTTTTGGCTTAATAAACTTAGGTAGTGTCGGTTGTAATTTCCTCCACCATAACCATATTTAATTGTTACAAGCCTAATTTAAATGGCAGTTTATAAGAAGTTCGGGCTCTTCTTTTCTGCTTTTGTGTATACACAATTCCACCGACACGTGACTAAAACATTTTGCAGATGAGATATTATTCTTTCATTTATAAAAGAATATTGCAATAATAAAAATTTGCGTCGGCCATATAAATAATATGATTAAATTTCTAGCATCTTTTTCCCATCCCGATTATACAATATATCAATAAGGGTTAATGAGTAAACTCACCACTATACTTTAATTAAATTTCTTACTGTACTTTATTTTGATTGATATTTGTTATTGTAACTTAAAGATAAATCTACCACTATACTTAATATTGAAAATTTCCATTTACTTTTACTTTTATTGGATTTCGTCACTAAAATTCTTATTTTATTTGGTTTTATCAAAATGTGATTTATTTTTTATATTTAATGTATTGTTTTTATAGAATTAAAAGTTATTAATGTTTTATCGACTATTTATTAATATAATAAGATAAAACTGTTAAAAGTCATCATGGGCGGCTAATCTTCTAGATGTCAGCCAACTACTTTGATTTAATTCAAAGATGGTTGCATTTTGTTGAAAAAAAAGGGATAATTACAACATTTTAATCATTAAACTTTAGAGTATTTACAAGATTAAGTCCTTAAGATTTAGCTATAAATACCCTATCCCATTTAGCTTTAAAATCATCCCAAAGCATTCTAGCTTTCTTCCAATACTATAGAGAATTTAGAGAGTTTCTTGAGAGTTGTTTTCTCCTTTTTATTAAGAGAGAATTATCATTGTTTTCTCCTTGGTAGATTGAGAGAGGTTGTAATTCCTATTTTCTTATAGTGAAATTCTTCTACTGTTGCCTGTGGTTTTTTACCCTTTATTATTTAGGGGTTTTCCACGTAAATTTTGTGTCTTCTTTATCTTCATTTTTATTTTCTCAAATTATCAATTGCGATTTTGCTCTATCCGATAGCCGTCTTCCGCAATAATTGGTATCAGAGCTAGATTAGAGTGTGTAATATCTGCTTATTGTCTTTGTGGTTGCCACCAAAAGGTAGATCCTCTAACATAAGAAAGTAAGAAGGTATTATCCATTCTTTGAAGGTTCCAGAGAACTATTCACGATAGTGAAATAGTGGGAGCTATCCGTAATAGAAGCTATGGCAACGAAATTTGATATTGAAAAATTTAATAGGAGAAATTTCCCATTGTGGAAATTGAAGATGAAGGCCATCCTGAGGAAAGAAGGATGTCTAGCAGCTATCAGTGAAAGGCCAGTAAATTTTACAGATGACAACAAATTGATCGAAATGGACAGGAATGCTATGGCAAACTTTCATCTAGCATTAGTAGATGAAGTATTGTCAAGCATCGAGGAGAAGAAGACAGCTAAGGAGATATGGGATCATCTCACCAAATTGTACGAGGCCACATCGTTGCACAATAAAATTTTCCTTAAGAGGAAATTGTACACTCTCCGTATGCCAGAATCTACTTCAGTGATAGAGCACTTAAATACGCTAAACACTTTATTTTCTCAGCTTACATCCTTAAGCTGTAAAATAGGAGAACAAAAACGTGCTGAACTTCTACTTCAAAGTCTACCGGATTCGTATGATCAACTCATCATCAACTTGACAAACAATAATGTCACCAGTCTAGTCTTCGATGACGTTGCATATGCTATTCTACAAGAAGAAAATCGGCGCAAGAACAAGGAAGACAGACAAGTAAATCTGCAACAAGCAGAAGCATTGACAATGATGACAACGATGAGAGGGAGATCAACAGAACGTGGCCAAAGCAGCAGTCACAAACATGGTAGATCGAAGTCGAGAAGCAAAAAGAATTTAAAGTGTTACAATTGTGGAAAGAATGGTCACTTGAAGAAGGATTGTTGTAGTCTAAATAAAAACTCCAATCCACAAGGCAATACCACAAACACTTCAGATGATGGAGATGCTCTATGCTGTGAAGCGTCAACCACCGTGGAATGTAAAAAAAGATTTGCAGATATATGGCTCATTGATTCGGGAGCAACATATCACATGACCTCAAGAAGAGAATGGTTCCATCATTATGAACCTGTCTCAGGAGGATCTGTGTATAGTTGCAATGATCATGCCTTAGAGATCATTGGTGTGGGAACCATCAAATTAAAGATGTATGATGAAACAATTAAAGTTGTTCGAGATGTGCAGCACGTGAAAGGCCTGAAGAAAAATTTATTATCCTACGGATTGTTAGATAATAATACAAGCAAGATTGAAACACGGAAATGAATCATGAAGGTGTTTCGTGGAGCGCTTGTGGTGCTGAAAGGCGAAAAAATAGCTGCAAACTTGTACATGCTGAAGGGAGAGACTTTGGTAGAAGCAGAAGCCTCTGTTGCCTCATGTAGTTCAGATTTGGCAATGCTATGGCATCAGAAACTTGGACACATGTCAGAACAAGGAATGAAAGTTCTTGTGGAGCAAAAGCTACTTCCAGGCTTAACAAAGGTATCACTTACTTTGTGTGAGCATTGCATAACAAGTAAGCAGCACCGGTTGAAATTCAACACGTCAAATTCTAGAGGCAAAAATGTTCTAGAATTAGTTCATTCTGATGTATAGAAAGCACCGGTTACATCCCTAGGTGGAGCAAAATACTTTGTCTCATTTATTGATGACTACTCTAGGAGATGTTGGGTGTAACCTATTAAGCAGAAGTCAGATGAGTTTTCAACTTTCAAAATCTTCAAAGCGCGGGTGGAACTTGATTCTGAAAATAAGATCAAGTGTTTCAGAACAGATAATGGAGGAGAATACACAAGCGAAGAATTTGATGACTTTTGCAGGAGAGAAGGCATCAAAAGACAGTTCACAGTGGCAAACACTCCTCAACAAAATAGAGTGGCAGAGCGGATGAACAGAACCTTGCTAGAAAGAACAAGAGCAATGTTGAGGGACACAGGCCTGGAAAAAATCATTCTGGGCAGAAGCAGTCAATACCGCCTGTTATTTGGTGAATCGAGCTCCATCAACTGCAATAGAGCTGAAGACACCAATGGAGATGTGGACTGGTAAACCAGCTGATTATTCAAACCTCCATATATTTGAAAGTATTGTGTACGTGATGTACAACTCCCAAGAAATCTCAAAGCTGGATCCAAAATCCAGGAAATGCAAATTCTTGGGGTATGTTGATGGAGTCAAGGGGTATCGCTTGTGGGATCCCACTGCCCGCAAAGTGATCATCAGCAGGGATGTTATCTTTGTAGAGGATAAACTACAAAGAAAAGAAGACGATGATAGCACTGAAAAGTCAGAGACTACACAGATAAATGTGGAAAAAGAGTTTGAACAAGGAGATTCTTCTGAAGCAGAACCAACACATGATGAACAAGAACCAGAGAGTTCTGAAGCACCAACAACTCGTCAATCAGATCGCGTGATAAGACGTCCCAATTGGCACTCAGATTATGTTATAGAAGGTAATATTGCATACTGCCTTTTAACAGAGGACGATGAGCCATCAACATACCAAGAGACAATAAACAACTCAGATGCTTTATTGTGGATGATGGCGATGCAAGAAGAAATTGAAGCCCTTCATAAAAATAATACATGGGATCTTGTGCCACTACCACAAGGAAGGAAGCCAATTGGTAACAAATGGGTCTTCAAAATCAAGCGAAATGGTGACGATCAAGTTGAGAGGTATCATGCAAGACTGGTGGTCAAAAGATATGCTCAAAAAGAATGTATTGATTTCAATGAAATATTTTCTCCTGTGGTTCGACTAACAACAGTTCGAGTAGTTTTGGCAATGTGTGCTACATTGGACTTACATATAGAGCAGCTAGATGTTAAAACATCTTTTCTTCATGGAAATCTTGAAGAAGAAATTTATATGCTCCAGCCTGAAGGTTTTGAAGAAAAAAAAAGAAGAACTTGGTTTGCAGGTTGAACAAATCTCTGTACGGTCTAAAGCAGACGCCGAGGTGTTGGTATAAGATATTTGATTCTTTCATTATGTGCCTTGGATACAACAGACTTAATGCAGACCCTTGTGCTTATTTCAAGAGGTCTGGTGATAACGATTTTGTTATATTGCTGTTGTATGTAGATGACATGTTGGTTGCAGGACCCAACAAAGATCATATTGAAGAATTGAAGGCACAACTGGCTAGGGAATTTGAAATGAAGGACTTGGGATCAGCAAACAAGATTCTAGGGATGCAAATTCACCGAGACCGAAGTAATAGGAAGATTTGGCTTTCACAAAAGAATTACTTGAAGAAGATCTTGTCACGATTCAGTATGCAAGATTGTAAGCCAATTTATACCCCTCTTTCTATTAACTTCAAATTATCCTCCAGTATGAGTCCTAGCAGTGAAGAAGATAGGATGGAGATGTCTCGAGTACCGTATGCATCAGCAATGGGAAGTTTAATGTTCGCTATGATATGCACAAGACCAGACATTGCACAAGCAGTGGGAGTGGTTAATCGGTACATGGCGAATCCAGGCAAAGAGCATTGGAATATTGTAAAGAGGATCCTCAGATACATCAAAGGGACCTCAAATATTGCATTATGTTATGGAGGATCAAACTTACTAATCAATGGTTATGTAGATTATGACTATGCAGGGGATTTGGATAAAAGCAAATCTACTACAGGATATGTGTTTAAAATTGCTGGTGGAGCTGTAAGCTGGGTTTCAAAATTGTAGTCAGTTGTGGCTACGTCCACAACAGAGGCAGAATATGTAGCAGCTACACAAGCCAGTAAAGAAGCAATTTGGTTGAAGATGCTATTGGAGGAGCTTGGGCACAATCAAGAGTATGTCTCTCTGTTTTGTGACAGTCAAAGTGCCTTGCATCTAGCAAGGAATCCAACATTTCATTCAAGGACAAAACACATACGAGTTCAATATCATTTCATTCGTGAAAAGGTGGAAGAAGGGACGGTAGATATGCAGAAGATCTATACCAAAGACAACATAGCAGATTTCATGACAAAGGCGATCAACACTGATAAATTTACATGGTGTCGATCCTCTTGAGGCCTGTCAGAAACGTAAGCAACATGAAGGTACAAGGTAGAAAGAATGGTGTGAAGATATGATTGTTCCAATCAAATCTTCAAGTGGGAGATTGTTAAAAGTCATCATGGGCGGCTAATCTTCTAGATGGCAGCCAACTACTTTGATTTAATTCAAAGATGGTTGCATTTTGTTGAAAAAAAGGGGGATAATTACAACATTTTAATCATTAAACTTTAGGGTATTTACAAGATTAAGTCCTTAAGATTTAGCTATAAATACCCTATCCCATTTAGCTTCAAAATCATCCCAAAGCATTCTAGCTTTCTTCCAATACTAGAGAGAATTTAAAGAGTTTCTTGAGAGTTGTTTTCTCTTTTTTATCAAGAGAGAATTATCATTGTTTTCTCCTTGGTAGATCTAGAGAGGTTGTAATTCCTGTTTTCTTATAGTGAAATTCTTCTACCGTTGCCCGTGGTTTTTTACCCTATATTATTTAGGGGTTTTCCACGTAAATTTTGTGTCTTCTTTATCTTCATTTTTATTTTCTCAAATTATCAGTTGCGATTTTGCTCAATCCGATAGCCGTCTTCCGCAACAAAAACGTTAAATTATTAAACAAATATTAATGAATTTAATAAATTGAGTTTAATATATTATATTATGATCCACGTCCATAATATTCAATTCAAATTAATTTATAATAAATTAGATATCACTTATTATAAAAATATTTTTAATATTTTTTGATTAATTTTACTTATTAGTAGTCCGTTTAACATGATAATTATTTTAAATGCTTCAAGTTTAGTAGGTAAATTAAGATTTCGGCCTCTAATTTTTTTTCCAATACGGTTTAGTTGATTAAGGAGATAGAATAAAAATTATTTTCAAGAATAGAAAATAAGATTAAAATTACCAGATGACAAAAGTATACTTATTTTGTATAAAAATATGTGTAATTTAAATTTGTTATTTTAATACTATTGGTTAGAAAAAGTTAGTGTCGGCAAGAGGGTTGGCCACGTAGCTAAAAAGTAACCTGATATGACAATCCAACGTGTCTGACCCGAATTTTACTTTCTACCCAATCAAGTATTGACGCATAAATGTATGCCCACGTATAGGATAGGACCACTTTTGTCTTTTCACTGCAACTCCTAGGCCAAGCTTATTTCCTTTGTTTTAAACCATCCAAATGAGATTCATATATATCCCTACGAATTTCAAAAATTAAAGAGGAAAATAAACGATCCTAGGGAAATGTCACTATTAAGATTTTAACTATAATTCTTGAGTATTAACCACTATTCCAAAAAGCATTTGACGGCTTGTCTGGATGATTCAACCTTATTTGTCATATATGATATCTGCGTTTTTTTTTTAAAATCACCGGTGATCGATATATTTATCGATCTAATACAGGTCATATTATTTTTCTCGATTTAATACCCTTTGCAGTAAGGCGCGCCTCCTGCAGCGCGTTATACGTTAATTTGGCGTCACGTGAGGTAAGGCGTGCCCCCTGCGACGCGCCTTATGCTGACATAGATACACGTGTGTATGGCGCAGGACAGGTTGGTAATTAAAGGTATAGCGCGGCGCAGGGGCCGCGCCTTACTTGTGATTCTGACACGAGTCAGAAAGGCGTAGCCCCTGCGGTGCGCTATACCCTTAATTACCAAATTACCCCGCCCGTTCACACCCATCATCCACTATAAATATCCCATTCTCAATAACTTTCATCACACCAAATCCTCTCAACTTCTCTCAAATACTCTTGTATTATCTTATTAAGGTATATTTTATTATATTTAGTATTTTTAGTAATTTATTTAATTATTTTAATTGTTTAATATTTTATTTAATTAATTTTTTTTTGCAGATATAAAATGAAAGGTGATCTACTTTGGTTGGATGAAAATCATATATCTCGACATTTTGCTGATACAGTAACATTTTAACGTTTTAATTTAATTAATTAATTTATTTAATGCATGATTATTAGTTTAAAAATTAATTTGTGTAACTATTTATATTTTAAGAGAGAGATCGTATATTAGATCCTTTTATTAGGGACCTTAAGTTAGTTATACCTACTCGTGTAATGTCGTATTTAGTAGAGGTTAGATTCGGTCACCTAGGTAGATATCAGGGTCACTGTAAGATAGAACCAGACTTTATTTCTGCCTTAGTAGAGCGGTGGAGGCCGGAGGCCCACACATTCCATCTTCCGTGTGGAGAGTGCACGATCACGCTTGAGGATGTTTCTATGCACCTGAGGCTTCCGGTGGATGGAGGTGTGATATCAGGGATAGCTTCCAGTTCTTGGACTACTTTGTGTCGGGTTAGTCTAGGACGTGTCCCGAAAAATTTTAACGGTGAACGGATACTGTTAAATTGGTTAGATGCCAATTTTCGGGAGTTGAGCGAGGACGCGTCTGACAATGAAGTTAAACAGTATGCACAAGCATGCATACTGTAGCTGATATGAGGGTTGTTGATGCCGGACAAATCGCACAACCAAGTTCACTGGATGTGGTTGCAACATTTTGGCGACTTTCATCTGGTCGGATCACTCAGTTGAGGCTTGACAGTTTTGGCTTGCCTGTACAGGGAGATGTGTCGGCAGGTGTCTCCTGCTGCTGTAGTCTTGGGCATGATATCGATTGCCCTTTTTATGTCCTGTTGTCAAGAACTCATTCGTATTTCCACTACTATTGAGGTAATTATAAAACTGATTTTGTATATTAATAATTTTATACAGTGAATAAGAAATTATTTTTCTTGAATAGGTGGTCTACTGATAAGAAAAATCATCAGGAGCTACCTGATGATTTAGAAAAAATTAGGGTGTTAATCGATCAGAAGGCTGGCATACAAGTATAAATTTTAATGTTTACAAATCGATTTTAGATTATAGTTATATAATTAGATTATTATTTTGATAAAAATTTGAATGGGTGTCGTATTCTATTGATGATGTGAGGGCGGTGATCTCACCTGAGTTGAGGGGCCCATCAGATGTTTAGATGGCGACGGTCCCCTTGATCTGTTATGCGACTGTCGAGTGGCACTCCACTGATCGCGTGCTCCGACAATTTGGTTGTTTTCAATCAATTCTGGAAGCACCTCGCAATATGGACGTGTTGCATAGCACAAATAGACGCGGCAAGACAGATACAAATTGGCTGGTGAGGCATCATGCGTGGGTCGTGTTGTGGAGGATCGACATCGGCGCCTTCCCCGTAGAGAGCCCATTTTACTTTACATCTTGATGATTACTGACGGTTATTACGAGTGGTTCAATAGTAACGGGAAACCGTTTTTACTTCCCGAGGATGCACGAGGGTAGACCTTTTCGCGACGTCAACAGAGACGTACATCAACACAGTACCATCGTCCCCCGGCTCGTGGACGGAGAGCATGTGCTTCTGGTTCATCCTCACTTGCACCAGCATGACCTTCACAGCAGCCACCGTATCCAACGACTTACATACCGCAACCATATATGATGTCGCGACTGCCTTTCCATTACCAGATGTCACCGCCGCCGCCTTCACCTGCTTTTATGACCCCGCCACCGTCACAGATGACCCCTCCTGGAGGTTATTATGGATCTATGTTTATAGATCCGACTTGGGGTTCATATGTTAGATATTTGGCGGGTTCAGCCTCATCACCCATGGCCGCAACACAGACACCTCCTCTACAGTTTTCGCACTCAGCGATGTCTGGGTTTTTATGAGTTTTCCCAGTTTTCACAGGCCGGTGGGATAGTCAGTCATACACCTCCAGGGTCCTTATTCTATGGAGGTGTTTCATCGTCATCAGCTCCTCATCAACCTAATGTACCTACTCAGGACGACGACGATGATGATAGTGATGATGATTACAGCGAGGAGTCACAACCAGTGATACGAAGAAATCCTCCTCGAGACCGACAGCCACCGCCTTGCGTAACACATTCACATCGCAGGCATCAATAGATTTTGTTTTTTTATTATATTTGTATTTAGTTTATTGGACTTTTTAATTGTAATTTTTTATTATTTCTCATTTAATACTTACTTTATTTTGTTAAATTTGTTTGACTTTTTTTTAATGTATTTCAGTTAATTTTGTTTATTACCATTTAATATCAGTTATTGTAATTTGGTTATCATTTACCATTTAACACTTATTGTAAGTTTGTTGTATTTAAAATTATTTTGAAATACCAAATTGTTCGATAACTTTCTTAAGTTTGTCACTTATTATCTCTTTTATTATAATCACATATAAAGCAAACGTCCAATCTCGTATTATTGTATCGTTTTTTTAATCTTCATCAGCGATTATCGAATAACATTAACTTGAAGTAAATGCAAATTAAAGTACAAGAATTATTGTTTGATAAACAAATACATCATTTCCTCATCAATTGTTACTTGATAGCAACAGAAGTGGACATGTTTTTCTAGTGTGTCCTGGGTTTCTACAATGCCCACATCTTCTGTCTTGTCTAGATCTTTCTCGAATATCCATATCACAATGAATTCGATTAGATTTTGGACGACCACGCTCCCTCAATAAATTCAGATTTGGTACAATCGGAAGCCAATCTTGAACCTCATCAGGGTCTTTGTCATTACCTATGTGGGAAACTCAAATTCGTATACCTTAAAAACTTCAGATAGTAGGTATACGGGATCCACAAAATGGTTATAGTCTTGACGTGTATGCGAGCAAGCTGCTATCACATGAGAGCATAGATACTTAAGAGCTTGAAAAAACCCGCAGTCGCACATTCTGTCCCTTAGATTTACTCTTAACGACACAGCTTCAATTCCTTGAAGAGGTCGCGGTAACTCTGTGACACGAAACATTTCATGCCTTCTAGAGAAGCTTGTTACAGACATTCCATTTGATGAAATTTTTTTCTGTAGATCTGTAACTAATCTAGGGTGATAGACATGACCACCTTGCATCCAGGTTTGAGCTTGTCCCCCGAGCTTCGCAAAAAGCGCCCCCAAACAAAAATATGTAGTATTTACCAAAGCCGCTACTGGTAAGTGACGTGCACCCTTTACAGTTGAATTAATTGCCTCTGCCAAGTTGGTCGTCATGTATCCATATCGATATCCACCATCATATGCATTCGTCCACATTTCTTTATCGATGCGGCTGATGTAATCGTATCTTTCCTCGTTCTTCGCCTACAAATCTTGAAGCATTGATTCAAACGTTCGAGGAAGTAGTTCGTAACTTGATCAAAAAATGTATAACTTACTAAATTATTTTCTTTGCAAAATTAAAGTGATCGAAAGAAAACAAACTACATCAATTTCACTTACCCATGCGAACAATTAATTGACGCTCATCATTCTTCTTGTACCTTTCATTGTAGTTCACAGTAATGTGTCGGAGACAATACCTATGTTGGACAAAGAGTGGTTGCCACATTAGACCCAAAGACTTCATTGCTGCTTTGATCCCAGCTCCGCGATCTGAAATGACAGATGTTTTCCCTCGTGATAACAAGTGCACGTAAATTTCGGAGGAAAAAAGCCCAAGAATCTGTATCTTCTCCTTCGACAAGAGCAAAAGCAACTGGAAGAATGTTGCGATTGTCATCTTGGACAACTGCCAATAATAAAACTTGCGTGTATTTTCCATACAAGAAAGTCTCGACGATCTGGACCACAGGCTTTCAGTATTTGATAGCATTAACGCACTGTGGGTAAGTCTAAAAAACCCGGTAGAATTGGCATCGATCGCGGAGAACTCAATCATTATGGTATGAATAGGAGGTTTTGAAATCCACAATTATCCCAAGATTCAACCTCCGCACCAGCCTAAACCAGCCTGGAAGTTCGTTGTAAGATGTATCCCATTCGCCATGAAGTTTGACAATGGCATTTTGTTTTGCCAACCAAGCTTTTTTATAGGAGACAATGTACACATACTACGATTGTATAGCTGAAATCAACACAACAACAACTATATGAGAGCTTGCTTTTACTATGGGCATGATGGTTTGACATATCACTTCAGAGTCCAAGTTGGGATGATCTTGGTTGACCCCTCCAGCACAACATGTGTGAGGACAGTTGTATACAGTTAGTTCCCATATGTTATTTTTCCTCTTCCTTTTCGATATGCGAACCATCCAATTGCATCCGTTTTCGCTTCGGGCACAGTAACATACATATTTTTTGGTCGTGGATCGATTGACTCTGAACTGAACAGAATTACAAATATTTTAATTTTTTATAGTCATCACCGCTTCTTCTTTGCTTGAAAACTCCATACCTAAAGATAACTCACCATTATTTATTGATGAGTAATATCCATAGTCACCGAGATGAGGCATATCCGCAAATTCTGGCCCGTACATTGCACCATAATCAGCTTCATACACGTGTGCAGGAGGGTCGGTTTGTGCCACATTTCCTGGAACTTCATCATCATCGGAGTTGAATTGCGGTGATTCTGGGTGAATGAATAGTCCAGTCTCAATACCATCCGCACCAGGTTCACGAAGCAGTTTTTCTGGTGGAGATGATGGTTCCTCCATGCGCTCCACATTTAGGTCGAAGAACCTACTACTTGCACGCCTTCTCCTTGAACTAAAAGGCATATCGACATTCAGATTGAAAAAGCTGCAGTCAAATGCCTCCCCCTAGAGCTTGAAGCCATCGTGTTAAATGAAAACTGTACAGATGGTTACGTCGATGCCATCTCCATATTAAGGTCAAACGGATTTGCAGATGAATGTCTTCCCCTTGAACTGGATGCAATGTTGCTATACGGATTGTTCGTCGACCCACCTCAGTATATATCGTAAGGAGTTGCGGATGAATGTCTCTCTATTATGGCATTAAAATCATTACACATTACTGTCGTCGGGCTGTCAATTTGTTCAACCAGCCCATAGTGGGAGCTTAATGATTGACCCCGAACGGCACGCACTTGAATAAAATTTACATACATCTCAATATCGGCGTCTGAATAATTACTTTGAGCTTTAACAATCATTTCAGCATCATCATTGTTCAAAAGTTCGAACGCTGTATAAGTTAATGGCAACAATGATGTTGGAAATCTGTGCTGCAACGACGACATTCTTCTATTACTTCCAACATGAATCTTCCTCGAAATCTTCGTTATCAGCTCCTCAAGAGTTATGTTTCTCTTCAATGATATTTTAACACGCTCATATGATACGAAAACAACACCTGTTTCATCTTCTCGAATTTCATCATCATAATAAACAATAGTTGAAAGTCTCGATATTCTTTAAGTTTAAAAGTGCGGTAATATTATATCTGCAAAAAAACAACTGAAACAATGCTGATTAAATAAATAATATATGAACGAAAATATAACAGAATAAATTTTTTACACATAAACATAAATAATATAATTTTATATTATTACTTATACCGCAAAACTATTTCGACGTATATTTCCGCTTTCTAATTTTACAAACACAGAAATTAATTGACAATAATTAGTATAATATTTTTTTCAAATAATCATAATAAACAATAAATATAATAAAAAAATTATCACAAAATTACCTTATAACGAAAAATCGCACGAACTTCTGAATAAAATATGAGAAAATTGTCAGAATTATTGACTCGTTGACGGAATTATTGTATTAATTTATAAGTTGAGAAGAGAGATGTGAGGAGATGTGAGGAATTTAACCGGGGGAGAATGGTATTTATAGCCGATAAAAGTTTTAACAATTATACAAGGCGCGGCGGTACCTGCCCCGCGCTATATATAATTATAAAGGTCAGGCACGACCCTTGACCCGCGCTATATATAATTATAAAGGTCAGGCACGGCCCCTGACCCGCGCTATACCCTACGTGGCGTAAGGCGCGCCCCAGGGGCCGCGCCATACACACGTGTATCCATGTCAGCATAAAGCGCGTCGCAGGGGGCGCATCTTACCCCACGTGACGCCAAATCAGCGTATAGCGCGCTGCAGGGGGCGCGCCTTACTGCAAAGGGTGTTAGATCGAGAAATATAGTCTTACCGGTGTTAGATCAATAAATATACCGGTCACCGGTGATTTTTTGAGAAAAACGTCATATAATATCACACTAGTTAACATGCAAACATTTAAAAAATATATTTTTTATTTTCTCAAGCATTTTTATTTTTTAATAATTAAAATGGAAATACGTTTCGAATCCCGTAAAAAATTAATATCACATAATTGTTGTAACAATAACATTATTAACCATAAAAAATAGATGACAATATAAATCAATGTGGTGGTGGTGCGAAATTCGTCAACTCCAACTTGGGAATTAACCATAAAAAATGGCTGTCACTTTAGAAAACTTTATTAAGTGTGGATCACTCTTCATACCTAATAAGACCCTAATCAATTACTTAGTGATATCAAACTTTAATTTTTTAAAGAATTTTTTTGTTTGTTATTTTTTAAGGTTTCGGGTTCGAGCACTATAAATGTTAAGGGTGTGAACGTTCAATATTAAATGATTAAGAGTTATCTTTGAACATATATTACATTATACTTATCACATATTAATTTGAACTTTAATTTTTAAATAAATAAAAAGGAATATTAATTAAAATTTATTATTATATTTCTATAAAGAAATGATTAAACAAAATAAGTTGAGTTAAATTTGATGTTTCTTATGGTCACACTTTTTGAATGTAAATAGATGTGTTATGGGGCTGCATGTTTTTGGTTAGAAGGTCCCGTAAGAATAAAGCTATTATATCCTCAATAAAATTTAAAATCTGTATCAACATTATGCAGAATAATAATAAACCATATAGAATGAATAAATAAATAAATTTTAGTATTTCATAAATGATCATGGTTAAAAAAAATGTTATTTTTTCTTAAAATTCTAAGTTCGAACAGTTTATCCACATGGTGTATGCATTGTTAATAAGGGACAAACCTAGAGGGGATGGGCGGGGGCGGTCGTCCCCTTAAATTTTTTAATTATTATATATTTTAGACATTTTCTTTGTATTTTATATTAAAAATATATTTTCGCACCCCTAAAATTGTATAAGTTATCTCATACTTAAAATTTTATGAATTCGTCATCTAACATAAAATATTATGTTTGTCCCCATTATCAAAGATTAAAAAAATTATAAACAACACAGACCCCAATAACCTCGGTGGTAAAAAAATTATTGTTATTTATTAAGGTATCGGGTTCAAACATTAGGAAAGTCAGTGGTGTGAGTGTTCAAAAACAAAAGGTTGAGCGTTATATTTGAACATATACTACCTTGTATTTACTCTAGATTAATAAAAAAAATTATAAACAAATATTATCTTATAATTATCATATTAATATATTTTTATTGTATTATTAATTTAATATTTAAAAGTATTTTTATAATAAAACTTTATTTAAGATTTTAATATAATAATTAGAAGTGTATATAAATGAATAAAAGTCTCATATTAGACAAGTAAATAAAATTCTTATAACAAGCAATTACTAATAATTTAAATTGATAGGTTAAAGATAAAATCGTATTAATAATAAAGATAATAATTATTTTATATTAATTAACATAAAAAGGTGGATTCCTTCCATAAAAAAAAATGCAAAGCTAACAGCAAAATACGGATGCTTTGCGTGAAATGGCATAAAAAAATAGAAACCAACCATATTGCTGTAATTTGAATAAGATAGAACAGAATCAAGATGCCAAGCGAGCATCAAACTTTTCCTAGCGGAAATTGCCTATTTGTATCCAAACTTATCTAATCAGCGATGCCAACATCATCTTCAGATAATTAGAATTCAAAGATATATATATATATATATATATATATATCCGATAAACAATGAAAAAGCGAATCAAAATGCTTTCTTTTGGTTGAAAATTAATTAGACAGAGACCGATATTAGTTCTTTACTTTCTTCTTTCAAGTCAACCAAGTTTACACTCCTCGTTTCCACCGAGAAAGAATTTGCCCATGAACCATCACTAGAATCTTTTGGAATATTGCCCCAAGTGACGAGAAAAGTTTCACATTTATTAGCCCCCACAAAGGCGATGGAAAGTGAGTGAATTAGGAAAGTTTTTAGGGTGTTTCAGAAACCAAGCATTGGATTCTACATTAATTATTCCACTGGATTGTTCTTAGCACTAACATATTGGAAAATGAACATGTCAGCCTAGCCAAAGCCAAACGTGAAAATCGGAAGAAGCATGAACCAATTAAGGATCAGCAGTTTTAGCCGAGAGTTTAGGTAAATACCTGGAAGTGGTGCATTGATTGAATTTTAAATGAATTAGTCCATAAATAAGCGGGTTGCTATCAGAATGACATAATTCATGTGGAACTTGGATTTGATTAATGATTTAGGTTTGGGGAAAAAGCCATCCTTGTTTATGTTGTTTTTGGATGACTAGGTGAAAACTAAAATCTAGTTTATGTTGCAACACATCAGCAAGAAAATGATAATCATAAAGAAATCTGGTAATGAATTCAAGAAGTGTAGATTTCACTTGTTGAAAGTAATCTGGCAATTTTACAGGATTCACTTCAAAAATACTTTCAGGTAGCAGTAAAACAAAGCCAAATCATAGTCACAAATATAGAACCAGATCATTTTTTACAATGCAATTGTTTGCTTCCTGGTTTATAGAGCTAAAGCATAAACCAAAATTCAGGACAAATTCTGTTTGTCATCCATCTGGATGCTAAGAGCCACTCCCAATGATTGAAAATAATTTCACCAACTGCTGTTTCACATTCTTATCCTTGTCATTCTATACATGCTACCTTAGTTTCCCTGGCAACCGCCATGATCATGAGTCCATTTTGCTCCACACGCATAACAAAATTGGTACTTGCACCTGCAACCACAAGCATAAATGTGAGTCTAGTAATCATATGAACCAACTCGATTAAAATCCTGCTTCATTTATAGCTATTTCTTTGCACCAATGTCTAAACAATGAGCTTAAAACTAATCAGGGTCCTGCGTTACCCTATCGAGGTTACTTTCTGAGCAAGCAAGTATAAAACATAGACTAACCTGCAAGTCATATGCGGGCAACCTTCGGTTCTTTCTACCATGAAACGGCAACTGGGACAATTGCGCCATTTTTTCTCTTTGGCAAGGTTCCTCACCATTAGATCATCCCTTCCTCTCTCATCCTCACTCAGCATCTGGTACTCCTCACAGCTGATCCCTGGATGCCATGGAACATTACATTGAACACAAAACAATCTATGGCAGTTAGGACACTCGGCTTCTGCTATCACTTCTCCTTGGTTATCATTCAGCAACAAAGCTGAACAATCTTTGAAAGGACAGTAAAGTCTCCCACCTGTTGCGCAAAGTAGTTCTTCGCATAGTAAATCTTCCCAACGATCATTTGCCTCTTTAGGAAGCCGAGGCCTACATGCTTCAAGCTCCAACAAGACTCCACAATCCTCCCCCGGGCACATGATTATGGTTATATGTTGCTCCAGTCTTGTCTTTACGTATGTGCTAATACAATCAACACAAAATGAGTGAGAGCAACCCGGGATTGTGAACATTTGATGCCTTTCTTTTCTATCAATACATATCTCACAGTAGCTTCGGGAGGATTCACCGGCTTTGTTTGCAAATCTTCTTGGCTTGTGCTCAGGCACCCAGGAGCTCGCTCGTGTATTGGTCACCCTTGAGGTTGAGGATGAAGACGAGATGGTTTCTTCAGCAGAGAGCAATATTGCTTCTTGAAACTGCAACTCTTCAGCCAATTGGGCATCTAAGTCTTCCAAATCCTCTACTTCGTTTCCAAAAAGAGCAGACCAATAAATCTCTCCTGCAGAATTGAAATAAGACGAAGCATGTGCCATGTTACAAGCACCTAATTACAGGACCTATCTTCTTTACTTGTTCTTAACTAGCCCTGATTTTCACCATTGGTATATATAAATGGCATAGCTTTGAAGCTAACTTGATAGGAACATGCCACTTGTGGTTTAACTTTTCACGTAACTTGCTAGGAAATTGTCCATTACGATCCAAGCAATTTATCAGCAACTAAGCAACGGAGACTTGACTTTAGTTTCCAAATTAAACAAAAGAATAAACAAATATGAGCGGAGATGAATCTTTGACTTGTGCTTTTCGTTATACCATTCACCCTTTCCAAATTTCGTCATCTGTATATAAATAATATCCAATGTCTATTCTAATACAGGAAACTTAGTTTCCAAGTTTCTATTTTATTATTATTTTTTTTTGAAAATGCAAGTTTCTATTTTAGAATTAAATAAACGGGGAAGGTAAAGAAAATAATAATACTAAGGGAAATAACAATGAAGCCGAGTCCTACTAAAAAAAGGCCTTTAATTGTAACTTGCCTGTCAAGATGTCATTTTTCTATACTAAAATCTTGGTCATTTTTTTTTATCTGATTACTGTCACTTGCCACCAGAAAACTGTCACTTCCCACCAGAAAGCTAAAAACCAAAGAAAGGGAAGTAGTTACCACAGAACAAAAGTCATCTGCCACCAATCTAAAACTGACACGTGAATTAAATAATTGGGTAAATTACATTATTCTTCACTAAACTATACTCTCTCTCCTATTTTCCTCACTCAACTTTCAATTTATCTAATTTACTCACTCAACTGTACAAATTGAATCATTTTGCTCACTCCCCTGTTATCTCTCTAACGTTTTGATGACATATCATTTTTTTAATAATAAAATAATTTATAAAATAACAAAAAAATTGAAGGTGGCCAGATACCATTGCCAGCCACCGTCAACCACCGTAGATGGTGGTCGTTTGGTCTCAAATCTCATGGGTCGCTTCATCTTGACACCTCGAGTTCGAATTTAACCTCCATTTTATTGGAACTTGCTCCGAAGTCCACGAATTTAAGATTGAAAGTGAGGAAGCTGAAATGTTTAAATCCATAATCATGGGGCTTGGGACATTTTCCGGTGAAACAATCATCAAATTAGGACTCAGGAGGTCGAGATGAACCGACCCATAAAATTTAGGATAGAATGACCACCATTTACGACGGTAGACGGTGGTTGGAATGAAAATGGTGTGGTGTCCAACGACGGCAACCGGTTGCAAAGTAAAGAGAAAATGGGGAGAAAGAAAAAGGGAAAAAAAATAAAGAAATGAAAAAGAAAAAAAAAAGGACTCTATAATGGATTCAAAACGACATCGTTTTGGTGTATATTTGAGTTTTTCAAAATAACGTCATTTTGAAGCTTAAGCCATTTCTGTGCCATGTCATAATATCGTTAAATAGTTAACGATAGAGTGAGCAAAATGATTTGTAAAGTTCAGTGAACAAATTAAAAAAATTGAAAGTTAGGTGAGGAAAATAGGAGAAAGTGTATAGTTCAATGAGTAACGATATAATTTACCCTAAATGATTTCGTTTTTCATTAGTATCCCATTTAGTTATTTATCTTGTCTTTGTCGCTAAAAGAGATGGACTTTGGACCGCAATTTTATTGACTATCACTACTATATATTGAGATGAAAATCTCATAATTATTAATTGATATATATGGTGGGGCGAGGGGAATATAAGTGATTTCATTGGTAAAGTAGAACATACGCACCCGTGGTGCATATTGCTGATCGGGCGAGCGTTTGCTCTGCTTCCTAAGCCATTGTACTTGTTAACCCCACAGTGCAGAACGAAGAGCTAGAGGCATGCAATGTGTTACAGGCTTTGGACTTTCAAGTGTGCATGTGCGCGCTTGGCCAGGATCATGGTTACCTTGGTTCCCCACCCCACTTTCATCACTCATACAGGGACCCTTTACTGGTTTTACACAACACACCTGATCCTAGAACGGTTCAGGTCAATGACAAACGCATAGCTGTGATAGTGAATAGAAGTGTGAAATCTACTAGACTGGAAGATCTCATATTGCATACTAAAGCACTGATATCCTTTAAAAGAAACAGATTCCTATTTCCTACAAGAGCAAACAAAATTGAAAAGAGACTCACTGCACAGGAATGTCCTTCATATCACCGTTCTGTTTGCTTACTTCTACTTTATGACTGAACACTCAATGTTGGATCTTAATAATTCTCCCAAGATTATGAATAGAGAAAAGTGCCTAAAAATATCATGTAATCGACCAAAGACTTATATTAGATGTAAGATCGGTAAAATACTAGCACATAAAGGAACTTAAGCAGAGAGAAAGCTATTTCCTCAGTATAGCTACATTTGCTTGCTTTATTTAAAGATCAGAAAATAGTTCAACATACAGAGTGCAGTAGCTTAAGCAAAGAAATTTTGAAAAAGGTCATAAGGGAGCGCCCGTACTATACATTTCCAACAGATTCATATAGTTCATGTTCTTCATTTAGCTAATATCACCTTTATTCTCCTCTTTTAATCCCACCTAAATAAAAAGGTTTCTTTAAGGTTACCCAATTTTGTATTAACAAATCAATGCCTTCAAAGATCCTTTTCGATTAAGCATTGTTATGAAAGGGCACTTTAGCAGTATATTCTTTCACTTGGCTATAGTGAAATAATAAAATTGCTGTTTTCAAGACTTTTTTCTTTCATGAGCTTCTAGGATACAGTTCTATGGTTTTATACTGGTGTTTTAATGTGCATTTTCAGCATGTATATTTAACAAATAGACTACCACAAAATGAACCACTAACTTGATCAATCAAGTACAAACAACAATTGATAAACATCATCCACATACTAGAATAATAACTAGCAATTCAGTTGAACAAATAGTCTGATCTTTCAGAAACTAGAGCATTAGCCCAAATTAAACTTACTCCACATATGATGCAAATATTTTCTCTGAGAGACTAAAAACAACTAAAATGATGATAACATTTACTGTGGTCTTGTTGAGTTGTTGTGCTCTTAGTTCCTCGAGCAACCACCGTGATTATCACTCCACTGTTCTCCGCAACCATAACAAAACTGGAACTTACACCTGCAGCCACAGTCATAGGACAACCCCTAATGCTATTTTTAAGAAGTTTTGAATCATTTTCAGTTCAACAATTCGCAAGAGTCCAGTATAAACACATCTATACGAGTCCGAGGGAATTTTTCCCACTCCAGTATACGCAAGGATAAAATCTACATCTAATCATTCAAATTCCAAAGACAAGGGAAATCATTCATTATAATCTATATCAGTGTTATAAATCACTAGAATATTTTAACTGACCTGCAAATCATATGTGGGCAACCTACTGTTCTTTCAACATAATATTTGCACTTGGGGCACCTAGCCCATTTTTGCTGCTTGGCAAGTTCCCTCACCATGAGATCTTCTCTGCCTCTTTCATCCTCATTAAGCCTCTGGAATTCTGCACATTCGATCCCTGGATGCCATGGCACATAACATTGTGCACAAAACAATCTATGGCAGAAAGGGCACTCAGACTCTCTAATAGCTTCCCCTCCGTCATTCAGCAACGAGGCCGAGCAATCCCTGAAAGGACAGTAAAATCTCTGGGACGCATTAATAAACTCCTGACAAAGAGCATCTTCCCATCGATGGATTACCACCTCGGGAAGCAGAGGCCTACAGACATCGAGTTCCAAGACAGCCCCGCAGTTCACTCCAGGGCACCTTATAAGGGTCACGCTTTCTTCAACCCTTGTCAAGACATGCTTGCTGATGCAATCAGAACAGTAAGAGTGATTGCAGGTTTCCGTTGTGAACATCTGATCGTTCTCTTTCCTTTCAACGCAAATCTCACAGAAACTTAAGGAGGATTCACCGGCTCCCTTTGTTTCCATATCCACGGACCCGGGCAGAGGCATGACTTGGATTAATATGGGCGATGAAGAATGGGCGATGTATGGGTTGCAGATGGTGTTTTTACCCTTGTTCGAAGAGACTGTTGATGACATGAGAGCCTCTTGAAACTGCAACTCCTGGGCATACTTGTCGTCGGACGGAGGAAAGATTTCATCTTCGTGTTCGTCAAAGAGTGCCGAGTAGTAAAAATCATCAACAAAATCAAGATCAGATGATGGTGTGGTTTGTGCCATGATCATATCAAGGACTCTTTACTAACTGTCTCTACACTCCACAAGGTTCCCTTTTTTTCTTAACAAAATGGAGGAAGCGGCATAGCTTTTCTAGGAATTTAGCACTGAAGATCCTTAGTCTGATTGAACTCTTTCATCAAGGGGAAATCCTTAAAAAATGTAAATTCTTTTATCCATCTTTAATATTATTTTTCAAAAAATATTTTGTTTGGACTAAAAGTAATTCTAAAAAATTCATTTTTAAAAATAATTTTTAGGGTAAAGTATAATAATGGTCACTGAATTTTTTTAAATCTTGCATTTAAGTCCCCCAACTTTTAAAACTTGCAATACAATCCTCCAACATTTAGTCCGTTTGCAATATGGTCCCCAACGTAAACAACCATTTGACGTCGTTACACTGCCGTTAGAAGAAGATGACGTGGCAGTCCTCCAACATTTAGTTCGTTTGTAATATGATCACTAAACTTTTAAAGCACTTACATTTAGGTCCCCCAACTTTTAAAACTTACAATACAATCCTCAATTTCACTCTAAATCCCAAATTCTAAAATAATTCAATCATATTTTAAACTCTAAATTCTAAAATACTTCAATTTAGGGTTTAGAATATAATTAAAGTATTTTGGAATTTGGGTTTTAGAATGTAATTGAAGTGTTTTGAAATTTTGAACATGAATTTGTTATTTGACAGTGTTTACTTCAATATAAATTTGAGGTTTGTTGTATGCACATCCAACGGCTGCCGCACTTTGAACATGAAAAGTGCACCTATCACGTTAATTGCATAAACCGTTGAAGTAAAAGTAATAAGGTCAATTTGTCTTGTTCGTAGTTATCGCACTTTGGTATGACAATACAATAGGTTTGGATGGAACTTGAGCATGCACATCCAACGGTTGCGAAAATAGTAAAGAGTTTTAGATCATAGGACTACAACATTCAACCAAGTAATAACTAAAATAAACCAATAATATCAATTAATAACTCATTCAAAATTAGGACTTAATAAATAAAGGGAAAGAGGCTCGATCATAGTCACTCAAAAGCTAAGGTGTCAAATGGGTTGTTTAAGATAGACATTAGATGCCAAATACAACATTACCAGTTGCAAATGCATTAATGGCTACCCTTTTAACATATAATTGCTTCTAATGCTCTATGTTTCTCAATAGCCAAACATGATGAGAATCTAAAGCAGATAGCAGAACTAAAATCATAAGACCCCATAATTCTTGTAAATTCATGGCATGACAGTAATAAAAGACATTGTAAAACATAGAGGACACTGCAACAAACATATATATGTCATAAATGAAGGTGCAAATGTGCAATGAACGGGCAACATATCAAGTAGTTGCTCCAAATATATTATCCTGTCATAATACCTTTCGAGTTGCGTGCATGCATAATTGTCTTCTAAAGTTATAATTCAATACATATTCAACTGTAAAATTTCCAAAACATGTAAAAAAAATCCAATTCGTTCATGATATATCAGTCCCATAATCAACATGAATTTATTAAAAAGAATATGAGCTCACAGGACGCCGAAAACAACAGGTCAAATCAATACAATTCCCAGTAAACTAGTACCAGCAGTCTCTCGGATTGAGCCTGGCGATTTCACTATGTCGATACTCACAACCAATTCACTGATTTAAAGAAAAACCAAACAAGAAGATAAAAAAAAATTTAGCCTAGGATCATCTTTCACTTCTATTATGTTGGACTGAATATCTTTCATAAGGAGTACTAAAAGTTTTGATTAAGAAGAAAAAAGAAAATTATATGGTTTTGGTTCAAAACTATCACTGAATATCCATATCCTTGACATATAGTTCCATAAACATAAAAGTTTCAATAAAAAACACACAATGCGAGTTGAAAATGGGAAAGTGCGAAAGAGAAAAAACTTAATTCTGGATAGCCCAAAAGAGAAAATAAATACCTTCTTGCAAGTGAGGGGAGAGACTAAGAAATAACGCAATCGGTGTTGCGTTCCAACAATTCTTCCTCCATTTTTTTCTTTGTAAATAAAAAGCTGAAATACAGAGCACTGCTTGGGTTTACAATTTTACACGGCAGAAAACTGAAGAACAAAAACCAAATGAGAGTGCATGTGAGCGAAAGAGACTGAGAGATGAAGGCGTTGTTTGAGATTTCATTATATTTGATCATCTGTTGGAAAATCTTTAACCACAAGGATTAAAAGAAGAAATTATAAATGCCATTTATACAAAATAATTCTAGCTTTGTTGGTGACTTTCAACAATGATATTTAGTTCATCTTAGTAGTATTTGTCAACTCTGCATTTCTAACCCCATTTTTTTCTCACAAGCATTTCATCGAACATCTATGCTTAACTTGAGATGACATGTATCTAACATTACACCTTGAATCGTTAATGGTCCCGATAGTCCCTTGGTCGGGTCTTTTCTCAATGGACCTTTATTCAAGTCAACACCTCCACAGAATTCAAAGTTATATTAGAATTTCTCATATATCCCCAACTGAAAAGTTACGCTGGAAATGAGAAGAGAGAAGCGAAAAAGAAAATTTGAGATCGAAAAGGAATTTGGGGTTTAGAATGAAATTGAGGAACGTGTTGCAAGTTTTAAAAGTTGGGGGACCTAAATGCAAGCGTCTGAAAAGTTCAGTGAACATATTGCAAACGTACTAATGGCAGTGTAACGGCGTCAAACGCCTGGTTACGTCGGGGACCATATTGCAAACGGACTAAATGTTGGAGGATTGTATTGCAAGTTTTAAAAGTTGGGGACCTAAATGCAAGCTTTAGAAAAGTTCAATGACCATTAATATACTTTACCCTAATTTTTAAAATCAATACTAAACTAATCATATATGTAAATCTTGACTTAGTTTTACAGTTATTTATATAAGAAGACCTAGCTCTTTCGTTAGTCGTTAGTGGGAACTTAAGAACAATTATAAGGTACCCATTGCAATTATGTGAACTAGTTCTACGGTTAATAGATGCAAAATTTATGTTAGAAAGTGAATATATAAAATTTTAAGAGATGGAAATAGATTATCAATTAAAATATAAAGAAAATATCTAAATTGTAAGAAATTTTAAAATTTTCATAGTAACCCTCGGTCCATCATACATCTTTCATTAATATTACTTCAGGAGTTGCTCTAAAGTCTTGAAACTGATATTTTGAATCTTTAAAATTCAATCTTCATTGGAGTTGCTTGGGAGCTTTCCATTCTTCAAATTTGAATCCTCTTCAATACTGAGGTTGCTGTTGTACTGATATGGAGTGTGCAGGTTGGCCATGGCAGGACCTAATTCCTTCATCTTTTCATCAAGCTCTTTCACTCTTGCTTCCAGAATCTTGATTTGATCCTTGTAAAAGCTCTCCTGGGATTCAATCTGAGAAATTACATCACTCAAGTTTCAGTCACCAATATGTGTATATAGTAGCAACCTAATGCATAGAAGGGAAATTTCAACTGGAATTTGTTGGAGTATTACCTCTTCTTTGTTTTCTTCATGCAGTGATTTGACCCTTCTTTCAAATATATGGATGTCCTCCATTTTCTGTTGCAGGTTCCTACTCAGATTATTAACCGATCTTTCAAAAGCTTTTGCGCGGTTTGTTTCTTCTTCAAGCCTATCCTTGAACCAGATAACTTGTTGGCTGGTCTCCCTTATTTTCTTGATTTCATTCAGATCCGCTTCTTGATATGATTTTGTTAGTTTTCTGTTATTTGATTAGTTAGGCTGTTGTTAATTACTTAGATTGCAGTTATTAATTAGTTAGATTGTTAGTTAGGCTTGTAACGGTTGGTGGGTTGTATATAAAGGATTTGGTCTTGTAAACTTATTTTGTAGATAATGAAAGAGATGGAGCACGTTTTCTGTAATTACACTTCTTTTAACATGGTATCACGAGTCAGCTGATTTTTTTCCTTGACTCTGCTTTGTTTGGTCAAAATCATTTTAGGGATTTCTCTTCTCCTTTTCTCTTCTCCACAGCAGCCATGGAAAATTTAGCATTTGATTTCAACAATCTGATGTTCCTGCATGCCTCCGATGCACCGAGATTCCTACTTGTTTCGCAACAGCTTCTCGGCATCGAGAACTATGGTGTGTGGAGCCGGTCGATGAAGATTGCCCTACTTGCGAAGAATAAATTGGGCTTTGTCACCGGTGATTGCCGACGAGAAGATTTTGATGAGTCTTTACATCCTCAATGGGAGAGGTGTAACGCTCTCGTCCTGTCTTGGATTCTTAATACAGTCAGCAAAGAGCTCTTTGCTGGGATTGTTTTCACATCGAGTGCTGCCTCGGTTTGGCAGGATTTGAGGGAGAGGTTTGCCAAAGTTGATGGTTCCAGATCCTTCTTTCTTCACCGAGAAATCGTGCTCCTGAATCAAGGTGATTCCTCCATCTCAACCTATTTCACTCGATTGAAATCACTTTGGGATGAGTATGAAGCCTTGGCTCCAATTTCCCCTTGTGATTGTGCTCTTTCACAACGCACGATTGCTCACTATGCACAGCAGAAATTATTTCAATTTCTCATGGGCCTCAACGAGACATACATTGCTGTGCGAAGCCAAATTCTACTCATGCAGCCATTGCCGACTGTGAACATGGCGTATTTGATGCTGGTTCAGGAGGAATCACAGAGGATTCACTCTTCTGCCCTTTCTCCAATTTTTGAGGTCTCGGCTTTGTACTCAACCTCTGTTGGGAATGCTGATAAAAAAAAAGATTTTCTGGTGTATGTGACTATTGCAAGGTTCGTGGGCATAAACGTGAGAATTGCTACTAGTTGATTGGATTTCCTGCCGATTTTAAGTTCTCAAAGAAGAAAGCTGGCCAGGTTGCTTTGGCCTCTACTCGGTCTCCTCTTGGTTCTCACAATCAGACAAGTTCTGAGTCACAGCCAGATACTGTCTCCAATGTTCCTATGTTTACAAAGGCTCAATATGATCAAATACTTCATCTCTTGAACAAGGCTCCTTCTGTGGATACAATGACAGCTGCAGCAGCAAATACTACAGGTATTACCTCTGCTACCACTAGTCTTTCTTTCAATTGGATATTAGACTTAGGGGCCACTGACCATATGTTATCAGATTTTCAAAAACTAGTCTCTCCAGTTCCTTGCACATCAGCCTCTAGATTTGTATACTTACCTAATGGTCAAACAGCCCCCATAGCATATACAGGTTCTTTTCCTCTTAACCAGAACAATTCCCTTAAACATGTCCTGTTTATTCCAGATTTTGCACACAACCTTTTGTCTGTTTCTAAGCTGACCAAAGAGCTTAATTGTACTGTTTCATTTTACCATGACTTCTGCATTTTACAGGATCTCTCTACTGGAAAGATGAAGGGGATTGGTAGGGAGTCTCGTGGGCTGTATTTTTTTGGTTCTTCAATTTTTGATTATGGTATTTTTTCTGTTAATCACTGCAATTTCTTTTCTTGTGGTCCTGCCTTGGGATCTTCCAATTGTATGAATCTTTCAACTGTCAATAATACAAAACTTTGGCATGCTCGTTTAGGACACTCATCTTTCTCTAGTTTATATAAAATTCCATATTTACAATCTCATAAATTTCATGCTGACAGTGTCCTTAAATGCTCAATTTGTCCTCTTGCTAAACAATCTAGGTTACCTTTTCCACACAGTACTTCTAGAGCTTCTGCACCTTTTGATTTGGTACATATTGATCTATGGGGACCCTATAGGATTTCCACTCATAGTGGTTATAGATATTTTCTCACCATTGTTGATGATCACACAAGGATGTCTTGGATTTTTTTGTTGAGGCTTAAGAGTGATGCAATCATTTCTTTAAAACAATTCTTTGCCTATGTAAAAAAATCATTTTTCAGTCACAATCAAGTACATTAGAAGTGACAATGGTTCTGAGTTTTTTGCTAATGAGTGTTCTTCCTTTTTTTCTTCATTGGGTATTGTTCATCAAAGTTCATGTATTCATACTCCTCAGCAAAATGGCATTGCTGAAAGAAAACACAAGCATTTGTTAGAGGTAGCTAGAGCCCTCAAGTTTCATTCCCAAGTTCCTGTTAAGTTTTGGGGGGAATGTGTCACCACAGCTTGTTATATCATTAATAGGTTGCCTTCTTCTTCTTTAGCTGGAAAAAGCCCCTTTGAACTTCTTCATGGTAAACCTCCCAATTTGTCTCATATGAGAGTTTTTGGTTGTTTATGTTATGCCACCCAACCAAATTACAAAGATAAGTTTTCCCCAAAGGCAATACCTTCTGTCTTCATGGGTTATTCTGCCACTCAAAAAGGCTACTTACTGTTCAATCTTGAAAAAAAACCTTTTTTGTTAATAGAGATGTTAAGTTCCATGAGGACATTTTTCCTTTCCAATTTCCTATTTCTTCTTCTTCTCTATTTTTTCCTATTCAAGACATTTCTGATTCTGATTTTCTGATTATACCTTCTCACACCCAATCTTTTATACCTTCTGGTTCTTCACCTCATTCTGCATCACCTCAAGTTTCAACAGATGATTCCATTTCACCTCAACCTTCACCTCAACCCATTATTTCTAATGGCTCTTCATCAAGTAGCATTCTTATTCCCCCTAGGCAGTCTACTAGGGTCAAAAAACAGCCTTCTTGGTTACATGATTATGTGCAGTCCTACCAATCTTCCTCTCTTCCAGGTACTTATCCTATCTCTAACTTTCTTTCTTATTCTCGTCTTCCTACTAAAACTCAACTTTACCTTTCTTCTATATCTCATTTAGTTGAGCCTAAGACCTATACTAAAGCCATTCAAAATCCTGAATGGATTAAAGCCATGAATGAGGAGTTTTTAGCTTTGGAATCTAATAATACCTGGTCATTGGTTCCCATGCCTTCTAATAAGACTCCCATTAGAAGTAAATGGGTGTATCGCATCAAATATAAATCGAATGGAGAAGTGGAGAGGTTTAAAGCTCGTTTTGTTGCTAAAGGATACACTCAAAGAGAAGGGGTTGATAATGTTGAGACCTTATCACATGTGGCAAAAATGGTCACTGTTAGAACAGTCTTGGCCCTTGCTTCTATTCATCAATGGCCACTTTTTCAGATGGACGTCTACAATGCTTTCCTCCAGGGTGATTTAGTTAAGGAGGTATACATGTCCTTACCTGAAGGATTTTGCAGTCAGGGGGAGACCAGGGTGTGCAGACTGCAAAAATCCTTGTATGGATTAAAGTAGGCTTCAAGGCAGTGGAACATGAAACTCACAGAGGTTCTTCTGTTGGCAGGTTATTCTCAAAGCAAGTTTGACTACTCATTGTTTACTAAGTCACAAGGAAGCAAAGTAGTCATAATGCTTATATATGTGGATGATCTTTTGATAACTGGAAATAACAATGGATTGATTGAAGAACTCAAAGGAATTCTGAATAAAAATTTCAAAATGAAAGATCTTGGTGAATTAAGATATTTCCTTGGCTTAGAAATGTTAAGATCAACAAAGGGAATAATTATAAGTCAAAGGAAGTATGCATTGGAGTTAATTGAAGAAACTGGATTGCGGGGTGCAAGGCCTGCTGTAACTCCTTTGGAACAAAATAAGAGGTTGACTTCTGAAGACGAGCTGTTAAAGGACAAGTCAAGTTATCAAAGATTGATTGGGAAATTTATTTATCTCACCAACACAAGGCCTGATATTGCTTATTCAGTACAATTGTTGAGTCAATTCATGCAGCAACCAAGGAAATTACACTTGGATGCAACTTTGAGGGTGGTCAGGTATATCAAAAGCAGTCCAGGTCAAGGAATGTTGCTGAGTGCAGAAAGTCAATGCCAACTTCAAGCCTTTTGTGATTCAGATTGGGCAACTTGCCCAATGACTAGGAGGTCAGTAACTGGTTTTTGTGTAAAACTGGGGGACTCTTTGCTATCTTGGAAGTCCAAGAAACAAAACACAATTGCAAGGTCATCTGCAGAGGCAGAGTATCGTAGTATGGCCATGACTGCTGCAGAAATAGTGTGGTTAACAGGCTTATTGAATGAGCTTGGGTTTAACAACACAGGACCAGCAAAGTTGATGTGTGATAACAAGGCAGCTCTTCAAATAGCAGCAAATCCAGTTTTCCACGAAAGAACAAAGCACATTGAAATTGACTGCCATTTTGTTCGAGAAAAAATTCAAGAAGGAATAATTAAAACAGAGTATGTGAAGACAACAGACCAGCAAGCAGACATTCTAACAAAAGCTTTGGGAGTTCAACAACATGAATATTTGAGTTCCAAGTTGGGGTTAATCAACATCTTTAACCACCAACTTGAGGGGGGTGTTAGTTTTATGTTATTTGATTAGTTAGGCTGTTGTTAATTAGTTAGATTGCAATTATTAATTAGTTAGATTGTTAGTTAGGCTTGTAACGGTTGGTGGGCTGTATATAAAGGATTTGGTCTTGTAAACTTATTTTGTAGATAATGAAAGAGATGGAGCACGTTTTCTGTAATTACACTTCTTTTAACAGATTTTACCTCAAATTTGATCTTGGATTTACCTAATCAATAACAATAACATGTTACTTGAAGAGAAAATGAACTGGAAGCAAGTGTAAATCTTTTGCATGTTAGTTGAATAATCCAGGACAACTAATTGAAGCCCTCAACAGTATGAGTGACAGAGCACCTTGGCAATGCTGGTTGAAGACATCTAAGTCTTCCTTTAGTGCCATGAAACCGTAAAGTTGACGCTCTCCACCGGACAGGACCTCGTTCGTACAAGAATTCCAAGCAGATCGACCTAATCGTTGCTCGAGAAAATTCTTATGTAGTCTCTCAGCTTCTAGATAACCTACCACTGACTTCTCGAAAATCAAGACACTCAAACCACGGTGACCTTGACGACCATAGGAGTGTTGAGCCTTTAAAGCCGGATACGAGCTGAAGTAGTCAAGAAGTTCTTGATTTCCCATGCCAATGAACTGAAAGAAGTTGCACATTGCATACTAGATGAACGAAGCGTCATTAATTCAACTGTTAAAAGCCATAAGAATAATGGTTGCTCGTATCACCTTTCCATCTTGAATATTGCTTGTCATTGTGTTCATAATGACAACCAGGGGAGGCCAAACTATTTCAAGATCTCTTGCATCGTCTGTTAAACCTTTCCAAGTACCAGATATAGGGCCAGCAGGAGGAATTGAGGTTCCCTTAATGCACAACTCCCCTTCTAGAAGCTTTGCAAGCTCTCGATGTAACTTCACCCTTCTCGATCCAATCTTTTTGGAATGTGCTATCAGGTCACTGATGCTTCTGTACCATTTGGTGGAACCAGGACCACCTTGGCATACTGGACAGTGCCACAGAGTTTCATCAATCTCCTTAATGTTCAAAGCATCCATTCTCTCTAAAAATTCCTTGAACCATGTACTCTTTTCCCCACTCTCATGGCTCTTTTGACTGTCGTCGGAATCAAACTCATCATCATCGTTCAAGGAATCATAATCATAATCCTTTAAAGGATTAGGGTGCTCGACATCAACCAACCGTTTGTCAGCTCTGTTTCCAACTCTGCTGTCTGATTTCCGTTTGGAGATCAGCAACCCGCCATCATCTATGGCTATACCTTTACCGTTAGGATCCTCAGTATTACCAGTGCCAGCAATTCGATCGCTTTCGCACAATGAACTGGTTTTTGCATGAAATTCGTTGCTGGAGATTTGTTTTAAATAAATGTCGACCAAAATTGCTGATACTAGTAAATATATATATGTATATTAAAAACAAGTAAGAAAACACTGACCTTGAACTGGTTTGAGGAACCGCTGAGCTCTGGTGGGGTGGGGGATAGTACATTCCATGCAGGACAATCTATTGCAAACAGGACATCCAGGGTTCTTTATGGCTTCGCAAGCTGCATTTTCAGAAGTGATCATGGACTCCTTAAGGATCTCCTGAAGCTGCAACTCTTCAGCGAATGCCGCATATGAAAGGTCGAAAATTTTGTTTTCGTAGTCGTTACCAACTCCAAGGAGCAGATCAAAGGCTAATCCGCTGTCCATATTAGAGTAATTCCCACTGACTAACTAATGAATTCAGCCTTGGCAGTTCTTCACAAAAATGACCGTCTGTCTAGCTGCTACATATATATATATATACGACATGACATGACATTGGACAATAAAGTACGTGGTTAATAATTATTAGAAGTTGGTGCCCAGTCCACCCTCCTTTACGATTAACAAGACGGTACAATTTCTACTTAGCTGAGAAGGAGTTTTGTTCATTGGGCACTTTCTACTTGTTTTAGAAGTTTTACATATCCTGATTTGCCTTTCTGTCTTCGTTCGAGGTTTATTCCTCTTTTTGACAAAGAAGCCATCTCTCCACTATATTTTTGTCTTGAAGCTTCCCTGTTTCCTTCACTTTTTGCCAAGAGAACTACTCGGAAGTTTACTGCTCTTTGATTGGATTGCATCGGCAATCGGGTTTATAGCTCGTCTCTTGATGGTCTTTGGTGGAGTGCTAGTTAAGTTGTTGGAAAAGTTAAACAAGTATAAATATTGACTTAAATTTGGATAAATTTTATCTACCAGCCATTGGTTGTAATGGTAATTTGATGTTTGAAATATTCAAATTTATATTTTTATCATGTATAATTATTATATTTGAGTTGTTAATTTCAATTTATTTTTATTTAAGTGTGAGTTTTATTTAGAATTGTTTATTTTTCTATGTATCTAGAGTTATTTTAATTATCGATATACTTTAATTTATATATATCTTATTATCTCTCAGTTCATTTATATGTTGTATTGATTACATATTTTATTTTATTGTAATTGTAATTTAAAAAGAATTTAAATTGATCAATGATCTCTAGTGCAGGTGGTAGGGGTGTTCAAACTTCGATTTTAATTGAATTAACCGATCGAATCAATTTTTTTTATTAATCGGTTAGTTAATTTTAAGCTCGATTGGTTATCGATTAATGATATTTTTTGAGATTATGTTATCAATTAACTTGGTTCGAAATCGGTTAATTAATTTAATTAACTGAAATGATTAAATGTTTTATATTTTATTTATATATTACTTAGTCTTAAGATAATTTAAACTTCGATTTTATTTGAATTAACATAAAGTATTAAATATATAATATATATAATTTATAAGTTTTGGTTAACCAACCGAATTAATTGAACTTTATTTGGTTCCGTTAATAATTTTTTTTTTAAAAAATCGAGTTCGTTAACGATTAAAGAGAAAAAATTTCCGGTTAATGAATTTTAGGTAATTCAGTTTGGTCGGTTAATCAGATTAAATGATTGAATACCTTATCAAATTATTAAAAGCTTTTAGTTAACACATTCTGTCTTTCTTAAGTTGTTAGTTTACAACTTATTAAGAACAAAAATCCTCTTCCCTTTTTTCTAGGTAAGAATTGTTAAAAAATAAATAAAAATAAAATAAAACTTTAAAGTGTATTTTAAAGAAAAATAAAAATTGAAATTGACAAATTTTGAGAAGATTGAACATTTATCCGAAATATTTGTGTTTATGGATGCTTCCATCAAGAGATATGAGTTGGAATGTTCTCTGAAGCCTTTTGATCCCAAAAATAGAAACAAGTAATGGATCATTACCCTATTAATACAATGTCATTTGGAAGAGATTTAAAACCTAATGATTTCACTCTGAAATTGGATAAAATCTGTAATCTTAAATGAGTGGACGGCTTGAAATTAATGCATGCTCCCCCCCCCCCCGAAACACAACAAAATAATCATATATAATATTCCAAGATATTCAAATAAAAAGTTCTGAAATTTTGATAATTGACCCTTTAATTGAATTATATATATTAAATTTAGTATATATTTCTTAAACTCATTACAGTTATACATTTTAAAACTCTCAAGTATTAGTTTATATAAATAACTAATCTTATGCTATTACGTTAGTATTATCACTAATATTTTAACGAAAAATGACCAAAATGAAACTAAAATTAATTATTAGAAATGATTTTGAAAAAAAAGTTGAATGACTAAAACTGAATACAAGTAGGGATAGCAACGGGCCGGGTTCGGGTCGTGTATTGGTCCCTTGTCCCCGTTTAAAAAACCTGTATCCGTCCCTACTTAAAAAACCACGGAGATTTAAACGGGGATCCCCATCGGGTAATCAGGGAAAACTGCAGGAAAACGGATATCCCCGTTTAGCATAAACGATTATTTAAACGGGTATCGGGCCGGGTATATATATTTAAATTAAATATATAAATATTATATATATTTTTTAATTTAAATTAAATTTATTAATATTATATATATATATAATTTTTAATATTTATCGGTCCGGGTATTGGGCCGGGTAATCGGGGCGGAGATTATTAAACCCGTCCCCGTTTAACATAAACGATTTTTCTCCAATCCCCGTTTAGTATAAACTATTTTTTCCCATCCCCGTTTAATTCAATTTTCCCTGTCGGATTTAAATTTTTTTACCATCCCTAAATACAAGTGATAATTGGATACTAAATATGTAGTTTGAATTAAAACTACGTGTTTAGAAGTAGAAAAATGGCCTAAAACGAGACGAGGGAATAACAAAATTCGTGATAAAATTCGTCTGACACAAAGGATATTGCTGAGTAGAGGGGTGGCAGCAGTGGCAGTCAGACCAAAACAACCCTTCACCGCTAATTAAACTTAAGTACTCACAGCTGACACACTGACACTAACAGCTTTATCCCACCACATCCTCTTATGATTCACCCCAATATTACTTTATATTCCATCTCGACCACTCAAATTCATTATTACGTCCATTTCCTGAGCAGGTTATGTTAATTTTTTTTTTATTTTTTGAATAATTATAAAATAAAATTTATTACTTTTTTTTATTAATTATTTATGATATATATGTTGCAACCGTCTTTCGGTTTGGGCCCAAACTTGGGCTTCGACTTGAAAATTGTGGATTGGAGTCGCCACCGACCACTTTAAAACGAATTTAGGTGGGCCGAACACCATCTTACCTGATCTGCGTCGTACCAGAAACGTGTTGGGTTCGGGAGTCGATTACGGTCAAGGAAGGATTAGCACCCTTGAACCACCCTTTCGGTACCGATTAATTTGTCGGTTGTCTTTAATTGCGAAAAATTGGAATTTAAATTGAAATTTAGAAATTCGATTCAAATTACTTACCTTGGATTGATTGGGAATTTCTCTAAAAAAAAAGAGATCGGGAATGTTAGTCAAAGAATAATAAATGTTGAATAGATCAAAGAAAAAATGTAGAAAATAAAAAAAAGAAAAATAATCATTAAATCAAAAAAAGGAAAAAAATAGATAAAATAGAGAGGAAAAAAATAAAAATAAGCCGATGAAATAAAATGAGATAAAATAAACAAAGACAAATGAATAATAATAATAATGCTAAAAATAAAAGATCAAATAAAAATATAGAAATAATAAAAAGGATTAAATTGAAATAAAATCAAATTTGAGGTTCAATTTCAATATAAATCGAAGAATGAATGATTTTCAGGGGCAAAATGAAATGTACAAAACATACGGGGGACCAAAATCATAGTTACTCCAAAAATGTGGGACACGCGTGCGAGATTACCAGACGAGGAGGACTAAAGCTGAGATTAACCCCGAAATTCTGAAAAACACTGTGATAAGGGGTTCAAAACGGCGTCGTTTTGATTCCTGGATTTAAGCCCCAACAGAACCCCAAATCCCTCATCCCTCTTCATTCTCTACATTTCCCTTCTCTCTCTAAAAACGAGAGAATGAAATTTCCCTCGCCTCTCTCTAGCCCGGCCAAGATCCGGTGGCCTCTCCACCGCGCCGGCCACCGTGCCGGCCACCGCCGGCGGTGGCCGAAATATCTGAGCCCCCACAAAATGCTCTCCTCCGCACCGTGAACCCAAAACCAACCTCTAAATCCCCAAAACACAACCCAGTAAGCGTAGATCTAAGATAAAAACCCTCGGTTCCCACCTTTTTCCGATGAGACTCTTCGACTTCTGGCGACCGGCTCTTCTCGGTTCCAACGCTTCGATCGGGGCTACCTTCGGTATTTTTTGGTATTTGTTTTTTTGGGTTTTGTTTCTGTATTTGCCTTATGGTTCGTGGTTTTTGGTGTTGTGATATTTGGCTGTGTTGTACCGGTGATGGTTTTGGTACACTGTGTTGTCTGTTGGTCTGGTTGTGTTTGATGTTCGACGTGGGTCTCGATGATTTTGTTCAGTGATGTCCTCGTGGGTTTTGTGGATCCTGTTGGGTACTGTTGATGCCCGGTGATGGTGGTTTGGCTCTGTTTTGGCCAATGATCTCTATATTTGGTTTCGTTTCCTCCTCCCCCGTAACCGTGGCTTTGCAAAGCATTTATAAGCCTTCATCGGCCGTTGTAATCCCGAGAATAACGGGACGTGGTGGACTGTTCCGAGATCTTCGTGCATGTATGACCGGTCATCCCGGGATGGGTCAGTCCCGGGATGCCGGCCGGCCGTTTCGGCATGTGTGACCGTCCATTGCTCTATGTGGCGCTGACTATGCAACTCCCCTAAGCAAGAAACCCTAATATGCTATTGGGCTAGTTCAAACCCGGTTCTTTGATTGCTTGGGCCCTATCCTGGACCTGAAACAAATAATAAATAAGTAAATGAAAAAAATAAATAAATAAATAAATGGATAAATTAATAAATTAATTAAAAACATTTTTAAAACTATACAATATATACTTTTAAAAAAAATAATTTTCAAAACTATATAATATATTTTTAAAAACTAATTTTCAAAACTATATAATATATTTTTAAAAACTAATTTTCAAAACTATATAATATATATATTTTAAAAACTAATTTTCAAAATTATATAATATATATTTAGAAACTAATTTTCAAAATTATATATACGTTTTTTCAAAATGTTTTTAAAAGCTATATATTATATATACTTAAAAAAAGTTTTCAAAACAATATAATATGTATTTTCAAAAATGTTTTCAAAAATTATATATTATATATTTTCGAAATATTTAAAAAAAACCATATATTATATAATTTTCAAAATGATTTCAAATTATATATAAAAAAAATGGACGAAAATTGGTGTCTACAGCTGCCCCTCTTTGTCCTTTTTCGTGGAACGAAAAAATAGGGCAAAGACAAAAGGGACACAAATTTTCATTCGATAGATTTGAGAATTGATTTGAATTAGGAATAACTCCCTGCCGAATTTGAGCTGCGGATGGCTCCTCCGTCGCGAAGTCGAGTCCATCGTGAAATGATTTGGAATTGAAACCGTAGTCTGGAATTTGAATTGGAACGTGGCTTCTCGTTGCCCAATTGTAGTCAACCTCGGTCTTCTTCTCGGTTTAAAGACCTTGGTTAAAAAAATTCGACTGTAAAGTAGTTCATTGACTCTACCATATGGTTGATAGGTCCTTGAGTTGAACGGAATCGAACTCAGAAATGTCTTCGTTGACAAATAGCTTTTCTCGACTTAAGCTATGTTGCTGAAAAACGATTCTTTTATCACAGAGGCACGGTTAACCCAGGTCTTCTTCTGGACTCGAAAACCTCGATTACAGCCGGACAGTAGTGTGATTGAGGTGTCATCGAGCTGATTGGAATCGAACTCGACAGTTTTATTGACAAATAGCCCTTCTTGCCTTGGGCTATTCTGTAAGCTTGATTTTCCTCTAAGTTGAATATAATCGAACTCGAAGGTCTTTAGCAGATAGCCCTTCTCGACTTAAGCTATGCTGCAAATGATGTGCCCTCGAAGCTGAGTGTAATCGAACTTGGGGGTCTTTGGCAGATAGCTCTTCTCGACTTAAGCTATACTGCAAATGATGTGCCTTGGAGCTGAGTGTAGTCGAACTCGAAGGTCTTGGTGGGCAGATAGCCCTTCTGGCCTTGAGCTATGCTGTAAATAATATGCCCTTGAAGCTGAGTGTAATCGAACTTAAGGGTCTTTAGTTGGCAGATAACCCTTCTTGACTTAAGTTATACTGCAAATGATGTGCCTTCGAAGCTGAACGCAGTCGAACTCAAAGGTCTTGGGTGACAGATAACCCTTCTAGCCTTGAGTTATGCTGTAAATGATATGCCCTTGAAGCTGAGTGTAATCGAACTTAAGGGTCTTTAGTTGGCAGATAACCCTTCTTGACTTAAGTTATACTGCAAATGATGTGCCTTCGAAGCTGAACGTAGTCGAACTCAAAGGTCTTTGGTGACAGATAACCCTTCTAGCCTTGAGTTATGCTGTAAATGATATGCCCTTGAAGCTGAGTGTAATCGAACTTTAAGGGTCTTTAGTTGGCAGATAACCCTTCTTGACTTAAGTTATACTGCAAATGATGTGCCTTCGAAGCTGAACGTAGTCGAACTCGAGGGTCTTTGGCATATAGCCCTTCTCGACTTAAGCTATTCTGCAAATGATATGCCTTTGAGCGTAGTTGAACTCAAAGGTCTTTGGTGACAGATAACCCTTCTAGCCTTGAGTTATGCTGTAAATGATTTGTTTAAAAATGGCTTCCCTTTACGGGTCGAAAACGATCATGATTCTTCAGGTGGTTCCCCTAAGCTGGTCTGGGAAAACCTACTGATAAATTCTGACAGCCGGATATCTTCCGTCGTGGAATTGAAATCTGGCTTGAAAGAGTTAACTGAAAACATGTTGCTCATTGTTGAGTTGAGCTGAACTGAATTTGATCTGAATTGGTTCTCGAACCCATCTGAAATTGGTTCTGAGATCCGTATATATGTAAAGTCGATTGAGGTGTAGCTTCTTGCTGCTGAGTTACACCATTGTTCTTTAAAGGTTCCTGCAAGTCGAGTTGCCTTCATCCTGAAGTTGAAGCTTGACTCTGAAAGCTGCAAAATTATGCATGCTAAAATGATGGATGTGATGCACCTAGGTATGTCTAAGATGCATGCAATCATGAATGAATTATGGTTTATTTCTTGGATGGAGTCTCGTGCTTTGTCTGCCAATCTGGTCCTTGGAATCGATCGTGCCCCATTTGCTTCTTGAGCTTGGGTTTTACAGACATTTCATGTCTGAGATTGTTCTGTTTGAAAACGTTTTTTCATTTTTCTTGTTTTCGGAGAGAGAAATGATAGAAATGTGGGAAAGTATTGTTCGCAATTGAATCAAATTGTAAATGTGAGTTCAAAAAATATCAAAGGAATCAAGAGCTCTTTTAATGCTTTCAGAGTTACAAATCTTTGACAAACGTTCAAAGGGACAAGTCGGCTTTAGGTTGGCCTCCTTTCTAAGGTTTTTTGGTAAAAAATGTCATTTTTTAAATATCGCCACATGCTGTGGCACTTTAATTGGGTGCGGACAAAATGACGCAACTAGCATGATCAATTACTAGACCTTTTATCTCAGTCCTCTGAAATTTTTCATTTGTTCAAGCTTTATAAGCTCTTCCAACAAAGGCAGTGCAAAAAATATCGGTCCAAAAATGAAATTCTTGAGTGCTTGTGTGTAGTCAACTATAACAGGTGTTCCTTAACTCCCTTAGTCCATTTTACCGAAAAATTTCTTGCTTAGATAAATTTGATTTAATTCGGCGTTATCTGACTAGCTGAATCCATAAAGCCGGGGTGTTTAACCAATTGCTTTAGAGGGACAGCTTAATACTATAATCACAGTTATCAAGTTAACTGAAGGGTTCATCTCATCACAGAGTCTTCAGCCTGACAAGAGCAGTGGAGCAAACACCGAATTGCCAAGTGTCCGAGCAATGTCATGGTTTGAACGTAATCTACTCATAAGGCCAGGGCTTTCAAGTTTCCTCTATAACCAATTGCCTTAGCGGAATAGCTCAGTTTTACGGATTTAATTTCCTAAGATTGTCAAGAAGAACCTGTTATAGCTTAGGTGTTTTTTGAAAGTCAAGGAATCTCATCTTTAGAGTTCAATTTTCAAGCAACTGACCTAAACTGGATTCACCTACTCGACTCTTTCATTTGTAAAGATCATCATCGTCATTGAACGTCTTAAATAAAAAACATAGTAATATGCAAATGATGCCCCATGTTGTCCGTACCTTGTGAAAGGAAAATTGGTTAATTCCAAGAACGGGGTATGGTGTTTGAGGGTATATTCTGGATAAGGTCAAAGTCCTTGTTTTAAATCATGTTACTTCGTCAAAGATCTGTAACTTTGAACCATTTACAGAGTTTCTTAATTCAGATGATATTCAAAGAATTGTAAATTTGCAAATATGATCTATTGCTTAACATCTTTTAAAGTAACATAAATTTGATTAAAATGTCTTTACAAAACTTGAGAAAAAAATGGAAGAAAAACAAAGTCAAACAGAATGCCTCAAATGATGAAATGATATTCCTCACTTGGATGCCCCTAAGTTGTTGAAGTCGATCCAGTTCTGGTTACGCATCTTTTGTACAACCCTCTTGAATGCGTAACAGTTCTCAATTGTGTGCCCTGGGACTCCGCCGTGATATTCACAATACGCATTCTCATCATACCACTTGGGGTATGGGGGCTTCATGGGTTCTACTGGATATGGTGACACCACATGGGTGTCAAGAAGTTGCTGGTAAAGCTCTTTGTAGGTCATGGGAATTGGGTCGAAATGTTCCCTTTCTCTCTTGGAATCTTGTTTAGAAGTACCTAACGGTACAGCTGCAGTTGATTTTGGGCTGGAGATTGTAACACCTTTGCTGGAGTGTTTGATGTTGTTAACCTCTCCATCCCTCTCCCTCATAGGAGGCTTCTTACTGGCTTCCCCATCCTTAATCTTGCCTTGCTTTATGGCCGACTCAATCATTTCTCCGGCCATAATCAAGTCTGAAAAGCTTCCTGATGTGATCGCCACCAGATGCCCGAAGTATGGAGCCTTCAGAGTCTGCACGAAAAGTTTCCAGGTTTCCTTTTCATCTAACGGTGGATGAACTTGCACAGCCAAATCCCTCCATTTTTGTGCGTACTGCCTGAAACTCTCGTTATGCTTCTTTTCCATGTTTTGTAGCATAACTCGATCTGGCCTTATGTCATTGTTATGCTTGTATTGTTCCAGAAATGATTTGGCCAGGTCCTTCCAGGTCTTGATATTTGATCGGCTTAGCTGGTTGTACCACCGAATGGCTGAGCTCGACAGACTATCCTGGAAGCAGTGGATCAGGAGTTGGTCGTTTCCTCCATATCCTGTCATCTTTCGGCAGAACATGGTGATGTGAGCGGATGGACAACTGTTTCCGTCAAACTTCTCGAACTCCGGGGACTTAAACTTCGGGGGAAGAACCAAGTCTGGGACTAGACTAAGTTCCGTTGCATCGATTTCATGGTAGTCACGGTCTCCTTTGACTATATTCATCTGGTCTTCCAATTGTTTGATTTTTTCCTCCATCTTCTTCGCTTTGTCCTCTTCGTCCAGATCCGGTACATGGTAATAACCCGGATTGTCCTTAAGGTTAAATACAGAGGACGAGGGCTTTGCTTTTGCCGTCGATGAGTCCCCTCGGAGTTCTGGTAAGATTTCAGGTGAGATAACCACTTGTGGGGTAGGTTGTATAGTTACCCCTTCCGATGAACCTGCCCCAGGCGCACTGGTCTGTTGTAGGCCAACTAACTTGGCAACGATCTGATCAACCAAGGACTCTTGGTTCTTTGATATTGTTTCCAGAGTATTTCGACTGTTCTGGTTTATTTTGTCTTCTAGTTCCTTTTGTAGTTTTAACATATTCTCCTCGATTTGTGTAATTCTGGCTTCCATCCTCTTCTTCTTCAAACGAGTGTTATGTGGATGGGGTGTGTCTAGTACTTGAGGCGGTGTATCCAGTATTTACTCCTTTTGATGAGACATGTATATATTAGTTAATGTGAATGCAAAGAAAATAACAAAATGCAAAGAAAATAAGAAATGCAAAATGTCTAAATATGTTATGCATGAAATGTCCGAGGCATTGATCCAAAAAATGTGCCTGTTATTCTGAATAACCCTTATTGGTGACAAAAGTGTTACGTCTGAAGAGACAAAAAAACTCTTTTTGATGGTACAAATCTTGTACATCTTCTGACAAGTTAATTCGTCTTTTGCACTAGTTGAATATCCTGTCGCACCATTCCGGCTCCTTTGGCTAAAATGTGCAAATAATGAGATGCTTGCCCCAAAAAAAGAAAAGATCTCGAAGGACTGCATCTTCGACTTTCACTTTCTACCGAGCTTGTTTCTAACGAAAGTGTCATTGGAGCCCTTTATCCGAAGTTTATCGACTTGTTTCTAGAATTTGTCAATAATGGTCTGCGGCTTAGCTGGGGTTTCGCCACTTGTTATCGTAGTTTTCAAAAGGAGCGTCTGGGTCAATGACCTTTTCCTCGTATTGCCCCTGCAACTTTACCTTCGAGTATTCTTTGACCACGGTTGGACTTCTGAGTTTTTTATCTCTTTGTATTATAACCCATTTGTCCATTAATGCAGATTATTCATGTTTTAACAAACACATTTTTTGTGGATCAACACATCGTTTTAAATGATGCAAACAATGAACACAAAATAAAAGAGAACAAAAAGTAAAAGGGTTAGTGAGGTAAATCAAAACAATAATAAAAATGAAAAATGCTACCCCACATGATATCTACCCCACATGCTTATGATCTCTATCCCGTATGCAAATTTCAAACAAAACCTAACCACATGTTTGTCTAGTTCGCATGCTTTGAACAGAAAATAAAGTAGGAAATAAAACAGCCTAGGGTTTGGAATGAGGTTTTGGGGTGGGCTCTACTTCCCTGTACTCTCCCGGTTTAGGTTCTAAAAACGGTACTCGAGTTCTCCTTGCCGGTGCCCCCTTGGGCTTACCAGACCCTTAGTCCTAAGCCTATTACAAGCTTGTGTGGACTAAGTTAAACTCGAGAGGACACATTCCCTTATGGCCGCACGGTGAATAAATTCACACGAAGACATAAGGTATATGAATCCCGAAGGCTACTTGCTAGGCATATGCGGTGAATAAATTCACACGAATGCGTCGCTTTCACCCCCACTTAAAACGGGTTCGGAGCTCGGGTTTAGAGCTTAGAGATGGAAACTTTTCAAAAATCTGAAATCATTGAAACAATGTTAGTACAACTATTTATTTGAAAAATAATCAAAGGTAAATAATCGGAACCGAATAAATAAATTAAAATTTAAACTTACAATTTTCGCATAAAAAGACAACCAGAAATTAATTCTGGCCTGACTCACTTACCTGTCCCCAGCGGAGTCGCCAAGCTGTCGCAACCGTCTTTCGGTTTGGGCCCAAACTTGGGCTTCGACTTGAAAATTGTGGATTGGAGTCGCCACCGACCACTTTAAAACGAATTTAGGTGGGCCGAACACCATCTTACCTGATCTGCGTCGTACCAGAAACGTGTTGGGTTCGGGAGTCGATTACGGTCAAGGAAGGATTAGCACCCTTGAACCACCCTTTCGGTACCGATTAATTTGTCGGTTGTCTTTAATTGCGAAAAATTGGAATTTAAATTGAAATTTAGAAATTCGATTCAAATTACTTACCTTGGATTGATTGGGAATTTCTCTAAAAAAAAAGGGATCGGGAATGTTAGTCAAAGAATAATAAATGTTGAATAGATCAAAGAAAAAATGTAGAAAATAAAAAAAAGAAAAATAATCATTAAATCAAAAAAAGGAAAAAAATAGATAAAATAGAGAGGAAAAAAATAAAAATAAGCCGATGAAATAAAATGAGATAAAATAAACAAAGACAAATGAATAATAATAATAATGCTAAAAATAAAAGATCAAATAAAAATATAGAAATAATAAAAAGGATTAAATTGAAATAAAATCAAATTTGAGGTTCAATTTCAATATAAATCGAAGAATGAATGATTTTCAGGGGCAAAATGAAATGTACAAAACATACGGGGGACCAAAATCATAGTTACTCCAAAAATGTGGGACACGCGTGCGAGATTACCAGACGAGGAGGACTAAAGCTGAGATTAACCCCGAAATTCTGAAAAACACTGTGATAAGGGGTTCAAAACGGCGTCGTTTTGATTCCTGGATTTAAGCCCCAACAGAACCCCAAATCCCTCATCCCTCTTCATTCTCTACATTTCCCTTCTCTCTCTAAAAACGAGAGAATGAAATTTCCCTCGCCTCTCTCTAGCCCGGCCAAGATCCGGTGGCCTCTCCACCGCGCCGGCCACCGTGCCGGCCACCGCCGGCGGTGGCCGAAATATCTGAGCCCCCACAAAATGCTCTCCTCCGCACCGTGAACCCAAAACCAACCTCTAAATCCCCAAAACACAACCCAGTAAGCGTAGATCTAAGATAAAAACCCTCGGTTCCCACCTTTTTCCGATGAGACTCTTCGACTTCTGGCGACCGGCTCTTCTCGGTTCCAACGCTTCGATCGGGGCTACCTTCGGTATTTTTTGGTATTTGTTTTTTTGGGTTTTGTTTCTGTATTTGCCTTATGGTTCGTGGTTTTTGGTGTTGTGATATTTGGCTGTGTTGTACCGGTGATGGTTTTGGTTCACTGTGTTGTCTGTTGGTCTGGTTGTGTTTGATGTTCGACGTGGGTCTCGATGATTTTGTTCAGTGATGTCCTCGTGGGTTTTGTGGATCCTGTTGGGTACTGTTGATGCCCGGTGATGGTGGTTTGGCTCTGTTTTGGCCAATGATCTCTATATTTGGTTTCGTTTCCTCCTCCCCCGTAACCGTGGCTTTGCAAAGCATTTATAAGCCTTCATCGGCCGTTGTAATCCCGAGAATAACGGGACGTGGTGGACTGTTCCGAGATCTTCGTGCATGTATGACCGGTCATCCCGGGATGGGTCAGTCCCGGGATGCCGGCCGGCCGTTTCGGCATGTGTGACCGTCCATTGCTCTATGTGGCGCTGACTATGCAACTCCCCTAAGCAAGAAACCCTAATATGCTATTGGGCTAGTTCAAACCCGGTTCTTTGATTGCTTGGGCCCTATCCTGGACCTGAAACAAATAATAAATAAGTAAATGAAAAAAATAAATAAATAAATAAATGGATAAATTAATAAATTAATTAAAAACATTTTTAAAACTATACAATATATACTTTTAAAAAAAATAATTTTCAAAACTATATAATATATTTTTAAAAACTAATTTTCAAAACTATATAATATATTTTTAAAAACTAATTTTCAAAACTATATAATATATATTTTAAAAACTAATTTTCAAAATTATATAATATATTTAGAAACTAATTTTCAAAATTATATATACGTTTTTTCAAAATGTTTTTAAAAGCTATATATTATATATACTTAAAAAAAGTTTTCAAAACAATATAATATGTATTTTCAAAAATGTTTTCAAAAATTATATATTATATATTTTCGAAATATTTAAAAAAAACCATATATTATATAATTTTCAAAATGATTTCAAATTATATATAAAAAAAATGGACGAAAATTGGTGTCTACAATATATATATACACTTTATATATACAACTGCTTAAATATAAAATTTTAATAAAAATAATATTTTTAGGCCACTTGATAAGTTGGAATTATATTATTTTTAATTTACTTTTAGTGACATTGAAAACAATGGTTATGGTGAAATAGAAAATGTAATGATAGCAGTGAGATTAAAATATAAAATAATTATTTAGAATATTTAAAATAAAATACTTATTATTTATAAATATAGTTATTTAGAATATTAAATTATCTTCATTGTAATAAAAATTAGAATAAGAAGATAAAAATAAAAAAAATTAAATTTTATTATACTAAAAGTATATTCATGTTAAATAATTGTATTTATTGTGGCATGTTTTTATCTAAAGTTTGAGATAAGTTGCAATTAAATATCCTTTGACATTTGGTTGTTAATTAGATGATATTTGAGTGTCGACTTTAGGATTATCTTATTTTCAATGATATAGATGTTGATTAAATATCATTTGACATTTGGTTGTACAAATAAATTTTATTTTTCAATGATATAGACGTTGATTTAAGCGTAAATAATTTAGTTGGCGCGAATGATCAGTGAAATACATAATAATTATTATCTTATTTTTTTCAGATGTTATTTTTTAATCTTTACATTGTAAATATAAATACTCCCAATGGAATGTCGACGTCTATGTGGCGATAAGGTCTTAAGCCTTGTTTTGATATCAGGCCTGTCTATTGTAAGTTTGTTGAGAACGACTGAGAGGAGAAGAACTCTAAACGAAAGCTCAAATGGTATTTGTTAGTTCCTCGATTAATTGGATTATCTTACACTTTATGATAAACTGGAGGTAATGATGGATGGTTGTGTATAATTCTAACATCAAATGTTTTATTTGATTGCTTTAATATCTCCGGAATACTTTTATTTTCTTTTATAATATGACATAACTATTAGATCCTCAATGTTAATTCTCAGTCGAGCGACACTAAAAATGCCGTCAAAGGGATTGTGTTGCCTCAATATGGAAGATATTGTTGCATCAGCTATTCATATTAATATTGTTAAATGAGTCATATGAAGCTATATTGATAATTGATCGTTCAGGTTTTGTAAAAGCATAGGATCGAGTCACCAATATTTTACAAGTTGAATTGTGGCCTTGTGGATTTATACGAAGATCTATGATTTCAAATACTTGTATGTTCAAATTAATAATGTTTAAGTTACACAATTAGTGGAAAATCCATAGATTGGTAGTGATTCGTTTTATCTAGTTCAAATAATATTTAAATGTTGGATGGAAAATACAATAAATTTGTCGCGAAGCTAATATGATATACGATAGAAAGAAGAAATTAACATATTCTCAACACTTTCATGTAATCATCCATCACACTCCTCCATAAAAAGTTCAAGCCTTAGTGTTAGAGATATTGTAAACTTGTTGTTTCTTAGTTTGATGGCTCAGTCTCTTTATAATTAAATATTTATATTAGAAATGAATTATTTGATTAATAAAGTTATTAATTAACATTAATCGTTATTATAAATAATATATAATCCTTTCTAATTAAATCACTAATAATATTTTTTTTTCCTTTTTATGTTCAGTAATCTTCTTTTTCAAACCTTCTTTTTATTAATATAAATTGGTAATGTCACAATATTTAAAATAAAATATCTTTAACCTAAAATAATACCCAAAACTAATATTTATTTTAGTAAAAAACTCCAAAAATAAAAATAAACGTTAGCTGAATCTAATTTAATAACATAAGGTTAAATTTGGTGACGCTTTAGTCTTTGTTTCTAAAGTTTGTAGTAAAAATACCAATAGAAAAGAATTGCAGTGGAAAGATAAATAAAAAAGAAAATCATGAACTAAATGGAATTGAAGTAGTAATAGAAGGGTTTTCCAGTCAGTCAATTTCAGCGGAGTTTGGAAGGCGGCAGCAGGCACGGTTGCGGAAGGTGAAGAGAGGAAATGGTCCTTGCAGTGTGCTGAATAAATTTCTCCGAATTATCGTGGTAGGTACCGCCCAACCCAACTTCACCAACCCATATGTTCCTATTACATCTTATGTCCACATGATAATCATTATTTAATCTAAATATAATTACGCCTACTTTACGTCATATTTTATTTCATAATTAAAAAGTTATTTCTTCTATATTTACACTTTTTTATTTAAATATTTTAATGAAAAAAATATTTTTCAATTAATATTTATTTTAAATTAATTTAATTTTAAAATAATATATATTTACTAACTATACATGTCACGTAAGATAAAAATATGTTTTATTAATTTATCTTTCAAAAATATATACAGTAAAATGTGTATTTATATTATATGGCATACCGTCACATTTGATATGTAAATGAGTATTATTATATTGTTTAGAATAAAAGACATTATTGATCAAATGTGTCTTTCAATAATTTTTTATTTTTAAAAAATAATCGTATTTCGAAATTTGATTTTGATTTTATAATATAGGACTTTTGGATTATACGATTTAGAGTTTTATAGTTTTATGGTTTAGAGTCATTGATTTAATGATTAACTATTGTAAATTTATTTGTATATTAATTAAATAAATATAATATAAATAGTTAAACCTATAATGAACTTGTCGTATATTAAAATATATTAAGAATAATTTATTTGGATAAAGTATGCATTAAATATCAATAAATTGTGTGAATATTAAGATACATAATTGATGGATGTTAATAAAATTGATTTTTTTTACAGTTAAGTTTATTATAGTATGAGTTTTTACAATATCAATATAGTTTAGAATAACTTTTTAAATCTTTATACAATAATAGATTCATGCTTTGTCAGTTTTACTTTTTATTAATCGGACACACCGTATAAAATAAATACATGTTCTATCAGATGTAGTTTTAAAAAATATTAATAAAATATAAATATCAATTTAAAAAATATTTTTTAGAGTACCTAATACCTTCAATTGACGGACGTCGAGTGTAAATTTCTAGGAGAAAAAACCAATCCCTTAAAATCTCCATCATACCCTTCCACCTACTCTGCTCACCAACTCAACTTTAATCTGCTTATTATATATCAATGTTGCTCGCCATCATTTCTTCTCAAGCTCTAATTTACAATATTGAAAGCCATTTTTTTATTTGTTGCAAGTTTTAGCATAATCATTTTTATTCTTTGCATCTCAACTTTGAATTCCCAAATGGCACCCCAAGCTGAATTGCAACAAGAAGAAATCATTTATCGTTCAAAGCTTCCTGATATCTACATCCCAAAGCATCTTCCTTTACATTCGTACTGTTTCGAGAACTTATCGAACGTAGCCTCCAGGCCCTGTTTGATTAATGGAACCACTGGTAAAGTCTACACATACGCTGAAGTCGAGCTCACCGCTCGGAGAGTTGCCTCGGGGCTCAAAAAGCTCGGCATCCAACAACACCACGTGATCATGCTTTTGTTACCCAACACCCCAGAGTTTGTCTTGTCGTTTCTCGGCGCTTCCTTCCTTGGCGCCATTGCCACAACCGCCAACCCCTTTTTCACCCCGGCGGAGGTATCGAAGCAAGCGAAAGCCTCCAATGCTAGGCTCATAATCACGCAAGCCATCTACGTTGAGAAAGTAAAAGAATTCGCCCAAGACAACGATGTCAAGGTCATCTGCATTGACTCCGCCCCAGAGGGCTGTTTACATTTCTCCGAGTTGATTCAAGCCGACGAGACCGATCTCCCCCAAGTCGATATTGCCCCGGACGACATCGTGGCACTACCGTATTCATCGGGAACCACGGGGCTGCCCAAAGGGGTGATGTTAACACACAAAGGTTTAATCACCAGCGTCGCGCAACAGGTCGACGGAGAAAACCCCAACCTATATTTCCACACCGAAGATGTGATCTTGTGTACTCTCCCTATGTTCCATGTTTACGCACTGAATTCGATCATGCTTTGCGGGCTACGTGCTGGGGCTGCTATTTTGATCATGCAGAAGTTCGAGATTGGATTGTTGTTGGAGTTGATACAGAAATACAAAGTGACGATTGTTCCGATTGTACCACCTATAGTTTTAGCCATTGCTAAGTCATCGGAAACTGATAAATACGATTTGTCTTCAGTTAGGGTTGTGAAATCCGGGGCTGCACCGTTGGGTAAAGAGCTTGAGGATGCTGTAAGAGCCAAGTTTCCTGGTGCCAAACTCGGGCAGGTACGAGAAAGTCGGTTATTTTTACTTAATGTGTTATAATTTTGTTCAACTACTCTAAATATGAACTTTTCTTAACTACTTTGTTAAACAAAACTTTCTTAATAACAACCGATGAGATAAGATACTAGATTCCTTAAATAAGGTTAGAAGTTCGAATTTTGACATTTACGAATGGAGTAAAATATGTTGGGAGGATCGCGCTCTCCTTTGCAGTACTCAATTCAGATTAGTCGATTAATAGATCGAATACTTATAGTTATTAAAAAAAACTTTGTTAACTACTTAATCACGGATTTAATTAATTTGCTTCTTCCCGGGGAAAATTCTTTGTCAGGTAAGACAATATAAAATGCACATCCCTTTAAATAATATAATTAATATCCCATTAATATAGTATTATGTACTGATCTGAATTGCTTTTTCCCCTTATAACTTTGACACTCATCAATATGCCTCCCTTCACCAACCCACTTTGTTTTTTCCTTTTTTAAATGTAAAATAGAATATTTTTTATAAAAAAATTGACATAATTGTAATCTATATAAATCTTAAGCAACTTTACAGTTCAACTTGAAATTTGATTTTTCACTATGATTGTGGTGACGGCCGGCTGGCGTTCTTTGTCCGTTCGCTACCGTCTAGATTGGTGTCGTAGGCTTTTTTAGGCCCTCAGAAAGCAACAAAAACGTTTTCGTCAACCTTGGACTAGGCCTACTTTAATTGAATGCTAATGTGATGAGTCGAAATTGTGGACCAGATTTTAACATTGAAAATCTTTTACAGGGGTATGGTATGACAGAGGCAGGGCCGGTTCTAGCAATGTGCTTGGGATTTGCCAAGGAACCATTTGAAATCAAATCCGGGACTTGCGGGACTGTGGTAAGGAACGCAGAGATGAAAATTGTTGATCCCGACACTGGTTCTTCCTTACCACGAAACCAGGCTGGAGAGATTTGCATTAGGGGAGACCAGATCATGAAAGGTAAATCACTCAAAAATAAATGCATAAAATTTGCAAGAAATTTGAAAAACCATGTTGCTGAAATTTGACTGCATGCAGGGTACCTTAACGACACTGACGCCACGGCTAGGACCATTGACAAAGATGGCTGGTTACATACAGGAGACATTGGTTACATCGATGACGACGACGAACTCTTCATCGTCGACCGATTGAAGGAATTGATCAAATACAAAGGCTTTCAGGTTGCTCCTGCGGAGCTTGAAGCCATGCTCATTGCCCACCCTGATATCACTGATGCTGCTGTGGTCGGGTATGTGAAATAATAGTTAATTTGTAATCCATATTTGTAGTAATATCATAACTAAATTTCTTGGTTTAATGTATTTCTGGGTTAAAATATATAATTGTCTGCAATTTTCAGCATGAATGATATGGCGGCTGGGGAAGTTCCTGTTGCGTTTGTGGTGAAATCAGACAAATCAGAAATCAGTGAGGATGAAATCAAGCAGTACATTTCGAAACAGGTAATAATAATTGATTAACATATTGTTGTAGTTGAATCTCACCTTGTTAATATTCAATTTGACCTCAATGATGATGAAAAATGTGACCGACATATATACTCTTTTTTTTTTTTAATGTTTCAGGTGGTGTTTTACAAGAGAATAAGTCGTGTGTTCTTCATGGAAGCCATTCCAAAGGCACCGTCGGGAAAAATTTTGAGAAAGGAACTGAGAGCTAAACTGGCTAACAAAAACTATTGAAACCTGATTCCAGCCGTCCATGGAAGTTCGTGAAGTAAATATATACCCAAGTGCAAGGGTTATAATTGATTAATATCCTGTCTATTGTTCTTTTACTGAATGGAAAAATTGTAAGAATGATTTATCTGTAAGAATACAACAAAGAGAACAGTACACTTCAAAGGTTGATGTATTTTTTCTCCAACAGGTGTATCAGACATTTGAGACACAAGTGGTACGCTATTATATTTCTAAAGGATACATGATGCATTAATTATGACTTAATCTTATTTCTAAAGGATACAGGATGCATTAACTATGCCTTAATCTTAGCGCAATTACTAATGGTCGAAGACCATAGGTCCTATAATTTTGCCAAGTGCAAAGAAATAATTTTCAATATGAAATCCAACTTGTACATTGCCAATGGTTAACATTCAAAGTTCCATGCGCAGTTCAAATATACACTACATTATATTACACAGGTGAACCATTACAACTGTAAGAAGCGTTTACTTCTCCAATTACCCTGGACCAGGAAATTCAAGGTAAAAAAGAAAAATTAATCTTTAATAAGGGCCATACTAAGTTACATTTGACCTTAATTGCAACAGGCAAACAACATTTTGATACATTAATATAATTTACAACTCCTTGGAGATCATGCTTGATAGCTTGGTGAAAAAGCAAGAGTGTAACCACGCCATAAGCTTCCTCAGTTCCCCTCAAAATCCAATGGGATTACTCCAACCAGGTCAAAAACCATAACCAAAATAATGAAAAATCTAGGAGAAAGTTTGTAGATGTACACCACACTATAGCTCCATTAGAACGAAACAGGATTAGCATGATTGCTGAAGCCTAATTGATCGAAGTCATCCAGAATAAAAACATGTTTTACATTGAAGTGTATGTCTGGTATTGCTGCTTGGCTAGTCATCGGCATGAATGCACCAGCAAAGGAGCATGGTAACACAGCGGCGCATGATGTAGATTCGAGCACGTTGCTGCTTTACCAAGGAGGCACACTTGGTGGAGAAGCTATTACCCTTTCTCTCAGGAGAGGCTTTAACTCCACGGTTGTATTGCAGCGACTGAAACTCAGCCATGACCATTACAAAAGTGTTTTTTACTAGATTTGCTAGGAAGAGAAAAACACTCAACCTAGAGCTTGAGTCCATGTACGTGGGTTAAGAGTAAAGCATATATATACAATTACAAATTCCGAAATCCAAGAAAAGTTAACTGAAATATGAAGGAAACAAGTGAACGTGTAGGTTCAAAAACTGAGGGATTTGCATTTGCATGAAAGATGCGGCATAGTTTTGTATATAACAAAGGGAAGTGGATTTCGAGGCTTTTATTGCTCAATAATCCAATAAAACAATACCCTTACACAACAAAAAACTACTTCTCTGCCTTATCCTTTATACTAATCTTTAATGGTTGGAAACAACGGGGATGATTGATAAATATTAAACAAATTAATGGGGATTAGAGAAGTGGCTGAGGTCTGAGGAAGAGCATAAAATGTGGAGAGCTGTTTAATGAAGACAAGGCAATGGATTTGGCTGATGGGAACACTGCCCCGGCAACATGGCCTCAATTTTGAGGTAGAACGTTGGTTTGGTTGGATTACTTGGATTTTCTACACCGTGGCTTGTGCTCCCAACACACGCACTCTGCTATGTATGGGCAAAATTAACAAATTTTCCCCACTTGGGAGAATAATATCTGGAGCAATTTTTGATTCCTTTCAAATAATGGAAATGCCAGAGAATGAAAGATGTAAAAATTCAACCTGTCAAATGTATTGTGTATATTATGTCAATGGTGATGAATGAATCAAAAGACCAACTAGGTTTGATTCAATCCACCAGTGTTAATGGTATCATAGAGCTTATTAAATTGATAATGTTATGGGTTTGCTTCAAGTGAATGCTCTAAAAATTCTTAGAGCATTGATCCATGCTTACTTTGCGTAATACAGCTCAAGTTAGTTTACCACATTTTCTAAGTATATATCATATGTTCATTTGGATAATTTGGTTTTGGAGACCCTCATCTTTTCCATGTATTACGTTTCAAGCAAGTTATTCGTCACTAACTCCATGAAATGCTACTCCACGCCTCTTGCAATTCCACTTTAAAGCTTTAAATGCATAATTTACAGGTCGGATGTCTGATATAATGGATGTGAAAAAACATAGAAAACCTCGATTAATTTGTAGGGGACTCCCAGCTCAAGTCTTCGTTTGTTACGGTAGCACTGCACCAGGAAATAACATAACCTAAAATAGCATAACAACATAGTTCTTTCACATTTTGTGTGTATCATAGAATCCACTGTTATTGCATGAACTAATGATTTCCTTCATAGTTATCGAGTTTCGCGCTAGATCCCCAACTATGTTGTACAGGGTTTATTCGTTGAATGATCATGTCTCTTTTGTTCCATATGCATTTTCTATTTGTGTTTGCCTTAGTTGATCGGTATTTTTCAAAGAAAAAATGTGCAGCAGAGATTACTATGTCTCGGCAGTACTCTCTGAAGAGTGATGTTTACAGTTTCGTTGAATCGTCAACATGTGTAATCGCAGATTTATATTCTTCACTTTAATTAGAGTTAATTGCACAACACATCCTTATACCATGCTTCTCATTTTAAAATGATCTTTATTAATATTTTAATTTCACCCTCAAAATTTGACTCTCATTCTAAATTGATCCTTAAACTTTTGAACATTCCAAATTCATCCTCAAATTATGACTCATTCTAAGTTGATCCCCAAACTTTTGAACATTGCAATAATGTCTCTCAAAATCATTCAAAAGTTTAGGAATGATATTGAATCATTAAAAAAATTTGGGGATGAAATTGAAATATTCCGAAAGTTATTCTAATCTTGGCCTTGTGCTGTGATAATACCCAAGTTAATTAGCATTGTGGTGAAATAATATGATGTTAATACGATAAATGTTGGAATAGCTTGTTCTCTCCCTTTGAGAATACTTTTCAAAAGTACTTTTGGATCAAAAGTGCTTTTGATATTATTTTTTATAAGATCAATATTAGATGCAATGCAAAACAAGATTAATAACAAATTATGACTTAATATATGTAATCATGATCATTTGAGTTAAAACAGAAATTTTACAATTAAAAAAGTATCAGGACTAAAAAGATAATAAATTAAAGTACAACCGTGAATCTTTTAATATATACACAATATAAGGATTGATAGAAAAATTGCCTTATATTTGTTTTTATATTTTTTCCGAAATAAAAATTTGCCTTTTTATTTTTAGTCTAGTTCTTCTGTTCTCAGGTGCTTGTCGAGTTATTTCTCCGCTGAAGCAAAGAGGTAGAAGAAAGCCAGAGATCCAAAGATGGCACCAGAACCAGAAGATGATATCAAGGTCTAGAAAAAACCCCACGACCTCTTGACGAAGACGATATCGCGCTTCTCAAAACTTATGTACAACTCTATTTCCTCCTCCCCCTCTAATCCTATGAATATTCGATTTTTTTTCTTCTTTTCCATTTTTCTCCTGTCAGATCTATTTCATCTGTGGAAGTTTTCCAAATTGCTTTTGATTATTTAGTTTAGTAGTTTATTTGTTGTTGTTCTTCTAACATCATTCGCAATTTCTAGGGTTTATAAATTTAAAAAATATATATTTCATGCACTTGTTTATATGTTTCTAATTTTGGAGCAACAGTAATTACTATTTTTTCCTGGCAGGGGTTAGGGCCTTATTCAACTAGCATAAAGAAAGTTGAAAAGGAGATTAAGGAGATGGCAAAGAAAGTGAACGATTTATGCGGTATGCGATTCACCTATTTCCCGTTCTATCACGAAGCCATTTGTTGGCCTTATTTTTCTGTCTTCATGTCTTATTTGGATTTAGACATAATGTTTTGTTTAGGTAGTATATATTTTGTCTTGTTTTTGGTGCTTTTACATGTTGAATGCATTAACATAGATGTATGTGTATTATATGCCTAAAGGACGGGGGTTCAATTCATATGGCGTATTAGTTTATGTTGTCATAAATACCGGCCTAAAAGGTTGTGGTAGATCAAAACATAAGCTAGCTGCTTGTTCCTAAATTTCATAGATTGCAGTATGATTATCTGACCAATATTGACCAGGAAAAGCTTTCCTATAGCATCAGCACCTTTCTTTAGCCTCTCTTCTTGTTGTGTGTTCTTGATTGCCAGCTGCAAACATAGTATCATGTGACTTTGTTTTGCAGCTATAATTGTTTTGCAGCTATAATTGTCACAGTAAGCTATTGAGTTATCTGACCAATTTTTAAACTTCAAAGTACTATTTATTTGCAACCATTAATAAATTTGTTGAAAAAGTGGTCTGCTCTTAATGTGTTGCTGACTGTTTTATATACTGGTACCGTTGCAAAATAGGCATCAAGGAATCTGATACTGGATTAGCCGCTCCCAGCCAGTGGGACCTTGTCTCCGATAAGCAAATGATGCAGGAGGAGCAGCCACTTCAGGTTGCTTTTTACTAAAATGGATTTTAAGATTGTATTTATGTTTTTTTTAGTCATCGTGCCTATTTTTTTCATCTAGGTGGCGAGATGCACAAAGATAATTAATCCAAACACAGAAGATGCCAAATATGTCATCAATGTGAAGCAAATTGCCAAGGCACGTATCTTAAGACCCTGAGTTTCATGTTTACCAATGATTTAACTTTTACCTTCTAGTTAAATCACTTCATTGTCAGAAGATGGAAATTTATATTTCTGTCTGATATGCATTTGGGTGCTGACTGCAGTTTGTTGTTGGGCTGGGTGACAAAGTTTTGCCCACTAATATAGAAGAAGGCTTGCGCGTTGGGTAAGTTTTCTATTTGGTAATTGGTTCTAAAAGATTTCAGGCATGAATTCTTGTTACACTTTACATAAAGTTTTATATCTTGTAAATAATTTATTTCACCCACTACAGTTTTATGGTTGCATCTTTTTGTAACCTTTGTAGCTTTCTAGGTAGATGTATATTTGCAATTTTTGGATTATTTGTTTGTTTCCAGTACTAGAGAACACATAGAAAACTGCTAGACAATGCCAGTCATAGGTATTATTCATTTTGAACAATTATTCATTTGCTCTGTTTGTAACCTTAATCATACAGTAAAAAAACAAAGATTTAACCTCATTTTGAAACATTGATAAGTTTCCTTTTTACTAAAAAAGTTAACAGTAACAATTTAATTTTTCATGCTTTTATGATATTTCACTTTTGCCTTTATTTTTCCTTTTAGAAGGAAACTGTGTTTTTACGTCCTTGTATGTTATTACCTTTGGTTGTGTATAAACTTCTCAGTAGTTGACTGTTGTTATGCCTTTGCACAGGGTTGATCGCAATAAATATCAGATACAGATTCCCTTGCCTCCTAAAATTGACCCAAGTGTGACCATGATGACAGTGGAAGAGAAGCCTGATGTGACATATAATGATGTTGGTGGATGCAAGGAGCAGATTGAAAAGATGCGAGAAGTATGCATGATCTATTTTATGTTAATATGTATAAGCATATGATTGAAGTCTACTATGTACTGATTGATGAGCTTGGTTCATTAGGTCGTTGAATTACCTATGCTTCATCCAGAGAAATTTGTCAAGCTCGGAATTGATCCTCCCAAGGGTGTTCTTTGCTATGGTCCTCCTGGAACTGGCAAGACACTTCTTTCCAGAGCTGTTGCGAATAGAACCGATGCTTGCTTCATTCGTGTTATTGGAAGTGAGCTTGTTCAAAGTATGTTGATGAAGGAGCTAGAATTGTTCGAGAACTATTTCAGGTTATAGCATGAAAAACTTCGCTGTTTAAGTTTTGAAGTTACTATAGACTGCCTTCTTTTACATTATTGAACAAAAAGGATATCTGCTGCAGATGGCACGATCGAAGAAAGCATGCATTGTGTTCTTCGATGAAGTTGATGCCATTGAGGGTGCACGCTTTGATGATGGTGTGGGGGGAGACAATGAGGTTCAGCGTACTATGCTTGAGATTGTGAACCAGCTTGATGGCTTTGATGCTCGTGGAAACATTAAAGTGCTGATGGCAACAAACAGGTTAAAGTTGCAATGCAACCTATACTTTTTCTGTTGTTTGCCACACTTTTTGTTTTCTGAAACAATCCAGCACATCTTTTTTATCTTTACGCCATTTGCTACTAGGACGTAATCCGATCACCTCCACTGAAGGTTTTATTTGATTAATTGTACAAGTATTTGAATGTACATGAATATGATTTTGGTAATTTTTTTTTTGTCTTTGCTCCCTTTTTTCTTTTTCAATATCAGGCCAGACACTCTAGATCCTGCATTATTACGTCCTGGACGACTGGATCGTAAGGTTGAGTTTGGTCTTCCTGATTTGGAGAGTCGGACACAGATATTCAAAATTCACACAAGAACAATGAACTGTGAACATGATATTAGATTTGACGCTTTTGACCCGGCTTTGTCCCAATTCCACCGGTAAGAGTTTTTCTGTGAAGTTGTTTTATTTGTTTTCCTTATCATGTTTTTGTTCCTGTTTTACTGTGGAGTGGTCTTGAGATTTTATGGCTTTTTTTTTGGCAGGAGCCGACATAAGAAGTGTGTGCACGGAGGCTGGAATGTATGCCATTCGTGCTCGAAGAAAAACAGTGACCGAGAAAGATTTCCTTGATGCTGTCAACAAAGTCATCAAAGGTTATCAAAAGTTCTGTGCAACGCCCAAATACATGGTTTACAATTAACCATGTTTTATCTCTTCCCACTCTTGTTCTACATTCAAACCAAATATATGCACTTCTTTCAGTGTATGGAAATAGATATTCGGTGCTGTTCTTTTAATGAATTTGTTTGATTTGTTCTTATAACAGGGATTTCATATTTGCCTATGTATATTTTCAATGTTCTGTGTGTATTTGCCATTACCTCCAAAAATTTGATCACAGGTAAATTAAAAACCTCAATGCAAGTAATTGAATAAACAGTATTATAATTTGAACAGATTTTAAGATATCCCTTCTAATTATGTCATCAAAATCATAATTATAATTCAAGACAGGGTCAGTCATGGTAAATACATAATTTTAGATGCCAGAGACGGTTTAAATTTGATAATAAAATGAGATGATAATTAATTAAAATGTTGTCCCTCAACCTTTATGCTATAATTTTTTTGTAAGTTGGTACGAATTAGTGTAATTTTAGAGAATAACATCAGTGATAAAAAATGTCTTATAATATACGATTTTAATCAATTTTTTTTGGATTTGCCAAAATGACCAACTAAATCGCAATGCGATCGATAATTCGCAACACGATCTCCGGTATCGCAAATCAGTTTCCAGATTCGCAACGCGATTCTGACTATCGCATTGCGATTTTCCAAATTCGCGTTGCGATTTTCCGACTATCGCAATACGAATATGTAAATCGCAATGCGATTATGATTATCGCAACGCGATTCTGACTGTCGCAACACTGAATTTCAAATTCGCAACAGGTTTTAGTTTCGCAACACAAATGTTTTGGGTATATAACTACGCAGCAGAAGCAACTCATAACCTAAATCCCTAAATCGCAACTCATTCCATCTTCATCTATCACTCTCTCCGGCAACATCCGTTCTTGTATCCAACGACATCCTTCCCCATCCGGCAACAGGTTTTAGTTTCGCAGCTCGTTTGTTTAGTAAATTAATTTACAATAATGAAATCATCTAATGTTGATCATGTTTGGATATATTTGTGTTTTGGAGGTCCATGGGAGAATGTTCATGGTGTTTTACAATATATGCCTTTACCCATGAATCTTCAACTAAAACTGTCATTAAAAAAGTTAACTTATGAAACTCTAATGTTACGTGTTGCAAATAAATTGAATTTAGAGCCCTTAAGTGGATTTAGGCTATCTTATCAGAGAAAAGGTAAAATTTATTTGTTAACCGACAATGAAGATGTTGAACGATTCATTGCTTACATTAGTGTTTCGCAAGATGATGTTACATTGTATGTTGTTGAACCTAGAAGTAGTGAAGTTGGGTCAGTAGCGGGTAGTAATCAACTAAGTTTTTCAACCCCAGTTTATGGTGCTCAAAATTTAATGGTTCCACCACAATTTCATCACCAAGCAAATTTTGTTTCACCACATTTCCAATTCCAAACACAATCTCAAAACCCACAACCTTTCCCTAATCCAAATCCCAATCAACTTTCAGCACCAAATTCCGGTTTTCGTATTAACCAGATAGACGATGATGAGCCAACAGAAAAAATTGTGAGTACTAGTCGGTATTCGAAATTTGATCTTGGTCAATACCCAGACTTTGATCTTGGTCAATACTTGGATTTTGATGATGTTTCAGAAGAAGAAACAAACTCTGCGTGTAATGATTTTGATATTGATCAATACCCGAATTTTGATGATGAAACAGCCACTGCCGAGGAAGATGTTGTTGATGATAATGAGGAAGAAGTTACGACTGTGAATGAACATGTTGAACATCCATTCTGTAATTCATATAACCCTGAAGAAGAAAAAGAAGAAGAAGAAATCCATTCTGTAAAAATAACAGTTGATTGTTACACAAAAATTATTCGTATCAAGAAAGATGATTGTTTTGATACAAAGGAAGACTTGAAGATAGCTTTGTATACGAAATGTGTGGAAGATGGCTATCAACTAAAAGTTAACAAATCAAGCAAAGATCATTTCGAAACAAGGTGTATGATTGACAAAAACTGTACTTGGCGTATGATTGCAAAGAGGATAAAAGATTGCAAAATGTTTCAAGTTAGGACTTTTATTGATAAACATACATATTCAAGAACCCAAGTTTTTCCTTACCATAGACAGGCAAACAAAAAGGTGTTGGGTGGTTTTCTGGTTGAGTTAATGTTTTTGAATGACAGGGTATATCGGGGACATGAAATTATGACTGACATGAATGCTCGGTTCAAGATTAGTATCTCATATTCTCAAGCTTGGAGAGCCAAATGTTATGCCTTGGAATTGTTAAGGGGGTCGCCAGAAGCATCGTTTGCCCAACTGTCGGCTTATTATCACAATTTAAAGCTGAAAAATCCTGGGTCGGTAACTCATATCAAAACAGATAGAAATGGACGCTTTGAGTTGCTGTTTATCGCCATTGGTGCTGCGGTTAGTAAATCAATATAATTTTGTTGACTCATTTTTGTTAGTTACATACATTTCACATTTAAATGATTATATTTCTTGTATATATGATTTTGTAGATTCGTTCGTTTATTACTTGCATGCGCCCAATTATTATAGTTGACGGAGCACATTTAAAAGGTCGATACCTTGGAGTAAACTTATTAGCAGTAGCCATTGATGCTAACAATGGGATACTGCCAATAGCTTACGGGGTTGGCAAATCTGAAACCTTTGATTCATGGACATGGTTTATGGGGCATCTTAGGGATTGCATAAGTCCTATTAGCAATCTGAAAATCATATCCGATAGGGAAAACTCAATTAACAAAGATGTTAGAAGGTGTTTCCCAGATGCTTTTCATGGACTTTGTGGTGTTCATTTATATAGAAATCTAAAATCAAGGTCTGCTGGTATAAAAAATCACAAATGGACATACTGGAAGGCTGTAAAAGCTTATCGGGAAGTGGATTTTAATAAGCATATAAATTGTTTAAGACGTGTTTTGCCTCAGTGTGCTCAAACACTAGAAGATGTCGGGTTTGAAAGATGGTCAAGAGTACATCAACTTGGAGCAAGATATGGTTTCATGACGTCTAATAGTACATAATCAATCAACGCTCTAAGTCGTCATTCCCGGAAATTACCCATTACTATGTTAATGGAGTTTTTTCAGCCTCTATTCAACAGTGATACTACAAGAAAAGAAACCATGCAGATATTATTTCTTTAAATTCGTAACTTATCATATATTTTACTAAGTATTATTTATTTAAATTTATAGGAACATTGGAACATCGTGTTACACCATGGACTGCAAAAAAGATAACGAAACGTGTTGTGAAGTCAACGACATGGAAAGTTGAACCATGTTCAAACACTTTGTTTGAAGTACTGGATAATAACTTAAATGGGCTTGTCGATCTAAATGCAAAGACGTGTAGTTGTATGAAATAGCAAACATCTGGTTATCCGTGTGGGCATGTTATAAAAGTTACTCTTCATCTAAACCAAGATGATTCAAGCGCATACGCTATGGATTGCTACACTACAGAAGTATATAGACAGACTTATGCCGAGATTATCTACCCTATTCCACATCATTCTGAGTGGGACATACCAGATGACTTACAAACAGTTTTGCCACCAGCCAAGGACAGAAGGCTACCTGGCCGACCAAAAAATCACGATCGTATACTGTCTAAGGGTGAAGAGAAGAAGAGATCGACATGTAGTCGGTGCAAGGAAAATGGTCATACAAGGTTGACATGTGGATCATCAGTGCCATCACAATCATCTTTTCCTCTATCAAAATATGGATCCTCATAAAAATCCAAAGCTCATATGGTGTCAAGAAAAAGGCAATCAAAATCGTAATCAAAATCAAAATCCCAATCACAACCGGCTTAACCTTTTGAGACTATTAACTTAGGTGATTTTTAAATGCAAACGTTGTATTATGTGTAAACTTTTAACATTTTCAGTTAGGCATGTATTAGTAACTTGAGTTTGAACATTGCTATGATATGTTCAGTTGTTATCACTTATTACACATTCATTTGAATATCGCAACACGAATTTGATTATCGCAACTCAAAAATCACAACGCGAATTTGACTATCGCAACACGAATATGACTATCGCAACGCAAAAATCGCAACGCGAATTTGTCTATCGCAACGAGAAAATCGCAACGCGAATTTGAGTATCGCAACGCGAATTTGATTATCGCAACGGGTATTTGACTATCGCAACGAGAAAATCGTAAAGCGTATTAGACTATCGCAACGTGAATTGACTTTCGCGTTGCGATTTTGTCTTTCGCATTGTGATTTTGAGTTTAGCGTTGCGAAAGTGTACCTCCAACATGTCTTTTGCCTTTAATATGATGCATATTGAAATCAACAAATCAACTTTTATATTTCAATCAATTAAATAAGCACAAATAAGAATTATTTACACATCAATATTAAACAAATCAACTTTTACAAATCAGTTTTTATAAATCAATTAAACAAGCAAAAAATGATAATAATTCTTATTTTCCTCATCAATTAAACAAATCAGACTTTTAAGAATCAATTAAACAATAAAAAAAGTGTACCCCAGACAGTTGTTTATGCACCCATACATCAATTTCACGCAGCTCACTTCAGGATTAACATGCAGAAACCAAACATTTACTCAAATAACACTTTCTACACACAACAAACATCAAATTATTATTGAATTCTAGGTACTTAACAACACTTGCATTTGAGTTACAAATTGTTTATGGACACTTTCATAACGCGGATACAGGTAGGCAGCGTCTCGAATATATCGCTCTAGCCATAAAATGCTGAAACCACAAGCCTACTGCACCTCTATCTCTATCGGTGGGAGGTAGAAACTGTGTACTTCCTGTCGTCAAACGCTCCAAGCACATGCATACGAGAGGACCACAATCCCCTCTGGCTTCCGACATTTGTTGTGGCGCGGTCTCGTCTCTGATAACTGTAACATTGAACTTCTTTGGCTTCTTGTTTCCAGAATAAGTCCAATAATTAATCGCATCCAAGAATTTAGCCAAATGAGAGCTCCATCCCTTAATAATATCTCTCAAATCAGACAATGATATGTAATTTATCATGCTGTCATATACTATTGTCTTCAGGGATGGGAGTTGAAGCTCGACAAGAAGCCAATGAGTACGTTCCAAAACAGGGATAAACAACTGCAATCATAAGTAATAATTCAAATTGCGCACTTATTTATGAACACCTTTAAAATATTTAAAAAAAATAAATACTAACCTTATCGACCTCCCACCATGCAGGATAAAGTTTAGCTTGTCCATTAGCCAACACATATGATTCATGTCGTTGATTCTTCAAGTGAACTACGTGAAAAGACGTCGGCATAATTGTATATCGCGTATTTTTTTTTTCAATTTCCTTACTATTAGAAGACGTGACACTGATGCATCAATATGCTATTTTACAAAAAAAAAGACATATATTAGTTAATTACATAAATTTAAAAGAAAATTAATCAAAATGAAATATAAGAAGAAATATAAGACTTACCCCCCATCGAAATAGCCATTGTCTTCAACCCCTAATAACACACCCCACCAAGACCGTTCAATCAACAAATGTATATCATCATTGAGTTTGTATATGTCAGCGTAACACCCTTGGCTCCGCTCATGTAGATAAAAATTAACTGCGGTCTTAGCCCAAAGGGTATTATCCAGAATTATTTCCGGTAGTTGTTTCCTCTCCACTTCATCTGTCGGAATGGTACTGTCTGGTAACTTATACGAAAGCCAACAGTCATCCATCATGTCCAGCACGTAAGGGGGTTTCTCAATAATTCGATATATTATGCCGTGTGAATCGGGCTCTAGAATGTTAGGAGGGACCTCTTTAACGATGACAGTGGCCTCTTGAACGGTGGGAGGGGACTCTTGAGGGATGACAGGGGCCTCTTGAACGATAGGGGAGGCCTCTTGAAAGATGACAGGTGAGTCAGACTTTTTCTTACGGATTCTTCGCACTATTGGGGTGAACGGAGACTTAATGGTACGTGCACGCTGTCTGATGCGTGAACTCCGTCTTGCAAGAAAAACCCGACATAGAGCATCCACCTTAGCGGGTCGCTAAAAATAAATTAATACATAAATCAGTAAATAAACAGACATGATATTAAACAGTGAAAACAAAGACAAACATATTTCAAACTTGCACGGTATTCACCCAAGTCATTATTCTATCATTGTTCACAAAATGCATCAGATAACATTCCAGAAGTAATCACTTATATAAACATTTAAAATGATAACATATAGGTTTAGTGCAGGTTCAATGACAACAAAAAGAGTAGTAGTTTATTCTTGAAACTTAAATTTTCAACACTGTGAAGTTAGTATTTGTCTTTGTCTTTTGGTTGAAGTAATGCAATTCATTCAAGTTTCAATTTGCAGAAGAAGAATAGAATCTGAAACTTAAAATCGCAACACAAATGACTATTGCAACGCGAAAATGACTATCGCAACGCGAAAATGACTATCGCAACGCGAATTTGACTATCGTAACGAGAGAATCGCAATGCGATTTTCATTTCGCATTGCGATTCTTTCGTTGCGATAGTCAAATTCGCGTTGCGATAGTCATTTTCGCGTTGCAAAAGTAAACTATTCTTCTTCTGCAAATTGAAACTTGAATGGATTGCATTACTTCAACCAAAAGACAACAAAAAATAAATACTAACTTCACAGGGTTAAAGAATAAATAGTTTAGCAGTATTGGCAGCAACCGAATGAATTTACTAAGCAATCTAAGTGAAATGGTTAATCTAAGTGAAATTACGAGTAAATTTATCATCAAGTTAAATATGAAAAATATTAAACTTACCTCGTTGCGTAGAGTATGAACCTCATTCTATAACGATGCTACCATCTCACGTAGACCGGCTACCTCACCACGTAAAGTAGACACCTCAACACGCCATGCACCATTGTCATCGCGTAAAGTACCGACCTCCTCACGCAAGGCATTGACCTCATCACGTAACTCCCCTAACTCATCCCGTGGGGGTGGAGGTGGAGAACATGGAGATAAACGTCGTGGCATCTTTGCCGGTTGCCTATCATGAGGTGATGGTGGAGAAGAGGCTCGATGATGTGACATAATAGGTGATGGCTCTCGTTGTGGAGGTGTATAGTCGGGTTGATCAGGTGATGGCTCTGGGTGAGGTGATGGCTCTCGAAGTGGAGGCTACTTATCATCCGTGCCATCAAAAAAACGCTTACTAGCTTGCCACCAATCAGTGGCAAACTCAGCTTCCGTGGGTGTCAGCCTCTGTAATGGAGTGTTGGACTCCTAACAATATAAAAGCTCAAATAAAGTTAAACATGTACTAGTAATAACTTGTTTATAAACATATGGTAGTATTTGTGTTAACTTACATTATTTATTATCGTATACGGTAGTAAATCTTCCCATTGCTGCAAGGTCCGTTTCCACTTTCAGGAAATAGCCCTAGGAATATCATTAGAAGTTTTTAATGCATATGTCTACATGGCGGGAAATGCCTCAAATATCCAAATCTACAAACAATATAATAAAAAACATTAGTAATTGTTAAATAATAATTAATTATAATTTTGAAAACATTATATAAAAATTCTTACCTTAAAGGCCCAAATAAAGCCTGACAAAGTGTATTTGGAACCATCGCCACGCAAACTTTTTCGATCATCAAAGGCAGACGACAACTTATTCCATGTAGCTTTCCATAGATACGAACCCCACGGAAACAGGTTCCATGCATTTAGGTCCTCTACCAATTTAATTAGATCATTAGGAATAGGTTGTCTGGCCTCTCTGCCTAAAAAACCGGCATGCAAAAGTATTAGAAGGCATACTCGGACAAAATCGACGTCATCCATCCGAGTAAAACCATCTTTCTTATTCAATAATCTCGTCAAGTCTTCCACATGTAAATTCGGCTTCTCCATTGACAGCTCAGGAAAAACCCGGGATAACCATGATAGGCGGGTAATATGTCTAGTGTACCGACCTACATCATCGTGTCCGAAGCGTAGACCGGTGATTAAGCAAAACTCCTCCCGCCCAAAACACGTATACGCCGGTGGAAAATCAAACCATATCTCTTCATCACGACGTTGTATAGTCTCTGGTAGATCGCTAGTCATGGTTTGAAGAAACAGATGGGTCAATATAGCATCTCCACTCGGATGTTGTACTTTCAGCCATGGCCCGAAGCAAGTATCCTCAAATATTTTTCTTTGTGCAGGTGAAAGCTTCGACGCAATTGTTTTGGCCAGGCTTAATTTATTTCTTAAGGTCAATTGAGCCGAATAAAAGTTCTACAAAAACAATAAACATACCAAGTTAGATATACCAAAAACTACACTGTGAAGATATACCAAGAACAATAAACATAAAGAGTAGTAGTTTATTCTTCAAACTTAAATTTGCAACACTGTGAATTTAGTATTTGTCTTTGTTTTTTTGTTGAAGTAATGCAATTCATTCAAGTTTCAATTTGCAGAAGAAGAATAGTTTCTGAAACTTAAAATCGCAACACAAAAATGAAAATCGCAACACGAAAATGACTATCGCAACGCGAAATGAAAATTGCAACGCGAAACTAAAATCGCATTGCGATTCTGTCGTTGCGATTTTCATTTCGCGTTGCGATTCTCGGTTTCAAATACTAAAATTGAAACTTGAATGGATTGCATTACTTCAACCAAAAGACAAATACTAAATTCACAGGTTTTAAAGACTAAACAGTTTAGCAGTATTGGCAGCAATCGAATGAATTTAATAAGCAATCTAAATGAAATGGTTAATCTATTATTGAAATTACCAATAAACTTATCATCAATTTCAATAGGAAAAACCTAATAATAATGCAAAATTTTCAAAATAAAAATAATTAAAAAAACTAACCCTCGGTGGTTGATTTGGTTGATTTTCCATTTCTGTCCGTGAATGATTGTGAGGGTGGCTCTGAGAGATGGAGATAGACGGATTTCGCCGGAGATGGGGGCTGATTTCGTCGGAGATGGGGACGAATGTCGCCTTAGAGAGTGAGAGATGAAGATGTGACTGATTTGTGATTAAGGGTTTTAGGTTATGAGTTACGATTACGGGATATACTGTGGACGGTTCAGTATTCCGATATATTAATATTCGTGTTTGGAATTTGAAAAAAAATACGCGTTGCGATAATAATGGCGCTTTGAAAATCGCATTACAATAGTCAGCATCGCGTTGCGACAGTCAGAATCGCATTACGATAGTCAGCATCGCGTTGCGACAGTCAGAATCGCGTTGCGATAGTCAGAATCTCGTTGCGATAGTCAGAATCGCGTTGCGATAGTCATACTCGCATTGCGATAGTCGGAAAATCGCAACGCGAATTTAGAAAATCGCAATGCGATAGTCAGAATCGCGTTGCGAATCTGACTACTGATTTGCGATACCGGAGATCGCGTTGCGAATTATCGATCGCATTGCGATTTAGTTGGTCATTTTGGCAAATTCAAAAAAAATTAGTTAAAATCGTATATTATAAGTCATTTTTTGTCACTGAGGTTATTTTCTCTTAATTTTATCCTGTACTTTCTATTCTTCTTTCAATTTCATCATGCATGTTTATATATTTATTATATACATATAATACGAACAAATTACAATTATAGTTATTATTATATTTTTTATTCTTTACATATTTATTATTATTATTATATATATATATATTACTTATTTTTTAAATATTGTTTTTATTATTAATATAAATATGTGTAAATATTTGTTTTACTTTCATTTTAAAAAATACTTAGCATCGTTAATTTTTAGCTTCATTTATTTGTTTTGTGTAATAATAATCTTATTTCTTTTCCGTATTTTTTTCCTATAATGCATTGCATGAAAAACATTTTAATTTGTTCAAAATTCGCGATAATTTTATTTTGTTTTGCCGACTAAATAAGATAAATAGGTGGATTACGTCTTTTTAGTTTTGTATAACAAAAGAACATCTTCCTCAAATAAATACGAGTCTCTTTTTTAAATCGGTGCAAAAACAAGTTGTTGCTTACAAATGAGGTCTATTACATTTCTCTAAAAATTACATTCATATGTGATATTAAAATTAGATTAAATTCATATTCGCAATTATCTAGAAAAGGAAAATCACGTATTTTTAAAGATGCCAATTTTTTTACATTGTCGGGTGCTCTAACAATCTCCACACATAATTGACGAATCTAATCTTGACTTTGGACTTAAAACAATGACTTTGCAAAATTATTTTTTTTAATTGATGATTTTGTCATACCTAATTGAAAATGATCGATGATGACTCTCATTTTTTTTAAAATGTACATTCATCATGACTATTTTTGAACAAATAAAAGTAGTTGAGTCCACTGACTATTAAAACTTATAAAATGGTCCCCCCAACTATAGGAAGTTGATTTGTTGAATCCCTCAACTATTAAAAGTTACAAAATGGTCATCCGACTATTTGTTATGTTCCAAAATTGTCCTTTTCGTTCTAAAATTAATGTTCACCTGAGCTGGACATTAATATACTATTTGAGATATGGTAGTCGCTTGAGATTGTGAAATCAAACTTTTTCACATATCAATTGGCATGTTAACGTCCAACTCAAACTTTCATTAATTTTTTAACGGACAATGACGAGTTTGAAACATAATGAATAGTCGATGACCATTTTGTAACTTTTAATAGTCGAGGGACTCAACAAAGCAACTCTCGGGAGAATTATTTTGTAACTTTAATAGTCGAGAGCAGTGACAGAACTTGGTGATAGAGTTTGGGGGCAACTTAAAATTTTAAAAAGTTCAAAGGTTTAAATTATATTTTTTTAATTTTTTAGATAAATGATTAGCATAGATTTGAAAAAGGAAATTTCCATTACAAAGTGGTAAATAGATCGTTAGCAACGTGAGCTTTCATCCCTATATAAACAAGTCCAAGATGGGTTTGTTAAGTCTAACTCAAAGTCATTATTAAATGCCTTTCAGTTTTCTTTCTTAATTTCCAAATAGATTTCCATATATTTCTAGAAAAGAAGATTACAACAACGTTGAATACTAAACAAGACGAACTTGTCTAAGATAGGTTCGTTACGTCTATCTTTTATTTAATATTTTGGATGAATTTTTAATTTTATTTACATGGCCATTATATAATATTACGTGGTTATTTTTATGTCAATTGTTAATTTTTTTATTCTAAATTAATTAATAAAAGATAAAAAGTTATTAAATCGACGTTAATTATTTTATTTTATTGTTAGTGTGTCGTAACCGTCTTTCGGTTGAGTCCCGGAATTGAGCTTCGACTTGAAAAATGTAGATTGGAGTCGCCACCGACCATTTTAAAACGAATTTAGGTGGGTTGGACACCATCTTATCTGATCTGCGTTTTTAGCAGAAATGTGTCGGGTTCGGGAGTCGGTTACGGTCAAGGAAGGATTAGCACCCTTGAACCGCCCTTTCGGTACCAATTAATTTGCCAGTTGTCTTAGTTGCGAAAATTCAAAATTTAAATTAAAATTTAACAGACCCGATTTAAATTACTTATAATTGATTGATTTGAATACCCTTAAAAGATAAAAACGTTAGATTCGTAACGGAGTATAAAATCGAATTAGAATAGCAAGTGTGCAAACGTGAGAATAATAAATAAAACAAGAAAAAATGAAAATTAACAAAACACGTAAAAAATAATAAAAATAATAATAAAAATAAACAAAATGAATAAAATGTTAAAAAACAAAGACACATATAAAGGAAAAAAATTAATAGAGTAAAAAAATAAAAAAAGTAAAAGAAATTAAAAAGGAATAAAAATAATGTGTACATATAAAGTAGTATTTACTAAAACAAGTAAAAATAATAAATATATAATACTAAGTAAAACAAATAAAAAAATAAAGATATACATGAATATTAAGGAGAAGAAAATAAAAAAATGAAGTAAAAATATAATATATATATAAATAAATAAAAATAAAAATAGAATATTAAGAAAATATATAAAAACGTATAAAATATAATATTAAGAAAAAATATATATATAGTAAATGGAGAAAAATTAATATATTTATACATACATACATATATATATATATATATAATGATATAAGATATATATAATAAAAATAATATAATATAAATAAAAAAGAGAGGAATATAGTAAATAAATAAAAAATATAATTAAAAATATATATATAGGGGACGAAATTAATATAAAAGTAAAATTAAAGGGTAAATTTCAAGGTAAATTAAAGATTAAGATTGACTTAGGGGGAATATTAAATACTTTAAAAAATGAACATGCCTCGGGAGTAGATCTAGGTTCGAAACTTCGAAACCCCACCCCTTTTTGGTCATCGGCGCAACCCACGCTTTGGGTTATTCAAACCAAATCTCAAGAAAAATAACATGCACATGCGAGAAATGAACGAATCAATGTAAAAAAGATGCTACATTTTATTTCCTTTTCGAATCGTTTACAATAGATTTGCCTTTGTATTTTTTTCGTGCTTTTCTCTGTATCTTGTATGTAAATCGTGTCTTACAAATGGGGAGGATTACATGTATTTATAGTGAAAAAAATAACTATTTTTAGAATCGTATTAACAATAGAATCCTAATGCAACTAGACTCCTTGCTCGGTTATTGCACGTTTGTTGGTGTGGTTGTTGCTTTAAAAGATATGGTGGGGGAAGAGTCCTCTTAGGAGATGAACTCTTGCTAGTTCTATCTTTTAAGAAAATGAGTGTCTACAGCTGCCCCTCTTTATCATTTTTCGTAGAACAAAAAATAGAACAAAGATAAAAAGACACAAATTTTCGTTCAGTGGAGTTGAAGAATAACTCCCTGTCGAATTGAGTTGCGGATGGCTCCTCCGTCGCGAAGTCGAGTCCATCTTGAAATGATTTGAATCAGAATGTGGCTTCTCGTTGTAGTCCACTTTGGTATTCTTCTCGGTTTAAAGACCTTGGCTAAACATTCGACTGGAAAGTAATCCCTTGACTCCACAATGTGGTTGATATGCCCTCGAGTGAATGAAACTGAAATCGAAAAGTCTTCGTTGACATATAGCTTTTCTCAACTTAAGCTATGCTGACGGAAAAAAGGCTTATTGTTACTAAGGCACGGCTAACCCATATATTCTTCTCGGCTTGAAAACCTCGATTGCAGCCGGATAATAGTGTGATTGAGGTGTCATCGAGCTGAATGGAATCGAACTCGACAATTTTCATTGACATATAACCCTTCTTGCCTTGAGCTATGCTGTAAATTTGATTTACCTCTGAGTTGAATGTAATCGAACTTGAAGGTCTTTGATGATAGATAACCCTTCTTGCCTTGAGTTATGTTACAAATTATGTGTCTTAGAGCTGAGCGTAGTCGAACTCGAAGGTCTTTGTTGACAGATAACCATTTTTTGAGTTGGGTATCATTCGTCGTGAAGTTGAAATCCAATCTAGAGATGGATTTTGCTTGTGTACACGATTTCCCTTCGTCGTGAAGTTGAAACCGCGGGTGGCCCATTCGTCGTGAAGTTGAGCCTGGTAATTGGATATCCTTCATCGTGAAGTTGAAATCCAAGTGGGTAGTATTGTTCCGAGTCCAATATCCTCCGTCGTGAAGTTGAAATTGGCTCTGGAACTGGGAAATTGTTTGTTGACAGCCAGCCGCCCCTTCGCTGTGAAGTTGAGCTTGTGTTGTCTCGAGTTCAATATCCTTCGTTGTGAAGTTGAAATTGACTCTGAATGAAACTAAAAAGTTATTTGTTGACAATCAGCCGCCCCTTCGTTATGAATTTGAGTTTGTGTTGTCTTGAGTCCAATATCCCTCGCTGTGAAGTTGAAATTGGCTCTGAAACTGGGAAGCCCCTTCGTCATGAAGTTGAGCCTCAAATGGCACGATATCCTCAGTCGTGGAGTTAAAATCGTGGATGTGTGGGTATGATATCCTCCGTCGTTGAGTTGAAATCACGGATGGCCCCTTCGTCGTGAAGTTGAGCCTTGACTTGAATATCCTTCATCGTGAAGTTGAAATCCAAGTATTGTATATTGCGGGTGGACACGATTCCCTTCGCCGTGAAGTTGAAACCGTGGATGACCCCTTTATTGTGAAGTTTGGCTTCGAGTTAGATATCCTCCGTCGTGAAGTTGAAATCTACTCTCGAGGAAATTGTCTCGCTTTGAGTTTAATATCCTTCGTCACGAAGTTGAAATTGACTCTAGCTAAAACCAGAAAAAGTTATGCATATATGTGATGCTATGGATGCAATGCTCTTACGTGTGCCTAAAATGCATATGCAACATATGTTATCTTGGGGCTCTGGAGAGAAATCTCGATCTCCGGTTACCTGTCTGGAATCTTGATTCTTGAATCTTCAAGTTCTGATCCCTGATCTTGAATTCTTCAAATATTCAAATATGATGTGTACATTCTATTTTTGATTTGAGAAATGCTTCTCGACCATCTCAAGTATGTGTCTAAGCTTAGTGTAACGGTTCAGATGATGCTTCAAGAGAAGTTGTCTCGAAAGAGATAGAATTCGTTTCAAGGGAAACGATCTCAAAGATATATGTTGTTTCATGAAAAACGGTCTTAAGGGAAACAAAATTTTGTTTTAAGGGAAATAAATGTGAAGATTTTGTGTTTCAAGAGAAACTGTCTCAAGGGAGACAAAATTTGTTTTAGGAGAAATAAATTCAAAGATTTTGTTTCAAGGGAAACTGTCTCAAGAGAGACGGAATTTGTTTCAAGAGAAACTGTCTCAAGAGAGACGAAATTTATTTCAAGGGAAATGTTTTCAATGTTTATGTTTCAAGAGAAACTGTCTCAAAGGAGACAAAATTTTGTTTCAAGGGAAACTATCTCAATCGAGATAAAATTCATTTCAAGGGAAATGTTTTCAATGTTTATGTTTCAAGAGAAACTGTCTCAAGGGAGACAAAATTTAGTTCCAAAAGAAAATGTCTCAAGGGAGACGAAATTAGTTTCAATGAAAACAGATTCAAATATTTTGTTTCAAGGGAAACTTGGAAACTGTCTCAAGAGAGAAAATGGTGAGCACAATTCCCTTCGTTGTGAAGCTGAAACCATGGATGACCCATTCGTTGTGAAGTTGAGCCTTGGAATTGGATATCCTTCGTCGTGAAGTTGAAATCCAAGTAAGTTGTATTGTTCCAAGTCCAATATCCTCCGCCGTGAAGTTAAAATTGGCTTTGGAACTAAGAAATTATTTGTTGACAACCAGCCGCCCCTTCGCTGTGAAGTTGAGCTTGTGCTGTCTGGAGTCCAATATCCTTCGCTGTGAAGTTGAAATTGGCTCCGAAATTGGGAAATTATTTGTTGACAACCAGCCGTCTCTTCGTTATGAAGTTGAACTTGTGTTGTCTCGAGTCCAATATCCTTCGCTGGGAAGTTGAAATTGGCTCTGAAATTGGGAAATTGTTTGTTGACAACCAGTCGTCCCTTCGCTGTGGAGTTGAACTTGTGTTGTCTCGAGTGGTACGATATCCTGCGTCGTGGAGTTAAAATCGCAGGTGGCCATTTCATCGTGAAGTTGAGCCTTGACTTGGATATCTTTCGTTGTGAAGTTGAAATCCAAGTATTGTATGTTGCGGGTGGACACAATTCCCTTCGCCGTGAAGTCAAAACCGTGGATGATCCCTTTATTGTGAAGTTTGGCTTCGAGCTAGATATCTTTCGTCGTGAAGTTGAAATCTACTCTCGAGCAAATTACGTCGCTTTGAGTTCAATATCCTTCGCCGTGAAGTTGAAATTGACTCTGACTGAAACCGGAAAGTTATTTTGTTGTCAGACAGTCGCCCCTTCGCTGTGAGGTAGAGCAACCACCATGTGCTTTTGAATTGAGCATCCTTCATCTTGAAGTTGAAACTTGACTCTAAAAGCTGCAAAAACTTATGTATACAAAAAATGATAAATGTGATGCTGTCAGATAGTCGCCCCTTCGCTGTGAGGTAGAGCAACCACCATGTGCTTTTGAATCGAGCATCCTTCATCTTGAAGTTGAAACTTGACTCTAAAAGCTGCAAAAACTTATGTATACAAAAAATGAAAAATGCGATGCTCTTAAGTATGTCTAAGATGCATGTAACATGAATTAGTTCTGTTTTATCCCCTGGATGGAGTCTCGTGCTTTGTGTACTTATTCCTGCATATGGAGGAAATGCCTTTAAAAGGTCTGATAATTTGCATCAGGATGTTGAATTCCCAAAGATGCTCCAATATTCGATGTTGAATCTAAAAAAAATGCCCCAACATTTGATGTTAAATCTAAAAAAATGCCCCAACATTTGATGTTGAATCTTCAAAGATGCCCTCATTGTTCCTGATTTCTTGCTTCAGTATGAGTTTTGTGTTTGAGAGCCACATGTCATTTACCAAGATCCACTCTAGAGAGATTGTCTTGTTTTGAAAAAAAAATGTTTTTCTTTCTTTTTTATTTTTAGAATTCTGAAAATATCAAAAAAGAGTTTCGAAAAATGTTTAACCAAAAGTTTTGAAAATATTGCCCCTTTCACGGTTTTGCAATTGAGACAAATCATAAAACTAGAGTTAATTGGATATAAAAGAATTAATTACATTGTTAATCCTTCAATAAATTATAGTTGTTTGACACGTGCCAAGATCAAATCTATTTTTGGAAAATGGTTAAGTAAGGAAAAAATGTCTCAGGTTATTGTATTTGGTCAAAGGTTTGGCATTTTTGTTTATTTGATGCTCAAAGGTTTTATGGGGTATCTTGCATGCTCCTCTATTAGAAGTGTTCTCTGATTCCCAGCTTTAATGGTCAAGCTCGGATTGTTCGATGCCTTATCAAGGAATTCGTGCGATCGCCTCAACTGCCCAATTTTTGTATTCGAGCCACCTTTTCAGGTTTTCAACTTGAATCTTCCTTTGGTTTCAAGACGTCATTCGTAATTTACGTCTTGAACCCCATTTGCTATTTTTCTCTATCATACATTAATTACACTATTTTTTACAAATAAAGATTAATCCTGATGGGCGGTATGAAATCTGAAGACAGTCTCTTCTATTTAGAACTTTATGTATGATTAAAAGGGACTTTTAAGGCACGTAACGTAGGTTTTGGTTCATGGTTATAAAAGAAAGGGATAAAAGGCCCAAATAAGTGTTTAAGGGTGATTGAACCAAGGATCAATTCATTCTGATGTCTTCGATCATATCTTGCTCAATTTGAATCTGCTCGTATGTGTCTCTCTCTTGATGCTCCATGATCTTCGAGTAGAGTGATGAAGTAATTCAGAAATGATTGTGTTTGATCAATCTCATTTGATGCTCTATGATCTTTGAGTGAAGTGGTTCAGTGATTCGGAAATGATTGTGCTTGATCAATCTCATAATTTAAATCTCGATGCGTCGTTTGAATCGAGAGAATCTTTGCATATGCATCTTGTCTTCTTTTTTCTTTAATTTTCCTTTTTTTCTTTTTTATTTTCTCTTTGTTTTTTTCTCTTTTTTGTCTTTTTGTTCTGATTGAATCTTCGCACTTGGCATTTGATTCACCTTTCGGTATCTCATCTGAATCAATGTCTTCACTCATGCGAGCAGATTTTCTCCACCTTGCCCTTAGTGTGGAGGGTGATCCTTGGTTAGGGTTGAATCAGAAGAAAAATACTATAGGCTCAAAAGGGGACACAAGGGATATATATTTTTTCCTGTTGTGAAGGGATGAAGAAAGAAAGCCGTTCATCATTTCATACATGGAAGTCCTCACAGAAGTGGTATCCCCAGGGGGATAGATTTTTATGATTAATTTTATTCACATGAAAATAGTGTAATTAATGCATGGTAGAATTATTTCGAGTGAATTCTTCTTTCTACTTCTTGCCCCCAACATGTCTCAATGTTCAGGCTTCCTGCGAGATGCCCCAAGTTGTGTCTTAGAAGAATGCTCATGTTCAAATGAACAACTCAATACCTTGGGTTTTAATGGTATAAAAATGTCAATTTTGAGTCTAAAAAGACAATGATGTGACTTTATTGACTCAAAGAAAGGTATGGGTGTATCAAAAAGATAAAAGCATTGTTAAAAAATTTCAAAGGGAGGTAATGTCAAATTTTGGTCTTTTTGGTAATGACCATGAGTTATTTTGGGTCAAGAATCAATGTATTTTATTTTAGGGTTTGAGACAGGATAAGAAAGGTCTAACCTTGTCATGTGTCAAAAATCCATAATTCTTGAAGAATTAAAAGAATCCTTAATTCATTTAATATTCGAAAAACTAAAGATTAAGATTTGTTCAATTGCTCCACCTTAGAAAGTAGCATAAATTAAATCGTTTAAGAGATTAAGCGAACATGAAAGATCAAAGACGTGTTCAAACAAAACAATCCTCTAAGTGCAATGATATATGCAATGCCACTTTTTTGGCTGTCCGTGTCCCTGAACCCATCAGGTTTTAGATCTCGCGCTTCAGCGCCTTATAGTTCTCAAAGAAATGTTTGGAGCATCCTATGTGGCAACTGAAATCAGCTTGAACATCGTAGCCCTTAGAATATGTGGACTATTTTCTCAGATCATCTTGGCAGGCTTAGTCGTACAACCAGCTGATCGAGCTCATTCATTTCAGTTTTTTCTTTTGATGTTACAATCTTGCTTCCATGTGGTGTCATGTGGTTAAAACCACTTCATCGAATTCTCCATGAAGAAATTTCATGTTTATGAAAATGCTTAAAAATGAAATGTATATGCAAAATGCAAAATGCAAAAATGCATGAAATGTTCGAGGCATTGATCCAAAAACATGTATGTTATTGTAAATAACCTTTATTGGGACAAAAGTGTTTTATCTTTTAAGAGACAATAAACATATTTAAAGTTAAATCCGGACTAAATCCTCTAGACCCGGAACAGGTTAACTAATCATTTGCCTTCGTCTTTCACCGGTTGAATAACCTGTTGAACCACTCCGGCCTCTCTGGATGAACCGTGAAAATGTTGAGTTGTTTTTTGTACTGGTTCCCAAAAAGTGTCGAATGACTGCATCTCTGGCATTCATCCTTTGCTGAATCGGAAATTCAATTGAAATCCTCCATCAAAGGGATTATCCGAAGTTCATTTGCTTGTTTCTTGAATTTGTCGACAGTGACTTGCCATCTTGCTCTTGTTGTCTTTGAATAGACTCTCGAGGTCAGTAACCTTTTTCTCGTCTTTCCCCTGCCACCTTTGTCAACCCATTTTTGAGAAGTTAACTTTTGATGTACTTGATTATGGGCACCATGTCTTCTTGATCGAATGTCATACATAGTTGTCTTGCAGATTATCCTCATTTTCTTTCTGAGTCTTTTCTGACCATAGCCAAACCCCTGCATTTTTCACCTCTTGTATTACAACCCCTTTGTCCATTAATGCAGATTATTCATGTTTTAACAAACACATTTTTTATGGATCAACACCTCTTTTAAATGATGCAAACGATGAAAACAAAATAAAAAAGAGAAAAAATGAAAAGAGGTTAGTGAGGTGAAAATAATAAAAAACAATCATGAAAATAAAAGTCCTACCCCACATGATATCTACTCCACATGGTTATTATTCCTACCCGGTCATGATCTCTATCCCGCATGTTAATTTCAAACAAATCCTAACCGCATATTTGTTTAGTTCGTATGCTTTGAACAGAAAGTAAAGCAGTAAATAAAAATAGCCTAGGGTTTGAAATGAGGTTTTAGGGTGGGTTCTAATTCTCTGTATTCTCCCGGTTTAGGTTCTACAGAAGGTACCCGAGTTCTCCTTGCTGGTGCTCCCTTGGGCTTGCCATACCCTTAGTCTTAAGCCCATTACAAGCTTATGTGGACTAAGTTAAACTCGAGAGGAAACATTCCCTTGTGCCCGCATGGTGAATAAATTCACACGAAGACATAAGATATATGAATTCCGAAGGCTACTTGCTAGGCCCACACGGTGAATAAATTCACACGAAGGCATCGCTTTCACCCCCACTTAAAAGGGTTCGGAGCTCGGGTATAGGTCCTTAGATGAAAATTTTGAAAATATGAAATCATCAAAAAAATGTCAGTACAACTATTTATTTGAAAAATAATCAAAGGTAAGTAATTGGAATCGAATGAATAAATTAAAATTTAAATTTACCATTTTTGCATAAAAAGACAACCAAAAATTAATTTCGGCCTGACTCACTTACATTTCCCCAGTGGAGTCGCCAAGCTGTCGTAACCGTCTTTCGGTTGGGCCATGGAATTGGGCTTCGACTTGAAAAATGTGGATTGGAGTCGCCACCGACCATTTTAAAATGAATTTAGGTGGGTCGGACACCATCTTACCTGATCTGCGTTTTTACCATAAATGTGTCGGGTTCGGGAGTTGGTTATGGTCAAGGAATGATTAACACCCTTTAACTGCCCTTTCGGTACCAATTAATTTGCCGGTTGTCTTAGTTGCAAAAATTCAAAATTAAAATTAAAATTTAACAGACCCGATTCAAATTACTTACAATTGATTGATTTGAATACCCTTAAAAGATAAAAACGTTAGATTCGTAGCGGAGTATAAAATCGAATTATGATAGCAAGTGTGCAAACGTGAGAATAATAAATAAAACAAGAAAAAATGAAAAATAACAAAACAAGTAAAAAATAATAATAAAAATTAAAAAAATAAAAAAATGAATAAAATGTTAAAAAATAAAGACACAAATAAAGGGAAAAAATTAATGGAGTAAAAAAATAAAAAAAAGGTAAAAGAAATTAAAAAGGAATAAAAATAATGTGTACATATAAAGTAGTATTTACTAAAATAAGTAAAAATAATAAATATATAATACTAAGTAAAACAAATAAAAAATAAAGATATACATGATATTAAGAAAAATAATAATAGAAAAAAATAAAATAAAGTAAAAATATAATATATATATAAATAAATAAAAACAAAAATAGAATATTAAGAAAATATATAAAAATGTATAAAATATAATATTAAGAAAAAATATATACATAGTAAATGGAGAAAAATTAATATATCTATACATACATATATATATATAGATATATACATATATATATATATATATATATATATATATATATATATATATAATGATATAAGATATATATAATATAAATAAAAAAAGAGGAATATAATAAATAAATACAAAAATATAATTAAAAATATATATATAGGGGACGAAATTAATATAAAAGTAAAATTAAAGGGTAAATTTCAAGGTAAATTAAAGATTAAGATTGACTTAGGGGAATATTAAATACTTTAAAAAATGAACATGCCTCGGGAGTAGATCTAGATTCGAAACTTCGAAACTCCACCCCTTTTTACTCATCGGCGCAACCCACGCTTTGGGTTATTCAAACCAAATCTCAATAAAAATAACATGCACATGCGAGAAATGAACGAATCAATGTAAAAAAGATGCTACATTTTATTTCCTTTTCGAATCGTTTACAATAGATTAACCTTTGTATTTTTTCGTGCTTTCCTCTGTATCTCGTATGTAAATCGTGTCTTACAAATGGGGAGGATTACATGTATTTATAGTGAAAAAAACTAACTATTTTTAGAATCCTATTTACAATAGAATCCTAATGCAACTAGACTCCTTGCTCGGTTGTTGCACGTTTGTTGGTGTGGTTGTTGCTTTAAAAGATATGGTGGTGGAAGAGTCCTCTTAGAAGATGAACTCTTGCCAATTCTATCTTTTAAGAAAATGGGTGTCTATAGTGTGATATCAAATATTTTATTCTTTATATATATATAATTAAACACCTACATTCACATGTAACACACATTATTTAAAAATAATTCATTTATATGAAAATAAGTATAATTAATACATAATTCAAAAAAATTGAAAAATAAAAATAATTGGTCATGTATTTACTCGTTTAGAAATTTGTGAATGAGACACATAGCCGATTGTTGTGAGCAGACAAGTTGTAGTTAACAACAGCCTATAATCATAATAAGTATTCAACTTGTATAAGATTATGGTCAATTATCCAGCTTCGTTTCCCTTTCCTGCGGGTTCCTTCAACGTACTGTCCACACTCCACACTGCAGCGGTCAGCCCGCCTCTCATTGGTCTTCCTTTGCATTCCATGAAAGAGAACCATAAATCTGACTGCAAGTCTCGAACCCACGACAAATAAATTTAATTTCACTGGAACTGTATCTTTTTCCCCATTGCAAATGAAACAAACTTGCTTGAATTTGAAGGTTTGCAGATAGTAATTGATATGCTCCCAATAATCTTCATTTTCACGGCTCTCCTCATCGTCGGTTGCCTCCATGTTTACAAGAAATGGTGTGGAGACAAGGGAAGCAACCGTGAAGATGAGTGCGTGATTTGCCTTAGCGAGGTCTGCAAAAGGGAGAAGCTCCGGTCGTTACCACCGTTTTCATGTTGAGTGCCTTGATGCATGGCTCAGAGTTCGTCCCACTTGCCCTCTCTGCAGGATTAACGTAGCTCCTCGCAGGAATGTTGTCTTTTCTTGCTTGCTTTCTTTGGCTAAAAGACTCGGAAATTGGGTGGAAAACCCGCTTTACTTGGAGATTAAATTGGCAGTTTGTGAGAGTTTAGGATATTCAAATTATTTTCTTGGAATTATTCTTCCATTTGTTCTTCACTTGGTTTTTGACCAGGAAGATCGGCTTGGACTAGTAAAAGGTAACTTTCGTTCCCACCCTTTTATTATGGAATTCAAATTATTTTCTTGGAATTGTCAGGGTAGTGGAGGACCGAGGTTTCCCAAAATTTTCAAGGAGTATTCTCAAGACCACAAACCACATTCGGTGGCTCTTTTAGAATCGCAGGTCCGTGGTCAAAAGGCGGATAGCACCATTGCGAAGCTCGGCTATGATAAATCTTTAAGGGTGGAGGCAACCGGATTCTCGAGGGGCATTTGGCTTCTTTGGAATAACATGCTAACGGTTGATGTTGTGGCCTTACATCCTCGGTTCATATTGGCAAGAGTTATGTAGAACACTTCGGCCACTTCCTTCTTTGCCACCATAGTCTATGGCAGCCCGGACAGGATGAAGTGCAAGGCTCTTTGGAGAGACATGAACCCTTCTTTGATCCCTAGAGGCGCTTCGTAGATAATGGCTCGCGATTTTAATTCCATTCTTTCCACTGATGAGAAGCGTTGTGGGAGGAGGACTGGAAGAGGGTGTACGTTTTTCAAGATTTTTTGGACCTTCATAAGCTCACTGATATGGTTGCTAACACTGAATGGTATGCGTTAGCCCCGGAGTCGACTGTCCTGCACTTTCCTAGCATCAAGTCAGACCACCGACCTCTATCTTACAGACTGGTGGCGCCATCCCTTCCTTTCGTCTGAGATCTTTCGGCTTTCTAGCAGCATGGACCAAGCATACCCAGTTTGACCAATTTATCCGTGATAATTGGCAGATCGAAGGTAATATCGTTAACTCTTTGCATAATATTTCGATATCCTTATCTTCTTGGAACAAGAACGTTTATGGCCATATTATCCAAGAATAGAAACGACTCAAGAATCATTTGGCTTCCATTCAAGAGGCCATGAACAGATACGAGAGTGCCTATCTTATTGATAAAGAGTTGCTTATTGATATTATTCAACAAAAAACTAGAAGTAACTGGCTGTTGAAAGGAGAGCGAAATACCAGGTTCTTCCATAGTCAAGCTCTTGCTCGTTGCAGGACTAATCAGATCCAAGCTTTAAAAATCCACTCCGGTGATTGGTGCTTTGAAGATGACACTCTTTGTTATGAAGCGACTACTTTCTTTGCCAAGCTCTATCGTGAGGACGGAAGGCGCACTGGCACCTTCCGAATGCGTGGCACGTTCCCTAAAATTACTGGTGCTGACCTGGAGCTTCTCGGTGCTATGGTAACCGATACGGAGGTAAAAAGTGCCCTATTTGATATGAATCCTCTCAAAGACCCAGGGAAAGATGGTCTTCATGCCATCTTCCAAAGTCAGTGGGCGACGGTTGGTGATTCTGTTTGCTCTTGGGTTAGAGGTATTTTTAATGGTAACTCTATTGAGCCTGAGCTAAACAAGACCCTTGTAGTTCTCATTCCCAAGGTTGACAATCCTAAAACTTTTGCTGATTTTACGCCTATTAGTTTATGTTCTGTCCTTTGTAAATTGGTTATGAAAGTCATTGCTAACAGGTTTCGGGCCATCTTTCCCAAGTTCATTGCTCAAAACCAAGCGAGTTTTATTGCATATCAAAATATCTCTGATAACATTATAGTTGATCAAGAGGCGATCCACTCGATGAGACTGAAAAAAGGCGGAAGCCACTGGATGGCTATCAAAGTAGATTTAGAAAAAGCCTACGATCAAGTCGGTTGGAACGACTCTCTCTCTGAGGAATTCCCCCCCTCTAGAGGAATTAGTCAGGGATGCCCTCTCTCTCTGTATCTATTTGTCATGTGTATGGAGCGTCTAGGACATAGTATACAATATGCAAACAAAGATTATTCCTAAAGGCGTTTGCGATCAGATTGAGAATATTGCAAGAAGATTCATTTGGGGTGGGACGGTTGAAGCTCCAAAAGCGTTCCTTGTCAAGTGGGATACATGTTGCCAACCTATCACTAACGGAAGACTTGGGGTTCGACCTCTTTACCCTCAGAATGAGGCGTTTCTAGTGAAGTTAGGTTTCAATCTGCTTATGAGGTCGGATACTCTGTGGGTTAAACTTTTGAGAGCTAAATATAAAGTTAAAGAGATTGTTCCCATGCAATATGTGGTGAAAAATGGTTCCTTTATTTGGAAGTCCCTTGCGCGCGTCTGGTCTTGTATTCGTGAAAACATTTGTTGGTCGTTGGGTAATGGTTGTCACACAAGCTTTTGGTTTGATTCCTGGATTCCGGGTATGAGACCTCTAGTCGATCTTGCCACCTTGGACCAGCTTCCTCATGTTCATGTTGTTGTTCGTGATATGGTCACTGAAACAGGAGATTGGAATACTACAAAAATTAAACAAGTCTTAAGTGAGGAGATGGCCAAGTTTGTCTTTAGAGTCCCTCCACCGAGTGATTCCTTGGGAGATGACTTTCCAACATGGAGGTGGGATAAATCTGGGATTTGCACGGTCAAATATGCTTTTAATCTAATGCAGCAAGACAAGTGGGATCCATGCAGCAAGGACTGGAACATTGCTTGGGGCTATGATGGCCCACGTGTCCGATAATTTTTATGGCTTGTTCTTCATAACAAGATTATGACTAATGTTGAACGGAATAAACGTGGGCTCTTGGTCGATCCTCGGTGTTTGATCTGTGGCTTAGCTGATGAAACCACCATCCATGTTTTGCATGATTGTCCCCACACTCGGACTGTTTGGGAAACGTTGGTCCCGAGAAGCTTATCGCTGGACTTCTTCAATAGCTCCCTAAAGGACTGGCTCCATTTTAATTTGACTAAACAGTTCTCTTAATTGTGTTGATTTCAGGTGGAGGCATCTCTTTGGGATTCTGCTTTGGAGATTCTGGAAGTAAAGGAATTGTATTGTGTTCAATGGGCAACCTTGGACTTTGGTAACCATTCTCCAATCGGCTAGAGCTTGGGCTGCTTCTCTAAAAGATAGCCATCAGATTGCAAAGCAAGCCAACCGGCAATATAAGAAAGGGTCCTGGCTGCCTCCTTCAATTGGAGTTTTTAAACTTAATTCTGATGGAGCCATGTGTATTGATGATATGGAAGTTGGTGGAGGCGGCGTTATTCGGGACAGTAGTGAAGATTGGGTAACAGGTTACACCAGAAATATTGATCGATGCACTGCTTATCATACGGAGCTTGACGGCCTTGAGGTCGCCTGGAAATATGGCATCCGTCATTTGGTGGTGGAGCTTGACAACCTTGAAGCCGTTCGTCAAATTAACTCCCCAACTCTGTTCAAGAGAAAGCACTATCCTCAGAAGAATCTGTAACTACACTAATCGAAAATGGCGGCTTGCCTTTACTCATATGCCCAGGGAGTCTAACAGGCTGACAGACGCTTTGGCACGGCTCAGACGCAAGATGGAAATTGGCCTTCTGTCCTTCACGCAACCTCCCCAAGAAATTCATAAATTACTGGATTCTGATAAGGCTGCTCTAAGCAGTTCCAGCCATTGTTAAGTGGCTTATTTGTTTATTACCAAAAAAATAATATATTACTCAATATAAAATCTTCAAATATAGTATGTACATAATATTTTATTAAATAATTTTCTCTTATTAATAAGTCGTATATTTTTTTTATTTTTGTTAATAGTCGATAACATTAACTTTAATATTGGTTGTCGACCGTCAGTATTTTTTATTATCATTTTTTTTATTTTCAATAAATATGTATGTATAATATGTTTTCCTATGTCTTTCTCGTATGTTTTCTTATATCTTTTGACACGTTTTTCGATTGTTTGACTATTGTTTTCACTTATCTTTTTCTAATGATTGATTAGACATCGTTACGATTGATTAAGATGACGTTTATTTGTTATATTGTTGATATTCTCTGTTTTGGACCATCGGATTGAATTTGACTACTCGTTATGCGTCATAGCTTTTCACGTCATTCGAGTTTGATTTACGGTTTGTCAGTGGTCTTTTAGTAGTTTAATCATCTTTTGTGATTCGTTTACCAATGCAATCAGATCTGTTTGTATCAATTTTTGTTCAAATTTTCTGGTTATATTTTAATATTTCTTTATATGGTCCTTATGTGATCTTAAGTTAATAAATTTATTTCAATGATTATAGGAAATTGTCCTAATTATATACTTAATTTATTATTATGATTATAAATCTTTATTGTAATTTAAGATATTTCTTATTTTAAATAAATTAGTATTTTTTTTAAATTACTCCATTCTTTTGTGTCAACAAGGAAATCAGTAATTGGATTTTCATACTTTTTTTTTTTCATGTTTAACGTATACAATTATAGTAAAAATTAAAATTAAAATCTTTAAGGCATGAATAAAACAGAAGAGTTTCAATCGATGCTTTGACATACATTTGTTTTATTGCATTCAAAGAAATGTTACGTTTTATGATTCGACTTAGGGAGGGTTCTGTTTAAAATCTTTACCATATACATGATGAACCTAGAGGGGATGGGTAGGAGTCTATCATCCCTTAAAAATTTTAAATTCTTATATATTTTAGATGTATATTTTATATTTTTTTTATTGAAAATATGTTTTCCCCTTTCCCAAATTTTATAAGTTCTCCCACTTAAAATTTTATAAGTTCGTTTCTTCTAACATAAAATTCTGCGTTTGTCCATGATGTCTATATACGAAAATGAAAACAAAATATCTTCATTTTTCCACCTTATTCTTCAAATATACCTTTATTGAAATTGTTATAATAATTGCAACTAAATCCAAAGTAGCTATATATAAATATAATTACATATCAATGACAAAAAAATATCAAGTTTATGAGCAGTCTGCTACATTAGAAATTTATTTTAATCCCTTTGGAACTTTGAAAGAACTCGGAAAAGAACACTCTCGAGGTTATCTTAACCCTCACGATCGAAAGGCTTTAAAAATAAAATTATTTAAATATAATATAAAAAATAGCTTTTTTATAATATAAAAATATTTTTGTTTATGGTATAAAATTAAAATATTATTAAGGATATAATATTATTTATAAAACTGTTTAAATCAATTATCATTCAAATACAATTATTGTATTATTTTTTAATTAAATAAAAATATTATATTTATAATTAAACATTAAAAATTTAATAAAAATTATAATGGAGAGTAAATATTTTATTAAAATACATTTAAAAAATTAATTCGATAAATGAATATTAATCATATTAACTTTCTTCACACAATCCTTAGCCCTTTTTATGTGGGCTAAATTGAGATTACCTTATTGGGCTTAACCCTTTTACAACAACAAAAATGCTAAAAGCTAATAATAAAATTGGAAGTTGTATTATTTGAATTAATTATTAACTTTTATTGGGAAATAGATATTAATTATTTAAATTTGTATTATTTATGCACATAACATATTTATAATTATTTTGAGGGATAATTAACCTTTAAACACGATAAGATAATAAATAAATAAATAAATAAATAAGAGTTACTTGTAAATTTCAGATATTACAATTATTATTTACACAATATTTATACAAAAATGCAGCTAATAATAGTAATTATTGTATCCAAATGAAACAAATTGAGTTGGAAGAGTCGGCTTTTTAATAGATTTTTATAAAATTTCATATATAATTTTTAACAAATAGATTAAATTCAAATAATTAAACCAAATAATTACTAGTGATGCACATTTTAAATGAAAATTTCACTTGGGAAAAACATGCCACTCATCAATACAATCAAAGAGATTTATCAATGGGTATGTCGATTCTGACTATGCAAGGAATTTGAATAAAAGCAAACTACAACAGGATATGTGTTCAAAGTTGTTGGTGGAACTGTAAGCTGGGTTTCAAAATTGCAGTCAGTTGTAGCTACATCCACAACAGAGGGAGAATATGTAGCAGCTACACAAGCCAGTAAAGAAGCAATTTGGTTGAAGATGCTATTGGAGGAGTTTGAGCACAATCAAGATAATGTCTCTCTACTTTGTGACAGTCAAAGCGCCTTACATTTAGCAAGAAATCTAACATTTCATTCAAGGACAAAACACATACGAGTTCGGTAACATTTTATTCGTGAAAAGATAAAAGAAGGGATGGTAGATATGCAGAAGATCCATACCAAAGGCAACATAGCAGATTTCATGACGAAGGCGATCAATGTTGATAAATTTACTTGATGTTGATCCTCTTGTGGCCTGTCAGAAACGTAAGCAACATGAAGGTACAAGGTAGAAAGAATGGTGTGAAGATATGATTGTTCCAATCAAATCTTCAAGTGAGAGATTGTTGAAAGCCAAAAATGGAGAATGGCAACATGGGCGGCTGAATTTTGTCAAAATTAGGCAACAATATTTTATGACTTTTGGCATGAGAAAATTGTAAAATTAGTGTGTGTACTTTAGAGTATTTACAAGATTAGTCATTAAGCTTCAATTATATATACCCTAACTCATTTAGCTTCAAAAACATCCCAAATCATTCTAGCTTTCTCCAAATACTAGAAAATTTAGAGAGTTTTCTTGAGAGTTGTTTTCTCCTTTTTATCAAGAGAGAATTGTTATTGTTTTCTCCTTGTTAGATCGAGAGAAGTTGTAATTCCTATTTTCTCATAGTAAAATTCTTCTACCGTTGCCCGTGGTTTTTAGCCTATATTATTTAGGGGTTTTCCACGTTAAATTTGTGTCTTTTTTATCTTCATTTTTATTTTCTTAAATTATCAGTTGTGATTTTGCTTTATCCGATAACCGTATTCCGCAACAGTATTTACGATAAAAATGAAGTTATTTTTCTCAGATTAAATGAGTTCGAACATCTGTATTTATAAGATATGTGTATGTTGTTAATAGATTAAAAATATTCTAAACATATAATTAATTTAAAAAATAAGACTTAAGTGAGTTAAGCAGCTCGGACTCGACTCGGTCAAAGCTCGGTAAAAACTCGACTCGGTTTGACTCAACTCGAACTCGAGTCGACCTTAACGAGTTGAGTCGAGCAAAGTCCAACTCGACTCGATAAGTTCACGAACAACTCATTTATTTTATTTATTTATAATTTTTTAGTAGTTATCTTAAACAATTATTTCATTCAAAAAAAATTACTACTTTACTTTATAATAAAAAAGATGATGAATACTAACAACCAGTTGATCTAGTGTGATGAGTCATTAAGTCCCTTAAGCAAGGTCAGAGGTTCGAATCCTGGCGTTAGCGAACGGAACAAATTGGGTTGGGAGGGTTGCCCTCACCTCTACAGTACTCGATCTATATCTGGATTAGTCGATTAATAGATTGGATACCAGTGATTAATTCAAAAAATGATGAATTGGTAATATATTAAATTTCTAATAAATAATTAAGAAATATAAAATTATTAATTAATATTTTACTACATTAAAAAATCAAACATTTTAATTCATATATATTTTAAAAAATAAATATTTTTTGACAAATTTTAAATCTAATCTTAATCCTATCTAGAGGGGGGAGGAGGGGGACTCTAAAAGAATGAAAGATAGTGCTCCTAGTAGGTATAGAATTCATGACCTAAGAAAATACGAGAAAGATGAACAACTTTGTAACACCCCCAACCCGTACTCGACCCGGATACGAATCCGAAGTGTCACATTGACATTTCAAAACAATGTTCTTACCAAATAACATAATATTTGGACTTATATTAAGAAAATACAATAATATACTATTGAATTATGTTTCATTATAAAAATTTAAGGCAAAAACGGTTTTATGAACAGTAATATACGGTATGACCATTACCGTAAACAATAATGCACAGTACCATGAATAGTGCTATAGTGTACTGATGCACAAAAACATCGAATATAAATTGTGTATCGATGCACTGCTACAGTGTACCAATGCACTGCTACAGTAACTTCAGCTCAAATTATATAAAACTCATAAAAATTAAACTTTCATCACTATACATTTACCATTTACATAAATACGTTTAAAACATTCCAAAGTTTGATCAGGGCACACATACTTAATTTAAAGACTTTGTTTACATGCCAACCTATTTATCACCTAATAATACATACTGTGTAATTTACTTCTGATCTGATATTGGAGCAGAGATATGTTGTTACTTTGAACTTAGCTTTGATCCTCCTGCTTCTCAGTACCTACGTGTAAATCACTTACACGCTAAGTCGTAGACTTAGTGAGGCATAAACATAATAATGATGCATTTTTCATAAATATAAACATGCAATTTATGAATTCAATCATGTCACATATAATTCAGTATACATAATAACAACATAATAACATACGATAATGCAAACACTTTTGATTTTAGGATAACTTAAGTTTTCCTTAAGCTTAAGTATCACTTAATGATTAAAACCCAACTTAAATTTCAGCTAATAATCAATAAGAAAAAAATCTTACCTTTTCCTTGAGCTTTCACGTGGAGGAGGAAGAAGAAGGGATAAGAGTTTCAGATAACTCTCCCCACATGCTTATCTCTTAATAAAGAGATAAATATCTTTTACATGAAAAGACTACCTTACCCTTCATACTTTCATTCCTCATAATTTAATCCAATACCAGAATATATCACTTTAAGTCTCTGAACTTTTTAATAAATTCTACTTTAATCACTAACTTTTTGAACTTTTACAATTTGGTCATTAACCCATAGTTTGGGATGTTACAAACTTGATCAACCGACCAAATAATTTAATTTAAAATATTAAATCTACTTTTAGTTAAATTGAAATATTGAATTTAAATACTTCTTAGGTCTCTATCAATTTATAAGTTGATCAAATTGATTCTTTTTTAAAAAATAAGAATAATTTAGTCCTTACATTTTAAAAGCAAATAAAGATGATCTATGACAGTGTTAACTTTTTCCCGTTATTAATAGATGATATGTTTAAAAATTAGGATTGAATAATTTTATTAAATATTAAAAACTCAATAAATATATATATAATATTTAAAACAATACAAAACTTTAAAAATTACTAAAAAAATCAATAATTTTTTTGAATTTTTTGAAAATATAAAAAAATAATGAAATTTCAAAATATTATTTAAAAGTAAAAAAATATATTTTTAACAAAAAAATAATCTTTCGACAATAAAATAATTTATTTCTAAACAATTCAAAACTATTTGAAGAACAACAATATTGAACATCAAATAGTATGATTTTTTTCTTATATAAAGAAACTACAATAAGTAAAAAGTTAAATAACGCAACTTATAATCATCAAGGTGATTTTTTTAATTAAATAGGAAGAAATTAGAGAACCAGATTAGTTAACACTAGCTTTACAATAAGAGGTACTCCATGTCTCTATAAAGTAGTTCATGCGTGTAACTCTGTGAAAGATCATGATGAAGTATCTCAAACTAGAAGTAAAGGATGTGTTTGGCCAGAGCATTAGCTGTGTAGACATCAATTTTTTTCATTTAAATTTATTATTATTATTAAAATTATTATTATTAGTATTATTATTATAATTATTATATATTATTTATTAAATATTACAAAGCCCAATTACAATAACTCAGGCCCAGATACAGAAGCCCAACATAAACCCTAAAACCCAACTAGGGTTTCTCATCTCATGCCCCAGCCGCCAGTGATCTCCACCGTTGGATCTGGCAAGATCCAACGGTCCAAAACTATCCAGCTTGAAACCCTAGGGTATCATAACCCTAGGGACCACACGGCCGCCGTCGTTGCTTCCAGACGTTCCAGCTGCCGATGCCCTCGCCAGAAGCCTCCAGAAGCTTTGCTGCCATGATAACAGCCGCACACGTCGCCTCTATGGTGAGTCACCAGCATAGCTTTGGTGACTCACCGAGCCTTACACCCTTGTAACCGGTCCGACGAGAACCTCATCGAGGCTATAAAGCCATCACCTGCAAGAAGAAAAAAGGGACAGAAAGCAAAGAACGGAGACAACAACCAACAAACCAGAAAGAGCCACAAAGAGATACCGAACAGACAAAAAAAAAATAATAACAACCCTCAGCAGCAAACAAAACAGAAAGAAAGAAAGGAGAAAGAACTTACCGAGGAAACCACGCGGTGACCGGAGACGCTACGTACCGAGGAAACATTTGAAATACCCGAAGGTATTTCTCTAGATCTGCTCCGATCCAGAGCTTTTTAGGGTAAACCAAGGCCAGATTTGGCCTTGGGAGGTTCGGGTCTTTATTTTGGGGTCTTTATGTAAAATCCGACCACCGTATATGGTAGCCGGCGGCGGTGGTCGAGACCAAAGCGCGGCCGTCGGCCAGAGCTCAATTCCCTCAGATGAAGGAATTGAAGAGAGAACCGAGAGAGCATTCTCTCTCAGTTAGAAAGAAGAGGAACGAGAGAAATGAGGATGCTGGCCCTTCGGGCCAGCCGTTTGGTAAAAATATAAATCCCTCCTCAAACGACGTCGTTTTGGGGAGGGACCCTTGTGTAATTTTACATACGGGTAAAACCCTTTCCGTAGCCATCCAAGTTTTATAATTATTCATTTTAGTCACTGAAATTAATTTCTGAACATTTTAATTCAGTTTTTGAATTTTATTTTATTATGTTTTAGTCCTTACCAGTATTAAATATATTTATTTAGGGTAAATACATAATTTAGTCCTTTACAGTTTAGTAAAAATCATTTTAATCCGAATTAATTAAATAAGGCTAAATTATATTATTAGCACTTAGATCTTTTTATCATTCGAGTTGGAACCTTTAATTTTAATGATTATTATTTTAATCACCTATTAATAATTAGGATTAATTACATCATTAGTAATTATATTTTTATAATACTATAAATAAGGGCTGTAAATTTTAATTTTTTAATATTTTTATTTATTTTAATATGTTTTAGTCCCTATTTAATTACAATTTAATTTGTATTATTATCATTTCAAATCCAATATGTTTAAATGATTACTTTAATTATTATTGTATTATTATCTTAGTCATATAAATATATATAATAAATAATATTTATTTATTTATTTATTTGTTTTCTATGAAATAAAAATCCTATTTATGAACTAGATATGTTTAATTTATATTTTAGATATTTATTTATTTTTTAAATATTGAAGGAAAGAGCTGTCTTAAAACAACTAGAAACCCTTTTCTAATATTTTTAATTAAATAAATATCTTACTATATTAAAATAATTTTTTTAGTTATTTATTTATATCAAAGAAAAGAGCTGTCTTAAAGCACCTAGAAGCTCTTTTCTGATATTTCTAAATAAATAAATATCTTATTTATATATATTAATATATTTTCTTAAAATTATAAATTTGAAATAAAAGGATTATGAATTAAATATATCTTTGAATTTTTAAATTTCCAATAATAGAGACAATTTATAATTAAAAAAGTACCAATTTTGGGCGTTGTAGGGGTGCTAATCCTTCCCTAAACGTAACCGACCACGAATCCCTTTTTATTATTATTAAGAACGAATTTTTGGTTATAAACGCAGATCAGTTCATTTTTTAATTGATGTTTTCTTAAAACTCTTTTAAAAAATAATTTTTAGGTATTCGACCTACCTGACCCAAAAGGCCGATGGCGACTCCCAAATTATTTTAAAAACCATTTATTCACATTATTTTTCCCGCCAAGTAAAAAATTCGTGCCCGGATGAAAACCGGTTACGACAGCTTGGCGACTCCGCTGGGGATGGTCAAACTTTAAAATCAATTATAAATTGTCTCTATTAATTAGAAATTAAAAATTCATTTATTTAATTTTTAATTCTTTTCTTTAAAATTTTTATTATTTATTATTTTTATATTAATATTGTTTTTATTCAGGTATTAATTATTTTATTTATCTGTTAGAGGTTTGAATATTTCTCCTCACACACAACACTTGCATTGCATAACATAAAGCTCTATAATTGAGTTTGTTCCTTTTAAGTGGGAGTGAAAGCGACGTCTTCGTGAGAATTTATTCTCTGTGTCAGACCTAGAAAGTAACTTTCGGGGTTCATATGCTCTATGTCTTCGTGAGAATTTATTCTCCGTGTCAGGTATAGAAAAATGTGTCCCCTCGAATTGAACTCGATCCGTTTAAGTCTGTAATGGACTAGGATTGAGGGTTGACAGCCCAAGGGGGCATCAACAAGGACAATTCGAGTACCTTTACTCCTAGAACTGAAACTCTGCATATAATAAACCCTAGAAATTCACCTAATCTAAGACAGTACTGAACCTCTATTCATAGGTGTACACCAAGGAGAAATAAGCTCTAGCTTTTAATTTATTTAATTTATTATTATTTTTTCTCCCTGAATAAATGCATGCGAACTAGAAATCATGCGGTTAGGTTAATTTTTCCAAACAAAGCATGGAACTAGAAAGCATGAGGTTAGGATTTATTATATACCATGATAAATAAATTTTTCTTTCAATTAGTTGGTATTAACCATTTTATTTTTTCTTATTTTCCCATGTATGTTATTTTTGCTCTAATTTGTTTAAATTATTTTCTTTTGTTTGCATTGCATGATCATGACCAAAAGGTGTTAACTGAAAAGACTGTTCATCAAATTAGAAAGAAAATCATAAATGGACAAAAAAGTTCTATGGTCAAACAAAATATGATGCGGCCAAGAAAAGACATCCTGAGGGAACTCTGAAGATAAAGAAGAGCTATGCACCCAAAGATTGTATGCCCATTAAAGAGCAAAAGGAGATACGAGAAATAAGAGAGCAGATGTCCAAAATGATGGATAGAATATCTGTTTTGGCCAAAAGAGAAGAGATTCCTGCACAGAAAGAGAGAAAGCTTAATGAAGATAATCCTGCAATTTCATATATGCAAGGGACTTCGGATCTTAACCAATTGGAGAAATTACAGACAGTCATCATTCGTATTTACCAATCGTCTGGAGATACCAAAGAAATGGTGACGATTGTACAAGCTCCCAGAGAAGAGAAGAAATCATGTAATCTGAAATCATCGAAGTTTAGTATGCTCCCGATATTTAAAACTCAGGTTCAATTCAAGACAAAAGGCGGTTCTCATATTGATGCTATACCTATATCATATAAAGATTTGTATGAAAAGTTACTTGAAGCACGAGAAGTGGATCCATATTATATAAAACCGTTCCAACCTCCGTATCCAAATTGGTATGACATCAATGTTCATTGTAAATATCATGCCGGAGCTCAAGGACATACCATCGAGAATTGTCTTGCTTTCAAACGCCGAGTCCAAAGTCTTTTAGATCATGGAACCTTACAATTTATGGTAAATGATCGACCTAATTTAGTAACCGAGGGTCCTGATAGATTAATACCAAAAGTCTTCCAAGGTAAGAATATCAGTAGGGGCACCCAGAGAGAAGAAGATTTGCTGAGGTTTGAAGCTCAAATACGTCATTTGAAGATTGAAAACGATAAATTGAGCACCAAAATGGAAACCATACATGAAGATTTCCAGAAGGTCAGTCAAGCCTTTCAAAATGCTGGTATAGGAAACACCCCAGAAGAGTGGATAGCAGGGGTCACCAAACTGAAAAAGAGTTGCAACATACATGAAGATCTTGTCCAAAAACTTTTTGAACACAAATGTTCTCTCACAAGGGAAAATGAGCAAATCTGAGAATTGACATAGGAGATGAAAGAACACCAGAATGTCATGGAAGAAGCTGCAGTCCAGACAAGCAATATGGCCCATAAGCTGATAATCTAACTTGGTTTTAGAGAAGAAAATGGGAAAGTTATTCCCTATATGTAAAGTTTTGTTGAAGTTAGGATTAAAAGTTGTCCCCTACATGTAAAAGTTTTGTTTGATGTACTGAAGCTTTTGTGTTCAATGAAATCTGTTCTAAGATGATCACTCTTAAGTAACACCTTTTCATACATACATTTACATTTTGTATATGGGCATTTTCATTTTGTATTTTTATTTTTTTTATATATATCTTTGAATTGCACATTTTGCATTCTTATTTTTCCATTTATGCATTTTTCACATTTTTATTTAAGTACTGTCATGTATTTTAATATAAATAATTCATGAAAGGTTTCTGTAACAGTAAAAACCAAGATCATTCATTTATTTTACTGTACCATCTTCATGAAAACAATGGAGCAATCTTATGAGGGACTACAAGACCATTGGCCGGAACCATTGACAGGGTTACCTCGGGATACAAGGAAAGAAGTTTCAGATTCAGTACCAGATGGATCAGATCAAATTATCCAGGGAATGGAATCTGATAAAGAAGATACAACTGCTATAGAGAAATCGTGCTGAAGAGTCGAGAAAGATAACATACCCTGGGGTATCCCACTCAAACTCAAAGAATAGCCTCATTAATTATTCACAATATGAGGAGAAAGTCATGAGAACATAGAAAGCAATCAGAAACATGAAAGATGTTAGTGCCTACCACAAAGAATTAGAAGCAAGAGAGCTCAGCTTGATTCCAGATTTGATTATTCCCCATGAATTCAAAATGCCTGATTTTGATAAATATGATGGCACCAGTTGTCCTTTAATCCATTTGAGAATGTTTTGCAGAAAAATGGAAGGATATTTGAGTTCTAATGATTTATTAATACACTCTTTCCATGATAGTCTTGTTGGCCCAACAATAGTATGGTACAATCAGTTGACCCAAGAACAGATCAAGAGATGGGTAGATCTAGCTGATGCATTTTTGAGACAATATCGATATGTTAAAGGCTTAGTTCCAACACGTATGGATCTTCGAAGAATAAAGAAGAAAACCAATGAAAGATTTCAAGAATATACCCTAAGATGGAGAGGAGTGGCAGCACAAGTTCAACCTCCCATGTTAGAAGAAGAAATATCACGTATGTTTCGTGATTCCCTTCCAGCGCCTTTCTTCAAGTTAATGCAGGCAAATCCGACAAACGAATTCGAGAATCTTGTGACAAGTGGAGATTTAATTGAGAATGTAATCATTGAAGAAAACTCAAAAGCCACATCCAAGAGCCCGATGGATCAAAAAGCAAAAGCCGATCATGTGAATGAATGTTGCATCCAGAGTCCTAGTAATTACAAAAGAAAAAGAGCAAGTAACTATTCGGATCGACCAAAGAAAGTCATGCGATTAAGAAAAACTTTGGAAGTATTCCAAACGTCCATTTCAGACTTGTATCCTCATTTGGTTAAAGGTCAATACATCACACCAAGACCAACTAAAGTGACATCAAACCCTTCTGCTCATAGCTATGATCAAGATAGTGTTTGTAATTTCCACTTGGGGGTAAAAGGGCATTCTACAAGCAATTGTAGGCCACTGTTGAAAGAAATAGAGATGCTTGTTGACAAAAGAGTCCTAACACAAGAAATGAAAAAAAAATGGGGGGCAAATAAGGATAATGACCCTGGTCCAAATATACATCCAACATTAGAGGAGGCATGATGTATAAACAAGTGGAAGTGTTATCTACCACTGTAGTACTTTCTATTTTCAGCATCTTGTTTGAACTTGTTTTTTTTTGTTCCTTTCCTTTTGGCAATAAATAAATAGGTGTTTCTTTTATGGTTATGAGCAAGGAGTCAAATTTTAATCTTGTGATTATTGAGTATCAAGTAGATTAAATGTTCTTTTAATTTTTCAAGAGTAATAGATCTATTGGCAAGTGGTAAAATTATATCTTCAATATCCCATCCAATGCCAATTACTCAAATCAAATCCTGACACTACATTTATCTGAGACTCTGAAGAAATGTCTCTACCTGTTTTTGAGATACAAACACTAGATGTTTACCTTTTCGGGTAGAGTCAATTGATTGATGATACTACCTTCCACCATATACATGACTTCAAAAGTCACACATTTGTCTTTTCGAACACAAAACCATCATAAACCAAAAGACCTCAAAAGAACCAAAATTTCAATTATCCGTGAATCTGACTGTAAGAAGAGACGAGATGAGGTATCATGGACCAACTCATTGAAGATGATTTCGGATGATTAGGGCATACTCAAGAAGAAGGGGAAAATGATTGATTGAAATAAATATATCATGCATTAATTACATTTTTCATGTAAGTAAAATTAATCTTGAATATTCATCCCCCTGGAGATACCTCTTTTTAGAAAGGTTTCTGTGTATGAGATGATGAATGGCATTGTTTCATTTATCCTTTAATATATATATATATATCCTTTGTTGTCCCCATTTGAGCCTGAATAATTTTTCTTCTAATTCAACCCTAACCAAGGATCACCCTCTACATTGGAGGGCAGGGTAAAGGATATTGGCTCACAAGAATAAAGATTGTCAATACAGTTTTATTACGAAGACAAGTTTCCATGAAGTCATGAAAGTTTTGAACTACAAAGTATGTCAAATACAGAGTGCTTGAAGATCAATCCAATCAAGAATAATGGAAAACCTCCAAAATACAAAAGAAAAAGGAGGTGCTCAAAGCAGTTGAAGTATTATACTCATCCAGCAAAGAAAAAAATAGAAATAATAAAAAAAAAACAAAAAGAAAAAGAAGAAGGAAAATTGAATCAAGATGGGTGACTTATTGAGCCTCACGTTACAAGGTTGATCAAGTACGAACAAGAAGAGCAAGAAATGCTGAAGATATGAGAAATTGGAAATGAATCCAAAATTTGGCAGTCTAGAGGGATCCAGATGATGGAAAAATCCCCAACAAAGCAGATCCAAGTGAAGCAAGGCAAGATTGATGGCATAAGAATGAATTGACCCTTGGTTTGATTACCCTTAAACACTTATTTGGGCCTTTTATTCCTTTCTTTCTTAACCATAAGCCATGGCCTACGTTACGTACCTGAAAAGTCCATTCTAATCATACATGGATTTCTAAGTAAAAGATGATATCTTTAGAATTCATTCCGCCTTCCAAGATTGATTTTTATTTGCAAAAATTGTTTTTTTTTAAATCTTTAATGCATGATATGAAAAATGATAAAGGGGGGGTTCAAGATGTAAATTTTTAAATAACATCTTGAAACCAAAGGAGGATTCGAGTTGAAAACCTAAAAAAAGGTGGCTCGAATAATGAATGGTGCAACAATGACATAAGAGACGATCTTAAGCTCTTAATAAAGCACCGCACATCCCAAAGACGTTCCTGAGAATAGGGAAACAAGAAGCATCTCTACAAGATGGGCATAACAACCATTTCTTCAAGTTAGTGGAAGCCCGAAGCGACATACTGAACCAACTTGAAAGAACCTACTTTACCAAAATCAACCTACACCTCAAATCAGTCAATAATTTTGACACTTGCCATAGGACTATGATTTTTGAATGATTTAAAAGTGTAGTTGATTTATTTGATATTTATTAAATTCATTGTTTATGATCTGATTCTATTGTGAACCTAAGAAGGGTAATACTTTGTAAAAGTCTTTCATTCTTCAATAAACAAAGGAGGAAAAAACATTTTCAAACAGGACAGTCTCAAATGAGGAAGGTCCTTGAAGCAATTGTTGCTTATTCTACCTCTGTTGTAGAAGAAGAATGAACGAAGCCAGAATGATGAAGCATTTCACTTTCTTGAAAGCAAATGGTCCAAAAAGCAGAAAGTCTGGAGAATTAAACTTTTGACACTCCCCTATGACATTATTATCAGCTCATCAAGAAAGCTTATCGTTTATCTCATACCGAGATCGATAAACATCACTAGACAAATTACTTTCCCCAGCCATTAATCCATGTTTCTGGCAGATTACATCACAGAGATATAGGTCCCAGTAAGATGTATTATGGGAATGAACAAGTCACTATCTGCGCTCTGGTTATACTATGATGCTGACTCAAGTCTTGATACATCATTGCTACTTCTTCTATGCCGATCATTTTCTTTGTGATGATATCCATTATGTCCTTCAGAAGATTTCTGAATTTGAATTTGAGGACTTATGGCACAGAATAAGACATTGGAACAGAATCTATCCTTATAGGCCTTTTATATAGGGTAACATTGGTTACAGGATTCCAAAAGTTGAAGATTACCAGTTTTACTGTCAACTAAACCGTTTCATGATTCGAAAAGAGTGGAACATATTTGGAGCAATAGAAAGACAGTCGTTATAGCAGTCATTGCAAGAAAATGCACCAACAAAAATCCTCGAGTCCATCTTGATGACATTTATTTCTTCCATCAAGATTGTTACACAGGATGCTACCGACAACAAGTTCGAATCCGCCAAAACTACTCATCAATTGCTCCAACCGATCACCATTCATTTCTTGCACCTCTGTTTTCAAAGATATACTAAAACAGTAGAAGGCGATCTTTGCAGCACTGATTCCAGCAAAAAGAAACAAGACATTGATATCACTGGGAAACATGTCTCTATACAGATCCTTGTGCATGGTTTTTAAAGAAACCTAGAAGCATTTCCACCTCATCAGGTTCAAGTGAAGTAACTTTATTCCTTCCAACCCATACTAGATTCCATTTTCAGCACTCATCAAGAACATACTTCTGGATACTCGAAGGTGGCTCATTGTCATAAGCTTCAAAAGCCTTACAGATCCTTTCTGTCAATTTGGCACTTCTTGTACATGTTTATAAACAAATCAACTTTGTTCTTGGATTCCAAGAAGGCCATCATTTCTTTGTCAATGGAAAAGCATCAGCACATGGAGGAAGCAGAATAAGAGAAAATCTGTTCTCAATTGGCATAATTATGAATATAGCCCTTTTCAGTGTAATAGCATGAAAATGCTTCGAATCTACAAATTCTGGCTCTACATCGAATAAGTACTGTGATATTCCAGTCCAAACATTAACTGGAACAAGTGCCATATGCTCATAGTAGAAATAAGGAGACTCAATAGCATCTTCTGGAAGTGTTCTTTGAGTTATCTGATCTGGTTTGGTATGAACTCCAAAATCAATCATTGGATTTGAAAGATGAATTTGCTCATGGTAGAAATAAGGAGACCCAATAGCATCTTCTGGAAGTGTTCTTTGAGTTATCTGATCTGATTCGGTAGGAACCCCAGAACCGATCATTGGAATTAAAAGATGAGCTGCATGATCGTCTTCATTAAGAAGTTTCTTTTCAAGCTTCTTTTGCTTATTCCTTTCCCACAAATCATAGCCCAAGTTTCGCCTTTTCTTGTAATTGGGATCATTGCATAATGGCTTCCTATCTTCTCCTGAAAGAAGTGTGTCAGCAGCCTTAGCCATTTGAGCAGCACATATAAAATCTGTCAACTCTGTAAGTGATGAATCTGGACCACATCTCTCCATGGTTATTGAAAACTCAGTCTCTGAGAATCACATTTTTGTCAAGTATAACAGTTTATTCTCCTCATCAGAATCAGAATTCATGATTTCCTCGATATCAGAAGAACTATCAATATATGTGAAATCATCCTGAAAGATCGCTTCATAATCAGATGAGTTGTTATCAGAATCAACATGTTGCATGGGTGCAGATTTTTGATGAGCTTGTACCATTGTATATGTAGACTTGCCTCTCCATCAGATTATTGTTTGCATAAATTGGTTTCTCTCCCACAGAAAAGTATATTTCAGATATGGCTTTCACTGAAAGATGATAAGCCACTGTGTCAGCTTGGAACGGATTACCAAGCTATTTTTACTACACTGTCTGACTAAATCCCTCCAGATACAGAAAATGGTCACCTCATTCAGAAGACACATATCTCAGACGTTTCTGTTAGAATAATTGAATACTTCTTAAGTTTGTGATAACATGAAGAGAATTTCAGTTACTTGATAACACTACTGTTTAGTGACACCAGAATGAGAGTATTCAAGATAAATAGATTTGGGGCACGAATAAAGCTACAAGTACCTACAACAATTCATTGTCAAAATTGGACCTCATGGGGATCATGACATTCCAGTCAAACAGAGATTGAGAGTGAATAAGATAAATCTAGAGGGACATCTTGAGGGCCCATTTCAACCAGAAATAGAATATTGGGGCATTTTGAAGGCTCACAGCAATATGAATATTTGGGCATTCTTGGAGGCTCATCTCAACAAGAAGTAATGTTGAGCACACTTTTAACATCTGTATCAGCAAATATTGGGGCATTTTAAAGCTCACTTCAGACAGATCCATGTGGGGTATTTTTGAAGACTCAGATTAACAAGAAGCAAATATTGGGGCATGCTGAAAACCCTTTTCAATCAGAATCAGGACTGTTGATGCATTTTGGACACTTGTATTAGCCAATGTTGGGGCATGTTGAAGGCCCATATCATCCTGTGTCGAGATCATTGATTTGAACAAATATTTCTAATGAGACAAAGATATGAAGAATGAAAATGATGAAACAGTGACAGTTGAGCTGACTACACATAATTGCTTCGTTCATCAGGCAGTTGCATTAGGGTCCTGTTGTTGAACAAATATTTATTCAGCAAGTATGGTTTCAAATACTAATCTTCTTAACTGTATGTCACATGACAGTGTGTTCTTTGATAAACTACATTACGGTTGCATGAATAAAGATGATCCCCAGGTAGACTACTTGATCCAGGGTTCAGTTCCTTAAGATCTCAGCATTGAATTTGGCCTTCTGTGTGTCGGTGATAATTGAAAATATTTCTTTGAGATTCCTAGCAAATAGTTTCAACCATACTATTGAGATTATGAAGCTGTATTTCACATCAGTTTTTGCTTCCTTGATGACATTGAAAAGGGAGACTCGACTCTCACTTATATTACTGTTATTCCCGTTGTTATTTGGGATCATCATTGCTAGCCAAGATGAACTGAGTTTTCATCTATTTTGGTTTTATCATTTATATTTCATCCCCAGCTGCAAAAATTCCACGGATATCTTTCTGTACATTGATCCTACAGCTGATGTGTTTCTACTTCCTACAAAGATCATTATAGAAGAAAATGTGATCAGTATTACATTTGTCTTTGCCCGAGATGATATCAAGATTAGTTAGTGTCTCCTGTTCAATTCGACACCAGCATATCTTGTGAATTTGACCAACTTTTTGGTCATACCAACATTACACTTGAATCCCCACTGAGTTTTTGTTCTCAAATGGTCCTATGACATCATTCAAAAGCTTTGAACACTAGGCAAAGAGCTTCAATGATTGAGAACATCTGAGCAGAAGCCACAAAAAAGGATGAATGTGTTGTCAAATGTTTTACGAACATCTGAGCAGAAGCCACAGGAAAGGATGAATGCACTGTTAAATGTTTTACGAACCTGCTATTCGGATACTGAACCAATGTTACGATCATATGGTTTCCATTTATTGACCCAAGATGAAATATGTCTTCTTCAACCCCAAGATTAGAAGCAAGATATAATGAAGATTTCTTTCCACAGAAGGGAAGCAGAAATTTTGACAAACAAAAAACTAGTGGAGCCAACTAAGATCAAACAATAGGTTGTTGTTAAACATCTTTACATGATATGGTTTGAGTTGTTTTGTTTGAGATCCAATTAGATGTGGAGACATGAAAGGAATTGGAATAAATCCTCCTTGTGATATGTTTCAAGAGTCAAATCAGAACAGACTCTATTCTCCTGATTAATCCCTGCTGAGTCAGGCATATCTACATCTGCACTTTTTAAAGATAATAGATTCTCACTTCAGAGATGACAAATTTTCTTTTTAAAGATGATAGATTCTCTTTTCAAAAATGAAAGCTTTATGGAATTTCTACACAAGTTCAAGCAAAGAAAATTGGTTTTATCCAAGACAAAATGGGACATCAAGGTCATAGTTCTGACTACAGCAAGAGTTCCACAAATGAAACATTTCTTCTGAGACCTTCATGAAGCAAAGAAGACAGTAAAGATACAAGTTGATCAGATGATTCTGCAGAAATGCAAGCTTGATAGCATAAGTTGCTACATTGATATCCAAAGGTAACCCTGGCAATAAATGATGAACTAGAGGAAGACCAAGTTCACCACTTTGAAGTCAAATGAAGATTGCATCAACATTCATGCATTCATAAGAATATCATTTACACAATAGACAATGCATTACATTGATACATCTAAGTGCATTCAAACATGAAGTTTTACAGATCTTCGGAAGAACAAGAAGATTCATGGTAAGAAATACCTTTCAAGAAGAAGGTATTTAAAACCGTAAATACAGGAATCACGCAAACATCTGAAGAATAGATGGACGTAATCCACAAAAATGAGCATTATTTTGGAGATTGGGGCATGTTACCCAATCAACATATTATCTTGAAAAATAATGAGAAAACGATTTCCATAGTTTCTCATTCAATTTTTTCTGAAAATGAAACTGTTGAATAGTAAGAAAACAATTTACATAGTTTCTTACTTAGTAAACTATTTCCCACATCTGTAAGCCCTTCAGTGCATGATGTTTCCAAAAAGCCTTCGGGAGCTTTTTGATGTTTTCAAAGCCTTCGGGTCATCTGTAAGTCCTTCAGTGCATGATGTTTCCAAAAAGCCTTCGGGAGCTTTTTGATGTTTCAAAGCCTTCGGGTCATCTGTAAGTCCTTCAGTGCATGATGTTTCCAAAAAGCCTTCGGGAGCTTTTTGATGTTTTCAAAGCCTTCGGGTCATCTGTAAGTCCTTCAGTGCATGATGTTTCCAAAAAGCCTTCGGGAGCTTTTTGATGTTTTCAAAGCCTTCGGGTCATCTGTAAGTCCTTCAGTGCATGATGTTTCCAAAAAGCCTTCGGGAGCTTTTTGATGTTTCAAAGCCTTCGGGTCATCTGTAAGTCCTTCAGTGCATGATGTTTCCAAAACGCCTTCGGGAGCTTTTTGATGTTTCAAAGCCTTTGGGTCATCTGTAAGTCCTTCAGTGCATGATGTTTCCAAAAAGCTTTCTGGAGCTTTTTGATGTTTTCAAAGCCTTCGGGTCATCTGTAAGTCCTTCAGTGCATGATGTTTCCAAAAAGCTTTCTGGAGGTTTTTGATGTTTTCAAAGCCTTCGGGTCATCTGTAAGTCCTTCAGTGCATGATGTTTCCAAAAAGCCTTCGGGAGCTTTTTGATGTTTTCAAAGCCTTCGGGTCATCTGTAAGTCCTTCAGTGCATGATGTTTCCAAAAAGCCTTCGGGAGCTTTTTGATGTTTTCAAAGCCTTCGGGTCATCTGTAAGTCCTTCAGTGCATGATGTTTTCAAAAAGCCTTCGGGAGCTTTTTGATGTTTTCAAAGCCTTCGGGTCATCTGTAAGCCCTTCAGTGCATGATGTTTCCAAAAAGCCTTCGGGAGCTTTTTGATGTTTCAAAGCCTTCGGGTCATCTGTAAGTCCTTCAGTGCATGATGTTTCCAAAAAGCCTTCGGGAGCTTTTTGATGTTTTCAAAGCCTTCGGGTCATCTGTAAGTCCTTCAGTGCATGATGTTTCCAAAAAGCCTTCGGGAGCTTTTTGATGTTTTCAAAGCCTTCGGGTCATCTGTAAGTCCTTCAGTGCATGATGTTTCCAAAAAGCCTTCGGGAGCTTTTTGATGTTTCAAAGCCTGCGGGTCATCTGTAAGTCCTTCAGTGCATGATGTTTCCAAAAAGCCTTCGGGAGCTTTTTGATGTTTTCAAAGCCTTCGGGTCATCTGTAAGTCCTTCAGTGCATGATGTTTCCAAAAAGCCTTCGGGAGCTTTTTGATGTTTTCAAAGCCTTCGGGTCATCTGTAAGCCCTTCAGTGCATGATGTTTCCAAAAAGCCTTCGGGAGCTTTTTGATGTTTTCAAAGCCTTCGGGTCATCTGTAAGTCCTTCAGTGCATGATGTTTTCAAAAAGCCTTCGGGAGCTTTTTGATGTTTTCAAAACCTCAGGGTCATCTGTAAGTCCTTCAGTGCATGATGTTTTCAAACATTTCCATCCTACTCAAAAGAAGCCAAATGAAAAAATTATTGTCTTTTTCGTCTTTGCTCTATTCTTGTTAACACAAGGATGAGCAAAGAGGGGCAGCTGTAGACATCAATTTTTTTCATTTAAATTTATTATTATTATTAAAATTATTATTATTAGTATTATTATTATAATTATTATATATTATTTATTAAATATTACAAAGCCCAATTACAATAACTCAGGCCCAGATACAGAAGCCCAACATAAACCCTAAAACCCAACTAGGGTTTCTCATCTCATGCCCCAGCCGCCAGTGATCTCCACCGTTGGATCTGGCAAGATCCAACGGTCCAAAACTATCCAGCTTGAAACCATAGGGTATCATAACCCTAGGGACCACACGGCCGCCGTCGTTGCTTCCAGACGTTCCAGCTGCCGATGCCCTCGCCAGAAGCCTCCAGAAGCTTTGCTGCCATGATAACAGCCGCACACGTCGCCTCTATGGTGAGTCACCAGCATAGCTTTGGTGACTCACCGAGCCTTACACCCTTGTAACCGGTCCGACGAGAACCTCATCAAGGCTATAAAGCCATCACCTGCAAGAAGAAAAAAGGGACAGAAAGCAAAGAACGGAGACAACAACCAACAAACCAGAAAGAGCCACAAAGAGATACCGAACAGACAAAAAAATAATAATAACAACCCTCAGCAGCAAACAAAACAGAAAGAAAGAAAGGAGAAAGAACTTACCGAGGAAACCACGCGGTGACCGGAGACGCTACGTACCGAGGAAACATTTGAAATACCCGAAGGTATTTCTCTAGATCTGCTCCGATCCAGAGCTTTTTAGGGTAAACCAAGGCCAGATTTGGCCTTGGGAGGTTCGGGTCTTTATTTTGGGGTCTTTATGTAAAATCTGACCACCGTATATGGTAGCCGGCGGCGGTGGTCGAGACCAAAGCGCGGCCGTCGGCCAGAGCTCAATTCCCTCAGATGAAGGAATTGAAGAGAGAACCGAGAGAGCATTCTCTCTCAGTTAGAAAGAAGAGGAACGAGAGAAATGAGGATGCTGGCCCTTCGGGCCAGCCGTTTGGTAAAAATATAAATCCCTCCCCAAAACGACGTCGTTTTGGGGAGGGACCCTTGTGTAATTTTACATACGGGTAAAACCCTTTCCGTAGCCATCCAAGTTTTATAATTATTCATTTTAGTCACTGAAATTAATTTCTGAACATTTTAATTCAGTTTTTGAATTTTATTTTATTATGTTTTAGTCCTTACCAGTATTAAATATATTTATTTAGGGTAAATACCTAATTTAGTCCTTTACAGTTTAGTAAAAATCATTTTAATCCGAATTAATTAAATAAGGCTAAATTATATTATTAGCACTTAGATCTTTTTATCATTCGAGTTGGAACCTTTAATTTTAATGATTATTATTTTAATCACCTATTAATAATTAGGATTAATTACATCATTAGTAATTATATTTTTATAATACTATAAATAAGGGCTGTAAATTTTAATTTTTTAATATTTTTATTTATTTTAATATGTTTTAGTCCCTATTTAATTACAATTTAATTTGTATTATTATCATTTCAAATCCAATATGTTTAAATGATTACTTTAATTATTATTGTATTATTATCTTAGTCATATAAATATATATAATAAATAATATTTATTTATTTATTTATTTATTTTCTATGAAATAAAAATCCTATTTATGAATTAGATATGTTTAATTTATATTTTAGATATTTATTTATTTTTTAAATATTGAAGGAAAGAGCTGTCTTAAAACAACTAGAAACCCTTTTCTAATATTTTTAATTAAATAAATATCTTACTATATTAAAATAATTTTTTTAGTTATTTATTTATATCAAAGAAAAGAGCTGTCTTAAAGCACCTAGAAGCTCTTTTCTGATATTTCTAAATAAATAAATATCTTATTTATATATATTAATATATTTTCTTAAAATTATAAATTTGAAATAAAAGGATTATGAATTAAATATATCTTTGAATTTTTAAATTTCCAATAATAGAGACAATTTATAATTAAAAAAGTACCAATTTTGGGCATTGTAGGGGTGCTAATCCTTCCCTAAACGTAACCGACCACGAATCCCTTTTTATTATTATTAAGAACGAATTTTTGGTTATAAACGCAGATCAGTTCATTTTTTAATTGATGTTTTCTTAAAACTCTTTTAAAAAATAATTTTTAGGTATTCGACCTACCTGACCCAAAAGGCCGATGGCGACTCCCAAATTATTTTAAAAACCATTTATTCACATTATTTTTCCCGCCAAGTAAAAAATTCGTGCCCGGATGAAAACCGGTTACGACAAGCTGGACGATTGACTTCTCGTGGGATCCAGATAAACTTAAGTACCCATCTTCATCGTTACGACATTAAGATAACACGAACTAGAGTCAAAGAATTAGAGTGAGTATAAGTATCGTTGAGAGCTGATATAGTTCCAGAGAAATTCGATTGTACCTGCACCAATTCAAAACTGTATTACCAAGGGACTAGAGTGAGAATAAGGTGGTTTTTATTTTTTTAATATTTAATCAGATAGTTCATTTATTCAGTGCATAAGAAAACCATCCTGATGAAGGGGAGATATATTTAAAGATGGAGGGAGTCAGTTACAAGATGTTCAACTATATAGGAGCGTTGTTGGAGCCCTTCTATATTTAAATCATACGCGACCCGACATTGCGTATAGTGTCAATCGTGTAGCTCAGTACATGCATGCGCCTTGTACTCAACATTGGGTGGCTGTGAAACGCATTTTGCGTTATTTGTGCGGGACACTTAATTATGGTCTACTGTTTCAAAAGACAGGATTGGGTCTACACTTGGAAGCTTTTGCGGATGCCGATTGGGCAAGCAATGTTGATGATCGTCGTTCGATATCCGGGTTTTGCGTTTTTCTTGGAGGTAATCTAGTGTCTTGGGGTTCCAAGCGTTAACGGTCAATCTCTCGGTCGACTACTGAGGCTGAATATCGTGCGTTAGCGGATGTTGTGGCTGATGTTGTTTGGATTCAAGCTTTGTTGACAGATATGGGAATTCCGCCATCAAGTACTCCCGTTGTTTGGAGTGATAATACGAGTGCGATAGCGATGAGTGCCAATCCTGTTCTGCATTCTCGGTCGAAACATGTTGAATTAGACCTCCATTTCATTCGGGAGAAGGTTGCTGCCGATAAAGTTCGAGTTAATTACATTCCTGCTCAACATCAAAAAGCTGATGGATTCACCAAGTCTTTGTCTCGGGCTTATTTTTCTTTGTTTTGCTGCAATCTCAAAATCTATTGTATAGTTCTAGAGTCCATAGACAGTAGGGAGAATGTTAACTATTATGAGAATAGCAGTGAATAACAAATAGGTTGTTATTTGGTTGTTAGGAAGGATATGCCAGCAAGGCATTCTAGTGTAACTGCTCCAGCTAAGAACATTCTAGCAGGTTTTTGTAAAACGCTATATATGTGGTAATTGAGAAATGAAGAAGATGAGGCATTAATTAAATCAAGGTTCAACAGGGAGATATATTACGAGTTGTAGCATCTGGTTTCTGAAATGAAGAAGCTTGGGTATAAGCCTGATGACAAGTGCGTTTATCAGAATATTGATGACAGTGAAAAGGAGAAGGTGATGCAGAGCCACACAGAGAAACTGGCCGCAACTCACCGGATAAACAAGTCTTTGGTAAATACACCAATCAGGGTAATGGAGAACCCAAGGATTTGGCCCGACTGCCATACTGCAGCTAAATATACGTCTTTGGTAAAGAATCGAGAGGTTTTCCTATGGGATGGTAGTCGATTTCACCTGCAACGGTTGTTGGTAACAATGGGCCTTGTATGGCTTTCACCAATACAGAAGGCACTACCTTGAGGGAAGTGTTCCTGCTAGGGTTGTTGGTAATAAGGGGTCTTGAGCACTATCTTGAGAGATCATGCATGACTGTAGCACTACTTGAAAGTAGTTCATCGTGTCCCAAGGCAACACAAACCGATGGTGTTAACTTTAAATAACTATGTTACTTTAATCAAGTGATAGGTTTAGCTCAATAATAGGTGCTCCTAAATCTCACCCCTATTTTTTGAGTTTTAACCCTTCTTGCTGTCGCACTTTATTTTTTTTTTTAATTTTTTAATAAAAATTATGACATGTATGACGATAAATTCATTGAATCAAATTAAAATTATGATTAATTTTATAGAATATATAAACAATGAGGACTAAATATATAATTATATATAATACCTTATACTTGTAAAGAATTATGCGGTTGGCAAAAATGTAGGGTGACAAACTAAAAATGAATGAAAAACAAGTTAGAAGGTCATCGTGTTTAATTAGGTTAATTCTTCAAGTTCTTAAATCATATAGGAATTGAAAAGTATATTAGTCCTACTTTAATTACACTTAATTATGACCAAAACCAATTGCGTCCTATGATTATATGCCAACTTCGATCAATTAGAAAAGTCTAAATTGAAACCAAACATTGCTTTTCAGTTTGGGTTGTTGAAGCCACCGCCCCATTTGCTTAATTTTCAACACTCAGTGTTGGCTATGAACAATGCCTGCCTGACGTTTACAAAATCAAGTTTTCAGTTATTTTAAGTCCACGCCCATCGGCCCCAGCAAGCAGTAGAATTCTGTTAATTTGGGGTTTGCGGTCAATATATGCGATTTGATATTTTGGTAGCACCCTGAGTGCTCCCGAAAAGTAGGGTTCAAAAACTGCAATGATTTTGGTGATGTTGCTTTGACAGATTACCTGCGTTTGACTAATTCAACTGCCGAAGCCACACGATGAGTTTTCAGTATTCAGAGTCTTAGTCACAAGTCAAGACTATAACTTCAATTCCACTGTCAGTTATGGAACGCAAATGGGAGCTCCAATATCCTTTACAAAAGCAATGATTTTCGTCGTATTTATCTTGAGAGTTTACCCAGGTTAAAACAGTTTATTTTTTTAAAGCAAAAGATATTATTATTCGAAAATAAGTAAATGAATTTAAAATTTTTACTTTAAAAGGAGAAATTTTTTTAAACATTCATAGTGTTCGAATTCGAGATCCTAAAAAATAATAATAATTTTTTTATTATTAAATTTACTTGGTTGATGCATAATTAATTACATGAACCACTTGGGTTACATCCTCGTTTCTAAGAAACAAACAAAATGCAATATTGTACTAGTCAATGCCACAACAATCAAAGTCAAAATTTATTTATTGAAAATTCTTACCGTGGCTTTTCCCATCAAACTAGTTGACCTTATTTGTTTAAAATTTTTATGGCTCCCGCGGAATGGTTTATACGAGCACATTTACACTACGATAGAAACAAATATCAACAATTTTAAACACAAAACAATCCTTATGAATATTGAATTGATTATCTAACTACATTTATATTAATATACCACAAATAAATTTAGATTAAACTCATGTACAGTCATATTTAAATATCAGACTTTAAAGTCCATTTACGTCTCTTTTATATATTTTTTTATGTTTATTTAACGATATATATTCAAACTCCATAATTATTTATTTAAAAATATCTTCTTAAATTTTAAACTTCGAGTCTTTAATTTAAAATATATTACCATTAGATTCAATATTTATTGAGTTGTTTTACGAAAACTTCTAATTCAACCATGCAGGGGAATGTCTCAGGAAAGGCGGGTTAATATACGGCTAATATACAGCATTACCGGATACATTAAAATGTATTTAATAAATTCGGTTTAGCGGTACCTATTATGTTGACAACTAATAATGTTTTAGGTAGAAAATATGAAAAACTATTAAAAAATTTGGTAACCGGTAAACTTTGGTTATCGGTAAGTATCTATCCTTTTTATAAAAGTGTCCATACTTTTAACATATCAAGTAAATTTTACCGGTTTTGTCATAATGAATCTGGTTTTGTCATATTTTTACCTGTTATATTGTAAATTATCTATCCTTTTTATAAAAGTGTCCATACTTATTTCACTGTGAAAATATATTTATTATTATCTTTAGTTAATATTGTTAAATTTAAAATCTAAATAATATTTTATAAAATATCAAAACAATCAAATAATTTTTTGTGTAAATGAAATTATTAAATTAATATTGTAGGTGGAAAACATGAAACACTATTAAAAAAATTGAAACATAAATTACATAACTTTTAAAAAAGTATATATCATTTTTATAAAAGTGTCCATACTTATTTCACTGTTGAAAACATATTTATTATTATATTTGGTTAATATTTTTAAATTTAAATTCTAAATAATATTTTATAAAATATCAAAACAATCAAATAATATTTTGTGTAAATTAAATTATTAAATTAATATTGTAGGTGGAAAACATGAAACACTATTAAATAAATTGAAACATAAATTACATAACTTTAAAAGCAGTTTTAAATCCTATAAAGTGTCGATACTTTTAAAAAATGTATCGATCCAAAACGATATACCAGGTAAAAATATGATAAAACCGGTAACAAAATGATAAAACCGGTAAATTTAAAAGTGTCGATACTTTATATAAGGATCGACACTTTGTGAATTTAAAAGAGAAGCAGTTATAGCGCCTATAATGTGTCGATACATTAAAAAAATATATCGATCCACAACGATATAACAGGTAAAAATATGATAAAACCGGTATCAAAATGATAAAACCGGTAAAATGATACCGGATATATTGAAAGTGTCGATACTTTCGTAAGTACGTGTAATAAATTATCGACACTTTCAAAGAAATAGGTAATTATCCTTTCGAAAGTATCGACACCTGACATAAAAGTATCGACACTTTTGTATTTGTATCGATTAAATATAAATAACATATCCGATGAAAATATAAAGGCCATAGCTAAATATCCTCTGAAAAAAGATAGAACGGACGAGTTTTTGAAATCGAAGAGTAATTGTTGCTGCATTTCAGAAGGCGTTTCTAAAGCGAAGTTTGTTTGTTTGTTGCTGCAGTCGAATCGAAAAGTATGTTGTCGAAACCCTAATTTTTTTATTATTACAGTAATCGCGATAGGGTTTTTTATGTGTTGTTTGGGGTTTTGGAGTAAGGAAGCATTTGGGACCGATTGCAGGTAGAAATAGATATTCAAGGAAAAATATAAATGTCGATACTTTTATTAAATATTATAGGTAGAAAATGATATTATAGGTTGTATAAATGTGCCGACACATTTTGGTGTGGCCATTCAAATTCTTTTGAAGAAAACCGTTTTACCACAAGAGTAGTTATCTATATTTGTATATTGAATAAAGTGTATGTAACAAAATAATTTGATTTGCGTAAACTGATATATGAAGGAAAAATGGAGTCAATGGGTTGGAAAATTGTTGGTGGAGCAGATGACTTTGAAATTGAGGCCGAGACTCGAAAGCAACCAAAGGGTGGATATATGTACTTCTAGTAAGTATCAATGTCTTTTTGTTATTATTGTTGAAATGGTAATTGGATTAAAGTATCGATAAACTTTAAATTGATTACAAATTTTAAATGTTAACAGTATGGCCGAATGCAAAAGGATGAAGGGAGATGTCACACAGAGCGGTTCGGTATGTAAAATGAAATTGACATTGAGTAGTATTAGTATTTAGTGTTAATGTATTGATTAAGAAACGTTTATGTTTAATATTAGGTGAAAAAAGATGTGAGGTCCAAATGGAATTCAATGAGTGATGCTGAAAAGGAACCTTACATCACACAGTCAAGGAATGATAGTAAAGAATACAAAGAACGGAGGAAAGCACATGAAAATAAGGTATTCCTTAAACTTGTAAATACGTTGATACAAAATATATAAGAACTATAACATTATATATTGTTAAAAAATGTAGGAAGTGTCGACAAGATGCAGCATTAAAAGGGTGAATTTATTAATTAAACACCTTAAGGAGAAGGGTCAGTTGAATGTGCTGGGAGAAATAGGTTTTGGATCGTTGATCGGAGTAAGGGATCGACCTATTCGGAGGGAATTGTGTCGATCCTTGATGGCACAATTTGACGTCAGTCAATGTATGGCTAAGTATGGTGATTATTCATTCCCTCTGGGGGTATCGACTGCTGCAGCCGTATTGGGGGTACAAAACAAAGGCAAAAGTGTTATAGAAGTCTGTAGGAGTAAGAACTGGAAAGCACTTGCCTCCAAATATGGTTTGAATCATAAGGTGACATATGCTGAAGTTGAAGAGGATATCAAAAGTGGATCTTACTGGGGGGATGAGCTGAAGGCCCGAGTTCTATTGTACCTTGTCGGGATATTTCTTTGTCCAACGGGTGATACGTCAACGAACAAGGAATATATGAAGCTCATTTGCGATGAAGGCTTGAAGGGTGAATTCAATTGGGCTGAATATATCCATTCGAGATTGATTGAATCAATAATCACCTTTAAAAAGGGCAGCCAGAGATACCTCAAAGGGTGCATAGCAATCTTAGAGGTAAATGAGTTGAATCACTTTTTTGTGTTTTTATATAAAAATATAAATTTTATTATAAATGCAGGTTGCACTGTTTGATTTTTGGTCGGGCTGTGAGGCAGTGCCGGCTTATGAAAGAACCGGAGTGGCACGCATCCGTGCATGGGGGAAGGAAGAGGTGGTTAGAGTGATGGTGAAGTTGAAGTTGGATAGAGGGAAGAAGCAAGAAATGGTAATAAATGTAATTAAATAATATTAAGAATATAATCAATGTCTTAATATTGTAATTTAATTTTGAAGGTTATTGGCAAGGATGTAGAGGAGGCAGAGGAGAAGAAAGGAGGGATGGTTGTATTGGGGGATGACGGTGAGTGGGACGACGGTGAGGGAAAACAGAGTAACTTCGACATTTTGATGTCTGAATTGGCTGATATCAAAAAAATCCAATTTGAAATCATGCAAAGATAATCAAGAGTCGAAGAGAAACTTGATCAAGTCGTAGAGAAACTCGAGAGAGTCGAAGATACACTCGAGAGGCATAAGGGGGTAGTGGAAGGAAAAATAGATGGAGTGGTGAAAGAAGTAGAGGTGTTAAGGGGTGAAGTGGTGAAAGAAGTTGGGGTGTTAAGGGGTGATATTAAGATGGTGACGGGAGAAAAATTTGAGGGAGTGGTGAAGGAGGTTGTGGATTTGAGGAGTGAACTTACGGGGGTGAAGGGGGTGGTTGATAAATACTCGGATGAAGGAGCTCAATTGAAGGGTGAAATAAAAGAGATGAAGAGCTATGTAGAAAAAAAGTACGATGAACTGAAAAAATATGAAGAAGAAAAGAGGGAGGAGGAAGAAGAAGAGATGGAAGAAATGAGGAGGAAGGAAGTCGATGTCATTTATACATCGGAGAGTGTTATAGTAGCAGTTTTGGATTCGGAATGTCCTGCACCCCAGAAGAAGAAGCAGAAGGTAAGTTTAATAAAAGAATACTTAATTTGATTTTTATTATGTTGTTGTGACAAAAATTTGTATGCAAAATTGTAGGTTGAAAAAGCGGATATTCCAAGCGGAATTGATGACATCGAAGCTGCAATTTGTGATTATTTATGGAATAGCGAGTTAGAATCGGGGTAAGTGAAATATATTGTTTTGTGAGTGATATTTAAATATTTCATGACAACATATTAATCCTAATGATTCATACAGATATTCTGTAATCTCAATAGGAAATCAATTCGCTACTGTATACGACGTTGCAACGTTGAAGCCTACGGAATGGGTTGGCGGTGTGGTAAGTAGAAAGTAGAAAATGTTAAAACTTATTGAATATGTTCTGATTGTGTAATTAATTTTGTTAGGTTATCGATTTGCTCGCCTGGACCATATGCTACGATTCTCAAAAGTCACTCCGGAGGATTGGCTACCTTCCATACCTCTTAGTGGTGAGTTAAATTAATAAATATTGAAAAGTAGTGTTATAGACGGTAAATTAATAATGTTTGTTGCGTAATTACAGCAACAGGCGTTGGATGCCAACAACAAAGAAAGTGTTGAGAGTATTTCTACCTTCTGGGGTGTCATATTGGATAACTATGTGAAATTCACCGACTGTGAGAAGGTAAGACACCATACCAATTGCAAATGATGTTTTCGGATATAGAATGTTGAATTTTGTCAAATTGGGTGTGAAATTTGTTGCAGATCATGATCACAATAAACTACCATAATTCACATTGGTATCTGTTGGTGTTGGATATGGTAGATCATGTTGTAACAATATATGATAGTATGTTTACAACTGAAGCAGCTAAACAGAGAGTGAAGGATGCTAAGAGATTGGTATGTATGTATGTATGTATGAAAGGACATTATGTAAATTATAATGCATAATTTTTTTGGTGCATAACTTCTTCTATTTTAATGCAGATTAAAATATTAGATTCTTATAATAAGAAACGCATTGTAGGCAATAAGCGCATTCACATCCCCATCGACGATTTCCTTTGCTTTACCTCTTTGAAGTGCATTGTAGAGGTCTTTATGTGTAAATCCAACATTATGATAGCCCCCTGCCTGCTGCGTTAAATAGTTCATTACTTGTGACGTGCCAACACCGACCTCTTTCAATGTTGTTGCCTCATCGATATCAGCCTTACTTACAGCTCTATTAGAACGCATAAATGGTGTCATAGCAGATGTGCACAATGCATGATTATGTTTCTGATCAGACTTACTTATAACCCATTGATCGTTTGTATTTGTTGCTGTAACTACGACTCTAGCCTTACATCATGTTCTTGTGACTGGCGTATGAGCACGTTGGCGATCAACAGTATTGACTTTTGATACTCGAAACCCTTCTTTGGAACAACAAAATTCTTGTGTCTTCACATTCCCTTCCACGTCAAGCCGTGTTGTTCCCTTACGTGCACTAAACCCATGTTCCCGTGCGAATCCCTTGTAAAAGTGCCAAGCTTGATCACGTGAACAGAAGAGCTGACCAACCAATCTGTCAGATTCATCAACATTATGTACTTCATGGCATTCCTCGGTTGGCTTAACATTGTCTACATCAGTATTATACATGGCAAAAATTTTGTTGTGCAAGTTCAGTGCTCCAGGAGTTGATGGAGATGTAAGCAAAGGTTCATTTTGAACATGTTTCAGTCGTGCTGCTTTCACTATGATGTGGCATTGGTAGTGGTAGTTAAAGGGTGGGTACAACATTAAATTCGCAGTACATATTTAGGTATGTACAATAACTACAAGTATATATTATCATTAAATTTAGGTATGTACAATAACTACATATTTAGGTATGTTTGTTAACTACATATTCATATACATCTTTTGAGTGAGTTTTAAGATATTAATTTAGTAATTATAGGAGTCTAATGATTTATTTTTTACGTTACGGTATATATTATTATTAAATTAAAAACAATAAACATATATATTACATATTTATTATTATCTTTGGTTAATGTTGTTAAATTTAAATTATAAATATTATTTTATAAAATATCAAAACAATCAAATAATTTTTTGTGTAAATGAAATTATTAAATTAATATTGTAGGTGGAAAACATGAAACACTGTTAAAAAAATTGAAACATAAATTACATAACTTTTAAAAAAAGTATCGATCATTTTTATAAAAAGTATGGACACTTTCAATATAATAGGTAAACATATGATGTAATAGGTAGCGCTTATATAATGTAATAGGTATCGTTTATATAATGTAATAGGTAGTGCTTATATAATGTAATAGGTATCGTTTTTATAATGTAATAGGTAGCGCTTATATAATGTAATAGGTATCGTTTATATATTGTAAAGTATCTATCCTTTTTATAAAAGTGTTCATACTTTTTTCACTGTGGAAAACATTAATTTAAGGTTATCTTTTGAGTGAGTTTTAAGATATTAATTTAGTAATTATAGACGTCTAATGATTTATTTTTTACGTTACGATATATATTATTATTAAATTAAAAATTCTAAATATTATTTTATAAAATATCAAAACAATCAAATAATTTTTTGTGCAAATAAAATTATTACATCAAATTACTTTATTCCAACCATGTGACAAGTGTGACAACTCCATCAACTCACAACTCAGCTTTGAACTCAATCAATATTGTCTTTTAGCTTGATGGTTCATAAAGCATGTTACTTGAACAGTATGAATCAATTATGCAATTTTCATGTTCAATTTAACACTGCTTTTCAAATTCATTTCATATGTAATTGGAGTTTGAATTTAAATTTCAATTTGAGTTTGAATTTCAATATATATTTCGGCTCCACTATAAATATTAGCCCAAGCCAATATGCATGTTATCATTGATTATTCCTAATTTCCATTGTTTTTTTCTAACGTTTAAACGCGAGGGAAATCCAGACCATTGTATTTTTTGGTCAACTTTAAAGCGTCAGAAACGTTTCGGGCGTATGATCTGGGTGGTAAACAAATATCAACTAAAATCTAAGTCCGAAATGCTTCTGAGTACCACCCAAATCATAAGTCTGAAATACTTCCGATGCTCATCAAAATCCAAAGCTCATATGGTGCCAAGCAAAAGGAAATCAAAATCTACAACTTGAGTTTGAACATTGATATGATATGTTCAGTTGTTATCATGTTGGGATTTTCTCGTTTTTGATTGCTTGGATAGTTGTTCTCTTGCTTCTTCAAGTGTCCTTAGCTTGTAATTTATAGCTTGGAATGTGTTTGATGTTGTATATATTATTATTAAATTAAAAACAATAAACATATATATATTACATATTTATTATTATCTTTGGTTAATGTTGTTAAATTAAAAATTCTAAATAATATTTTATAAAATATCAAATAATCAAATAATTTTTTGTGCAAATGAAATTATTAAATTAATATTGTAGGTGGAAAACATGAAACACTATTAAAAAAATTGAAACATAAATTACATAACTTTAAAAGAAGTATAGATCCTTTTTATAAAAAGTATGGACACTTTCAATATAATAGGTAAAAATATGATGTAATAGGTAGCGCTTATATAATGTAATAAGTATCGTTTATATAATGTAATAGGTAGTGGTTATATTGTAAAGTGTCTATCCTTTTTATAAAAGTGTCCATACTTTTTTCACTGTGGAAAACATTAATTTAAGGTTATCTTTTGAGTGAGTTTTAAGATTTTAATTTAGTAATTATAGGCGTCTAATGATTTATTTTTTACGTTACGATATATATTATTATTAAATTAAAAATTCTAAATAATATTTTATAAAATATCAAATAATCAAATAATTTTTTGTGCAAATGAAATTATTAAATTAATATTGTAGGTGGAAAACATGAAACGCTATTAAAAAAATTGAAACATAAATTACATAACTTTAAAAGAAGTATCGATCCTTTTTATAAAAAGTATGGACACTTTTAATATAATATAATGTAATAGGTAAATTTGCAATACTATCGGTATAAATATACCGGTTTACTTATAAAATAGGTAAATATAAGCACTACCTATTACATTATATAAGCGCTACCTAGTATGTTATTGTACTTTATAATATTTCCGGTTAAATAATATAACATAACCAGTATAAATTTTAACCGGACACTTATTTAATCGGTCACGCCCGTTTTTTAGGCGCCGCACAGGAGAACTACCCACCATGCAGAGGCAGTCTCCTATGCAAGTGCAAGTCCCTCATGCTAAACATTAACAAGAGTCATAGAGTTGGACCATAGATGCGTCATCTTCTTCGCTTGTTTCAACTCAGCGCTCTGTGTCCAACATTTCTTTCAAAGGCAAAGTCCAAAAAGTCTCTCTTTTTTTTTTTTTTGATTCTTTCAGCATCGTAAGAGTCCTCAAAGTGGACGTTTTCTCTGGGGGGATCCCTTCTTTGAATTCTCTTCCAACTTGTATCTACATTTTCCTTTATCCTTTTTAAACCCACCTTTCCAAGTTGCATTTTATTGCCCTATCTTGGTTTAAGTATTTAGTGCCCCATTTTATGATCTGTGGTTTCCTTAATTTCTTCCATTTTTCTATATTATTTTCATTACTTTCTTTACTCGTTAAATCCCAGTTTTGGTTAACAAACTTTATAACTTTTCCTATCTGGGTTTCCTCTGTTCAGAAACAAAATCCCAGTTGATTTCTGCAATTTTGGACTCTTGTCGTTGAACATAAGATAATAGAGAGCTATTCTTTCTTTTTTTCTGACGAAATATTTCTTAAAAATCCCGTTTGGTTATCTCTCATTTTCCTCATTGATTCTGCAATTCTTCACTGTTTTTTTATGTAGTTGTATCTTATTTGCTCTCATTTGCTAAGAAGTTAAAAAGCTTTTTTCTTCCCCTTCTTTTTGCAAGTCATGGAACCCGACTCAGATGAATCAAGAGCAGTGGCAATAACAGGGAAGATCATGGTCATCGCCATAATAATTCTCTTCTTAGTGGTGGTTTTTGTGCTTTTTCTTCATCTTTATGCTAAATGGTTCTGGTGGAGCGTCGAAGAACCAACTCCCCAGTCTTCTTCACGCCGCCGACGTCGTTTCGTGTTTGCTCCGGGACAAGACACTGCTCATCCTCTGCGTGCAACAAAAGGCCTTGATCCCACAATCCTCGCTTCCCTTCCCGTTTTAATATACAGCCAAGAAGAGTTCAAAGAAGGGCTCGAATGCGCGGTTTGCTTGTGCGAGGTAGTAGAAGGAGAGAAAGCGAGGCTGCTTCCAAAATGCAACCATGGATTCCACGTTGAGTGCGTTGACATGTGGTTTAAGTCACACTCAACTTGTCCTCTTTGTAGGAACTCTGTTGTTGCTGTTGAGGGTGAGAACCCAAGTTCTGCCATGTCAGGAGATGAAGTTAACATTGGTCATATTCAGTCTCCACATGATGATGGTTTGGCTTCTGGGTATTCCACAGATTCTCCTACTTTCCCTACAAATGTGTTGTTTTGGGGTAATCATCAAGGCCAGGTTAGCAGCGGCGGTGCCAACTTGGAAGAGGGTTCATCTGCATCTGCTTTGGCCTCGGCCTCATCTGCAGCTTTTGCTTCGTCATCAATGGCATCCGGTAGTGGCAGGCAAGAAGGCATGCTGGTGATTAATGTTCCAATGAATGCGAACGAAAATTTTCCGGAGGAGGAATCAAAGTCACCAATGCCGACAAGATTGAGGTCTTTGAAAAGGCGTTTAAGCAGGGAAAAAAGGATGGTCCCAAGTGGTTCAGGAACCAATGGTTCCATCGATGTTTGAAGTTAGAATTAGATAGGTTTGAGTATCAGAAATGGCTGGAGATTATCAAATTGGAATCAAGTCCACCATTCCTAGAGAATTGTGTTGGTCTCTTGGAAACCAATTGCATTAGGCATTTTGAAGCATTGAAACTATTGCACAAGATGTTTATGAAGAGGATGGGGAATCTTTTATCCCGTAAAAGAATATGGATCAAAAACAGTTTCTTCTCTTGGTGAAGACTTTGTTTTAGTTTGGATTTTTTTCTGCAGTTAAGTTATTAATTCAATTCATCACCAAATTATTATTCGTGCAGCAATCATATAATGCTTTGGGTTAAGAAACCCTTTTCAGAGAATTGTTCTTTTTTTTTACGTATTATTTACCTTTATTAGTTTTTGTACATCAGAACTATTGTAGAGTGCTGAAAATCCATTTCAATTATCTGCTCGTCCTCTGCATTTAGCTTGGAGGATGGTGTAAGTTGTCCGCAAGTTTTATTGGCGAATCTAAAGCAGAAGGCCCATGTCAAATCTTCCGTCATTTGTTCAAACAGCTAATACGATTATCGAATGAACTGAATTTTCATTAATTGAATTAATCAAACTATTTTTTTAACTATTAATCAAATTGAACTCTTTTTTAAAATTTTAACCGAATCAGATAAAATTCAATTAATTTCGTGGGTGACATTATATATATATATATATTGAGTGATTGAAAAATAAATAGGTCATAATTTTTAATAGATTTAAACTTAAAATATGTATTTAATATATATATATATATATATAATATTTAATATTTTCGGTTAATTAATCGATTTTGAATGGAATTAACTGTTAATTGAATATTGAAAAAAAATTAACCATTCTCCAATCAAACTAATTCGATAACCGACCATTTTAATTAAACTAATTCAGTTCGATCAATTAATTCAGTTAAAATCGAAAAAGAAACACCCTACCATGCCACTAGATAGACAGGTGGATAGGACGATGAAGGCACCTGCATGGTCACTAGAGACGATTAAAATTTTATGTTAGTGAACGAAATTTTAAAAAGAAAAATAGATAAAAAATAAAATATTTAATAATTTCTTGTTACACCGATAATAGCTTAAGCAACAATTAGTAAAAGGAAATGCAATTAACAGTTGTGCTACCATAATCCGTCAATTTCTATTGTTAAACTGCAATATTTCGGTATAATAACTGGATACAAAAATAGTTTTGTGACTTTTCCAGGAAGGATTATGTTTCTACTCAACAAAAACGTTTGGCACACCCGAAATTTATCTCAACCCGGAGAATGAAACAAACGCAAATGACTACCTCAAGACAGCTACCAAAATCGTCAGCAAAAAAGGCAGAGCATCCTGAACCTCAAATTTTCAGTCTCTGTTTCGAAGCTCCGTGTCGTCTCTTATCTGGTTGACCAGAAGAGAGAAAATTTTGTACAGCCCTTTCAACCGCTTTGTTAGAGCTGACAGCATCTTCAGAGGCCCCCTCTCTTTTTCTCTTCTTTTTCATTTTCTTATCTGCCGAGGTATCATCAAGCATGGACGTAGAAGTGAGTGAACTGTCTCTCTCTTTCTTCGTGCTCAATTCTTCGAGCTCTGATGTGTCCATAGATGCATCAGAAAGGAACTTGTTGTTTTTTGTTGATTTGGATACAGTAGGGCCAAATGCAGCATAGAATTCATTGTAAGCTGATTCTTTTGATGTTTGTTTTGACCTCCACTGATCAGGGTTGGTAGAGTATCTGCCATGACAAAGCGAAGGTGAAGAAACAAACCATAAATATAAGACAAACTGCAACAAGCAATTGAAACTTGAGTTTGTTGTTCCTATCAAACTTCGGTCCAAACTAGACTAAGCTTTGACATGCATTGCAATTTAGCCGGCGACATAACACAAGAATTAAACCTTGATTACCAAACCAGCAGACTGCAACTTACATACCTGTCAATATCTAATTTCCTTAGTAGATGGGGGCCTTGTTTTGTTTTGGAGAGTTCAGCTCTAACAGCTAACAGTTCAGATGCTATGGATTCCTTCTGTGACAGGCCACCAGCACTGAAGCACTTTTCAACCGTAAATGATCCAGAGAGCTGCATCGCAAGCACCCCAAAATGTCCACGTAACCTTCATATTTAACAGCAAACAAACGGCGTAAAGTAAATATTAGCAGAAATTGACTCATATATTTAACCATGCAACAAAATAACAGTTTGATATGGGACCACAGGAGAGTAGAAGATATTATTCCATATGGAGAAAAAGCCAGACCAAAAAGTTCAAACAAAGGCCATTACTTTTGTGCAGACAAGTTCCATTGGTATCACATTTCACCATGGACCAAATGAAACAAGGACAGATAAGAACTTCCTGGGAGAAATAAAACTCAAATAAAAATGCCAATGCAGCATTTTGACTTACTTCACAACTAATCTACGCTTCTGTTTTGTGGAAGCATCTGAAGCAAGAAATGCTTCAATAACTCGTGCTCCTCGAGCATCTTTAGCTGCCTCAAGGACATGCTCAGTTCCCATGGATGTAATACTCAAAACATAAGGCTGTACCCATTCCTGTAACCAAGAAGCAGTAGATTGCATAGCAAAATTAGAAAGCCAACTATCCACACTTTTGTTTTAGGTAGTCAAGCAAACATCGTAGAGAATTGACGAGTTCCAAAACAATCAATATACAGACAAACTGAGCATAACTAAGGTACCATATCTCTGCTCTGTAATGCCAGACCATATATCTAAATAGCAAATCCTGCACATTGCATATGATCAAACTGAAAACAACAGCATATAGGATACTGGTTTACCATTGAGAATTTTCAGGGGAAAAATAATCACAATTCAGGATTGCCTCCCAAGATATTTAATCAGTCAATTATCTGGCATTTCACCTTTCAAAAGACTTGCTTTAAAGATTATCAAATATGCTCAAGTATCAGGCTATCAGCTCTGTAAATAATCTTCTGCACCGATGCTTAAATATTTGCTTCACTAACTAAAACCTTCAAGCTTAATTTGCTGCACTAACCTCAATCTCAAAGCTTAAATATTGCATTACCATACTAAACAGGCATCTTAATCAGAAGCTTGATACTCGATACGCTAAAGCACATGCACAGAGGCATTCACTTTAGTTAATACAAGCAAAAGTGGCTGAAAACTTGCTGATAGTGCATGAACAAAACTGAGGCCCATAATCTAATTGGGTAGAATCAAAATGATATAACATGTTCAAGTAAAGAAACATACAGTTTGGAATTTAAAAATAGCCTGCAGAATCAAAGAACCCATGACATGAATCTTAGCACCAACAGGCCAGTTCCAACAAGACTTGTCATGATGGCTGAAGTAACTGTCGAGGAACAGTATGCGAGGAACAATGAACTTGGAATTCTCTTCTTTTGAGCCAACAGCAGTAGTAAGAGCCTCGCAACACTGAGGGGGGGAAATGTAAATTAATGAAGGGCTGGGACAAGATATCGACATAAAAGTGAACTTTTAGTATGATATAATTTCGATTTAGAAGTTATTACCACAAGCTGTTTCAGAATCACATGTATAGGGACTGACTTTAAAGAGCAAGCATTAAAGGAATGAATCTAACCACTGAACCTTATATTCATGAGTTTGAAGCCTTTGACATGCAGCAATAAGAGATGCAATAATTCCTGATCTCCCCATTTCGAGAAGATCCGCAAATTTCAACCCAAGCTCTTCCCAGATCATCTCAATCTAATAATCAAAACAAAGAAAATTTTTCAAATCTCAGAACAGTGGAGCTTAGCAAGACATCCAGCACCAGAAGTAGCTTTCTTAAACTGTAGAATTAAACAGCAGCCGAATAAAACAATGAGCACATAAATACAAATAACAAAATTTCACTGATGGAACACTAGTATCCACTGAAGTACATCAAATCATTTCAGGAGATAAGTATAGCTTTGAATGAATTGAATCTTCTCAAGCATACAAAGATTACAAGCTTTTATCTATAGTAGAATGTTGAAATACGTACTTGATCTTTAGTTCTTGCATGGGAAATTAACGCTTGCACAACAAAGTTTCCACAATGATGGGATGAAAGCTCAAACAATGAATTCTTCAAAAGCTTTGTGAACATATCATTATAGAGGCTTTCAGGTGCAACTTCCAAAATTACCTGCATTTTGTAGAAAATGAAGCTAGCCCAAAGAATAAACAAAAGAGAAAGTGCAGAAACTAGATGATTTAACTGCAGCATACAAAGGATATGAAAGAGGTAAAAGAATCAACTGCTCTGTCCTTGTTTTATTTTTTATTTAGTTTTAGGATAATAGACATCAAAGTTGCAGCAGCTCTTGAAACTTAAGGTGAAATTATTATAGTGGAAATGAGGAAAAGATTCACCTCACAGCCAACTCACTTTGTCAGTAATTAAGGGAATTCAACTTAAAGAAAAGGAAAGGTTCATTCATCCAGAAAAGTGTCAAGATGGTTCTAACTACTAAAGTTGACCCTGTAACCTGACAATTATCAACAGAAAACATCTTCTGGGGCATATTCGGTAACAATAAATAAGTTAAGGATGAGTTTAAGATATTCATGAATAATATAAGCACAAGGCTATGAAGGAAATTAGGTGCAAATTTTTATGTTTATTTCTTTAAGAATAGGTTTAATGGCATTGCTATTTGGGCTCATATCCTTGACAATCTAATCAAGTGGCTTCCTTCCAAAGTGATTTTTTATGACATCGATTCAATTACAAATGCAATAAAACCTCAAGCATAGAGAGCAATGAACAAGATTATGAAACAAACAAAAAAGGGGGGAAATTCATGTCACGAAGTATAAATATATATATAATACATATATAAAATATAATTCTTTTAAAAGTTGCTTACTTCCATTAGATGACTAAATGCAGTTTCCTTCATTGCTTCTACAGTTTCACCAACAATGATCGTGTCAATGAACTTTCCCTTCACTAAATCTAGCTTGTTGCAACCAAGAATAACTGGAATCATTTGCAGTAATTCTTGATCATCCCCAGCTAATAACTTCAAAGCTGTCTGTCAAGAAAGAAGTGAAGAGGTCAGTGATAAACTAATTCATGACATTAACTCCTCGTTTCAAAAAGGAGAAAAGTCAGTAAGGAAAAGTAGAAGACTTAAAAACTCGTAAAAAAAAAAGCTAAAACACCCATCAAGCCATCTCCTAAATTATAATGATCGATGTACCCTTAAAAAAATAATTAAATAATCTTATGTGATAGAGATGGGTTTGTCAGAGTCTACAAGCACAATTACAAGAGAAGCTACTTCAAAAATGAAAAGTGTGCATGATATATAATAGAAATAATGAAGTTCCAATAACTAATAAATCTGGGGATTATTGCATCTTTGACAACTCAAAACATGACTGCATAGTCCTATAACAGATGAAATATCTTAATACATATCTGAATATGGTAGTCACTAATGCCAAAATCCATAAGGCAACAGAACCACATACAGACTGCTTTTGCTTAACTAACTGACAAATGAAATAAAATTAAAAAACAGGAAAAATTAAAGACATGCCTGCAGAACTAAACTGCTATACTGATCAAGTAGTATGCTTTTCATGTCTTCCATTGTACAGTTTACCATCCCAGATACAAGGAGTTTCAATAAATTTGGAAATCCTTGCTGAAATTGCCAGGAATCATTCCCATCTAAGTGAGACACTTTGAAATTTAACCTCTCCGCTAGTGCTTTTGATCCCTTGGTTCCATGAAACTCCGAGGAGTCCAGTGGTACTCCTTTACAGAGACAGAGAAAGCTTCGAAGAACATGAGATCCATAGCAGTTGCACATTAGATCAACAGGGTTGACAACAATCACCTGAAAAAGATCAATGGAACATTCAGGGAAAAGTAGAAAAAATTACCATTCGATCATAGTCTGCCTTCAAATATATACTCCCGAATTTTTTTGAAGCTGTGATAATTCATTAAAAGAAAGGGTATGCGAAGTGCCACAACAAGAATACATAGCAGAATTTGTTTCATTAGCCACAAGAGTACAAAACCAAATACTTGATACCTTGCATATCATTTCCAGAGTCTCTTCAATTATGGTGTATGCCTCTGTGTCCTGAACATGCCTGGCTAATGACTTAAAAGCTGTCTCAGCAACATGAGAACCAGATCTATCCATTGCAATAGCAGGAAAGACGTTCGCACAGCCTTGAAGAAAACTACAAAGATTGTCCACATTACAGCCATCGAGTAGAGTCTCAAGAGTATTACTTATGATATAATCTGTTGCTAGTTCTAATTCCTTCCCCCTAGCTTCTTCAAGAGCATTACCACATATAACCGACCGTTCCTCCACATCTACTCCTTGGCTTTCAAAAAGGTCTGCAATCTCCGAAAAGTATTTTGCTGTTTCAGGCTCCACCTGTTTCCTAAAAGGGTAGTGAAATCTGTTATAGCATTCCTGACACAAATTAAACAAGTTATAGTTTCCAACTTGGATCAAAAGAGTAATAATACCTGATAAGCGGTGCTTGTGAATCTGAATTATTGTGATACATGAAAGATCTCTTAAATTTTCCAGTCTCATCAGTGGCGGACCTGGATGCATCCTTTTTATAACCATCCCTTTCTTTCTTTGCCTTCTTCCCCATTTTCCTTTAATTCCAGAACCTCTTATACGGTTATATCCTCTTAAGAAGTAACTTACTTTTCAGAAACCAGAAAAGAAACTGTACTTTCCTCAATGCTTTCCTAATGCAAAAAAAAAAAAAGTGTCAATAAGTTTTCAGCAGAATCAATAGTTTTAAAATCTAAAGTCATGATTAATTCACGTCTCATACAAAATGAGGAAAACGAGAACAAAGGAATAAAGCAAGCATGGTACAACTCAAGTTGGAATTTTTCCCAACGATAATAATAACGAAAAGGACAGATACAATCAAAGTATTGGAACGATGAAAAACTTAAAAAGAAAGTCCAGAACAGATGGAAGTTGCTTAGCTTATGAAGACTTACAGTGAGGCGGAGAAGCTGTTTGCAGGTGCCGAGACCTAACTGCAAGAGGGGTGCTTAAGAGAGTGAGAGCGAACAAGCAATGGAGGCACTTTGCCGTATACCAAAAACTAATATCTATGTATATCTAGAGATATATATATATATAGCACTGTTTCATTTGTTGGGTCTTAATCAGTTGGCCTTCTGGGCAGAGGATTTTCGAACCCAAAAGAAGAGTCTGGTTTTCAATACGTTATATGGCTTCGATTGCCAATGGGTTTACATGGGCTAACTTGTATGCCCATAATCACATTTAACTATGGTTAATGGACTTTAGAATCAAAAAGTAATTTATTTGTGGGTCGAATTAAGCTGGCCCAACCAGGATAAAAAGGTGTATTTTTTGTGCGAGTTTAAAGTGAAATTATAATATTTTTGTCCTTGGTTATTTGATTATTTTGTTAATCTATCTTATTTTAAATTTTTTGAATTGGTTCTCTTATTTAGATATAATGCACTTGAAAGTCAGTTATCAATATATTATCATGTTCTATTATTATGTTAATACTGACGATATTTATCATTCATTATCAGCACACCACAATGATATTTATATGTATTTTTTATTTTCTTAAATCATTTAATTAGATTTTTAACTCTTTTGTCCTACGATCATATTTTATAGTATGAATAAATTAAATTAAATATGTTTTTATATATGAATATAAAGAACAGTTAAAAGTGGTTAATTAAATTAAGAGAAAATAACCTCAGTGACCGAAAATGTCTTATAATATACGATTTTAACCAATTTTTTTTGGATTTGCCAAAATGACCAACAAATTCGCAACAAATTCGCAACACGAACTCCAATTTTGCAACACAGTTTCTAATTTCGCAACGCGAATATGTAAATCGCAACACATAAGTCAAATTCGCAACGCGATAGTCAAATTCGCAACACAAAAGTCAAATTCGCAACGCGATTGTCAAATTCGCAATGCGAATCTGTAAATCGTAACGCGAATTTGTAAATCGCAACACATAAGTTAAATTCGCAACGCGATAGTCAAATTCGCAACGCGAAATTTCAAATTCGCAACTAGATTTTTGAATTCGCAACACGAATTTAATTTCGCAACAGATTTTAGTTTCGCAACACAAATGTTTTAGGTATATAACAACGCATCAGCAACAACTCATAACCTAAATCCCTAAATCGCAACTCATTCCATCTTCATCTATCACTCTCTCCAGCGACATCTGTTCCTATATCCAACGACATCCTTCCCCATCTCTAATTTTTTTTACATAATTTTATTTCTATATATTTTTCAATGATTTCTCTCCCAAATTATCAACTATCAACTTAATAAAGGTATGTTTTTCTCTAAGTTAGTGATGATATCTAGTTTATAGCTCGTTTGTTTAGTAAATTAATTTACAATTTGTAGAATGAAATCATCTAATGTTGATCATGTTTGGATAGATTTGTGTTTTGGAGGGTCATGGGAGAATGTTCATAGTGTTTTACAATATGTGCCTTTACCCATGAATCTTCAACTAAAACTGTCATTAAAAAAGTTAACTTATGAAACTCTAATGTTATGTGTTGCAAAGAAATTGAATTTAGAGCCTCTAAGTGGATTTAGGTTATCTTATCAGAGAAAAGGTAAAGTTTATTTGTTAACCGACAATGAAGATGTTGAACGATTCATTGCTTACATTAGTGTTTCGCAAGAAGATGATATTACATTGTATGTTGTTGAACCTAGAAGTAGTGAAGTTGGGTCAGTAGCGGGTAGTAATCAACTAAGTTCTTCAACCCCAGTTTATAGTGCTCACAATGTACAACGTTGTTATCAACCTCAAAATTTAATGGTTCCACCACAATTTCATCACCAAGAAAATTTTGTTTCACCACATTTCCAATACCAAACACAATATCAAACACAATCTCAAAACCCACAACATTTTCCTAATCCAAATCCCAATCAACTTTCAGCACCAAATCCCGGTTTTCGTATTGACTAGTTAGACGATTATGAGCCAACAGAAAAAATTGTGAGTACTAGTCAGTATTCGAAATTTGATCTTGGTCAATACCCAGACTTTGATCTTGGTCAATACTCGGATTTTGATGATGTGATGGAATAAGAAACAGACCATGCATGTAATGATTTTGATATTGGTCAATACCCGAATTTTGATGATGAAACAGCCGCTGCCGAGGAAGATGTTGTTGATGATAATGAGGAGGAAGTTACGACTATGAATGAACATGTTGAACATCTATTCTGTAATTCATATAACCCTGAAGAAGAAAAAAGAAGAAGAAGAAGTCCCCGAAGAAAAGAAAAAGAAGAAAATGCCACGGGAGTATAACTGGAATATGCCATAATTACTTTAGATACCGGAAGAAGAGTTGGTAAAGATAGCAGTTGATTGTTACACAAAAGTTATTCGTATCAAGAAAGATGATTGTTTTGATACAAAGGAAGACTTGAAGATAGCTTTGTATACGAAATGTGTGGAAGATGGCTATCAACTAAAAGTTAACAAATCAAGCAAAGATCGTTTCGAAACAAAGTGTATGATTGACAAAAACTGTACGTGGCGTATGATTGCAAAGAGGATAAAAGATTGCGAAATGTTTCAAGTTAGGACTTTTATTGATAAACATATATGTTCAAGAACCCAAGTTTTTCCTCACCATAGACAGGCAAACAAAAAGGTGTTGGGTGGTTTTCTGGCTGAGTTAATGTTTTTGAATGGAAGGGTATATCGGGGACATGAAATTATGACTGACATGAATGCTCGATTCAAGATTAGTATCTCATATTCTCGAGCTTGGAGAGCCAAATGTTATGCCTTGGAATTGTTGAGGGGGTCGCCAGAAGCATCGTTTGCCCAACTGCCGGCTTATTGTCACAATTTAAAGCTGAAAAATCCTGGGTCGGTAACTCATATCAAAATAGATAGAGATGGACGCTTTGAGTTGTTGTTTATTGCCATTGGTGCTGCAGTTAGTAAATAATTATAATTTTGTTGACTCGTTTTTATTAGTTGTATGCATTTCACATTTAAATGATTATATTTCTTGTGTATATGATTTTGTAGATTCGTTCGTTTATTACTTGCATGCGCCCAATTATTATAGTTGAGTTGACGGAGTACATTTGAAAGGTCGATACCTTGGAGTAAACTTATTAGCAGTAGCCATGGATGCTAACAATGGGATACTGCCAATAGCTTACGGGGTTGGCAAATCTGAAACCTCTGATTCATGGACATGGTTTATGGGGCACCTTAGGGATTGCATAGGTCCTATTAGCAATCTAAAAATCATATCTGATATGGAAAACTCAATTGATAACGCTGTTAGAAGGTGTTTCCCAGATGCTTTTCATGGATTTTGTGGTGTTCATTTGTACAGAAATCTAAAATCAAGGTATGCTGGTATAAAAAATCACAAATGGACATACTGGAAGGCTATAAAAGCTTATCGGGAAGTGGATTTTAATAAGCATATAAATTGTTTAAGACGTGTTTTGCCTCAATGTGCTCAAACACTAGAAGATGTTGGGTTTGAAAGATGGTCAAGAGTACATCAACTTGGAGCAAGATATGGTTTCATGACGTCCAATAGTGCAGAATCAATCAACGCTCTAAGTCGTCATTCCCGGAAATTACCCATTACTATGTTAATGGAGTTTTTTCGAGCCTCTATTCAACAGTGGTACCACAAGAAAAGAAACCATGCATGTATTATTTCTTTAAATTCGTAACTTATCATATATTTTACTAAGTATTATTTATTTAAATTTACAAGAACATTGGAACGTCATGTTACACCATGGACTGAAAAAAAGATAACGAAACGTGTTGTGAAGTCAACGTTATGGAGAGTTGAACCATGTTCAAACACTTTGTTTGAAGTATTGGATAATAACTTAAATGGGCTTGTCGATCTAAATGCAAAGACGTGTAGTTGTAAGAAATGACAAACATCTGGTTATCCATGTGGCCATGTTATAAAAGTTGCTCTTCATCTAAACCAAGATGATTCAAGCACATACGCTATGGATTGCTACACTACAGAAGTATATCGACAGACTTATGCCAAGATTATCTACCCATGTCCATATCCTTCTGAGTAGGACATACCAGATGACTTACAAATAGTTTTGCCACCAGTCATAGACAGCAGACTACCTGACCGACCAAAAAATCACGATCGTATATCGTCTAAGGGTGAAGAGAATATGATATCGACATGTAGTCGGTGCAAGGAAAGTGGTCATACAAGGTTGACCTGTGGATCATCAGTGCCATCACAATCATCTTTTCCTCTACCAAAAAATGGATCCTCATCAAAATCCAAAGCTCATATGGTGCCAAGCAAAAGGAAATCAAAATCCCAATCACAACCGGCTTCACCTTTTGGGACTTATTAACTTAGGTGATTTTTAAATGCAAACATTGTATTATGTGTTTTTTATGTGTCAATGCATACATTTTCAGTTAGACATTCATTAGTAACTTGAGTTTGAACATTGCTATGATCTGTTCAGTTGTTATCATGTTGGGATTTTCTCTTGTGTTTGATTGCTTGGATAGTTGTTCTCTTGCTTCTTCAAGTGTCCTTAGCTTGTATTTATAGCTTGGAATGTGTTTGATGTTATTTATAACTTGATGTTGTATGTTGCGTTCAACGCGAAAGTCAAATTTGCAATGCGAAATAAGCATTGCGATAGTCAAATTCGCAACGCGAAATAGTAAACCGAAAATCGCAACGCGAATTTGACTTCGCGTTGCGAATTTGTACCTTCAACAGGTTTTTTTTTTGCCTTCAACATAATGCAGATTGAATTTAAAACAACAAATTAACTTTTACAAATTAATTAAACAAGCAAAAAAATAATTATTATTTACACATCAAATTAAACAAATCAACTTTTACAAATATACTTGAACATATCAATTAAACAAGCAAAAAATAATTCTTATTTCCTCATCAATTAAACAGATCAACTTTCAATGTAAAAATCAATTAAACAAGCAAAAAAAGTGTACCCCAGATTGCTGTTTATGCACAAATACATCAATTTCATGCAGCTCACGTCAGGAATAACCTGTAGAAACCAAACATTTGCTCAAACAACACTTTCTACACATCTAAAACCAACAAACAATAAATTATTGAATTCTAGGTACTTAACCAAACATTTTCAAACCAACAAAGAGTATATATGTTAACAACACTTGCTCAAACTTACCAATTATTTATGCAAACTTTCAGTACGCGGATGCAGGTAGGCAACGTCTCGCATATATCGCTCGAGCCATAAAATGTCGAAACAATAAGCTTACTGCACCTCTATCTCTATCTGTGGGAGGTAGAAGGTGTTTACTTCCTATCGTCAAACACTCCAAGCACATGCATACAAGAGGACCACAATCCCCTCTGGCTCCCTCCGTTTATTGTGGCGCGGTATCATCTCTGATCATTGTAACTTTGAACTTTTTTGGCTTCTTGTTTCCAGAATTAGTCCAATAATCAATCGCATCTAAGTATTTCGTCAAATGAGAGCTTCATCCCTTACAAATAATATCTCTCAAATCAGACAATGGTATGTAATTCAACATGTTGTCATATACCATTCTCTTTAGGGATGGGAGCTGAAGCCCGACGAGAAGCCAATAATGACGTTCCAAAACAGGAATAAACACCTGCAATCATAAATAATTACGCACATCAAATAAAATTTATGAAAACCTTTAAAATATTCAAAAAATAAATACTAACCTTATCGACCTCCTACCACGCAGGATAAAGTTTAGCTTTTCTATTATCCAACGTATATGAATCATCTCTCGGATCCTTCAAGTGAACTACGTGAAAAGACGTCGGCATAATAGTCCATCGAGTATTTCTTATTTTCCTCAATTTCCTTGTTATTAGAAGACGTGACACCCATGCATCAATATGTTGTTTTATAAAAAAAATACATATATTAGTTAATTTATTAATAATTTAAAAAACTTAATCAAAATGCAATATAAGAAAAATATAAGACTTACCACCCCTTCGAGATAGCCATTATCTTCAACCCCTAATAAAATACCCCACCAAGACCGATCAAGAAACAAATGCATAATATCGTCGAGTTGGCATAGGTCAGAATAACACCTCTTGCTCCGCTCATGTAGATAAAAATCAACTGTGGTCTTAGCCCAAAGGGTATTATCTGTAATTGTGTCCGGTAGTGTTTCCCTCTCCTACTGAGGAATGGTACTGGCCGGTAACATATACGAAAGCCAACTCACATCCATCATATCGGGCACGGGAGGGGGTTTATCAATATGTTGACATATGACGCCATGTGAATCGGGCTCTTGAACGGCGGGCGAGACCTCTTGAACGATGACAGGGGCCTCTTGAACGGTGGGAGGGGCCTCTTCGATGATGAGAGGGGCCTCTTGAACGATAGGAGGCGCCTCTTGAATGATGATAGGTGCATCGGGCTTCTTCTTACGGAGTCTTGGCACTAGTGGGGTAAACGGAGACGTAATGGCACGTGCACGACGTCTGATGCGTAAACCCCGTCTTATAAGAAAAACCCGACGTAAAGCATCTACCTTATCGGGCCGCTTAAAATAAATTAATATATAAATCAGTAAATAAATAAATAAATAATACCAAAAAAATGTTATTTGCATTTTTAGTATAGTATTAAACAAATTTACGTCATTGTATAGAGTATAAACCTCATTCTGCAACGATAAAACAATCTCGCTTAGAGCGTCAACCTCATCACGTAAAGTAGATACCTCACCACGTAGCGCACCATTATCATCGCGTAAAAAATCCACTTCACCACGTAAAGACCGAACCTCATCATGCCATGCACCATTATCTTCACGTAAAGTACCGACCTCATGACGCAAAGCACCGACCTCATCACGTAACTCCCCTAACTCATCCCGTGGAGGTGGAGAACAGAGAGATAAATGTCATGACCTCTTTGCCGGTCGCCTATCATGAGGTGATGATAGAGAAGAGGCTCGATGATGTGATGAAATAGGTGATGGTGAAGGTGGAGAAGAGGCTCGATCAGGTGATGGCTCCGGGTGTCGAGCTGTAGAATCGGCCCGATCAGGTGATGGCTCTCGAAGTGGGGGGGGTGCCGATCATCCATCCCATCAAAAAACCGCTTACTAGCTTGCCACCAATCAGTGGTAAGCTCAGCCTCTGTGGGTGTCAGCCTCTGTAATGGATAGTTGGCCTCCTAACAATATAAAAGCTCAAACAAAGTTAAACTTGTACTAGTAATAACTTGTTTATATATGGTATTATTTGTGTGTTAACTTACATCATTCATCGTCGTATATGGGAGAAACGCTTCCCAATCCAACATGTGGATCCTCTTCCAGGTAATAGCCCTAGGAATATCATTTGATCTTTTTATCGCATATGTTTGCATGCTAGGAAAAACCTCAAATATCCAAATCTACAAACAATATAATACACAAACATTAGTAATTGTTAAATAATTAATTATAATTTTGGAAACATTATATAGAAATTCTTACCTTAAAGGCCTAAGTAAAGCCTGCCAAAGTGTATTTAGAACCATCGCCCCACAAACTTTTTCGTCCCTCAAAGACAGACGACAACTTCTTCCAGGTAGTTTTCCATAGATATGAATCCCACATAAACATATTCCATGCATTTAGGTCCTCTACCAATAATATTAGGTCTTTAGAGATAGGTTGTCTACCCTCTTTGCCTAAAAAATCGGCATGAAAAAGTAATAAATGGCATACTCGGACAACATCAAGGTCATCCATCCGAGTAAAACCATCTTTAACAAATAATCTCTTCAAGTCGTCGACGTGTAAACTCGGCTTCGACTTTGCCAGCTCAAGAAAAACCCGAGATAACCATGATGAGCGGGAGATATGACTAGTGTACCGGGTTACTTCATCGTGTTCGAAGCGTAGACCAGTGATTAAGCAAAACTCCTCCCGCCCAAAACAAGTATACGCCGGTGCCGGAGGAAAATGAAACCATATCTCTTTATCACCACGTTGTATCCTCTCGGGTAGATCGTTAGTCATGGTCTGAAGAAACAAATGTGTCAACATAGCATCTCCACACGTATGTTGTACTTTCAGCCATGGCCCGAAGCAAGTATCATCAAACAATTTTCTTTGCAGAGGTGTAAGCGTCGACGCAATTTTAGTGGCTAGGCTTAATTTATTCCTTAAGGTCATTGCAGCTGAAAAAAATTTCTACAAAAACAATAAACATACCAAGTTAGATATACCAAAAACTACAAATTATACACTATAAACAGACATGATATTAAACAGTGAAAACAAAGCCAAATATGTTTCAAACTAGCACGTTATTCATATGTTGTCATTATTCCATCATAGTTCACAAAATGCATCAAATAACATTCTAGAAGTAAGCACTTATATAAACATTTAAAATGACAACATATAGGTTTAGTGCAAATTCAAGGACAACATAAAGAGTAGTAGTTTATTCTTGAAACTTAAATTAGCAACACTGTGAAGTTAGTATTTGTCTTTGTTTTGTCGTTTTGTTGAAGGAATGCAATTCATTCAAGTTTCAATTTGCAGAATAAGAGTAGTTTCAGAAACTTAAATTCGCAACGAGAAAATCGCAACGCGAAACTAAAATCGCGCTGCGATTTTCATTTTCGCGTTGCGATTTTGGTGTTGCGATTTTCATTTTTTTGTTCCGAATTTAAGTTTCAAAAACTATTCTTCTGCAAATTGAAACTTAAATGAATTGCATTTCTTCAACAAAAAGATAAAACAAAGATAAATACTAACTTCACAGGGTTAAAGACTAAACAGTTTAGCAGTATTGGCAGCAACCGAATGAATTTACTAAGCAATCTCAGTGAAATGATTAATCTTTATATATATTGAAATTATCAGTAAATTTATCATCAATATAAGAAAAATCTAATAATAATACAAAAATTTCAAAATAAAAATAAGAGATTAAAAAACTAACCCTCGGTGGTTGATTTTTCATTTCTGATCGTGAATGGTTGTGAGGGTTGCTCTGAGAGATGGAGATGGACGGATTTCGCCAGAGATGGGAACGAATTTCGTCGGAGATGGGGACGGATGTCGTTGTAGAGAGTGAGAGATGGAGATGGGACTGAGTTGTGATTTAGGGTTTTAGGTTATGATTTGCGATAATATTTGTTTACATTTGTGTTGCAAAATTAATATTGTGTTTCGCGTTGCAAATTTGACTATTGCGTTGCGAATTTGACTTTTGTGTTGCGAATTTGAAATTCAGTGTTGCGAATTTGACTATCGCGCTGCGAATTTGATTTTTGTGTTGCGGCTTTGACTATTGCGTTGCGATTTTGACTTTTGTGTTGCGATTTACAAATTCGCGTTGCGATTTACATATTCGCGTTGCGATATTGGAAACTGGGTTGCGATATTGGAAACTGGGTTGCGAATTTGTTGGTCATTTTGGCAAATCTAAAAAAAGTTGGTTAAAATCGTATATTATAAGGCATTTTCGGTCACTGAGGTTATTTTCTCTTAAATTAATGTAATATTGGTTCGTTCGATTTATTTAATTCAAAGCTTGAATTAGCCATGGAACAAGATATTATCTGTCATGCATGCTATAAATTATGAAACTAATTATGTACACCTACCACGCTAGGGACAACTAATTCAGTAAAATGAACGTGATATTTAAAACACACTTTAATGATAACTGATACTTGTATTCATTAAAAATAGTTGCATGATTTATTTAAAAGACAGATGAGAATTATGTAATGTACACCTTATCATACCTGTTTCAAACTTGCTAAACATGCCACAAGACCTTTATCACTAATATATCAAATACGATAAAGAGTTGTTTCACGTGGAAATGAGAAGAGAGGGAAAGGGGAAAATGTATAGAAAAGAGAATGATGAATTTAATTTATTAAAAGGATGGGAATCATATAGAAATAATATTAGCACCGACACTTTTGAAGAGGCGTTCCCCTAATCTGGTAGCATGCGTTTCCTTTCCAGGTGAAGGTCTAAAAAAGGTGTAAAGTTTGACTATTGAGCCAGGAGATAAATTAGTTACTATTTTGAAATAAAAAAATCATTAATATGTTTCTATCTTGGGATGGACCGTAAAAATTGGGGGAAAGAAAAAAATGTTTTTCTTAAGAGAATCCAAGAAAACAAAAATATGAGAATGTCAGGCAAGAAGAGAAAAAAAAGCACGTGAAACGAATTGAGTTTTATATTTCAAATACATCACGTTTTTCTTTCAAGCAATATAAAATAATTGCAAGTTGCAACATGGGTGTCCGAAAGTGAAACTTGCAAGTTCAAGTTGCAACATATATGTCTTGTTGTGTCATTCATATCACCTTCTTCGGAAAGGTCCTATTCCATGGTATTTAGGGGCGTTTAGTTCGAAAATATCATTATTAAGGAGAATTTTTTTTTACATAATTACATTCTTACATTTGATCTATAGAAATGGTCATTACTAGATAATAACTTATTACAAATAATAGTAGCTTTTAGTTAAAATGGTGGAAATTTCATTATCTTCAAATTCTTAAATATTATACAATCATCGTCACTTTAAACAATAATACCCTTGAAATAATAATTTTTTTCATATGAATTATTTTCAATTATATTTTTCGTGTTTCACTCAAAATTAGAATAATAATAATATACAAAAAGTTTGATTTAGTAAAATATTAATAAATTTAAAAATTATTTATATTTTTAATATTTAATATATTAATCATTCATAATTTTATGTGGTGAAAAATGATATTATTATAAAATATGTAATTATTTAAAATAATATCTAACTTTGAGTGATTAAAAAATAGATCTCATACATTAAAAATTATATTTTGTTCACTCATGACCATAATATTATTTTGTTCATAATTTATTATATTTTAATATAAATGAATGGTACTTATAAAAATTATTTAAAAATAATAGTTTGACTAATTATATTAATTATATGCTAAATGTATTTTTTTTCTCAAAAGTTAGATAGTATAACAATTAAAATATTTTTATGAATTTTCATTCAAATGTTTACAATTTAATATTAAAGTTTAAAAAAACATATATTGTAATGATAATCTGATAAAATATGCATTCAAGTAATCTTATTTCATCCAATCAAATATTGTAATCTTACATTCTTATTAAACAAACCAAACAAAGTAATATAACATTCTCATGGTAGTGTTACATCCTAATAATCTCATTCCCAAATAATCTTATATACTGTGAACCAAACATATTTTTATTTGTTTTAGAACAACAGTGTGATAGACTGGTGGTATAAGTTCAATCCTCTTTTTATTAGATAGTTCACAAATTATTTAAATAAAATTAATATCTTTATTAATATATGTCACATTCTACTCATTCGATATCACCACATAATATTAGAAGCGTATCTTACATGGTGGAAGAATAAACTCATAAGCTAAAAAGGAAATATACGAATCATACATTTCTTTCCGAGAGAAGTTGATGGTTAATTAATCGTGCAACACAAGGGCAAGTATATCATCAACCTTCGACTATTGAAAAAGATCAAAAAAATCTTAAATTTTAACATTGACACCTTGACTCGGAGTAAAATGAGTAAAGAACGTGGAAGAAACTTCATCATCACTTCTTTTGGATTGGGCCATGAAAATGTGCAACTTGTCATAGTTATTTGTCAGATATTCCAAATAATATTAGAAATTCTCTAATAACGTATAGCAGCCCTTCCCAATATATATATATATATATAATATTCTAAATTTAATCGGAGTAGTAAAGGAAGGATAATTTTTTTAGAATAATGAATAAGAATGTTCCTAAAGGATCTAGAATCTATATCTTAAAATATATAAAAAATAAAAAATAATAATTTGGTTAATCGATGAAATGTAGTTACTAAATAAAAATGAAACATTGAATATAATGCAAGAAAAACAATAAAATTATTATTAATAGTTTCATCAAATATATTTGATTTTTTTTTATAAAACGTTAAAAGACAACACGTGTTATAAATAATATATTATAAATGTATATGGACGTTATGTTTCAAAGACATCCCTATATCCATGCTAGATATTTTCAAAATTTTGCAAGTTGCAAATAATGTAAAAAAATAACAAGTTGTGTCATGTTAGTTTTTGTTTTCTTAGACCAACTCCAGCGCATCGTTCGAGTTGCTGCAATCTCTATTTTGAAAATGAATTTCAACTCTATCCCATCGTCATTTTAATGTTGGATTGTGACGACAGCTACACTTGAACGCTACAACTGGAGTTGCACTGTAGTAACGCTACATATATATATATATATATATTTGGATTTGAAGATTTGGGTATCTTTATTTTGGGGAAGAAAGAGCTGATTTTGAGGAAAAGAGAGAGAAAAATGTTGTTTTGAGGAAGTCCAAAGGAAAAAGAAAAGAATGTGGTTGTTACTCTGCAAATTTTTCTGAGGTTAGAAGAAGAAGAACAGAGAAGAAAGAATTTTAAAGCAAACGTGGTAAACGCATGTGTTTATTTCTCGAGTAAAGTTCAAAATCGGTCATTGAACTATTCTACAATAATATTTTGATCAGTTAACTTTTAAAAGTTATAAAATAAATATTAAACTTGTAATTGCATGGAACACAAATAAAAAATAGTTTTCAAACGAGAAGAATCTGAATGAATCCCAACTTGAAACTTCTCATTCATACTAAACGGTAATTTGAATGAATGCAACTAGACTCCTTGCTCGGTTATTGCACGTTTGTTGGTATGGTTGTTGCTTTAAAAGATATGGTGGTGGAAGAGTCCTCCTAGGAGAGAAACTCTTGCTAGTTCTATCTTTTAAGAAAATGGGTGTCTACAACAACCCCTCTTTGTCCTTTTTCGTGTAACGAAAAATAGGACAAAGATAAAAAGACATAAATTTTCGTTCAGTGGAGTTGAAGAATAACTCCTTGTCGAATTGAATTGCGAATGGCTCCTCCGTCGCGAAGTCGAGTCCATCTTGAAATGATTTGAATCAGAATGTGGCTTCTCATTGTAATACACTTTGGTCTTCTTCTCAGTTTAAAGACCTTGGCTAAAAATTCGACTGGAAAGTAATCTCTTGACTCCACAATGTGGTTGATATGCCCTCGAGCTGAATGAAACCGAACTCGAAAAGTCTTCGCTGACAAATAGCTTTTCTCGACTTAAGCTATGCTGACGGAAAAAATGCTTCTTGCTACTAAGGCACGGCTAACCCAGACCTTCTTCTCGGCTTGAAAAACCTAGATTGCAGCCGAATAATAGTGTTGTTGAGGTGTCATCGAGCTGAATGGAATCGAATTTGACAATTTTATTGACAGATAGCTCTTCTTGCCTTGAGCTATACTGTAAATGATGTGTCTTAGAGTTGAGCATAATCGAACTTGAAGGTCTTTTGGTGACAGATAACCCTTCTAGCCTTGAGTTATGCTGTAAATGATGTGCCCTCGAAGTTGAGTGTAATCGAACTCGAGGATTTGGTGTTTCAAGAGAAACATTTTCAAAGGTTTTTTTGTGTTTCAAGAGAAACAATTTCAAAGGTTTTTTGTATTTCAAGAGAAACTGTATTCAAATATTGAAGTTTCAAGGGAAACTGTCTCAAGAGAGACAAAATTTGTTTCAAGAGAAACTGTCTCAAGAGAGACAAAAACTTCCAAAAGAAACTGTCTCAAGGGAGACGAGATTTGTTTAACGTAAAACATATTCAAAGATTTTGTTTCAAAGGAAATTGTTTTCAAAGTTTATGCTTCAAGAGAAACTGTCTCAATGGAGACAAAATTTGTTTCAAGGGAAACTATCTCATGAGTGACAAAATTCATTTCAAGGGGAATGTTTTCAATGTTTATGTTTCAAGAGAAACTGTCTCAATGGAGACAAAATTTTGTTTCAAAAGAAAATGTCTCAAGGGAGATGAAATTAGTTTCAATGAAAACATATTTGAATATTTTGTTTCAAGGGAAACTTGGAAACTGTCTCAAGAGAGACAATGGTGAGCACGATTCCTTTCGTCGTGAAGTTGAAAGCGTGGATGACCCCTTCGTTGTGAAGTTGAGCCTTGGAATTGGATATCCTTCGTCGTGAAGTTGAAATCCAAGTAAGTTGTATTGTTCCGAGTCCAATATCCTCCGCCGTGAAGTTAAAATTGGCTCTGGAACTAAGAAATTATTTGTTGACAGCCAGCCAGCCCTTTACTGTGAAGTTGAGCTTGTGCTGTCTCGAGTCCAATATCCTTCGCTGTGAAGTTGAAATTGGCTCCGAAATTGGGAAATTGTTTGTTGACAACCAGTCATCCCTTCGTTGTGAAGTTGAACTTGTGTTGTCTCGAGTCCAATATCCTTTGATGTGAAGTTGAAATTGGCTCTGAAATTGGGAAATTATTTGTTGACAACCAGTCATCCCTTCGTTGTGGAGTTGAACTTGTGTTGACTCGAGTGACACGATATCCTCTGTCGTGGAGTTGAAATCGTAGGTGGCCCTTTCGTCGTGAAGTTGAGCTTTGACTTGGATATCCTTCGTTGTGAAGTTGAAATCCAAGTATTGTATATTGCGGGTAGACACGATTCCCTTCGCCGTGAAGTCGAAACCGTGGATGAACCCTTTATTGTGAAGTTTGGCTTCGAGCTAGATATCTTTCGTCGTGAAGTTGAAATCTACTCTCGAGCGAATTGTGTCGCTTTGAGTTCAATATCCTTCACCGTGAAGTTGAAATTAACTCTAACTGAAACTGGAAAGTTATTTTGTTGTCAGACAGTTGCCCCTTCGCTGTGAGGTAGAGCAACCACCATGTGCTTTTGAATCGAGCATCCTTCATCTTGAAGTTGAAACTTACTCTAAAAGCTGCAAAAACTTATGTATACAAAAAATGATAAATGTGATGCTCTTAAGTATGTCTAAGATGCATGTAACATGAATTAGTTCTGTTTTATCCCTTGGACGGAGTCTCATGCTTTGTGTGATTGTTCCTGTAAATGGAGGAAATGCCTTCAAAAGGTCTGATAATTTGCATCAGGATGTTGAATTCCCAAAGATGCCCCAATATTCGATGTTGAATCTAAAAAATGCCCCAACATTTGATGTAGAATCTTCAAAGATGCCCTCATTGTTCCTGATTTCTTGCTTCAGTATTGATTCTAAGCATGAGTTTTGTGTTTGAGAGCCACATGTAATTTACCAAGATCTACTCTAGAGAGATTGTCTTGTTTTGAAAAAAAAATGTTTTTCTTTCTTTTTATTTTCAAAGTTCAAAAGTTTTGAAAATATTACCTCTTTCACTGTTTTACAATTGAGACAAATCATAAAACTATAGGTCATTGGATATCAAAGAATTAAATACATTGTTAATCCTTTAATAAATTATAGCCGTTTGATACGTGTCAAGATCAAATCTATTTTTGGGAAATGGTTAAGTAAGGAAAGGATAAAAATGTCTCAGGTTATTGTGTTTGGTCAAAGGTTTGGCATTTTTGTTTATTTGATGCTCAAAGGTTTGATGGGGTATCTTGCATGCTCCTCTATTGGAAGTGTTCTCCGATTCCCAGCTTTCATGGTCAAGCTCGGATTATGAGATGCCTTATCAAGGAATTCGTGTGATCGCCTCAGCTGCCCAATTTTTGTATTCGAGTCGCCTTTTCAGGTTTTTAACTTGAATCCTCCTTTGGTTTCAAGACGTCATTCGTAATTTATGTCTTGAACCCCCTTTTGTTATTTTTCTCTATCGTTCATTAATTACACTATTTTTTACAAATAAAGATTAATCCTGATGGGCGGGATGAAATCTGAAGATAGTCTCTTCTGTTCAGAACTTCATGTATAATTATAAGGGACTTTTAAGGCACGTAATGTAGGCCATGGTTCATGGTTATGAAAGAAAATGATAAATAGGCCCAAACAAGTGTTTCAGGGTATTGAACCAAGGATCAATTCATTCTGATGTCTTCAATCATATCTTGCTCAATTTGAATCTACTCGTATGTGTCTCTCTCTTGATGCTCTATGATCTTCGAGTGAAGTGATTCAGAAATGGTTGTGCTTGATCAATCTCATTTGATGCTCTATGATCTTCGAGTGAAGTGATTCAGTGATTCGAAAATGATTGTTCATAATCAATCTCATAGTTTGAATCTCGGTGCGTCGTTTGAATCGAGAGAATCTTTGCATATGCATCTTGTCTTCTTTTTTCTTCAATTTTCCTCTATTTTTTTTCTCTTTTTATGTTCTCTTTGCTTTTTCTCTTTTTTCCCTTTTTGTTCTTATTGAATCTTCGCACTTGGCATTTGGTTCACCTTTCAGTATCTCATCTGAATCAATGTCTTCACTCATGCGAGCAGATTTTCTCCACCTTGCCCCCCAATGTGGAGGGTGATCCTTGGTTAGGGTTGAATCAGGAAAAAAATACTATAGGCTCAAAAGGGGACACAAGAGATATATATTTTCTCATGTTGTGAAGGGATAAAGAAAGAAAGTCGTTCATCATTTCATACATGAAAGTCTTCACAGAAGAGGTATCCCCAGGGGGATAAATTTCAGGATTATTTTTATTCACATGAAAACAGTGCAATTAATGCATGGCAGAATTATTCCGAGTGAATTTTTCTTTCTCCTTCTTGCCCCCAACATGTCTCAATGTTCATGCTCCCTGCGAGATGCCCCAAGTTATGTCTTAGAAGAAGGCTCATGAAAAAACTCAATGCCTTGGATTTTAATGGCATAAAAATGTCAATTTTGAGTCTAAAAAGATAATGGTGTGACTTTATTTGACTAAAAGAAAGGTATGGGTGTATCAAAAGATAAAGGCAATGTTCAAAAGTTTTAAAGGGATGTAATGTCAAAATTTGGTCTTTTTGGTAATGACAATGAGTTATTTTGGGTAAAGAATCAATGTATTTTATTTTGGGGTTTGAGACAGGATAAGAAAGGTATAATCTTGTCATATGTCAAAAATCTATAATTATTGAAGAATTAAAAGAATCCTTAATTCATTTAATATTCGAAGAACTAAAGATTAAAATTTGTTCAATTGCTCCACCTTAGAAAGTAGCATAAATTCAATTGTTTAAAAGATTAAGCAAACATGAAAGATCAAAGACGTGTTCAAACAAAACAATCCTCTAAGTGCAAATGATATATGCAATGTCCCCTTCTTCGGCTGTCCATGCCCCTGAAGCCATCAGGTTTTGGATCTTGCGCTCCAGTGCCTTATAGTTAGAGGAATGTTTGGGGGTTCCTATGTGGTAACCGCAAACAACTTCAACATCATAGCCCTTAGGAGATGAGGACTCTTTTCTCAGATCATCTTGGCAGGCTTAGTCCTACAATCAACTGATCAAGCACCTCTTTGTCCATTAATGCAAATTATTTATGGTTAACGAACACGTTTTTTTTTGTGGATCAACACCTCTTTTGAATGATACAGATGATTGAAATAAAAATAAAAGAGAGAAAAAATGAAAAGAGTTAGTAAGGTAAAGATAATAATCAAAACAATCATGAAAATAAAAGTCCTACCCTACATGATATCTACCTCACATGCTTATTATTCCTACCGGACATGATCTCTATCCCTCAAGTTGATTTTGAAAAAGTCCTAACCGCATAAATTTCTAGTTCACATGCTTTGAACATAAAGTAAAGCATGAAACAAAACAACCTAGGGTTTGGAATGAGGTTTTGGGGTGGGCTCTAATTCTCCATAGCCTCTCGGTTTAGGTTCTAAAAAACGGTACCCCAGTTCTCCTTGTCGGTGCCCCTTGGGCTTACCAGACCCTTAGTCCTAAGCCCATTACAAGATCGTGTGGACTAAGTTAAACTCGAGAGAAAACATTCTCTTATGCCCACACGGAGAATAAATTCACACGAAGGCATAAGGTCTATGAATCCCGAAGGTTATTTGCTAGGCCCATACGGAGAATAAATTCCCACGAAGGCGTCGCTTTCGTCCCCACTTAAAAGGGTTCAGAACTCGGGTATAGAGCCTGAGATGAAAATTTTGAAAAAGCTAGAATCATTAAAAAACGTCAGTACAACTATTTATTTGAAAAATAATCAAAGATAAACAATTAGAATCGAATAAATAAATTAAAATTTAAACTTGTAATTTTCGCTAAAAAAGACAACCGGAAATTAATTTCGGTCTGACTCACTTACCTCTCCCCAATGGAGTCGCCAAGCTGTCGCGGTCGTCTTTCGGTTGGGCCCCGGAATTGGGCTTCGACTTGAAAAATGTGGATTGGAGTAGCCACCGACCTTTTTAAAACGAATTTAGATGGATTAGACACCATCTTACCTGATCTGTGTTTTTACCAGAAATGTGTCGGGTTCGGGAGTCAGTTACTGTCAAGGAAGGAGTAGCACCATTGAACCGCCCTTTCGGTACCAATTAATTTGTCGGTTGTCTTAGTTGCGAAAATTTGAAATTAAAATTAAAATTTAACAGACCCGATTCAAATTACTTACAATTGATTGGTTTGAATACCCTTAAAAGATAAAAATATTAGATTTGTAGCGGAGTATAAAATTGAATTAGGATAGCAAGTGTGCAAACGTGAGAATAATAAATAAAACAAGAAAAAATGGAAAATAACAAAACACGTAAAAATAATAATAAAAATAAACAAAATGAATAAAATGTTAAAAAAATAAAGACACGGATAAAGGGAAAAAATTAATAGAGTAAAAAAAGTAAAAGAAATTAAAAATGAATAAAAATAATGTGTATATATAAAGTAGTATTTACTAAAATAAATAAAAATAATAAATATATAATACTAAGTAAAACAAATAAAAAATAAAGTTATACATGATATTAAGAAAAAAAAATAATAGAAAAAAATAAAATAAAGTAAAAATATAATATATATATATAAATAAATAAAAATAAAAATAGAATATTAAAAAAAAATATAAAAACGTATAAAATATAATATTAAGAAAAAATATATACATAGTAAATGGAGAAAAATTAATACATCTATATATATATAATGATATAAGATATATATAATAAAAATAATATAATATAAATAAAAAAAAGAGGAATATAGTAAATAAATAAAAAAAATATATTTAAAAATATATATATAGGGGACAAAATTAATATAAAAGTAAAATTAAAGGGTAAATTTCAAGGTAAATTAAAGATTAAGATTGACTTAGGGGGAATATTAAATACTTTTAAAAAATGAACATGCATCGAGAGTACATCTAGGTTCGAAACTTTGAAACCCCACCCCTTTTTGGTTATCGGCGCCACGCTTTGGGTTATTCAAACAAAAAATAACATGCACATGCGAGAAATGAACGAATCAATGTAAAAAGATGCTACCTTTTATTTCATTTTCGAATCGTTTACAATAGTTTTGTCTTTGTATTTTTTCGTGCTTTCCTCTGTATCTTGTATGTAAATCTTGTGTTACAAATGGGGAGGATTACATGTATTTATAGTAAAAAAAACTAACTATTTTTAGAATCCTATTAACAATAGAATCCTAATGCAACTAGACTCCTAATGCAACTAGACTCCTTGCTCGGTTGTTGCACGTTTGTTGGTGTGGTTGTTACTTTAAAAGATATGGTGGTGGAAAAGTCCTCCTAGGAGAGAAACTCTTGCTAGTTCTATCTTTTAAGAAAATGAGTGTCTACAGGCGTCTATAGAGAAAACGTAGACATCCCAAAGAAGAAGACTAACGTAATGTTCATCGGAGACGGGAGGACCAGAACGATCATCACCGGGAGTAGGAATGTTGTAGATGGAAGCACCACTTTCCACTCTGCTACAGTTGGTAAGTCCATGTTCACTTCCTATATATTTTACATCAATTTACCTTATTTTCTCAGTTACATTTTATTTATTATAAAAAATTCTCGTGAAGTGTGCGTCCACCACTAATGGTTCTTAGGTTGAAAACAACACTGATACATATGATCATTTAGTTTGATTCAGGAGAATTTGTTTCCATAAAAATGAAGAACTTGGTAAAGTACCATACGCCTCAGCTTATCCCTTCAGAGTGATTCATATTGTCAAACCATATTGTTTGAACTTTCCTACATCACCTCCTTAGATTTAGGGAGAAGTGCACATGGTCTGATTCACTAAAGGTAAATTCTTCAAACATGATATTACGCTTTATATGCAGTATATATAAGAATAAAAGAATATTATGCAAAATGGGCAAATAATCCACCGAATTACCATTTGTCTGGTTACAGCTTGTGCACGTCGTTTTCCCATCATTATTTACAGTTGAACGGAATATCAAACCTACCAATGAACTTTTCAGATAAATCCTTTCATCTTATTTTTCTGGAGATAGGTTTACTTACATCTCTAAGCGTTGATTTTAGTATATAATTTTCCCCCTCGTCTTCTTTATTTCCATCTTTTCCATCTCTTGCTTCATCTACCTGTCTCTTCAATCGTATAACAATTTCCCCCCAGTTTTCCTTTAATGGATGATATTCATCTGAAACCATGTGACCAGTTCATGCATTCACATCACAACCGGCACGCCAAGCCAACGTACAGTACAATAGTTGTTTTTTCTTTGTCGTTTATGATTAAACACTTCGAAGCCATACCGATAAGGCTCCAATGGCTGATGTTGGGCCAAAACATGCTGAACGATGGAGGTCGTTTAATCGATTTCCATTTTTAGGCGACGTTAACACTTAACAGTACAATGATATTGTGAGCAGTTGAGGCAGTCCATGGCATCGTAGCACTAGTAACTTTTCGCTTTTGATTATTGGTCCCCGATTCTCGTCCTTTGCTTTAGGCATAATAGTTGGTGTTGGTTTGTCATAAAACATTTGGCTTTTCGTAATGAAACAATATTTGAACCAGACTTTGTTTCTTTAGCTGTAATAGTACCTGGCTTTGGTCCCCTCGTTACCCCGTTTGAGCTGAAACCATAAAATCTAAATAAATAAAAAAACAATTGATTTGTTGGTTAGCAATATGTCTTATCAGGCAGCTGGCATCATTAAATTGCAGAAACACTTACCTTTGAGTATTACTTGCCAAATAAAACATTGCTGATTTAATCTTACAGGTTTTGAAGTTTGAATTTCATGCTGATCATCCTAATATATATATGTTCCCATGTGGTTGCAGCTGCGGTTGGTGCAGGGTTCCTTGCCCGAGACATAACCTTCGAAAACACATCAGGTCCCTCAAAGCATCAAGCCGTCGCCCTCCGTGTTGGTTCGGATCTCTCGGCATTCTACCAATGTGACATACTGGCATACCAGGACACTCTCTACGCTCACTCCAATCGGCAGTTTTACGTCAACTGCCTCGTGGCAGGAACCGTTGATTTCATCTTCGGCAACGCTGCAGCAGTGTTCCAAAACTGCGACATTCATGCTCGGAGACCGAACTCAGGGCAGAAAAATATGGTGACAGCCCAAGGCAGGACCGACCCTAACCAAAACACTGGCATTGTGATCCAGAAATGTAGGATAGGTGCCACTTCTGATTTGCAGCCTGTAATTTTAAACTTCCCAACATATCTTGGCAGACCCTGGAAGGAATATTCAAGAACTGTCATAATGCAATCGACTATCAGTAATGTGATTCACCCTGTCGGGTGGCACGAGTGGAGCGGGAGTTTCGCCCTGAAAACATTGTTTTACGCCGAGTACATGAACACTGGTGCCGGTGCTTCGACTTCTGAGAGGGCGAATTGGGAAGGGTACAAGGTGATCACTAGCGCAACCGAAGCTCAGGATTTTACTCCTGGCAGGTTCATTGGTGGTGGAGGCTGGTTAAGCTCTACAGGCTGGTTAAGCTCTACAGTCTGGTTAAGCTCTACAGGCTTTCCTTTCTCTATTGGGTTGTAATAAGTTAGAAGCTTGTATTGTCATGCAACATCTACTTCTTGTCTGGTTTGAAATTACTTAGCGGACTTGTATCTGTTAAATTTGTATGGAAGGTTTTCTTCAAATTTGTATTTGATGACGCAACTTCAGTTCATGACAAGATTCCATGTGAAACAAAAGATTAAGGCATTGACGTTCAGTAACTGAATGGGCTGATTACTAACCGGGCTTTGGTTAGAGAGGGATTTCGAATACCCGAGGTGTAAATGATTCCTGCCTGCTTGCAATGTTTGTCACTTGACCATTGTCATGGCCCAATGCTGGCACCTGGTTTTGTAATGGGTTTTTTCTTATAAAATTCAAGGAAATAAAAAGTTCAAGACCCTTGGAGGGGTGAGCATTCGATCGAATCGAGTTGATTCAAAATATTTTGAGTTGACGCGTAGTATTTTATAACTCGAACTTAACTTGAAATTTTTTCGAGTCAAGTTGAGATTAAGAAATTTGAATCGAGTTATTCGATTTTCTATACTAATTTTATTATAACTATTTATAGTATCATGATAAAGATTGGTTCTAATTTTTTTACTTTCTCTAACCACATAAGATATATATTTCATATTCTTTTCACATTATAATGTTATCTAATATATCAAAAACAATCTATAATTATAAAATGTATTCATAACATTATATTTTAAAGAAAGTATTTTGAGGATAAAAATATTGATGAGAGTATAAAGGAGTCAAGGAATTGATGGGATGAAAGAATTTGCAAACAATTGCAATCAAGAGATCAAATTGAGTAAAATGCAAAGTTAAGGGACTAAATAACAAAGATAGTCTATCTTTAGTAAAAAAAAAATAAGAATTGAAGTTACATAGGTATTCTATAGTGGTATATGAGCATGAAGTTCAAATTTGGTGAAGAACAAACTTAAAATACATAATAAATTGAAGAAATAAGGAGATTATGAAAAACCGAGGGACTAAATTGAAAAATAAAAAACTTGTTGTCAAAAAGAGAAATTGAAAGTATATATGTATTCTAAAATAGTTTAGGATAATGTGATTCAAATTTGGTAAAAAGATTGGCTTAAAATGAAGGAGAAATTGATGGAATAATGAAATTAAAGACTAAATATCAAAATACTTAGTCAAATTTTTAATTTTTTCGAGTAACTCGAAATTTAAAAAATTTAACTTTATTCGAACTCAAAAACCGAATTGATAATTTGATTTGACTAGAATAACTTAACTCAAATAATTCAAAATAAAAAATTTAATATTTCAAATTTAGTCGAGTTTCACCCTTACTTTGGAAGGACAATTTGTTAAATCCCAATAGGCCATTTCCCCCTTGAAATCGCCTATTTGTCAAAGGAATTGATGTCCCAGTTGCCCACAAAATCTGAAAACTAAATGATTCCTAGAAATACTTACCAGAGCTCACATGTTCATTTCGGTGTTTGTAGGTTAAATCTTGTCATTATTATTTTTTATTTTATCTAGACGAGACGCATGTCTATCAAAAAGACTAATATTTCTTCTTATCTTATGAAAATTTGAATACAAGCTGTGATTATGGCAGAAGCCTATATGTATGTAGATTAGACAAATAAATAATGATGTTAATTTATTGGGTAAATTAACTTTTATTATATTTTTATTTTGATCATTCATTTTTATTTTTTTTAACTTAATGCTCAACTTTTGAAGTATTACATTTTTAGTCCAACATTAAATAAAAAATGATAGGGTGATGTGATATGTTTTCATTGATGTGAAAGTCACATGTCGTTCACCTATTTTTTTTTCTTTTTTGTTTCATCATATTTTCAAAAAAATAGTTTAGAATTTTATCATCATGTTATATCGTTGTCAAAATCTCCACGCTCTAAAGTCTTCTTCAACCACTTTGAATATCAATAAATTATCTTATCATCCTTTACCACTTCATCAATTTACGTTTTAGAATCTCTTAAAAATTTGCGAACCTTCAACTCAAAACTTAGAAAAAGTTATTTTGATCTATAATCCTCACTGTTTGTTTGATCAACGTTTAGAATCTTGCTTGATATATTACTTGCCTTTTCTTTTTTTCATCTTGTCGTTGTTGAGATATGAAAAGATGATCCAACATCAAACAATTAAAGAGAATCCAAAAACTTAAGTTAAAATTTTATGAACGAATATTTCATATGTATTTTCATAATTTACAAGATTTTTTATAAATTTAAAAAGATAGATGTATGTCGTAACGCCGTCAAATATAAATATTAAATAATAAAGGTGAAGTGAAAAAATAATACTTTCAAAGTAGAGTGATCAAATTGAACTTTTTAAAACTAACCAAAATAAAAATACAGTCAAAGTGATGCTAATGTGTAATTTACCCCCAATTTATTATATAAAATTATATAATCATAATTCTGTCCATTTTCATAATCGATGATGATTATAGTAATATCTTAACAAGAAGCATCGAAGAGAGATCCTATCTTTCGCCTCTTTTTTTGTGTCTTTCTTTGTATAAAAGAGACTTCCTACAAGCAAAGATCGTTAGAGAATTATAAAAAAGACGAGCTACGGATTTAATCAAGTCTTTCAAGGGCTATGGTAAAGTAGACGAGGGCGAAGAGCGAGCTATCAAGCAAAAGACACGAAGGCATCTCATCATCCTCGTTGTCTTTCTATTGTCGTGCTGTTAGCTGTAATCATCGGCGCTGTTGCAGGGACTCTGATACGCAAGAGGAACAACTCGTCTTCCAACAATGTACCCCCAACCGATTTGACTCCGGCAGCTTCGTTAAAGGCAGTTTGCGGCGTGACCGATTACTCACTTTCCTGCTACTCCAGCATTTCTTCCATTGCTTCCTCAAACGCAACTGACCCAGAGATCCTCTTCAAGCTGTATCTGAAAGTAGTTATCGACGAGCTCTCGAAGTTGTCTCAATATCCCAAGAAGCTGCAAGCTGAAACCGATGACACCCAGGTGAAACATGCTTTAGATGTATGCGGAACCCTGTTTGATGATGCGGTTGATCGGCTCAATGATTCGGCAACTTCCCTGGAAGTCGGGGAAGGAGGGTCGATATTGTCGAATTCCAAGATCAATGATTTGAAGACTTGGCTAAGCACAACGATAACTGATCAAGAAACATGCTTAGATACTCTGGAGGAATTGAACACTACAGGCATTTCAACATCACACTTATCAAAGAACTCAGAGCTGCCATGCAGAACTCTAGTGAATATACCAGCAACAGTTTGGCTATCGTTGCTAAAATCCCGGGTTTGCTGACTGATTTCAATGTTCCCATTCACCGTAGGTTGCTTGGGTTTCAAAAAGCTGCACCTTCAGAGTTCCCAGCTTGGATTAGTCCCACTGAAAGGAGACTGTTGCAGGAGTCCAAGCCTACACCAAATGCTATTGTGGCTAAAGAAATTCCACTCTTTCAAGAAGGTTTCCCGGTCCATGGGATATGGTGAGAAGGATATATCCTTGGTATCTTTTCAGTCAGTCTCTAAAGGTAAAATTCGTTTTATCATTGTTCTATTATTTCAGTTTTAGAAGGTGAAAGAGCTTATGCAAAATTTTGAATTTTTGACATAAAGAATATGCATTTTTTTTTACTGTATCCAGGTTATTATGGCGAGTGTGGAAAAAGGGGTGGCTACATGGAGGTAACTGGGTTCGGTGCTGATGTCAGGGAGCAAATATATAAAGTGGCACCTGTCAATCTGCGTTCAACATCTCTGGTCAAATTCTTGCTAGTCTTGTTAAGAGTCCACCTAAGGTTAAATCTTTTGCCATTTAAAATTACTTTTCTGTGTTTATCCCAGTTGCATTAGTTGCTTGACATAAACATATGAATATACGATGTCATTGGACCAGATGAATTTTGAGCTTTTCCTAGCTGCTGCTTGTAAGCAGTGGTTCTCAGATAAGAAACTTGCAAAAAACATATAGTCTCTAAACTATTGTGTTTTATTGTGGTTGATTTATAATTTGGAAGCTGTCTGGTACACAATTTGGTCTTTTAGGCAGTACTTATGTGGACAATGGAGTGAAATATAATGTTCACATATGGGAAAAGTAAAAGTACATCATTGATTGAATCATGCATGGTTTATATAGGCTTGTGATATTTGTTGCTAATGATAAAGCAAAGGACACTTGCAGCTGCAGGTTGGAGATGAATCCTATGAATCATACAGTGCTGAAAGAGATGGAATCCTATCATCTTTAGCGAGGCGTGCAAAGGTTAGTCCTTTCTTAGGTTTGATCATCTTAATTCATATGAATAGAGGAGCATTAACGTTTAGATTTAGCAAAAGTGAATTCTAAATTCCACGTTCGAATATGGTTCTTTATCCTGAAATTTTGGAAATTTGAAGTTGATTGCTAGTGTAGCAGAGCCGGAGCCTATTTAAAGCATGTTACTGAAAAAATTATTTCAATTAGATTATACTGAAATGAAATGGTTTTGTTGTTTCTATTCAATACCCCTTTTTACTGGTGCAGACATTGGAAGATGCATTCAACAAGTTGGAAGGTGTAACATGCAACAAGGCTGAAGGTGCAATCTATCTCTTTCCCAGAATTGAGCTGCCTGAAAAGGCAATCAAATCTGCTGAAGCTGAAAAAAAGGCACCAGATGCATATTACTGCCAGCGTCTCCTCACTGCCACTGGAATTGTTCTTGTTCCTGGTTCTGGCTTTGGACAGGTGAGTTCATTCTTACTTGCCTGCTGTATCTAGTTGGGAACTCTGTGAACCCTTAACATTGCAGCAGTTAGCAACTATAAAAACTGTTAAACATCAAAAGGAATCTGGGTTTGGGAAAGGACTAGTTGATAGGATCAACTTAAACAATTGAAGGCTTCTTCTTGGTTGTATTCCTTGATAACTTTTCCTATCATTGGCATGTGATTTTTGTCATAGGTTCCTGGTACTTGGCATTTTAGGTGCACAATACTCCCACAAGAAGAAAAGATTCCTGCAATTGTCACCCGTCTAACAGATTTCCATAAGAGTTTCATGGATGAATTCAGAAACCGAGTCTGAGACAACCTTGGATCCAATTCAGCACAATATGACGTGCCTTTCCCTTTTTCATACAGAATAAATCGACACTGTGTTGATGCTCTCCCTTTTCTTCTTGTGCCTCCTTTACTGTTATGTAAAGATACACCTGTTAGACAAATGCCAGAATTCTCACAACACTAACATGGTCGGCTTGTTCGCCAAGTCTACAATGAAACTGCTGTTGCTACTGTACTTTACTGCTACAGATTTCATGTGGGACTCCATTTTGCACAGAAAAGAAGAATGGATCATTGATTCCATATATATATTAAAAATGTTGGACGGTGAGGGAGAGAAAGTAGACGTTAATAGACTTTAATCTTGATTGAGATAAATAATATGTTATTATGTTAATAGTAAGGAATAGTGACAATGACTGAAGGAAAAAAAAGGAAGAACACATATAAGCATGGAAGGTTATTTATATCGACAACTTTTATGTCCTCAATGTTCAAATTCTAAAATAATACTTGTCCTTTCAAAAGGTGTAGCTCTAGATACAAGACCATGACCATGCCAATACCAAGTGAAATGACATTATATTTAAATTAAATAAATGTTTGTCTAAAGCATAACACACAATAAAAAGCTTTTCAGGATCATTTAATTTTGATTCAAAACAAAACCCCTTTTTGACTTAAGGCCCCTTCCTCTCCTCATTTTGCTACTAATACTTGAAATTAATAATAGTTGCATGTGGTCTTTAGACTTTACCAAACCCCACTTCTATCAATCTTACTGTTAAGTGTAAGATATGTAGCCTTAATTGTTTCGTAAAATAAAATAAAATTAAGATGTAGCCCGAGACATATGTTTTATGAAAAATGATAAGCGTTCTTCATAAGATTACCGAATATAATTGCTCATGGACTGGGTTGACACAGGTTGTAGCTTTCTATTTTCAATTTCTTTTACTTACATTTTACTCCCTAAATAATACTGAATATTTATATTTATAATTACATTTAATATAACCATTTTATTGCGTAAAAAATAATTCAAACAATTTAATCTAGAATTAATTGATTTTGTCTTATTATAATAATAATAATAATTTAAAAACCATTAATTTGAGTGTACTTAAATTTGTGATCTCTCTTAAAATTAAAATAATTTATAAACTATATAAAAAGTCCATCTTTATCTAGAATCAAATTGGACATAACTATGTAACCAAGAAAAATCGGACATGATTTAAGATGAAGGTGAGTAAAATATATCACAGAGCCTCATCAAATGAAATTAATAGTAATGAACCTTCATTAAAAGACATAAACACGTGGAATGCCACCTTAACTCGGCTTTGTTTTTCTTGTCTTCTGTTACTTTATAAAAGCAAATTCAACAAATAGTGGTGGGAAAGAGAGAAATATGTATATATATATATAATGTTTTTATATTATATTTATGGTTGGAATTGGAAGGAGAAATTTTGAAAGTTTGTCCAAAGAGTGAGAGCCCCCAACCCATAGGTTTAATTCAAAACAGAACAAATATACATTTGAATTAAAAACCAAACACAAAGAGCTTTGATAAGAGGCATCTACATGAACATGACATTTAATCTTCATATCATACGTGTGGGTCAGCTTTTAAAGGAAAAGAAAAACTTGATAGCATTGTATAGAATAATAAATTAAGTGGTTTTTGGAAGGTTTCGGATTACAATATATGTTAGTTTACTTACCACATTGTCACGGGCCAAACTTCCATTTTTATTTATTTATTATTAAATAAATCTTGGAATTTTAAAATATATCCATGTGGAAGTTACATTTATATGAAACTTTCGTATTTTATATTAAAAAATTATAGCCATATAATTTTTTTTATCAAACCAGCCAACATAGGTACTGAAATACAAGAGGTGGAGCTGAACAGTCACTGAAACATAGTGCATGATGTCTCGTAAAACGACCGCGATTTTTCGTGCAAACAACATTATTAGTTTCTATATAGATATGATTATAATTAATTGTGAATCGAATTTCAACACTGTTATTTTTATAATATATAAAAATTAATATGAAGTACGCATTAGAATCATAAATATTTCATAAAAATTAGTGTAAATTGCTATTATATCACATCACTGATTCGTTTAGCATTTCTTATTTTAATCTTAAAAAAAGTTTTGTAGCGACTGTAAGCTGGTGAAGGATTGGTGAAGGGCATTGGAATGTGTAAGTTTACCGACAAAACAACAATAGCATCACAGCAAAGCAAACCCCACCCGCCATTACTATTTAGCTTCTCTTTCATCTATTCACTGATGTATTAGTTGCTCAAATCTCTCCTTTTTATTCGAGTTTTTCTTTATTCTCCACTTCTCCATTAACGTACACTCTCGAAGCTCCATCCTTTTACCCATCAATGGGTATCTTACTTGTCTTCTTTCTGTCACTTCTCTCTCTAGCTTCTACAGCTTCCCGGGTCGAGCAGAAAACCTTCATCGTAAGAGTCAAACATGAAGCCAAGCCTTCCATTTTCACCACTCACAAGCACTGGTACGAATCTTCACTTTCCTCTGTTCTCTCCCCTTCAACTCCTACCCAAGTTCTTCACGTATACGACAGCGTTTTCCACGGCTTCTCGGCTAAGCTTTTGCCGACCGAAGCCCTCAAGCTTCAAGCACTTCCCCATGTCATAGCCGTCATCCCTGAACAAGTCCGTTACTTGCAAACCACGCGCTCTCCTCTCTTCTTAGGACTCAAGACCACCGACAAAGCTGGCCTTTTGAAAGAATCCGACTTTGGGTCCGATCTTGTTATCGGAGTCATTGACACAGGTATTTGGCCCGAGCGTCAAAGCTTCAACGACCGTGACTTGGGTCCTATTCCTTCTAAATGGAATGGCCAATGCGTGACGACAGAAGACTTCGGTTCCGATTCTTGTAATAAGAAGCTTATCGGCGCAAGGTATTTCTGCAGTGGCTACGAAGCAACTAACGGCAAAATGAATGAAACCTCGGAGTTGCGTTCCCCACGAGACTCGGACGGCCACGGTACCCACACTGCTTCTATCGCTGCCGGAAGGTATGTGTTTCCAGCTTCTACATTAGGTTATGCTAAAGGAGTGGCTGCCGGGATGGCGCCAAAGGCGAGACTAGCAGCTTATAAAGTATGCTGGAATGCTGGTTGTTATGACTCTGATATTCTAGCCGCCTTCGACTCCGCTGTTGCTGATGGCGTTGATGTGATTTCTTTGAGTGTTGGCGGTGCCGTGGTGCCTTACTATCTTGACGCCATTGCGATTGGCGCTTTCGGTGCAGCGGATAAAGGGATTTTTGTGTCTGCCTCGGCAGGCAATGGGGGTCCCGGTGGATTAACTGTTACCAATGTGGCTCCATGGGTGGCTACCATTGGTGCTGGGACGATTGACAGAGATTTTCCAGCTGATGTTAAACTTGGAAATGGGAAAGTTGTGCCTGGAGTCGGCGTGTATAATGGGCCGGGTTTATCTTCGGGTCGGATGTATCCATTGGTTTATGGTGGATCCGGTGGTGGTGACGGGTATTCTTCGTCTTTGTGCTTAGAAGGTTCTTTGGATCCCAATTTGGTGAAAGCCAAAATCGTTTTGTGCAATAGAGGGATTAATTCCAGAGCCGCTAAAGGGGGATGTTGTGAAGAAAGCTGGAGGAGTAGGAATGATTTTAGCTAATGGAGTTTTCGATGGGGAAGGTTTAGTTGTTGATTGTCATGTCTTGCCAGCTACTGCTGTTGGTGCATCAAACGCAGATGAGATTAGGCGATACATTGATTCTGCATCAAAATCAAACTCACTTGCCACTGCAACTATCATCTTTAAAGGGACTCGGTTAGGGGTCAGGCCAGCACCTGTCGTGGCTTCGTTTTCGGCTCGAGGTCCTAACCCGGAGACCCCAGAAATTTTGAAGCCTGACGTGATAGCTCCTGGATTGAACATCCTTGCTGCCTGGCCTGATAAAGTTGGTCCATCTGGGCTTCCATCGGATTATCGAAGGGTAGAGTTCAATATTCTTTCAGGCACTTCAATGGCTTGTCCCCATGTTTCGGGACTGGCTGCTTTGTTGAAAGCAGCTCATCCTGAATGGAGCCCAGCAGCCATTAAGTCTGCCCTGATGACAACATCTTACACTGTTGATAATCGCGGGGAAACTATGATTGATGAATCGAACGGAAATACTTCAACGGTTTTCGATTTTGGATCCGGTCATGTTCACCCCACAAAGGCTATGGATCCTGGTCTGGTTTACGATATAAATCCCATGGATTACGTGGATTTCTTGTGCAATTCGAACTATACAATCAACAACATTCAAGTGATCACCAGGAGGAATGCAGATTGCAGTGGGGCAAAACGAGCTGGCCATATTGGGAACCTGAATTACCCATCTTTTTCAGTTGTTTTCCTACAGTTTGGCAATCATAAGATGTCGACACACTTCATTAGGCAAGTGACTAATGTTGGGGACCCAAATTCAGTGTACGAAGTGACAATCAGGCCACCTGGTGGCACACTTGTGACGGTAGAGCCACAGCAGCTCGTGTTTAGGAGGGTAGGGCAGAAATTGAATTTTGTTGTAAGAGTGGAGACCATGGCAGTCAAGCTTGCCCCCGGAAGCACTAGCATGAAAAGTGGTTGGATAGTGTGGTCTGATGGGAAGCACAATGTCACTAGTCCCATAATTGTGACAATGCAGCAACCTCTGTAGTTTAGAAATTCTGTTTTAGGAATTTTGGTCTTACTATATATATATATATATATATATATAATTGTGTTGGTGTTTTCCTTGCCAGAAAACAAGTGGAGTTGGCTTTATAATGCACAGGTGAATGTATAATCTGCACAGGCTCCTGGAAAGTGCAGGTCTGATATTTTTTTTTTGTAAGATTGAGAAGCAAGAATGTTTAGTGTGTTGATGAGATGCCAAATGAAAACGTGAAAAAAGGTTGCTGTCATATTTTACTTTGATTCTTTTAAATTGATGTCGGTGTATTGATTAAACTTGTGAGAAGTGGGGAAGGTGTCTTGGCAGGTAATTAAGGTGTGTCTTGGCAGGTAATTGTCACGTAATCTTTCCAGTCAAAAGGTATTATATATACAAGTAAATATTTTAACCAAATCCATCACAATGATGACAATGCGTCTCGCAAAACAAGTGGGCGAAGTTAAATTGCCAACTTGTTAGTTTGATTTGGGAATTTAGATTGTCTGCCGGTGTTGGTGGGATGGAAATGGATCTCGAAGTTAAGCAGTTTATGAGTTATTCGAATTTGAATAGATTAAGATTTAGTTAATATTTAAATTAAGTTAATTTGATTTGAGATTTTAACGAGTTGAGTCGAGTAAAGTCTAGCTCAACTTAATAAGTTTAGAGTAATTCGTTAAATTTTTAATAATTTTTTAATAGTTATCTTAAAAATTATTGCATAAAAATGTATAAATAATAATGATTAATTTACTAATATATAATAAAAATATTTTTATTATTAATTAATAATTACTATTAATATATTAATTTTTAATAAATAAAAATTTAAATTAATAATTATTTACTACGTTCAAAAATCAAACCTCAATTACCTTAGAATTTATAATGAGTTTAATAAGAAACAAGTAGAGTAATAAATTATTTTAACGAGCACGAGTCAAATAAAATTTTAACAAACTCAACGAATAATGAATAAGGTCGAATAATGAAATCTTTTTAACGAGCATGAGTCGAGTATCAATCAACTCGCAATTAACTTACTCGATAAGCACCCCTAATCATGAGAAGAGTAAGCCATCCTTCTCCCTTGGCTGCTCATAAATATTTCAATCATTATCAAAGGGAAAATTTTTCCGTTTTAAACTTGTGCATTGTTTGTAGGCTATAGCACGTATGAAACCAACGGTCTTAAATTGGGCTTATTTGGTTGATGCGTGATTTGGGCTTCAAAGGAGGCCGCTTCCTTTAATAATCGCTCCTGTATCCCTATTCTGAAATGGGAAATAGAGTAGGACAAATGAAAGCCTCTTAGAAATGGATTTTTCATTTTTGTACGTAGAAAGAAAGTGAATTAATCCCATATCTATATTTATAGTTGCAGAACAGTTGTGCAATAACGAAACAAAAGAAGGAAATTAACAGCATGCTATAAAGGGAGACTGAATTAGGGTTTTGAATTCATCGTCTCAATCAATTCTTATAAGCTCCTTGAAGTGTTATGGTTATTGACAAATTTAAAATTTTAACCATCAACTTGAAATATGTTCTGAAATATATCTTATTTATTTCCACAAGGTTACATGTTAGAGGTCTGGTCCTAACAATTAGACAACTTTGTTGCCCGCTTGCTCTGGCGGACTCACCGGATTCCAAAGTGAAATCATTTTTTAAATACTCACCACTCAGCTGATCTGATTGGTGAATCCAGGCAAGCGAAAGCTCAGCTTCAAATACAACGCTTGCTTGCTTAGACTCCTTGCACTCGTTAATAAAATCTATATTTATGCAAGTTACAACGGAAACGAAAACTTGAATCTGAATTGAATTGTTAAGAACAATATAATATTACTATTTGCCAAGTCTTATCCATCCTTGTGTGGATAAGGTTAAACAGGATGACAATATCTCCTAACAAGGGTGTCGTAACCGGTTTTTGTCCGGGCACGAAATATTTATTTGGCGGGAAAAGTAATATGAATAAATGGTTTTTTAAAATAATTTGGGAGTCGCCATCAGCCTTTTGGGTCAAGTAGGTCGAATACCTAAATATTATTTTTTAAAAGAGTTTTAAGAAAACATCAATTAAAAATGAACTGATCTGCGTTTATAACCAAAAATTCGTTCTTTTTAATAATAAAAAGGGATTCGTGGTCGGTTACGTTTAGGGAAGGATTAGCACCCCTACAACGCCCAAAATTGGTACTTTTTAATTATAAATTGTCTCTATTATTAGAAATTTAAAAATTCAAAATATATTTAATTTATAATCCTATTTAATTTAAATTTATTATTATAATTTTAAAGAAAATATATTAATATATATCTTTATTTTTATAAATAAGATATTTATTTACTTAGAAATATCAGAAAAGGGCTTCTAGTTGCTTTAAGACAGCTCCTTTCTTAATATTAATAAATAAATAAATGTTAATAAAACATTTATCTAAAAATAATTAAAATATATTAATATAAAAAATAGGACATTTATTTATTTAATAATATCAGAAAAGGACTTCTAGGTATTTTAAGACAGTTCTTTTCTTAGATATTTAAAAAATAAATACATATCAAAATATGTTTTATTTTTTCTTAAAAGTAATTTATAAAATTAAATTTATAAAATAGTATTTTTATTTAATAAAAAAATAGAATAAATAAATAACTATTATATATATATTTATATATTTTAATAATAATAATAAAATAATCATGAAGATAATAATTTAAACATATATCAAAAGTAATAATAAAATAAAATAATAATAATTAAAATGAAAGAAAATAAAAGTAATAATATTAAAACTATTGAATCATATTCATAAATATATGAACTTAAAATGTAAAAATAATAAAACTTATGGTTAAAATTAAGATCATATAAAATTTAATGATCAAATTATAAAATATAAATATTTAAGAGACATGGCTAGAGTCATCATAAAATATAAATACTAGTAGTGTAATTAGCCATTAATTATTTAATCAGTGATTAAAATAAAAATATTAAAATTATTAGGGACTAAATGTGATATTTATCCTAAATGTGATATTTATCCTAAATATATTATTTAATACTGGTAAGGACTAAAACGTAATAAAATAAAATTCGAATACTGAATTAGAACATTCAAAAATTAGGTTTAGTGACTAAAATGAATAATTACAAAACTTAGATGGCTACGGAAGAGGTTTAACCATACAAGTAAATTACGCATATACCCCTTCCCAAAACGACGTCGTTCGGGAAGGGGTATATATAACCCTTCATAGCTGGCCCGAAGGGCCAGCAGCCTCATTGTTCTCTTTTTCTTCTTCTCTCAAAAACGAGAGAAGAAGCTCTCTCTCCTTTCTCTCTTAATTCCCTCACCGGAGGGAATTCTGGCGCCGATAGCCACCGCCAATCTCACCGCCGGCCACCGCCTCTGGTGGCCGGAAAATCAAACTTTATACCACAACATAGATCGGATCGTCCCAATGACGATTCCGGTATTTGTTTCCCTTAAAAAAGCTCTCAATCAGAGCAAATCTATAAAAATACCTTCGGTTTTCGAAGGTTTGTGGTGGAGCGTGGAGGCGCGTGGTGGTTTGGCTTTCCTCGGTAAGGTTTCTTTCGATTTTTATCTCGTTATTTTGGTGTTTGATGGTGGTTGGATTGCTTGCTGTTGGTGTTGTTGTCTTCCGTTGGCTGTTTTTTTTTTTTTTCCTTTTTTTTTCTGTCCGTTTTCCTCTATTTTTGTATCTTGGTTGCTCTCTGTCCCTGTCTTTCTTGCAGGTGTGGTGGCTTTTATAGCCACCACCGAGGCTCTCGTCGGACCGGTCCCGAGAGGGAAGCTTCGGTGAGTCACCAAACTATGTGGTGACTCACCCCATAGCTGCGACGTGGACGGTCAGAGTCGTGGCAGCAGAGCTTCTGGAATGTTCGTCGGAGGCGTCGTGGCAGTACTGAAGCGTCGGCAACGGCGAGATGAGACACCTGGAAGAGGTGGCGCCGCGTGGTCCCTAGGGTTATGATACCCTAGGGTTTCAAACCGGAAGCATCTGGAGACCGTTGGATCAAAGCCAGATCCAACGGTGATGAGCTAAGGCGGCTGAGAGAAGATTCTGATAACCCTAAAAGGGTTTTGGGTCATGTTTGGGCCTGGATGTAACCGAGTTGTAAATGGGCTTTGTAATATTTAATAAATAATATATAATAATAATTATAATAATAATAATAATAGTAATTTTAATAATAATAATAAACTTAAATGAAAAAAATTGATGTCTACAGCTGCCCCTTTTTGCTCATCCTTGTGTTAACAAGAATAGAGCAAAGACGAAAAAGACAATAATTTTTTCATTTGGCTTCTTTTGAGCAGGATGGAAATGTTTGAAAACATCATGCACTGAAGGACTTACAGATGACCCGAAGGCTTTTTAAACATCAAAAAGCTCCCGAAGGCTTTTTGGAAACATCATGCACTGAAGGACCTACAGATGACCCTGAGGCTTTGAAAACATCAAAAAGCTCCCGAAGGCTTTTTGGAAACATCATGCACTGAAGGGCTTATAGATGTGGGAAATAGTTTACTAAGTAAGAAACTATGAAAATTGTTTTCTTACTATTCAACAATTTAATTTTCAGAAAAGATTGAATGAGAAACTATGGAAATCGTTTTCTCATTATTTTTTTTTGAAATAACATGTTGATTGGGTAACATGCCCCAATTTCAAGATAATTTTCATTCTTGTGGATTGCATCCATCTCTTCTTCACTTGATTAATATGGAGATGTTGAATAAATTCTTCTCTTTCTTCAGAAGAGTTCTTCTCATTATGAACTTTCCGCTGGGGATGATGTTGACCTATTTCCTGTGATAGAGTCATTCAAAAGGTTGAATAAGCTCTTGATGAGTTCTTCTCATTATGAACTTTCTCTAGAAAGGCTGATGCTAATCTATCTCCTTCTGTGATAGAATTATGCAAAAAGTTGAACAAATTCTTCTTATTATGAACTTCTTCTTCCTTCTTCAGATGAGTTCTTCTCATTATGAACTTCTCTGGAAAAGCTGCTCCATCAAGTGATGGATTTGAGCAAAAGGTTGAACAAATTCTTCTCATTATGAATTTCTTCTTCCTTCTTCATATGAGTTCTTCTCATTATGAACTCGATCTGGTAATGCTGAATCATCGAATGATGAATTTAAACAAAAGGTTGAACAAATTCTTCTCATTATGAACTTCTTCTTCCTTCTTCAGATGAGTTCTTCTCATTATGAACTTTTACTGGCAATGTTGATCCATCAAGAGATGGATTTGAGCGAAAATTTGAACAAGTTCTTCTCATTATGAACTTCTTCTTCCTTCTTCAGATGGGTTCTTCTCATTATGAACTTTCTCTGGAAAAGTTGATCCATCGAATGATGAATTCAAGCGAAAAGTTGAACAAGTTCTTCTCATTATGAACTCGATCTGGTAATGCTGAATCATCGAATGATGAATTTAAACAAAAGGTTGAACAAATTCTTCTCATTATGAACTTCTTCTTCCTTCTTCAGATGAGTTCTTCTCATTATGAACTTTTACTGGCAATGTTGATCCATCAAGAGATGGATTTGAGCAAAAGGTTGAACAAATTCTTCTCATTATGAATTTCTTCTTCCTTCTTCAGATGAGTTCTTCTCATTATGAACTCGAACTGGAAATACTGAATCATCGAATGATGAATTCAAGCGAAAAGTTGAACAAGTTCTTCTCATTATGAACTTCTTCTTTTTTCTTCAGATGAGTTCTTCTCATTATGAACTTTAACTGGTAATGCTGAATCATCGAATGATGAATTCATATCTTTGCTAAAAATCTTTGAAATTCCTGTCAAATTTTAACATGGATAAAATGAATGAAAATGCTCCTATTTTGCAAATGTCTAAATATGATGCATGAATGTTGATGCAATTTTCATTTGACTTCAAAATGGTGAACTCGGTTTTCCTCCACTTCATCATTTATTGCCAGGGTCAACTCTGGATATCACTGTAGCAACTTATGCTATCAAGCTTGCATTTCTGAAGAACTATCTGATCAACTTGTATCTTTATGTATTCTTTGCTTCATGAAAGTATCAGAAGAATTGTTTTATTTGTGGAACTCTTGTCGTAGTCAGAATTATGACCTTAATGCCCCATTTTGTCTTGGATAAAACCAACTTTATTTGTTTGGACTTGTGTAGAAATCCCATAAAGTTTTCATCTTTGAAAAGAGAATCTGTCATCTTTATAAAGAGAATCTATCATCTTTGAAGAGCGTAGATGTAGATATGCCTGACTCAGCAGGGAGTAATTAAGAGAGTAGAGTCTGTTCTAACTTAACTCTTGAAACATATCACAAGGAGGATTTATTCCAATTCCTTTCATGTCTCCACATCTAATTGGATCTCGAACAAAGCAACTTGGACCATATAATATGTCTCCATATTTAACTAGTTTCTTATTGTCAAAATTTTCAGCTTTCCTTGGAAAGAAATCTTCATTATATCTCACTTTTAATCTTGGGGTTGAAGAAGACAAACTTCATCTTGGATCAATAAATGGAAACCATATGATCGTAACATTGGTTCAGCATCAGAATAACAGGTTTGTAAAACATTTAACAGTGCATTCATCCTTGCCTGTGGCTTCTGCTCAGATGTTCGTAAAACATTTGACAACACATTCATCTTTTCCTGTGGTTTCTGTTCAGATGTTCGTAAAACATTTGACAACACATTCATTTTTTTGTGGCTTCTGCTCAGATGTTCTCAAACATTGAACCTCTTTGCCTAGTTTCCAAAGCTTTTGAATAATGTCACAAGACCATTTGAGAACAAAAACTCAGTGGGGATTCAAGTGTAATGTTGGTATGACCAAAAAGTTGGTCAAATTCACAAGATATGCTGGTGTCGAATTGAATAGGAGACACTAACTGATCTTGATATCATCTTGGGTAAAGACAAATGTGATACTGATCACATTTTCTTCTATAATGATCTTTGTAGGAAGTAGCAACACATCAACTGTAGGATCAATGTACAGAAAGATATCCGTGGAATCTTTGCAGCTAGGGATGAAATACAAATGATAAAATCAAAATAGATGAAAACTCAATTCATCTTGGCTAGCAATGATGATCCCAAATAACAACGGGAATAACAGTAATATAAGTGAGAGTCGAGTCTCCCTTTTCAATGTCATCAAAGAAGCAAAAACTGATGTGAAAAACAGCTTCATAATCTCAATAGTATGGTTGAAACTATTTTCTAGGAATCTCAAAGAAATATTTTCAGTTATTACCGACACACATAAGGCCAAATTCAATGCTGAGATCTTAAGGAACTGAACCCTGGATCAAGTAGTCTACCTGGGGATCATCTTTATTCATGCAACCGTAATGTAGTTTATCAAAGAACACACTGTCATGTGACATACGGTTAAGAAGATTAGGTATTTGAAAACATACTTGCTGAGTAGATTTTGTTCAACAACATGATCATAATATAACTGCCTGATGAACGAAGCAATTATGTATAGTCAGTTCGACTGTCACTGTTTTACCATTTTCATTCTTCATATCTTTCTATCTCATTGGAAATATTTTTTCAAGTCAATGATCTTGACACAGGATATTGTGGGCCTTCAGCATGCCCCAACATTGGCTAATACAAGCGTGCATAATGCATCGACATTCTTGATTCTGATTGAAATGGGCTTTCAGCATGCCCCAACATTTGCTTTTTGTTAATCTGAGCCTTCAAAATGCCCCACATGGATCCGTCTGAAGGAACCTTTAAAATGCCCCAACATTTGCTGATACAGATGCCAAAAGTATATTCAACATTACTTCTTGTTGAGATGAGCCTCCAAGAATGCTCAAATATTCATATTGTTGTGAGCCTTCAAAATGCCCCAATATTCTATTTCTGATGGAAATGAGCCCTCAAGATGTCCCACATGAAACATTTCTATCTGAAATGGGCTTTCGAGATGCCCCAATATTCTGCTTCTGATTTACTCTTAATGTTTGTTTGACTGGAATATCATGATCCTCTTGAGGTCTAATTTTGACAATGCACTGTTGTAGGTACTTGTGGATTTATTCGTGCCCCAAATCTGTTTATCTTGAATGCTCTCATTATGGTGTCAATAAACAGCAGTGTTGTCAAGTAACTGGAGGAATTCTCTTCATGTTGTCACAAACCTAAGAAGTACTTAATCATTCTGACGGAAATGTCTGAGATATGTGTCTTCTGAATGAGGTGACTATTTTCTGAATCTAGAGGGATTTAATCAGACAGAGTAGTAAAAATAGCTTGGTAATCCGTTCCAGGCTGACACAGTGGCTTATCATCTTTCAGTGAAGGCCATCTCTGAAATATACTTTTCTGTGGGAGAGAAACCAATTTATGCGAGTAGTAATCTGATGCAATGGCAAGATTACATATACAGTGGTACAGGCTCATCAAAAATCCGTACCCATGCAACATGTTGATTCTGATAACAACTCATCTGATTATGAAGTGATTTTTCAGGATGATTTCACAGATATTGATAGTTATTCTGATACCGAGGAAATCCTGTATTCTGATTCTGATGAGGAGAGTAAACTGTTATACTTGACAAAAATGGGATTCTCAGAGGCTGAAGCTTCAATAACCATGGAGAGTTGTGGTTCAGATTCATCAATTGTAAAATTGACAGATTTTATATGTGCTGCTCAAATGGCTAAGGCTGCTGACGCACTTCTTTCAGTATAAGATAGGAAGCCATTATGTAATGATCCCAATTACAAGCAAAGGCGAAACTTGGGTTATGATTTTTGAAAAGGAAGAAGCAGAGGAAGCTTGAAAAGAAGCTTCTTAATGAAGATAATCATGCAGTTCATCTTTTAATTCCAACGATCGGTTCTGGGGTTCCTACTGAATCAAATAACTCAAAGAACACTTCCAGAAGATGCTATTGAAGTATCCTTATTTTTACTATGAGCAAATTCATCTTTCAAATCTAATGATTGGTTTTGTGGGTTCATACCAAACCAGATAACTCAAAGAACAATTCCAGAAGATGCTATTGGCAAATTCATCTTCTAAACTCAATGATTGTTCTGTCCAACCAGATCAGATAACTCAAAGAACATTTCCAAAAGATGCTATGAGCATATGGCACTTGCTCCAATTAATGTTTGGACTGGAATATCATAGTACTTTACTAAATGTAGAGCCAGACTTTGTAGATTCGAAGCATCTTCATGCTACTAAAAAAAGCTATATTCATAATTCTGCCAATTAAGAACAGATCTTCTTTTATTCTGCTTCATCAATGTGCTGATGCTTTTCCATTGACAAAGAAATGATGGCTTTCTTGGGATCCAAGAACAAAGTTGAATTGTTTATAAACATGTACAAGAAGTGCTAAATTGACAGAAAGGATCTGTATGGCTCTTGAAGCTTATGACAAAGAGCCACTTTCGAATGTCCAGAAGTATGTTCTTGATGAGTGCTGAAAATGGAATCTGGTATGGGTTGAAAAGAATAAAATTGTTCCACTTGAATCTGATGAGGTGGAAATGCTTCTAGGTTTCCCTAAAAACCATACACAAGGATCTGTATAGAGACATGTTTCATGATGGTATCAATGTCCTGTCTCTTTTCTCTGGGATCAATGATGCAGAAGTTGCCTTTTACTGTCTTGTCATACTTTTGAAAACAGATGTGCAAGAACTGAATGATGATCGGTTGGAGCAATTGATGAGTAGTTTTGTCGAATTCGACCTTGTTGTAAATGGCATCCAGTGTAACAACCTTACTAGAAGAAATAAACATCATCATGATGAACTAGAAGATTTTTGTTAGTGCATTTTCTTGCAATGACTGCCACAGTGACTGTCTATTAAAATACACACTGCCATATCCCACTCTTCCCTAACCATGGAAAAGTTTAGTTGATGGTAAAACTGGTTATCTCAACTTTTAGAATCCTGTACGGCATACAAATGTAGAATTTGTTCCAACGTCTTATTCTGTGCCATAAGTCCTCAAATTCAAATTCAACAATCTTCTGAAGGACATAATGGATATCATTTTGACAAAGAAAGTGATCGGCGTAGAAGAAGTAACAATGATGTATCAAGACTTGAGCTAACACCAGAGTGCAGGTAGTAACTTGTTCATGGCTTTGTGATGTAATCTTCTAGAGAACATGAATTGATGGTTGGGGAAAATAATCTGTCTGGTGATGCTTATCGCCCTCAGCATGAGATAAACGATAATCTTTCTTGATGAATTGCTAATGTCATAGGAGAGTGTCACAAGTTCAATTCTCCAGACTTTCTGGCTTCTTGGACCACTTGCCTTCAAAAATGTGAAGCGCTTCATTCTTCTGGCTTCGTTCATTCTTTTTCTACAACAGAGGTAGAATAAGCAACAATTGCTTTAAGGACCTTCCTCATTTGAGACTGTACTGTTTGAAAATGTTTTTTTTCTCCTTTCTTTATTGAAGAATGAAAGAATTTTGCAAAGTATTACCCCTTTCAGGTTCACAATATAATCGAATCATAAACAATGAGTTTAATGAATATCAAATAAATCAACTACACTTTTAAATCATTCAAAAATCATAGTTCTATGGCAAGTGTCAAAATTATTGACTGATTTGAGGTGTAGGTTGATTTTGGTAAAGTAGGTTCTTTCAAGTTGGTTCAGTATGTCGTTTCGGACTTCCACTAACTTGAAGAAATGGTTGTTATGCTCATCTTGTAGAGATGCTTCTCGTTTCCAGAATCTCAGGAACGTTTTTTAGATGTGTGGTGCTTCATTAAGAGCTTAAGATCGTCTCTTATGTCGTTGTTGCACCATTCAATATTCGAGCCACCTTTTCAGGTTTTCAACTCGAATCCTCCTTTGGTTTCAAGATGTTATTTAAAAATTTATATCTTGAACCCACCTTTATCATTTTTCATATCATGCATTAAAGATTTTAAAAACTAATTTTTGCAAATAAAAATCAATCTTGGAAGGCGGAATGAATTCTAAAGATATCATCTTTTACTTAGAAATCCATGTATGATTAGAATGGACTTTCTAGGTACGTAACGTAGGCCATGACTTATGGTTACGAAAGAAAGGGATAAAAAGGCCCAAATAAGTGTTTAAGGGTCATCAAACCAAGGATCAATTCATTCTGATGCCATCAATCTTGTTTTGTTTGACTTGGATCTGCCTTGCTGGGGAAATTTCCATCAACTGGATCCCTCTAGACTGCCAAATTTTGGATTCATTTCCATTTTCTCATATCTCCAGCATTTCTTGCTCTTCTTGTTTGTATTTGATCAACCTTGTAACTTGAGGCTCAATAAATCACCCATCATGATTCAATTTTCCTTTTTTTTTTTTTTTTTTTTGTTTTTTTTCTTCTTCTTTCTTTGCTGGATGAGTATAATACTTCAATTGCTTTGAACACCTCCTTTTCCTTTTGTATTTTGGAGGTTTTCCATTATTCTTGATTGGATTGATCTTCAAGCACTCTGTATTTGACATACTTTGTAGTTCAAAACTTTCATGATTTCATGGAAACTTGTCTTCGTAATAAAAATGTATTAACAATCTTTATTCTTGTGAGCAAATATCCTTCACCTTGCCCCCTAATGTGGAGGGTGATCCTTGGTTAGGGTTGAATCAGAAGAAAAATCATTCAGGCTCAAGTGGGGACAACAAAGGATATATATATATATATATATTAAAGGATAAATGAAACAATGCCGTTCGTAATCTCATACACAGAAACCTTTGTAAAAAGAGGTATCTCCAGGTGGATGAATATTCAAGATTAATTTTACTTACATGAAAAATGTAATTAATGCATGATATATTTATTTCAATCAATCACTTTCTCCTTCTTCTTTGAGTATGCCCTAATCACTCGAAATTATCATCAATGAGTTGGTCCATGATGCCTCATCTCGTCTCTTCTTGCAGTAAAATTCACGGATAATTGAAAGTTTGGTTCTTTTGAGGTCTTTTGGTTTATGATGGTTTTGTGTTTGGAAGGATAAATGTGTGACTCTTAAAGTCATGTATATGGTGGAAGGGGTAATCTCATAAACCAACTAACTTTATCCGAGAAGGTAAACATCTAGAGTTGATGTCTCAAAAACAAGTAGAGACATTTCTTCAGAATCTCAGATAAATGTAGTGTCAGGATTTGGTTTTGGTAAGGGTCGAGTAATTGACATTGGATGGGATATTGAAGATATAATTTTACCACTTGCCAATAGATCTATAACTCTTGCAAATTTAAAAGAATATTTAATCTACTTGATACTCAATAATCTCAAGATTAAAACTTGATTCTTTGCTCATAACCATAAAAGCAACACAATTTATTTATTTTTTTTTGCACAAAATGCAGAGAAATGAACAGAAAACATATTCAAACAAGATTCTGAAAGTACAAAGGTACTACAGTGGTAAATAATACTTCCACTTGTTTATGCATCATTACTCCTCTATTGTTGGGTGTGTACTTGGCCCATGATTTTTATCCTTATTTGCTCCCCATTTCTTGATTGTTTCTTGTGTCAAGACTCCCTTGTCAACGAGCGTCTCTATTTCCTTTAACAGTGACCAACAATTCCCTGTTGAATGTCCAGATACTCCCAAGTGAAAATTACAGAAGCTATTTTGATCATAGCAATGGACATAAGGCTTTGGTGACACCTTCACCAATCTTGGTGTAATGTAGTGACCTTTAACCAAATGAGGGTACAGGTCTGAGATAGATTCTTGAAACACCTTTAGAGTTTTTCTCACTCGCGAGGCTATCACTTTCTTTGATCGTTCTGACCGAATGAATGCTCTCATGTTATCGAGGGGGTTCTGAATGCTCATTTTAGCTATAACTGGGGTAATATTAACCAGATTTCTTAAGTTGTCCTTTGCCTTATTGGGTTTCGGAAAATCTGATACATATATCTGAGGTGTCTTCTGGGTTATATCTGCCTCATTCCTTCTTAGACCTATGGGCCAATCTCGAATTACATCCATGGGAGCCTTTTGATTTCTTTTCCCATTTTCTTTGCAGGATTGGTCACATTAGTCTCTGTTGCAACAATGGTTTCTGAACATTGAACCTTAACCTTTTCTTTTATCTTGCATTTTTGAATTGCTTGCTCTAAAGGGTCTTGGAAATTTCCCTTAAGGTTACCAGGAACCTTAGCTGAACAATTTGGAATTCTAGTCTGATTTATCCAAGGAACTTCCTTATAGGTCCAATTCTTATTTGGAGGCCATTGTGATTGATCAAGTTGTGGAGTAATTGATCTGGCTGAGAGCATTTTTGGATGCAATTTTTCACTCGAACAGTGGAAGGGAGGAAATTGAAATCCCTGCACATTCTTTTTCTTCTTGATCACTCTATAAGGTTTGACACCATGTTTAACCGAATAAGACCTCATTGTATTAACCCCAGCTTCTTTCTTGACTTTAGTATTGTCAGAGCCTCTTATCTTGCCATTCTTATTAGCCATTTCGATGATTTCTCCACTTATGATGATGTCAGAGAAATTATTAGGGACAACCCCTATCATGTGATTAACATAAGGAAATTTTAATGTGCTAATGAACAAAGTAGTGAACTCTTTTTCAGTCAATGGTGGATGTACTTTGAGAAGCAACGTCTTTCCATCGTTGTGAATATTGTCGAAAGCTTTCATTGTACTTCATATTCATGCTTTGCAACATTGTTCGATCAGGGGCCATATCAGTCATGTGCTTGTATTAACCCAAAAATGCTTGAGCTAAATCCCTCCAAGAACGTATTTGAGTACGTTTTAGTGGATTATACCATCTGGATGCAGACCCAGATAAACTGTCTTGGAAACAGTGGATCAACAACTTTTCATTTTCTACATAGCCAGCCATATGACGACAATACATAATGATATGATATGAAGGGCATGTGGTCCCATTATACTTCTCAAAATCTGGAACCTTGAACTTTGGTGGAATAACCAGGCCAGGGACCAAACTTAGTTCTTTGGCGTCAAACCCATAAAATGTCTCAACTGTCTCTATAGATTTTATCACCTCTTCTATATTTTCCAGTAGTTGAGTGAATTTTTCCTTCTCAACTGATTTGTTTAGGTCAAGGACCTCATTACAAAATTCATCAGGCTTCAACTCAGAAGTAGTAGGACAATCAGTGGGGAATGATGCTCCAGCTTGATATGGTGAGTTCTTAACAGCAAAGTAAATCGGTGATTGAATTTCCTGGGGTACAGAGGTGAACTCAGGAATATGAACAGGTGTAATACCCAAAGGATTTGTGGAGTTTTCAACAAGACTCTTTCTAGCAGTCAAATGTTTATCAATCATTTCTTTCATATTGTTCAGTAGATCGATCTGAGAATTAGCTTCGATTTGTGCCAACTTGCTCCTCAATTCCTCTTGTATTTCTTTCTGCTTTATCTCAAATTTGGCTAGCCTATCTTCAGTTTCTTTAGACATTTTTCTTGTGTCGTGCTGAGCGTTCTTGCTTCAAGGAAAAACCAAGATCACTTCGTTTGAAATCCTTATTTTAATGAATGAATGTTTTAATGTATTATGAAAAAAAAGCAAAGATGCCAAATGCAAATGTAAATATGTGAGTGTAATAACAAGAATACAAATTGTGCAATACAAATGCAAAGATGCCAAATGTAAATATGCAAATGTAAAATTGTAAATGTAAATTTTTTAAAATACCAGAATAGGACATCCAGTTATTTTAAGACTGCCCTTTTCTTTGATATTGAAAATAAATAAACATTATTATTTAATTAAATATATTTTAATGCATGATGTAAATTTAAAAATGTAAATGTAAATACAAACGTAAAAATGTACAAATGCAAAATACAAATGCATGTATGAAAAGGTGTTACTCAAGAGTGATCATCTTAGAACAGATTTCATTGAACGCAAAAGTTTCGGTACATCAAACAAAACTTTACATATAGGGATATATTTCATTCCTAACTTCTCCAAAGCCAAATTAGTCTATCAACTTAAGGGACATTGCTTGTCTGGACTGCAACCTCTTCCATGACATTCTCTTTCATTTTCTGTGTCACTTCTCGGAGTTGCTCATTTTCCCTTGTAAGAGATCTTTTCTGTCCAAGAAGTTCTTGAACAAGATCTTCATATATGTTGCAGTTCTTTTTCAGCTTGGTGACCCCTGCTATCCATTCTTCTGGGGTACTTCCTAGGCCAGCATTTTGAAAGGTTTGACTGATCTTCTGAAAATCTTCATGCATGGTTTTCATTTCTGTGCTCAATTTCTCGTTTTGGTCGTTCAAGTCCTTCAAATAACATGCTTGAGCTTCATAAAAATCTCCACTATTCTGAATGTCCCGACTGATACTCTTACCATAGACTGCTTTTGGTATCAATCTGGCAGAATCTTTATGGATTACTTTTGGTATTAATATAACCGGTTCTCTGTGTGCATAACTTCCCTCGATCCTCGTAGTTTCTTCAGGATGTCTTTCCTTGGTCGTATCATATTTTGTTTGATCATAAAACTTTTTGTACATTTCCGATTTCTTTCCAATATGATGAACAGTCTTTCAAGCCAACACCTTTTGGTTATGCCATGATCATGTAATGCAAACAAAAGAAATCAATATGAACATATTAGAGCAATGTAATATGCATGAAAAAAAAATAGAATAGTTAGTACCAACTAAAAAAATCTATTTATCAATGTATAAATCTTAACCTTATGCTTTCTAGTTCCATGCTTTGTTTGGAAAATTTAACCTAACCGCATGATTTCTAGTTCGCATGCATTTATTCAGGAAAAAGGAAATAAAATAAATTAAAAGCTAAAACTTATTTCTCCTTTGTGTATACTTACTTACAATGGTTTCAGATCAGGAGAGTTTCTAGGGTTTATTATATGCAGGTTTTTAGTTCTAGGAATAAAGGTACTCGAACTGTCCTTGTTGATGCCCTCTTGGGCTGTCAACCCTCAATCCTAGTCCATTACAGATTTAAGCGGATCGAGTTCAATTCGAGGCGATACATTTCTCTATACCTGACACGGAGAATAAATTCTCACGAAGACATAGAGCATATGAATCCCGAAAGTTACTTGCTAGGTCTGACACGGAGAATAATTTCTCACGAAGACGTCGCTTTCACTCCCACTTAAAAGGGACAACTCAATTATAGAGTTTTATGTTATGCAATGCAAGTGTTGTGTGTGAGGAGAAATATTCATACCTCTGACAAAATAAATAATGAAATAAAATACTTACAAATAAAATAAAACATATAAATATTATGAAAATAATAAGTAAATATAAAAATTTTGAAAAGAAAGAATTAAAAATTAAATATATTAACTTTTAATTTTTAATTAATAGAGACAATTTATAATTGATTTTTAAAAGTTTGACCGGTCCCCAGCGGAGTCGCCAAACTGTCGTAACCGGTTTTTGTCCGGGCACGAAATATTTATTTGGCGGGAAAAGTAATATGAATAAATGGTTTTTTAAAATAATTTGGGAGTCGCCATCGGCCTTTAGGGTCAGGTAGGTCGAATACCTAAATATTATTTTTTAAAAGAGTTTTAAGAAAACATCAATTAAAAATGAACTGATCTGCGTTTATAACCAAAAATTCGTTCTTTTTAATAATAAAAAGGGATTCGTGGTCGGTTACGTTTAGGGAAGGATTAGCACCCCTACAACGCCCAAAATTGGTACTTTTTAATTATAAATTGTCTCTATTATTAGAAATTTAAAAATTCAAAATATATTTAATTTATAATCCTATTTAATTTAAATTTATTATTATAATTTTAAAGAAAATATATTAATATATATCTTTATTTTTATAAATAAGATATTTATTTACTTAGAAATATCAGAAAAGGGCTTCTAGTTGCTTTAAGACAGCTCCTTTCTTAATATTAATAAATAAATAAATGTTAATAAAACATTTATCTAAAAATAATTAAAATATATTAATATAAAAAATAGGACATTTATTTATTTAATAATATCAGAAAAGGACTTCTAGGTATTTTAAGACAGTTCTTTTCTTAGATATTTAAAAAATAAATACATATCAAAATATGTTTTATTTTTTCTTAAAAGTAATTTATAAAATTAAATTTATAAAATAGTATTTTATTTAATAAAAAAATAGAATAAATAAATAACTATTATATATATATTTATATATTTTAATAATAATAATAAAATAATCATGAAGATAATAATTTAAACATATATCAAAAGTAATAATAAAATAAAATAATAATAATTAAAATGAAAGAAAATAAAAGTAATAATATTAAAACTATTGAATCATATTCATAAATATATGAACTTAAAATGTAAAAATAATAAAACTTATGGTTAAAATTAAGATCATATAAAATTTAATGATCAAATTATAAAATATAAATATTTAAGAGACATGGCTAGAGTCATCATAAAATATAAATACTAGTAGTGTAATTAGCCATTAATTATTTAATCAGTGATTAAAATAAAAATATTAAAAATTATTAGGGACTAAATGTGATATTTATCCTAAATATATTATTTAATACTGGTAAGGACTAAAACGTAATAAAATAAAATTCGAATACTGAATTAGAACATTCAAAAAATTAGGTTTAGTGACTAAAATGAATAATTACAAAACTTAGATGGCTACGGAAGAGGTTTAGCCATACAAGTAAATTACGCATATACCCCTTCCCAAAACGACGTCGTTCGAGAAGGGGTATATATACCCCTTCATAGCTGGCCCGAAGGGCCAGCAGCCTCATTGTTCTCTTTTTCTTCTTCTCTCAAAAACGAGAGAAGAAGCTCTCTCTCCTTTCTCTCTTAATTCCCTCACCGGAGGGAATTCTGGCGCCGATAGCCACCGCCAACCTCACCGCCGGCCACCGCCTCCGGTGGCCGGAAAATCAAACTTTATACCACAACATAGATCGGATCGTCCCAATGACGATTCCGGTATTTGTTTCCCTTAAAAAAGCTCTCAATCAGAGCAAATCTATAAAAATACCTTCGGTTTTTGAAGGTTTGTGGTGGAGCGTGGAGGCGCGTGGTGGTTTGGCTTTCCTCGGTAAGGTTTCTTTCGATTTTTATCTCGTTATTTTGGTGTTTGATGGTGGTTGGATTGCTTGCTGTTGGTGTTGTTGTCTTCCGTTGGCTGTTTTTTTCTTTTTTCCCTTTTTTTTCTGTCCGTTTTCCTCTGTTTTTGTATCTTGGTTGCTCTCTGTCCCTGTCTTTCTTGCAGGTGTGGTGGCTTTTATAGCCACCACCGAGGCTCTCGTCGGACCGGTCCCGAGAGGGAAGCTTCGGTGAGTCACCAAACTATGTGGTGACTCACCCCATAGCTGCGACGTGGACGGTCAGAGTCGTGGCAGCAGAGCTTCTGGAATGTTCGTCGGAGGCGTCGTGGCAGTACTGAAGCGTCGGCAACGGCGAGATGAGACACCTGGAAGAGGTGGCGCCGCGTGGTCCCTAGGGTTATGATACCCTAGGGTTTCAAACCGGAAGCATCTGGAGACCGTTGGATCAAAGCCAGATCCAACGGTGATGAGCTAAGGCGGCTGAGAGAAGATTCTGATAACCCTAAAAGGGTTTTGGGTCATGTTTGGGCCTGGATGTAACCGAGTTGTAAATGGGCTTTGTAATATTTAATAAATAATATATAATAATAATTATAATAATAATAATAATAGTAATTTTAATAATAATAATAAACTTAAATGAAAAAAATTGATGTCTACAAAGGGTCCACGTTTCATGTCTGTGTCCCTTATGGCGAGCCACCTTGATCGGGTCCTACTCAACAGGGTTTTCAGAACCGGACCAATTATCTAGTTAGTTAACCGATCATGTTATTAGTTCATTGGTTTAACCGGTCGAATCGGTCCGATCGGTCGGAAGAACCGGATTACGTCATAATTATTTAAAAAATTAAATAAAAATATAAAAAATATTTAATAAAAAATAATTTTTTATATCACAAGTCATAAACATATATAAATTAAAAACCATACAATCAAGTGAAACAAAATGATTCAAATTAACTACAACATAATATTTAAGGTAAAATATATTAAATAATAAATATAATTATATAACTATAATAAAAAAACAAATTTGGGGTTAAAAAAAATCATAACAAAATGATATTGTTTGGTTTAATTTAAAAAAAACAATCCCACATGACTAAGAAACATAGAAGAACGTCACAAAAGTCTAAAGAGTAAAAATATGAGATCAAAACAATCCCACATGGCTAAGAAACATAGAAGAGCATTCCAACTAACTTCTATAAATAATAGAGGTAATTTGACATTCAAAATCATGGAGCCTTTTGGTGAACATAGAGTGAACTATTCTTTCACTTCAATCAAGCTCGAATTTTAGGCTTCAATCGAGTTTCTAATTATTTTTTGAGTTCGAGCCTTTTTGAGTTCAAGTTTCAATATTATATTTCGAGTTCGAGTTGAACTTGATAATTTTTAGCTCGTGAGTTTGAGTCGAGTTGAGCTTACTTTTAAAGTTTTCAAGTTCGAGTCGAGCTTAGCAATACTCGAGTTCGACTCGGCTCGTTTAACAAACGACGTTGTTTGATTTAATTTTAAAAAAAATTGATGGTTCAACCGGTTTTTAACCGGTTCATGATTCGGTCCGGTTCGAACGGTTCAACGGTTCCGTCTGGTTCAATAATAACGGTTTAACCGGATTATAATGAATCGGACCAGACAACGATTCTCGATTGAACCGACCGGTCCGATCTGATTTTCAAAACAGTGCTACTCAAAACACTAAAATTAAACAACACGGTTGCCCACTTGCCATGGATGGCTCGGTCATCACTCGAATCTGATTGGTGAATCCAGGCTAATCCAAAACTTATTGCTTGCATTGGTTCCTGGAACCTATTTTCATGAGCAACTTGGATTCAATTCCGTGTATTGTTAAAGTCAATAAATATAAAAAATAAAATATGCTCCTGACGTCAACATTGTTGATTAAGAATAATTTCATATATAAAATATGTTTAAGGAGAACACTTTCCAGGTAATGCGTTACTTTTTTAAAAAAAATTAATAAAGTAAGTAATTATATATATTTTTTTCTAAGTTAAATAGTATTTTAACACCTAAAGTTGTATATCATTATCAGTTTAATACCTGAAGATTTTTTTTCAATTTTTTTTTACATTTTGAATATTTCGTCTTTTTAAATTTTATGTATTTTATAGAAAATAACTTATTATTTTTTTTTGAAAATTTCAAAAAAATTGCAAAGAGAAAAATGATATTTGAAAAATGATAATTTTATAAACATTGTTTTTTTTTTAAATTGTTTAATTTAATATAATTTTTCCATGGAAAAGGAGACATAAATTTTTAATAAAATGAAAATTTTCTCAATTTCTTTTTTAATTTTCATAAATTCTTAAAACGTTTTTTTGTAGTTTTATAAAAAAAAATAGTTTTATTTTCTTAGATGAAAACTTTTTGAAACATTTCCTAATTTTATTTTTTTCATTTTAAAAAAATAAGATATGTTGTACCAGGTGGGACATTCTTAATGTTCCACGTGACTTTCCTATAACGTAAATTATTGATGGAGTAACATGGTAGAAGCTTTATAAGTTAAGAGGTTAAATTAAATAAAAAAATTAAAAGCAATTTGATGATAAAATATAATTTTAAGAACCAAAATACTATTAAACTTTTTTTTGAAATATTACAATTGAATTTTTAATTAATTAATAAAATATTAATAATTATCATTTTCTAATATAAAACATTCGATAAACTTCTTTGCATTTAGTTTGGAATCTTAACTGGATTGAAAAAACCTTATGAGAATTAGATTTAGTACAATATTTTTTATTAATTTGGAGTAAATATAAGACAATATCAGTTCAAATATTATTCTCAATAATTTGACATTTAATGCTTACACTCCTGAAACTCATGTGATTGAACATGTAGTCCTAAGGAATAACAACAATTCTTTTACCATTTGTGTCGCTTAGTTCGTTTAAATTTAGTATAATTAGATTTAATCATATAATTGTGGAATGTTTAGACAACTCTCATAATTTGTTTGTGTGGTTGAAATGTGGATTTTGGTAACCCTAATTCACTCTTAAATTCTTAATCGAAAGTCGGGATTGGTGTAATTATATACATAATTGTATATTTTTTTCTTTTTAATTAATGTTATTTTAAAATCTAAATAAATATTATTATATTCATATATTATACTAATTCAATACGTCTAAAAGATTAAAATCAATCTATTTAAATTCACGTATCATAAAATAATTATATTTTTATAAAACATACCCTAAGTCAAAGTTGGTATTTTCTTCGAGTAAGGGGGAAGGCAATGCCTTAACTAATGATTAACAAATTTGACATAAGGGGCCAGCTATGTCATATGTGCCTTGTGATCAGCGGGATGTTCTCGTTCGGAGGGGTTTCAAAAGTGACAGTCTCTTAGGAGGCCAGTTGGTATCTTTTTAGCTTTAAAGTAATTAATCTAATCATGATAGATAAACATAAGGAAGACTTATTGGCTATTGAACATTTTGAAAGGTTAATTCTAATTCTAATGAATTGAAACAACTTGTGTTTACTTGGTGAACCAACACATCAAAGATGGTTTTATTGATAAATTAATATCAATTGGTGAACCAACACATCAAAGAATAAATATTAATATTTTATTTAAAATTAATATAAATTAATCTAATTAGATAAACATTTTGTTAATATGCCGACGATGATCAAAATTTAAGTTTTATTATTATTTCCTTTAGTCTATTAAATATAACATATTGTTGAAATGCACCGAAAGTGCAAAAGAATTAATACACCGAAAATTGAAAGAACAATAAACAATTCTATCGAATGGAATTGGTCAAAAAGGTGCAGCATTTGTGGAAATTTGAAAAATGGTAAAATCATTTTTAGTCATTGTAATTTAGGATATTTACAAATTAGTCCTTAAGCTTCAACTATAAATACCTTAGCTCATTTAGCTTCAAAACCATCCCAAAGCATTCTAGCTTTCTTCCAATACTAGAGAATTTAGAGAGTTTCTTGAGAGTTGTTTTCTCCTTTTTATCAAGAGAGAATTATCATTGTTTTCTTCTTGGTAGATCGAGAGAAGTTGTAATTACTATTTTCTCATAGTGAAATTCTTCTACCGTTGCCCGTGGTTATTACCCTATATTATTTAGGGGTTTTCCACGTAAATTTTGTGTCTTCTTTATCTTTATTTTTTTATTTTCTCAAATTATCAGTTGCGATTTTTCTCTATCCGATAGCCGTCTTCCGCAACAATTGGTATCCGAGCCAGATTTGAGTGTGTAATATCTGCTTATTATCTTTGTGGTTGCCACCAAAAGGTGGATCCTCCAACATAAGAAAGTAAGAAGGTATTACCTATTCTTTGAAGGTTCCAGAGAACTATTCACGATAGTGAAATAGTGGGAGCTATCTGAAATAGAAGCTATGACAACGAAATTTGATATTAAAAAATTCAATGGGAGAAATTTTTCATTATGAAAATTAAAGATGAAGGCTATCATGAGGAAAGACAGTTGTCTAGAAGCTATTAGCGAAAGGCCGGTAGATTTCACAGACGACAACAAATGGATCGAAATGGACGGGAATACTATGGCAAACTTTCATCTAGCATTAGCAGATGAAGTATTGTCAAGCATCGAGGAGAATAAGACAACTAAGGAGATATAGAATCATCTCACCAAACTGTACGAGGCCACATCGCTGCACAATAAAATTTTCCTTAAGAGAAAATTATACACTCTTCGTATGCCAGAATCTACTTCAGTGACGGAGCACTTAAATACACTGAACACTTTATTTTCTCAGCTTACATCCTTAAGCTGTAAAATAGGAGAACAAGAATGTGTTGAACTTTTACTTCAAAGTCTAATGGATTTGTATGATCAACTCATCATTAACTTGACAAATAGTAATGTCACTAGTTTAGTCTTCGATGACGTTGCAGTTGTTGTTCTACAAGAAGAAAATCGGCGCAAGAACAAGGAAGACAGACAAGTAAATCTGCAACAAGCAGAAGCGTTGACAACGATGAGAGGGAGATTAACAGAACGTGGCCAAAGCAGCAGTCACAAACATGGTAGATCGAAGTCGAGAAGCAAGAAGAATTTAAAGTGCTACAACTGTGGAAAGAAGGGTCACTTGAAGAAGGATTGTTGGAGTCTAAATAAAAACTCCAATCCACAAGGCAATACTGCAAACACTTCATATGATGAAGATGCTCTATGTTGTGAAGCGTCAACCACCGTGAAAGGCAGAAAAAGATTTGCAGATATATGACTCATTGATTTGAGAGCAACATATCTCATGACCTCAAGAAGAAAATGGTTCCATCATTATGAATATGTCTCAGGAGGATCTGTGTATAGTTACAATGATCATGCCTTAGAGATCATTAGCGTGTGAACTATCAAATTGAAGATGTATGATGGAACAATTAAAGTTGTTCGAGATGTGCGACACGTGAAAGGTCTGAAGAAAAATTTATTATCCTATGGATTGTTGGATAATAATGCGAGCAAGATTGAAACACGGAAAGGAATCATGAAGGTGTTCCGTGGAGCGCTTGTGGTGCTGAAAGGCGAAAAAATAGCTGCAAACTTGTACATGCTGAAGGGAGAGACTTTGCTAGAAGTAGAAGCCTCTGTTGCCTCATATAGTTCAGATTCTGCAATACTATGGCATCAAAAACTTGGACACATGCCAGAACAAGAAATGAAAGTCCTTGTGGAGCAAAAACTACTTTCAGGCTTAACAAATGTATCACTTACTTTGTGTGAGCATTGCATAACAAGTAAGCAGCACCGATTGAAATTCAACACATCAAATTCTAGAGGCAAAAGTGTTCTAGAATTGGTTCACTCCGACGTATGGCAAGCACCAGTTCATCCCTAGGTGGAGCAAAATATTTTGTCTCATTTATTGATGACTACTCCAAGAGATGTTGGGTGTACCCTATTAAAAATAAGTCAAACGTGTTTTCAACTTTCAAAAACTTCAAAGCATGGGTGGAACATGATTCTGGGAATAAGATCAAGTGTTTCAGAACAAATAATGGAGGAGAATATACAAGCGAAGAATTTGATGACTTTTGCATAAAAGAGTGCATCAAAAGACAATTCACAGTGGCAAACACTCCTCAATAAAATGGATTGGTAGAGCGGATGAACAAAACCTTGTTAGAAAGAACAAGAGCAATGTTGAGGGATGCAGGCCTAGAAAAATCATTCTGGGCAGAAGCAGTCAATACCGCCTGTTATTTGGTGAATCAAGATCCATCAACTGCAATAGAGCTGAAGACACCAATGGAGATGTGGACTGGTAAACCAGCTGATTATTCAAACCTCCATGTATTTTGAAGTATAGTTTACGTGATGTACAACTCCCAAGAAATTTCATAGTTGGATCCAAAATCTAGGAAATGCAAATTCTTGGGTATGCTGATGGTGTAAAGGGGTATCGCTTGTGGGATCCCACTGCCCGTAAAGTGATCATCAGTAGGGATGTTATCTTTGTAGAATATAAACTACAAAGAAAAGAAGAAAATGATAGCGCTGAAAGTCAGAGACTACTCAGATACATGTGGAAAATGAGTTTGAACAAGGAGATTCTTCTGAAGTAGAACCAGCACATGATGAACAAGAACCAGAGAGTTCTGAAGCTACTCCAACAACTCGTCAATCAGATCATGTGAGAAGACGTCCCAATTGGCACTCAGATTATGTTATAGAAGGTAATATTGCATATTGCCTTTTAACAGAGGATGATGAACCATCAACATACCAAGAGGCAATAAACAACTCAGATGCTTCACTGTGGATGATGGTGATGCAAGAAGAAATTGGAGCCCTTCATAAAAACAATACATGGGACATTATACCACTACCACAAGGAAGGAAGCCAATTGGTAACAAACGGGTCTTTAAAATCAAGCGAAATGGTGACGATCAAGTTGAGAGGTATCGTACAAAACTGGTGGTCAGAGGATATGCTAAAAAAGAAGGTATTGATTTCAATAAAATCTTTTCTCCTGTGGTTCGACTAACAACAGTTCGAGTATTTTTGACAATGTATGCTACATTGAACTTACATCTAGAGCAGCTAGATGTTAAAACAACTTTTCTTCATGGAAATCTTGAAGAAGAGATTTACATTCTCCAGCCTGAAGGTTTTGAAGAAAAAGAAAAGAAGAACTTGGTTTGCAGGTTGAACAAATCTCTGTACGGTCTAAAGCAGGCGCCGAGGTGTTGGTATAAGAGATTTGATTCCTTCATTATGTGCCTTGGATATAACAGACTTAATGCAGACCCTTGTGCTTATTTCAAGAGGTCTGGTGATAACGATTTTGTTATATTGCTGTTGTATATGGATGACATGTTGGTTGCAGGAACCAACAAAGATCATATTGAAGAATTAAAGGCACAATTAGCTAGGGAATTTGAAATGAAGGACTTGGGATCAGCAAACAAGATTCTAGGGATGTAAATTCACCGAGACAGAAGTAATAGGAAGATTTGGCTTTCACAAAAGAATTACTTGAAGAAGATATTGTTACGATTCAATATGCAAGATTGTAAGCCAATTTCTACCCCTCTTCCTATTAACTTCAAATTATCCTCCAGTATGAGTCCTAGCAGTGAAGAAGGGAGGATGAAGATATCTCGAGTGCCGTATGCAGTGTCAGTGGGAAGTTTAATGTTCGCTATGATAAGCACAAGACCAGACATTGCACAAGCAGTGGGAGTGGTTAGTCGGTACATGGAAAATCCAAGAAAAGAGCATTGGAATACAGTAAAGAGGATACCGAGATACATAAAAGGGACCTCAAATGTTGCATTATGTTACGAAAGATCAAACTTACTTATCAATGAGTATGTCGATTCTGACTATACAGGGGATTTGGATAAAAGTAAATCTACTGCAGGATATGTGTTCAAAGTTGTTAGTGGAGCTGTAAGCTGGGTTTCAAAATTGCAGTCAGTTGTAGCTACATCCACAACAGAGGCAGAATATGTACCAGCTACACAAGCCAGTAAAGAAGCAATCTGGTTGAAGATATTATTGGAGGAGCTTGGGCACAATCAAGAGTATGTCTCTCTGTTTTGTGACAGTCAAAGCGCCTTGCATCTAGCAAGAAATCCAGCATTTCATTCAAGGACAAAGAACATACGAGTTCAATACCATTTCATTCGTGAAAAGGTGGAAGAAGGGATGATAGATATGCAGAAGATCCATACCAAAGACAACATAGTAGATTTCACGACGAAGGCGATCATGCTGATAAATTTACATGGTGTTGATCCTCTTGTGGCCTGTTAGAAACGTAAGCAACATGAAGGTACAAGGTAGAAAGAATTGTGTGAAGATATGATTGTTCCAATCAAATCTTCAAGTGAGAGATTGTTGAAATGCACCGAAAGTGCAAAAGAATTAATGCACCGAAAATTGAAAGAACAATAAACAATTCAACCGAATGGAATTGATCAAAAAGGTTGCTCATTTAGCTTCAAAACCATCCCAAAGCATTCTAACTTTCTTCCAATACTAGAGAATTTAGAGAGTTTCTTGAGAGTTGTTTTCTCCTTTTTATCAAGAGAGAATTATCATTGTTTTCTCCTTGGTAGATCGAGAGAAGTTATAATTCCTATTTTATTATAGTGAAATTCTTCTACCGTTGCCCGTGGTTTTTACCCTATATTATTTAGGGGTTTTTCACGTAAATTTTGTGTCTTCTTTATCTTCATTTTTTTCTCAAATTATCAGTTACGATTTTGCTCTATCCGATAGCCGTCTTCCGCAACACATATATCTACCAATAATCACTAGATTCTTTAAGTTGTGATTATTGATTAGTAATGTAAGGTTTAAAGAAACATAATAACAAGTGTCGTGATATATTGGCAGTGGATGCGTGTTCTAATTTTACCTCAGATTCAAATTTTAATTATAGGAAGAATGTGATATTGAAGGAAGCTACTCGAGCTTAATAGTTTGTTAAGAAATTTGGTTTTAGTATTAAGTGTGATCAACTAGATGTGACACGCAAACTGGTTAAATTGAATGAGCTGTAGATGTTAAGGGTACTGTCTTGTGTTTTTGGTACCTGTGTTGGCGATGGAGGGTTTACATGACCTTGATGCATGCATTATTGACATTGATAGAGATGATATTTTATCTTTTTGTTGGGATGATATAAGAGTATTTGCTATCTTAATTGTGGTCTATATTCTGTGACTGTGAAGGTTGATCTACTGTATCTCTTTATTGCTCGTGGTTGTTTTGTCTAAGGTGTATTTTGATTCATCAATGGTTTAAAAGTGATGTCTAAACTGTTTCATTTTTCTGCCTTAGAGAAGTACAAATCAGGTAGGGTGTTATATTATTTTGATTTGGTGCATTGTCGTCCTGCTTTCTTAACTTCATTGGTTGTTTCATTTTTTGTGGTAGTGTTTTCATCCAATTTGTGTTGTCTTCTGAGACGTGCTTGGATAAAGATATAGTTAGCGTTCAAGGTGTTCAGTTAATATGGGTTTAGAGGTGTTTAGCAATCGTTAGCTTATTGATTTTGATCGGTTTTTTATTATTGATGAGGATCTAGAGTGATTGTTATTGTTTGGAATTGTCAAGTTCAGTGAGTTTCTAGGTTTATCTTTGGGTTGGTAGTTTCATAAGTCGTGTTTGGCATGTGGATATTATCTCTGTTTTGTTTGTTTTCATTTGGGGTGTTTTTGTCTTGAGCGTTCGATTTCCCCCCCTTATCTAAGGCATTGTTATATGCTGTTTAGTGATTTTAATATAAGAAAAAATAACCTCAGTGACCAAAAATGCCTTATAATATACGATTTTAACCAATTTTTTTTGGATTTGCCAAAATGACCAACTAAATCGTAATGCGATCGATAATTCGCAACGCGATCTTCGGTATCGCAAATCAGTTTCCAGATTCGCAACGCGATTCTGACTATCGCATTGCGATTTTCCTAATTCGCAATGCGAATACGTAAATCGTAACGCGATTACGTAAATCGCAATGCGAATACGTAAATCGCAATGCGAATCTGTAAATCGCAACGAGATTCTGATTATCGCAATACTGAATTTCAAATTCACAACTCGATTTCTAAATTCGCAATAGGTTTTAATTTCGCAACACAAATGTTTTGGGTATATAACTACGTAGTAGCAGCAACTCATAACCTAAATCCCTAAATCACAACTCATTCCATCTCCATCTATCAATCTCTCCGGCGACATCCGTTCCTATATCCAACGACATCCTTCCCCATCCGGCAACAAGTTTTAGTTTCGCAGCTCGTTTGTTTAGTAAATTAATTTACAATAATGAAATCATCTAATGTTGATCATGTTTGGATAGATTTGTGTTTTGGAGGGTCATGGGAGAATGTTCATGGTGTTTTACAATATATGCCTTTACCCATGAATCTTCAACTAAAACTGTCATTAAAAAAGTTAGCTTATGAAACTCTAATGTTACGTGTTGCAAATAAATTGAATTTAGAGCCCCTAAGTGGATTTAGGCTATCTTATCAGAGAAATGGTAAAGTTTATTTGTTAACCGACAATGAAGATGTTGAACGATTCATTGCTTACATTAGTGTTTCAAGTGATGATGTTACATTGTATGTTGTTGAACCTAGAAGTAGTGAAGTTGGGTCAGTAGCGGGTAGTAATCAACTAAGTTTTTCAACCCCAGTTTATGGTGCTCAAAATTTAATGGTTCCACCACAATTTCATCACCAAGCAAATATTGTTTCACCACATTTCCAATACCAAACACAAACTCAAAACCCACAACCTTTCCCTAAACCAAATCCCAATAAACTTTCAGCACCAAATTCCGGTTTTCGTATTGACCAGTTAGACGATGATGAGCCAACAGAAAAAATTGTGAGTACTAGTCAGTATTCAAAATTTGATCTTGGTCAATACCCGGACTTTGATCTTGGTCAATACTCGAATTTTGATGATTTTTCAGAAGAAGAAACAGACCCTGCGTGTAATGATTTTGATATTGGTCAATACCCGAATTTTGATGATGAAACAGCCGTTGCCGAGGAAGATGTTGTTGATGATAATGAGGAGGAAGTTACGACTGTAAATGAACATGTTGAACATCCATTCTGTAATTCATATAACACTGAAGAATAAAAAAGAAGAAGAAGAAATCCCCAAAGAAAAGTCCCCGAAGAAAATGCCACAGGAGTATAACTGGAATATGCCAGAATTACTTCAGATACCGGAAGAAGAGTTGGTAAAGATAGCAGTTGATTGTTACACAAAAATTATTCGTATCAAGAAAGATGATTGTTTTGATACAAAGGAATACTTGAAGATAGCTTTGTATACGAAATGTGTGCAAGATGGCTATCAACTAAAAGTTAACAAATCAAGCAAAGATCATTTCGAAACAAGGTGTATGATTGACAAAAACTGTATGTGGCGTATGATTGCAAAGAGGATAAAATATTGCGAAATATTTCAAGTTAGGACTTTTATTGATAAACATACATGTTCAAGAACCCAAGTTTTTCCTCACCATAGACAGGCAAACATTGACATGAATGCTCGGTTCAAGATTAGTATCTCATATTCTCAAGCTTGGAGAGCCAAATGTTATGCCTTGGAATTGTTGAGGGGGTCGCCAGAAGCATCGTTTACCCAACTGCCGGCTTATTGTCACAATTTAAAGCTGAAAAATCCTGGGTCGGTAACTCATATCAAAACAGATAGAGATGGACGCTTTGAGTTGCTTTTTATTTCCATTGGTGCTGCGGTTAGTAAATCAATATAATTTTGTTGACTCATTTTTGTTAGTTACATGCATTTCACATTTAAATGATTATATTTCTTGTGTATATGATTTTGTAGATTCGTTCGTTTATTAATTGCATGCGCCCAATTATTATAGTTGACGGAGCACATTTAAAAGGTCGATACCTTGGACTAAACTTATTAGCTGTAGCCATGGATGCTAACAATGGGATACTGCCAATAGCTTACGGGGTTGGCAAATCTGAAACCTCTGATTCATAGACATGGTTTATGGGGTATCTTAGGGATTGTATAAGTCCTATTAGCAATCTGACAATCATATCCGATAGGGCAAACTCAATTGACAACGCTGTTAGAAGGTGTTTCCCAGATGCTTTTCATGGACTTTGTGGTGTTTATTTGTATAGAAATCTAAAATCAAGGTCTGCTGGTATAAAAAATCACAAATGGACATACTGGAAGGCTGTAAAAGCTTATCGGGAAGTGGATTTTAATAAGCATATAAACTGTTTAAGACGTGTTTTGCCTCAGTGTGCTCAAACACTAGAAGATGTCGAGTTTGAAAGATGGTCAAGAGTACATCAACTTGGAGCAAGATATGGTTTCATGACGTCTAATAGTGCAGAATCAATCAATGTTCTAAGTCGTCATTCCCGGAAATTACCCATTACTATGTTAATGGAGTTTTTTCGAGCCTCTATTCAACAGTGGTACTATAAGAAAAGAAACCATGCAAGTATTATTTCTTTAAATTCGTAACTTATCATATATTTTACTAAGTATTATTTATATAAATTTACAGGAACATTGGAACATCGTGTTACACCATGGACAGAAAAAAAAGATAACGAAACATGTTGTGAAGTCAACGTCATGGAGAGTTGAACCATGTTCAAACACTTTGTTTGAAGTACTGGATAATAACTTAAATGGGCTTGTCGATCTAAATGCAAAGATGTGTAGTTGTATGAAATGACAAACATCTGGTTATCCATGTGGCCATGTTATAAAAGTTTCTCTTCATCTAAACCAAGATGATTCAAGCGCATACGCTATGGATTGCTACACTACAGAAGTATATCGACAGACTTATGGGGAGATTGTCTACCCTATTCCACATCCTTCTGAGTGGGACATACCAGATGACTTACAAACAGTTTTGCCACCAGCCATGGACAGAAGGCTACCTGGCCGACCAAAAAGTCACGATCGTATACCGTCTAAGGGTGAAGAGAAGAAGAGATTGACATGTAGTCGTTGCAAGGAAAGTGGTCATACAAGGTTGACATGTGGATCACCAGTGCCATCACAATCATCTTTTCCTCTACCAAAATATGAATCCTCATCAAAATCCCAATCACAACCGGCTTCACCTTTTGGGACTGTTAACTTAGGTGATTTTTAAATGCAAACGTTGTATTATGTGTATATTATGTGTGAACTTTTAACATTTTCAGTTAGGCATGTATTAGTAACTTGAGTTTGAACATTGCTATGATAAGTTCAGTTGTTATCACTTATTAGACATTCATTTGACTATCGCAACGCGAATATGACTATCGCAACACGGAAATAACTATTGCAACGCAGAATTGACTATCGCAACGCGGAAATGACTATCGCAACGAGAGAATCGCAATGCGAAATGAAAATCGCAATGCGAAATGAAAATCGCAACGAGTGAATCGCAATGCGGAAATGAAAATCGCAACGCGAAATTAACCAAACATTGAATCAACAACACTCATACAAATCAACTATTACATTTCAATCAATTAAACAAGCACAAATATTATGTACACATCAATTAAACAAATCAACATTTACAAATCATCTTTTACAAATCAATTAAACAATCAAAAAATAATAATGAAATCAACTTTTGCACTCATACATCCATTTCACGCATCTCACTTCAGGATTAACCTGCAGAAACCAAACATTGAATCAACAACACTTTCTACACATCTAAAACCTACAAACATCAAATTATTGAATTCTAGCTACTTAACCAAACATTTTCAAACCAAAAAGAGTAAATATGTTTAACAACACTTGCATTTGACTTACAAATTGTTTATGGACAATTTTATAACGCGGATGCAGGTAGGCAGCGTCTTGCATATATCGCTCTAGCCATAAAATGCCGAAACCACAAGCCTACTGCACCTCTATATCTATCGATGGGAGGTAGAAAATGTGTATTTCCTGTCGTCAAACGCTCTAAGCACATGCATACGAGAGGACCACAATCCCCTCTGGCTTCCTTCATTTGTTGTGGCACGGTCTCGTCTCTGATAACTGTAACATTGAACTTCTTTGGCTTCTTGTTTCCAGACTTAGTCCAATAATCAATTGCATCCAAGAATTTATCCAAATGAGAGCTCCATCCCTTAATCATATCTCTCAAATCAGATAATGATATGTAATTTATCATGCTGTCATATACTATTGTCTTTAGGGATGGGAGCTGAAACTCGACGAGAAGCCAATGAGTACGGTCCAAAACAGAGATAAACACTTGCATCGAAATGTAATAATTCAAATTGCGCACTTATTTATGAACACCTTTAAAATATTTAAACAAATATACTAACCTTATCGACCTCCCACCATGCAGGATAAAGTTTAGCTTGTCCATTAGCCAACACATATGATTCCTGTCGTTGATTCTTCAAGTGAACTACGTGAAAAGACATCAGCATAATTGTATATCGCGTTTTTTAATATTTTTCTTCAATTTCCTTGCAATTAGAAGACGTGTCACCCATGCATAAATATGATGTTTTACAAATAAAGACATATATTAGTGAATTACATAAATTTTAAAAAAAATTAATCAAACTGAAATATAAGAAATATAAGACTTACCCCCCATCGAAATAGTCGTTGTCTTCAACCCCTAATAATACACCCCACCAAGACCGTTCAATCAACAAATGCATATCATCGTTGAGTTTGTATATGTCAGCGTAACACCCTTGGCTCCGCTCATGTAGATAAAAATCAACTGCGGTCTTAGCCCAAAGGGTATTATCCAGAATTATTTCTGGTAGTTGTTTCCTCTCCACTTCATCTGCCGGAATGGTACTGGCCGATAACTTATACGAAAGCCAACAGTCATCCATCATGTCCGGCACGTGAGGGGGCTTCTCAATAATTTGATATATTACGCCGTGTGAATCGGGCTCTAGAATGTTGGGAGGGACCTCTTCAACGATGACAGTGGCCTCTTGAACGGTGAGAGGGGACTCTTGAGGAATGATAGGGGCCTCTTGAATGATAGGGGAGGCCTATTGAACGATGACAGGTGAGTCGGGCTTTTTCTTACAGATTCTTCGCACTATTGGGGTGAACGAAGACGTAATGGCACGTGCACGCTGTCTGATGTGTGAACTCCGTCTTGCAAGAAAAACCCAACGTAGAGCATCCACCTTAGCGGGCCGCTAAAAATAAATTAATACGTAAATCAGTAAATAAACAGACATGATATTAAACAGTGAGAACAAAGACAAATATATTTCAAACTTGCACGGTATTCACCCAAGTCATTATTATATCATTGTTCACAAAATGCATCAGATAACATCCCAGAAGTAAGCACTTATATAAACATTTAAAAGGACAACATATAGGTTTAGTGCAGGTTCAATGACAACATAAAGAGTAGTAGTTTATTCTTGAAACTTAAATTTTCAACACTGTGAAGTTAGTATTTGTCTTTTGGTTGAAGTAATGCAATTCATTCAAGTTTCAATTTGCAGAAGAAGAATAGAATCTGAAACTTAAAATCGCAACGCGAAAATGACTATCGCAATGCGAAAATGACTATCGCAATGCGAATTTGACTATTACAATGAGAGAATCGCAATGCGAAATGAAAATCGCAACGCGATTATAGTTTCGCGTTGTGATTTTGGTTTCGCGTTGCGATTTTCATTTCTCATTGCGATTCATTTCGCGTTGCGATAGTCATTTTTCACGTTGTGATTTTAAGTTTCGTGTTATGAAAGTAAACTATTTCTTCTTTTGCAAATTGAAACTTGAATGGATTGCATTACTTCAAAAAAAAGAACAAAGACAAATACTAACTTCAAAGTATTAAAGAATACACAGTTTAGCAGAATTGGCAGCAACCGAACAAATTTACTTTCAACCAAAAGACAAAACAAAGACAAATACTAACTTCACAGTGTTAAAGAATACACAGTTTAGCAGAATTGGCAGCAACCGAACAAATTTACTTTTAATCGAAAGACAAAACAAAGACAAATACTAACTTCACAGTGTTAAAGAATACACAGTTTAACAGAATTGACAGCAACCGAATAAATTTACTTCAACCAAAAGACAAAACAAAAGACAATTACTAACTTCACAGTGTTAAAGAATAAACAGTTTAGCAGTATTGGCAGCAACCGAATAAATTTACTAAGCAATCTAAGTGAAATGGTTAATCTAAGTGAATTTACGAGTAAATTTATCATCAAGTTAAATATGGAAAATCTTAAACTTAGCTCGTTGCGTAGAGTATGAACCTCATTCTGCAACGATACTACCATCTCACATAGAGCGGCAACCTCACCACGTAAAGTAGACACCTCCACACGCCATGCACCATCGTTATCGCGTAGAGTACCGATCTCCTCACGCAAGGCATTGACCTCATCACGTAACTCCCTTGACTCATCCCGTGGAGGTGGAGAATAGAGAGATAGAAGTCGTGGCATCTTTGCCGGTCGCCTATCATGAGGTGATGGTGGAGAAGAGGCTCGATGATATGACGGGATAGGTGATGGCTCTCGTTGTAGAGGTGTATAGTCGGGTCGATCAGGTGATGGCTCTTGAATTGGAGGAAGTGGAGGCTGCTCATCATTCGTGCCATCAAAAAAACGCTGACTAGCTTGCCACCAATCAGTGGCAAGCTCAGCCTCCGTGGGTGTCAGTCTCTGTAATGGAGTGTTGGCCTCCTAAAAATATAAAAACTCAAACAAAGTTAAACGTCTACTATTAATAACTTGTTTATATATGATAGTATTTGTGTTAACTTACATTATTTATTGTCGCATATGGTATTAAGTCTTCCCAATCCAACAGACGTTTCCTCTTCCAGGAAATAGCCCTAGGAATATCATTTGAAGTTTTTAATGCATATGTCTGCATGCTGGGGAAAGCCTCGAATATCCAAATCTACAAACAATATAATAACAAACATTAGTAATTGTTAAATAATTAATTATAATTTTGAAAACATTATATAGAAATTCTTACCTTAAAGGCCCAAACAAAGCCTGACAAAGTGTATTTCTACCCATCGCCACGCAAACTTTTGCGGTCATCAAAGGCAGACGACAACTTAGTCCAGGTAGCTTTCCATATATACGAACCCCACGGAAACAGATTTCATGCATTTAGGTCATCTACCAATAATATTAGCTCTTGAGGAATAGGTTGTCTGGCCTCTCTGCCTAAAAAGCCGGCATACAAAAGTACTAGAAGGCATACTCGGACAACATCGACGTCATTCATCCAAGTAAAACCATCTTTCTTATTAAACAATTTCTTCAGGTCGTCGACGTGTAAGTTCGGCTTCTCTATTGACTCATCAAGAAAAATCCGGGATAACCATGATGGGCGGGTGATATGACGAGTGTACCGGCCTATATCATCGTGTCCGAATCGTAGACCAGTGATTAAACAGAACTCATTCCGCCCAAAACAAGTATACACCGGTGGAAAATGAAACCATATCTCTTCCTCACCACGTTGTATACTGTCGGGTAGATCGCTAGTCATGGTCTGAAGCCACAAATGGGTCAAATTAGCATCTCCACCCGGATGCTGTACTCTCAGCCATGGCCCGAAGCAGGTTTCCTCAAATAATTTTCTTTGAGCAGGTGAAAGCTTCGAAGCAATTGTAGTGGCTAGGCTATTTTATTCCTTAATGTCAATGAAGCCGAAAAAAATTTCTACAAAAACAATAAACATACCAAGTTAGATATACCAAAAACTACACTGTGAAGATATACCAAAAACAATAAACATAAAGAGTAGTAGTTTATTCTTGAAACTAAAATTTGCAACATTGTTTTGTCTTTTGGTTGAAATGAAAATCGCAACGAGAGAATGACTATCGCAATGCGGAAATGACTATCGCAACGAGAGAATCGCAACGCGAAATGAAAATCGCAACGAGAAATTAAAATCGCAACGCGAAATGAAAATCGCAATGCGATTTTGGTTTCGCGTTGCGATTATCTCGTTACGATTTTCATTTCGCGTTGCGATTCTCTCGTTGCGATTTTCATTTCTCTCGTTGCGATAGTCATTTTCGTGTTGCGATTTTCATTTTCATGTTGCGATTTTAAGTTTAGAAACTATTCTTCTTCTGCAAATTAAAACTTTAATGGATTGCATTACTTCAACCAAAAGACAAAACAAAGACAAATACTAACTTCACAGGGTTAAAGACTAAACAGTTTAGCAGTATTGGCAGCAATCGAATGAATTTAATAAGAAATCTAAGTGAAATGGTTAATCTATTATTGAAATTACCAGTAAACTTATCATCAATTTCAATATGAAAACCCTAAAATAATGCAAAAATTTCAAAATAAAAATAATTAAAAAAACTAACCATCGGAGGTTGATTTTCCATTTCTGAATGATTGTGAGGGATTTCTGACTGTGAATGGTTGTGAGGGATTTCGCCGGAGATGGGGACGGAAATCTTCGGAGATGGGGATGGATTTCGCCGTAGAGAGTGAGAGATGGAGATGGGACTGAGTTGTGATTTTTTTAGGTTTTAGGTTATGAGTTGCGATTACGGGATATACTGTGGACGGTTCAGTGTTCCGATAATTAATATTCGTGTTTGGAATTTGAAAATAAAATACGCGTAGCGATTCTAATGGTGCTTTAAAAATCGCGTTGTGATTTACGGATACGCGTTGCGATTTTACGTATTGTCGTTGTGATTTACGAATATGCATTGCGATTTACGTATTCTCGTTGCGATTTATAGATACGCGTTGTGATTTACGTATTCTCGTTATGATTTACGGATACGCGTTGCGATTTTACGTATTGTCGTTGCGATTTACGGATACACGTTGCGATTTTACGGATACTCGTTACGATAGTCAGAATCGCGTTGCGATTTTCATATTCGCGTTGCGATTCTTGAAAATCGCAATGCGAATTTGTACTATCGCATTACGATTCTTCATAATCGCGTTGCGATTCTGGGAACTGATTTGCGATTCTGGAGATCACGTTGCGATTTTTATTTCGCATTGCGATTTTGTTGGTCATTTTGGCAAATCCAAAAAAAGTTGGTTAAAATCGTATATTATAATGCATTTTTGGTCACTGAGGCGATTGTCTCTTAATATAAATAGAATTATTGTTGTCTAAGAAAAGGTTAAAAAATTCAAATCCTAATATTTACCAATTATGACGTAAATTAAGTTAAAAATATAAACCTATAATGAATTTTTCTAAAACTCGATCTAACTTTATCAATCTTTAGATTGAACATAAATAATTCATTAATATATATATATATATATATAAACAAGTGGATGCTTACGTTTCATTTTAATTTATGGATTCCGAATATCTTTTAAAAATAATATAAATTTAAGCCTTTCCAAGAAAAAAACCTGTAAATTCCTTTTGTTTTTTCGTTTTGTTTTCATTTGTTTATTGTTCCTCAAATGCGGAAGATGGTATAGTGCATGAACGTCCCTGTTTCTGAGCTCCATTTCCCTTAACACCTTCTATTCTGATTAAACTTTGTCGTACGAAGCAAAACAAAGAAGAAAAAAACTGAAACAAATATTTTTATAGAAATATATTCAATAAATTATTACAAATAATGTGAAAACTCAAGCATTGTAGCCGACAGTGGCTGGAGACAGACTGGTGAGAAAATAACGACGGCTGTGCTTTAAGTTCATATTCAACGTATTTAACGTTGAAAGTGATTTGAACATTCAAAACTTTACTTGCAAAGACAAGAAAATTTTGATATTTTATATAAAACAAAGCTAAAGAGAAGCATAATTTTCATAGAAAATATATCGACATAAATCAGTTGCAGCTGCCCTGCATGGCGATCTGGAACTCAGTAAGAAAGATATTGCGCCACGTGTATTTTCATATCACAAAATACCAACACGTAGTACTGTATATTACGTCCTTTGTGCATGAACAAAACTAGTTTTTCGATCGAATTTTACGGAACATAAAATCACAGCGAAGACACCAAGTTTGAATTAGATATGATATCAGCAGACATGATTGACGGGAATTGATGTAATTAATGTCGAGGGATTTTAGAAGCTTGTATAAAATTAGTCAGAAATTATAGTATATTTAGTTTTTACATGGATTTGCTTTTAGTTTCATTATATACTTTGTATCCGATTCTTCCTTGAATACTTTTATTTTGATATCTAAATTGATATAATAACGTGGCATTCAAAGTTGGAACTTGGAAGTAAAAGATGGATGCATAGTTTTTAAATGATAAAAATCTCTTTATTTCCAAATAAAAGTTAGGGTCAATTTTAATCCGCGTATTTATGCATTTTATCCTATTGGAAATTATTAAATTTGTATGGTGCATTCAAATGACATAATAATTTAGTCAAATCCGGTGGTTTTCCAAAATTCAGTAGGTGAAGCGCCTAAAGCATTAGCAGCTTCCGAAGACAATTCAATATTTAGGATTAGATGTGAAATACGTAGAAACCCATATTTTATTTCTCATTTTCAAAAGTTAATAGTGAAATATTCACCGCTTTCCGATATTTGTAACTTACATGCCCCCTTGACCAGAGCAAAACAGTCAAATCTGGCCATTGGCCTACCCCTTTGACTAGCAGATCTCCCTTCATCAGCTTTTCTGGATTATTATAATTGCTTTCTTCATTAACAATAATAAATCATTTATCTCCATACCCAACCAATCCTTCTAATTTTCGAGGCTCTCATAAAGTTGCACTATTAATATAAGAGTAAGCTGAGAAAAAAAAGTTAGTTAAAAGATTTATTTATTATTCAATCAAAATTCCCTACTATTGAAAATGTATTATTTTTTCAGAAATATATATATACACACGTGTTGCGGAAGACGGCTATCGGATAGAGCAAAATCACAACTAATAATTTGAGAAAATAAAAATTGAAGATAAAAGAGACACAAAATTTACGTGGAAAACCCCTAAATAATATAGGGTAAAAATCATGGACAACGGTAGAAGAATTTAACTATGAGAAAATAGGAATTACAACTTCTCTCGATCTACCAAGGAGAAAACAATGATAATTCTCTCTTGATAAAAAGGAGAAAACAACTCTCAAGAAACTCTCTAAATTCTCTCTAGTATTGGAAGAAAGCTAGAATGCTTTGGGATGGTTTTGAAGCTAAATGAGATATGGTATTTATAGTTAAAGCTTAAGGACTAATTTGTAAATACCCTAAATTACAATGACTAAATGTGAGATTGTACCATTTTCAAAATTCAACATTTTTGTTGTCGTTTGCTACCACTTGCACCGAAAGTGCATCTCCACCAAAATTGCATGTGCTTGCATGCTTTCTACCGAAATATTGTTTGGATTTTTCAACAATCTCCCACTTGAAGATTTGATTGGAACAATCATATCTTCACATCATTCTTTCTACCTTGTACCTTCATGATGCTTACGTCTCTGACAGGCCATGAGAGGATCGACACCAAGTAAATTTATCAGCGTTGATCGCCTTCATCATGAAATCTGTTATGTTGTCTTTGGTATGGATCTTCTGCATATCTACCGTCCATTCTTCCACCATTTCATTCTTCCACCTTTTCACGAATGAAATGGTATTGAACTCGTATGTGTTTTGTCCTTGAATGAAATGTTAGATTCCTTGCTAGATGCAAGGCGCTTTGACTGTCACAAAACATAGAGACATACTCTTGATTGTGCCCAAGCTCCTCCAATAGCATCTTCAGCCAAATTGCTTCTTTACTGGTTTGTGTAGCTGCTACATATTCTGCTTCTGTTGTGGACGACTGCAATTTTGAAACCCAACATACAGCTCCACCAGCAACTTTGAACACATATCCTGTAGTAGATTTGCTTTTATCCAAATCCCCTGCATAGTCAGAATCTACATACCCATTGATTAGTAAGTTTGATCCTCCGTAACATAATGCAACATTTGAGGTCCCTTTGATGTATCTCAGGATCATCTTTACTGTATTCCAATGCTCTTTGCCTGGATTCGCCATGTACCACTCCCACAGCTTGTGCAATTGTTGAAAACTTTTTTGATATTTCGATATAACAAATTAAGTTAAATGAAATTTAAGATTTTACAAATGATTTTACAATTTATATTCGATTCAATCGAATATCAAATTATTACTCCAAGTCTTTGAAGATCAATTTTAATCCGTACTAAATGTGTAAAATTATGATTTGTACTTAAACTATTTTTGAAACAATTTTCACAAAGTATTTTGAACCAAAATCAAGCCTTAAATCAATTTTTCAAAGGCATGCACCGATACATCAATACCATGCATCGATGCATCAATGAATAAATTGAAACATCGAATACATTTCATGCACCGATGCACTCTTCATGCATCTATGCACACTGATTTAATTAAAACATCGAATGCATTTGATGCATCGATGCACCAGGCTATTTTTCAAACATCAAATGCACTTCATGCATCGTTGCACTCTTAGTGCACCGATGCACTAGGAGTCCAACGGTCAAAATATTTGAAATTTTACACTGATGCACCGATGCATAATGGTCATGCATCGATGCATGAGACGCTCCCACCCAGAAAATTAATTGTTTTCACACAATAACGACTCTATTGACTCCACTAATTATCACCAACATTCAGAATTGATTCAAGGAGTATTTAAACAAGTTTAGAAGCCATTGATCAACAACAAGAAACATCAAGCAACTAGAATCAAGATAGAATCAAAGATAAAGCATCAAACCTCAAGTTTGAGCATTTCAAGCCTATTTTTCATTCAATATTCATTTTGCTTTCAAGAACACTTTTGTGCTCAATTGTATTCATTCTTGAGTGTTCTTTTCTTTGTTCTAGAATTGTGCAAACAATCTACCTTGTGAGGATTTCCTTGTAAGTTTGTGAATTTGTATTGTTCTCTTTTGGAGAGAGTTTTTCTCAAGAATTTGGGGTATAATTCTTGAGGGTTTGTAAGGTTACTCTTTGTCCTCAAAAGAAAGACAAATTAGTGAATTTGTTGAAAATACTTAGTGTGGATAGCTAAGGTAGTGGACGTAGACTTTGGTTGAGAAAGTCGAACCACTCTAAATCGCTATGCAAATCTTTTCAATTCTCTATAAAAGCTTCCACCGAAATTTTAATTGCCAATTCACCCCTCTCTTGGCCGATTCCGTCGATCGATTAACTCAACAATTAGTATCAGAGCCTCACTCATTTGAAGGTTTAATCGCCTCTTGAGTCGATTCGGGAAGAGTTACATCGATTATCAAGTCATCAATGGCCTCCGCTTCAAATTTCGACTCCGGTCTCGATTCGATGCCCGTTTATAAGCCTCATTTCTTCAATGGAGCTAACTATGCCTATTGGAAGAATATGATGATGTACTTTATTCAAGCAAGTGACATGGGAGCATGGAATGCCGTAGAAGAAGGATACATCAAACCTCTCACTCATCCAAGGTTGTGGAGTGAAGGAGAGACAAGAATGTTCCAGCTCAACTCCAAAGCCATCCATATCATTTTTTGTGCTCTTGGACCAGATGAATACCAAAGAGTTTCATCGTGTACAACCGCCAAAGAAATATGGGACAAACTTCAAGTCACTCATAAGGTACCGATGAGGTAAAGAAATCTAAAATTAGTATTCTAACGCATAGCTATGAAAATTTCAGGATGAAACCAAATGAAGATATCAAAGCTATGACGAATAGATTTTCAACGATTGTCAATGGTCTCAAATCATATGGAGAGATCATTTCAAATGAAAAGCTTGTGAGTAAGTTAGTCTACTCCCTCCCAAAATCGTGGCAATCAAAGAAGACGGCAATCATCGAGTCTAAGGACTTAACGTCCTTAACTCTTGAAGAGCTAATTGGGTCACTCCTCACTCATGAAATGATGCTCGAAGATGAGGTGGACCTCGACAAGATTGACGAGACACCAAAGAAGAAGGAAAAGAAGAAAAACATTGGAGTTACTCTCAAATCCACAAAAGATGAGAGTGATTCGAATGACGATGACGAGGAAATGGTATTGTTTGCCAAAAGGTTCAGAAAAATGATGAGACCTTATCGAGGAAGAAAATTCAAACGAAATGAAGGCCTAAAAAATGAAACGAAAGAGAAGGACCCAATCATTTGCTATGAATGCAAAAAGCCGGGGCATGTCAAATATGATTGCCCACAATTGAAGAAAAAGGGTCAATCAAAGAATAAGCACAAGGCTCATGTGGCTACATGGAGCGATGAAGAAAGTTCCGATGAAGAGGAACAAGAAGTAGCTAACTTGTGCTTGATGACATTTGGGGAAGATTATAAGGTAACCTCTAACTCATCCGATTTTGATGATTTATCCTATGATGAGTTACTAGAGGAATATAATGGGTTGGCTTCGGATTATGATAAATTATTTTTAAAATATAAAAATGATGTTTCAAAATTGAAAAATGAAAACAAACTCATATCCAAAACCAACAACGATCTTGAAAGTAAAATCAAAGATTTGCAAATCAAACTAGAAGAGTTTGAAAAGAAAAATTTAGATTTGCAAAATTTACTTTCAAAGATCAATGATGATCATCAAAAGAAAATTGATGATCTTAAAACTTCTTTTGATAAAGTTGGAACAAAACATTTTAAAAAAGGTGAAAATTCAAAATCCAACTTTGTTAGAAAAAGTTTTAGAAACTACAATCATAGAGGTCCCCAAAGAACCTCTAATGGAAAAATCGTTAGAAGTATGTGGGTTCCTAAAGAACTCATTACTACTAAAGATAAAGATATCCTACACAAATGGATACCTAAGGGGACTAGGATTTTGGAAACTAATGAATATGGACCCAAAAGAATTTGGGTACCAAAAATCAAAAATTAATCTATGTTTGTAGGGAAAGGAGCATTGCTACAAGGCACGGGAAACAAATTCAAATTCATGGTACCTTGATAGTGGATGCTCAAGACACATGACCGGAGACAAAAGCCGGTTCATTGAGCTTAACGCCAAAAATGGAGGAGAAGTGACTTTTGGAGACAATTCAAAATGTCAAATTGAAGGTATTGGTACAATAGGTAATACCTCTTCTATACAAATTAAAAATGTTTTATATGTGAATGGATTAAAGCATAATCTATTGAGTATTAGTCAATTATGCGATAAAGGATTCAATGTCTTATTTGAAATTAATGGTTGTAAAGTCATTAACATTGCATCTAATCGGATTATGCTTGTTGGTCATAGAATAGGAAACATATACATGGTGCATTTAGATTCTTTTGATATGACTAATTTATGCCTAGTTGTTAAAGATGAGCTTGATAGTTAGTTATGGCATAGGAGACTAGGACATGCTAGTATGAGTGTTTTGCAACGGTTAATTCAAGAAGACCTAGTAAGAGGGTTGCCTAAGCTTAAATTTGATAATGATAAAATCTGTGATGCTTGTGCTAAAGGAAAACAAAAGCGAGTTTCTTTTAAATCCATTAATGATGTATCAACTAGTAGAGTTTTACAATTGATCCATTTAGATCTTTTTGGGCCAACTAGAACTACTAGCTTGGGTGGAAAACAATATGCATTTGTCTTGGTAGATGACTATTCTAGATATACTTGGGTTCTATTCTTAAGTATAAAAGATGAAGCATTAGAACATTTCATCACATTTTCAAAAATTATCCAAAACGAAAAAGGTTACTCTATCACTAGTGTTAGAAGTGATCATGGAACTGAATTTGAAAATCTTGGATTTATTGAATTTTGTAATTCTAATGGCATTAGCCATAATTTTTCAGCACCTAGAACCCCTCAACAAAATTGAGTTGTTGAGAGGAAAAATCGAACTTTAGAAGAAATGGCTAGAACCATGCTTTGTGAAAATAATTTGCCAAAATATTTTTGCGCGGAAGCCACAAATACCGCTTGTTATGTTGTAAATCGAGTAATGATTAGGCCAATTTTAAAGAAAACTCCATATGAAATTTTCAAAAATAAAAGCCTAACATTAGTTATTTTCATCCTTTTGGATGTAAATGTTTTGTTTTAAACAACGCTAAAGAAAACCTTGGCAAATTTGATGCTAAAAGTGATGAAGGAATTTTTCTAGGTTATTCCTTAAATTCTAAAGCTTATCGTGTATTTAATAAAAGAACTTTAGTTGTAGAAGAGCCTATACATGTTGTTTTCGATGATAATTTCCTTCCGAGGAAGGATTCTTGTGTTAATGATGATGTAGGCATTGTAAATACAAATGACGTTAGACATGACGTTGGAGAATCATCATCAAATGAAGAAACAAAGGATGAGGAAACTCATGATCCCCTCGAGAATCCAACCATTGTAGAAAGGGAAGTATCTTATCCAAGAGAGTACAACTATGTCAAGGATGGTGAAATTATAGGTGATCCATCTAAAGAGGTAACTACTTGATCTTCTCTTAGAAATATTTGTAATTATGTTGCATTTATTTCATGCATAGAGCCTAAGAACATCAAAGAAGCATTAAAAGATGAACATTGGATTATGGCTATGCAAGAAGAATTAAATCAATTTGAAAGAAGTAAAGTATGAACATTAGTTGAAAGGCCTAGTAATAAAACTATTGTATGTACTAGATGGGTATTTAGAAATAAGCTTGATGAAAGTGGTAATATAGTGAGGAACAAGGCTAGACTTGTTGCTCAAGAAGAAAACATAGACTATGATGAAACATACGCTCCTGTAGCTAGGATGTAAGCAATTAGAATGTTATTAGCATTTGCATGCTTCAATGAATTTAAATTATATCAAATGGATGTTAAAAGTGCATTTTTAAATGGTTTTATAAAAGAAGAACTGTATGTGGAACAACCTCCAGGTTTTGAAGATTCAAATTTTCCGGATCATGTTTTAAAATTGACAAAAGCTCTTTATGGTTTAAAACAAGCTCCTAGAGCTTGGTATGAAAGATTGTCAAATTTTTTAATTGAAAAAGGTTTTTCAAAAGGAAAGGTTGACACTACATTGTTTTTAAAGAGAAAAGGTAAAGATTTATTAGTAGTTCAAATTTATGTTGATGATATAATATTTGGTTCTACTAATGATGTTCTTTGCCAAGAATTTTCTAAGCTAATGCAAAGTGAGTTCAAGATGAGCATGATGGGGGAGCTCTCATATTTCTTGGGACTCCAAATCAAGCAAAGAAAAGATGGCATCTTCATCAATCAAGCTAAGTACGTCAATGAAATGCTCAAGAAATTTGGATTGGAAAATGGGAAACCCTATGCCACTCCAATGAGTTCTTCTACAAAGCTTGACTTGGATGAAGGAGGTAAATGTGTGGATGTTAAATTATATAGATCCATGATTGGTTCATTGCTTTATCTAACCACAAGTAGACCGGATATTATGTTTAGTGTTTGCTTGTGTGCTAGGTTTCAATCATGTCCTAAAGAATCACATTTACTAGCTGTTAAGAGGATCTTTAGATACCTTAAGGACACTCATAGTATAGGACTTTGGTATCCTAGAGACTCTAGCTTTAGCTTGCATGCCTTCTCAGATACGGATTATGGAGGATGCAAATTAGATAGGAAAAGCACCTCCGGTACTTGCCAATTCCTTGGAAATATGCTGATTTCTTGGTTTTCAAAGAAACAAAATTGTGTTGCATTATCTACCACTAAAGCGGAATACATTTCAGCCGGTAGTTGTTGTGCATAAGTTTTATGGATGAAACAACAACTTTTAGATTATGGAATTGAAGTAAGTACTATTCCTATCAAGTGTGACAATACTAGTGCTATTTGTCTCACTAAAAATCCCATCCAACACTCTAGAACTAAACATATTGAAATTAGACATCACTTCATTAGAGACCATGTCGCTAAGGAAGATGTAGCTCTAGAATTTGTTGATACTTTGCACCAATTAGCGAATATTTTTACAAAACCATGTGCATCAATGCACAAGACCATGCATCGATGCATCTGTCGGGTTTTTGGTTAAAAACCCTGATTCTCTTTATTTTTCTCAAAACCCTTTAAACACTCCCATAGCCGTTCGTCCCTCTATCTCTAAAAACTCCATTCTTGCTTAAAATCAACGATTTTTCATCGGATTCTTCAAGTTTTTTCATTTCTCAAACCTGCTTTTATCATCAAATCGTGCAAAACATCTCTTCATCCCTCTCAATCCGAAATTTTCAAGGTTATATTTCTTATTCCGACTCCTTTACCATGTCTAATCCTAAACGTCCTAGGACTTCCTCTAGTCGTTCACATCGTCCTTCCGTTCCTCTACCTCCTAATACCGTTCCTCAAACTTCTAGTGGCCTATTGAGTTCCTGTTTCAATATGCCAGAGCGTCGTAGAAACGACCTTTACAATAGATACATTGAGTCATTCCAATCCTATAGAATTTGGGAAGAACGTATTCCCTCGCTTCAAGCCATGAACAAAATTGACTTTGAATACCTCCTAATTCTTAAACAATGGAAGTTTGATAAACTATTTTCGTTTCAACCTATCGTCTTCCACCAATTAGTCTGCATTTTCTATTCTAATGCAGTCTGTATTCAAAATCAAACCCAATGTGGAACCATCGGAATTAGATCCTATCTTCTAGGTCAGTACATTGTTGTTGATTCCGCAACTATTGCTTCTCATTTCGGGTTAGATGATGATGGTGTGTTTGACGAAAAAGAATCTGTGGCTTACCCCTATACCCCTAATGCTAGTGTCAGTACCCTTCGAACCCATCACGACCGTTTCCTTCATTTCATTATTTATTGGTGGTTTCGTCCTTCTGCTCGTAGGTACTCCACTCTACGTGCTAGGGATTTATGATGGATGTATTGTATTAAAAATAAAATCAAAATAAATCTTCCACATGTCATTTTTAGCCAACTAGTAGACATCGTAAACATTGTCCCTTCTAAACATGTTGAAACATTAGCCTACGGATGTCTACTTAGTAACATGTTTATCAAATTTGGTCTAGACGTTTCTCTCGACACTCCCATCCCTCTCCAAAATCAAATCAATCTCATTTCTTTAAAGAAAGTGGATTGGGTTCAAGATGAACGCACCGGTTTTTGGGTATTCCGACCAAATAAACAAACTCCGGGAGCTAGTTCTTCTCGTGCTCCTCCTTCGGCTACGGATGTCGATCCCGAGCTTCAAGGGATATTTCAAGATATTGACGATCCAGCTAATGCACCGGAACCCGCTCGGCAAGAAGATCAAACACCACCTTATTTCCGATCCTTTTTAGAGGTGTTTGATCTACGATTTGCTTCCATAGAGTCTCAGATTACTGAGTTTCAGAGGAAGATGCGTGATCGTATGGATGCTCTGACTCTTAAAGTTCGAGCTCATTATCCTCATCATCCCGATCCTCCGATAGAGTAGATTTGTATTTCTTGTCATGCTTTCTTGATTTTAACACTAGGATTGATTTTGATATTTTTGGTTTGTTTGTTTTTGGATACTTTAACTTTGTTGGTTGACGGATGTTTGGACTTATTTTATGAATGCTTGAACTTCATATATATATATTTGGTTTGGTTAAATTTTCTTATTTTTTGCATCATTAGACATATATGACCAATTATCCATTGCATGTTATATGAATATTGATTTATGAAACTAATGGCTAATTTCTATTTTGATTGTGATCTTAGTAGCTTATAATTAATAAATCAATTGGCTTAAGTTTCTCAAACATTCTTGTTTAAAATGTTTTATAGGGTCTTTTTGATTTAACATAAAGGGGGAGAAGATGTGTGTCATAGTAAGGGGGAGTAATTTTTCAAAAGTTGATTTCAAAAATAATTTTCTAAATCTTAAAATTTCCCAAGTGTTTTGTTATATCAAAAAGGGGGAGATTGTTGAAAACATTTTTGATATTTCGATATAACAAATTAAGTTAAATGAAATTTAAGATTTTACAAATGATTTTACAATTTATATTCGATTCAATCGAATATCAAATTATTACTCCAAGTCATTGAAGATCAATTTTAATCCTTACTAAATGTGTAAAATTGTGATTTGTACTTAAACTATTTTTGAAACAATTTTCACAAAGTATTTTGAACCAAAATCAAGCCTTAAATCAATTTTTCAAAGGCATGCACCGATGCATCAATACCATGCATCGATGCATCAATGAATAAATTGAAACATCGAATGCATTTCATGCACCGATGCACTCTTCATGCATCGATGCACACTGATTTAATTAAAACATCGAATGCATTTGATGCATCGATGCACAAGCCAAGCATCGATGCACCAGGCTATTTTTCAAACATCGAATGTACTTCATGCATCAATGCACTCTGTAACACCCCAACCCATATCCGACCCGGATACGAATCCAATGTGTCACATTGACCTTTTAAAACATGTACTTGTATAAAATAGTGAGTAATTTAAAACTTTTATGACATATAAATGACTAATTTACATAAAAGACATTTTCATTATTACAAAACCAATCAGAGCGTGTATATTTCACTTATTTATTTACATATAACTATTCAAACATTTATAAAACTGTTCATAGCTTAAACAATATATTCTTTCGAAAACATACCAACTAGAACTTTATATACTAAAATACATATTATTCACATCTTTTCTGATCTGACCTTTAGTAAGAAGAACTGACATGTCTTGCTCCACATTGCTCTTTACTCTTCTCGAAACCTACGTGTAAATCACTTACACGCTAAGTCAAAGACTTAGTGAGGCATATAAACATATAAGGTAAACGGTAACTAATAATCATACCTAAACAATTACTACTATCATTTCATATCACTCATACTTTTACATGTAACAAATATATGCATACATATATGTCATTATCATTCATATCTCTTATCTCATGCTCCTATGATCTCTTATGTCCATATCATATAACATATACCATAACTAATTGCACATATACATATCATGTCATGTACACTATATATATATACTATCATAAAACACGTACACCCAAGCAATTATATTATCATCTTCATTTCTTTCTTATTTTTTTTTCACTATCATTGATTCCTTTCATTATATGGTCTTATAAGTTACCATTTGTACAATCAATATCACACATGAAATTCCACAAGGAAACAAACATATTATCATATCACTTTATTAATATTATCTATTTAATAGCCCATGATACTCATGTGAGAACTAAAGATATGCGAGTACATAGAGGTTGTGCACTAATGCTGTCACCACAGCTCATATAATTGCACCGAAGTGCCACGTAGAATTGCACCGGAGTGCCGCGTAGAATTGCACCGTAGTGCCATATAATAATGTCCATAAGGACCACATATCATTCCTTAAGAATCATATACATATACTAGGGATCAAGTATGTGTCTCACCAGACTTCACACATGTTCCAAAGAATACATATATGTCCCGAAGGACCACATATCATTCCTTAAGAATCATATACATATGCCAAGGATCAAGTATATGTCTCACCAGACTTCACACATGTTCCAAAGAATACATATATGTCCCGAAGGACCACATAGACCCTCGACTCTTGGCATGCCAACTATACCCCTAGCTCTCATGACACATAACATGGGCATTATCTTTTATATCATTTTACATATTCATGTAACCATATCATATATTCATATAAGCTCATGGTTTCATTCACATATACATGTAATCACGTATTTCAGGTCAATTCTCACATGAGTTCATATTCATATAAGCATAGGATTCACCCTCATGTATCACATATACTTTCTCTTTCATATGGCTCATAACATTTCTTATGTGTTCATATAACATGTAAATCATTGACATCTTATCATGTTATCACATAAACATATCATCTTACAATACATACAAAACACATCAATACATATATTCACATATACGTATCATTTCATTATCCTTATTATTATTCTTATCATCACCATTAATCCTTTTTTTTCTTACCATATTCATATCAATAACACATATACTCATGCACACATATAAATCATAACAAATACATACTTCTATGAATTCATGTTTTTCACTATTGGAAATAGACTTATCACAAGTCTTATTTTCCCTTGAACCTCATATACTAGAGAAGGTGCACTCACCTTAGCTTTGCTTTGATTCGATTCTAATCCTTCAGTTGATTCGGAACGGGATCACGTTCTATATCTACATAATCATACATAGATCTATATCAGTATCATAACTAATATACTCTAATGGTTCACTCTTTAGACCAAGAGAAAAGTCAATTTCATCTTTTAATGAAGGTATGCATCGATGCACTACTGATGCATCGGTGCATAAAATGTATTCGATGTTGTATTATTACTGGGATGCATCGATGCATGCCTTATGCATCGATGCACTAATTGCATTCGATGTTTCCTTATTAATGGGATGCATCGATGCACTACTTATGCATCGATGCACAAATTGCATTCGATGTATTTATTTTAAAAGAGTGCATCGATGCACTACCAATGCATCGATACACCTTCAAACAATTTCTGGGTTTTAACATTGATGCATCGGTGCACTATGAATATGCATCGATGCACTCTGCCCAGAACCTCTTTTTGAACCCGAAAAATCCTTCTTTTTGGATTAAATCCTTCATATTTCAACCCCTTTCATATTCCTAACTTTCATATACATAATTAAACTCATTAATATTCATTTATCTCATCTTTAACCTTAATATCCTCTCCTCTTTAGAAATTTCAAGAATCATACCCTATTTTCCACATGTTTCAAATCCAATTCTAACACTTAATACTTCTTAATTAAGCTGATGGCAAGTCAAATCCAACTTTAGAACTTCAAAAACCTTTCTATAACAAAAGTTCATTTATAAACCCTTAATAGAAATTCCTTTCTAATTCTATCTCTTTGGTGTTTTAAACTTATATAAGCTTTCCTTAAGCTTATATAACCCTCAAAGACTCAAATCCAACTTAAAACTTTCAAGAAATCAAAAACTAAATCAAACTTACCATTGCTCTTGGCTTCCACGTAAAGAAGAAGAAGAAAGGAGAAGAGCACTCTGGAGAATTCTCTCCCTTTCCACGTGTATATAATTCCATTTTTAATTCCTTAAATGATCAAATAACCATTTTACCCTTTATTTCCTTTAATAATTACTAAATAACCTTCATCATATATATCCAATAATCATTAAACTATTTAATTCTTCTACTTTAGTCATCAAATTCTGAAACTTTACAAATTGGTCACTAACCCATAATTGGGGATGTTACAAATCTCCCCTCCTTTTAAAAAAAATCGTCCTCGAATTTTCACTGCACATCCTGAGAAGGACATATCTTCTAACATTTTAATATTGCTTTCTGAACTTAATCTTTTATATCATCTTTAATAACTTGGTTCTTATCTTTTCAATTATTCGACTACCTTTTTACTTTATATCTCCTATCATGTCACTTATCAGATAGACAATAACATTCATTCTTATTACTCAAACTCATAAATCAATAAAATTCCTTGTCAATCTTCAATTGTCTTTCAAGAATCACCAAACTTTTATTTCATCCTTACTTGACTGACTCCAAAACTTCCTTAATACATATAAATCTTTATTCATTTCTCTGACTACATCCACTTGACCAAGAAACATAACCTTAAATCTTCATCATAACTGATTAAACATACACTTTGCATAACTAAACAATTTCTCATATTACCTGACATACCTTTCTTACTTCTGGTTAAACTTATAACCTATATCTCAACATAATCTTTATCACATCTAATTCTTTAAACTTCATCCTTTTATTTTCTTCATAACTCAAAATCTTCTTATACACTAATCATATATTTCTTTCATGTTCACATACTCTTTTCCTATCACTTAAACTTATCCCTGATTACCAGTCTTTATTATATCTTTACAACTTTACTAATCAACACTTATACAAAACCTCATTCTTATCGTATCTTGCTTGTATTTTCTTCCTTCAAAATTTTCTTTAAAACAGATAAATATTTATCTCCTTGCCTATATCATATCTATATGATCAAAATACACAACCACATCCAGATTCATATCTCATTTGATTAACTTACTTTATGTTTCCTTCAAATCTGATAATTCTAACATCCATGCCATTACAGCTAATTAATAACAACTTTTCAATCTAGGGAGTAAGCCCTGATCAAATTAATCTTACACATCATTTCAGTTAAAATCAACCCAGTGTAATTCACTTATTGAACCCATACTCTCATTCATATACGGTATTATGCCTTGCCTCCTTTATTACCTTTCATTTCAATGATTAAAATACATAACCATATCTCAATCCACACCATACATAATTAGCTTACCCTGAAATCATCTTCAAATCCTTTAACTTTAATACACTACTATCTTATAACTCTGTTAGTCAACATCGATTCTTCCAATCTAAAACATAAACCTTCATCAAACCATTCATATACCTTCTTTGCAGTCGGAATTATTTCAACAATAGTTTACTCAACTAATCAAATAAACATTCAATCTCATACACCATGTCACTTCCATTATTCAAGCTTAACATTCTAACTTCCTTTATTTATAAACTGATCATTGATGTACCCATACTTAAACTCTTCTTATCAATCCTTAGTTTTACTCAAACATTTGAATCCTCACTTCCTTCACTCTATCACTTTACTATAATCACAGTATACAACTGTATCCAGATTCACTTCATATTTGGTTATCATAACCTACCATATCTTGAAATCTTGTAATTTCAATACATTCCGTCCCACAATCTTGTTAGCCCCCGCTAACTCTTTCCATCTTAAATACAAAAATAGTATCTGCCTCACTTGATACATTTAAAATACTTCTTATCCTTCACATTATTTACTTTCTAGCAAAACACTTAATCCATTCCTTGATCTTTATCCATTTATCCTTTTTATAATCCGCATTGTCTTATACATAACTAAACCATATCATGTTCTTCATACTCCCATGCTCTTTTATATCACATATATTTATCCATAACTATCACTCCTTATCACATTTTCATTACTTTGATAGTCAACTTTACTCGCACAAAACCTTATTCTTTACCATTCTTATACTTATGTTTTCCCCACTTGTTTAAAAAATCACCAGATTTCAATACTTTTTATGCTTCGATTTACATAACTTCTAAAAGAGCTTTTAAACCAATTCACAAGGGTTGTCTTTAACCCTGACTTATCCTCAATTAACTCTTTGTTTAATCTTTCAAGATCAACCCTATTGTTGGAGTCTGTCAAACTCTCATCTGATTTGATTCTCTGACGGAGAATACAACTAATTCATGTCTGGTTTAAAGTTGAACCAGAATCTCTACCTTTCTTTGATGGTGCTAAAATTCTATGAAGCACTAATTCTCTTAATCATCTAAGATTTTATTTCTCCAAACTTTTCGTTCTGAGCTTTTTCTCTTTAAAGCTTTAGCACAATTAACCATTTCTTGAAACGATAACAAATTCAAAACCAATAACACTCTTTTAATTTAAGGCGCAAGTCCTAACAAAATATCACATGTATCATTTTCAGTCGGAATTAACTCAGCAGCAATTCTGCTTAGCTTAATAAACTTATAATCATACTCATACAAGGTGTAATTCCCTTGTTTCAAGCTCGTGTATTCCAGTTTCATCTGTCTTATAAACTGGTCATCAATGCACTTATTCTTGAACTCTTATACAATTCTAATCATATCATTTAATGTTTTAACGTTCTTATGGTGACAATTGTCCACCATACTCTAACTTACCAAAGTAGTAACAAAACTACTCAATTCAACATCTCCACTTTGAAGAAATGAAAACATTCTATCATATCATTCAACCAAAGGTCTATAACAATAGAATCTTCCTCAAATCCACCCTTGAACTTGGGTGCTCGCAACTTTATCAATTAATTTGATACATTCATTCTATGAGTTAAAGAAGTATAAATTGAAAACACATCAGAACATTCTTCAACATGAAGAATAATTTTCCAAATTTTATACATGTATTTCCTGAGGTGTTCGCTTTTCTCCCTGCCTGGCCAGGGCAGGTGAATGCTATTACCTTCAGGTTTATTACCTTTCACTTCTTTCGAAGCTCTTATTATCATACTTCTATTATCACATAATAATCTATTTTTTATTAGCAAGACAGCATACTCCTTACACTATCAGATAAGAATTTTTCACTTTAAGTTGGCATGTACACTTTTTAAAACACTTCTGACTTCGATTTAAGCCTAGAATCGGCTAAACCGTAGCTCTGATACCATTAAATGTAACACCCCAACCCATATCCGACCCGGATACGAATCCAAGGTGTCAAATTGACCTTTTAAAACATGTACTTGTATAAAATAGTGAGTAATTTAAAACTTTTATGACATATAAATGACTAATTTACATAAAAGACATTTTCATTATTACAAAACCAATCAGAGCGTGTATATTTCACTTATTTATTTACATATAACTATTCGAAACATTTATAAAACTGTTCATAGCTTAAACAATATATTCTTTCGAAAACATGCCAACTAGAACTTTATATAATAAAATACATATTATTCACATCTTTTCTGATTTGACCTTTAGGAAGAAGAAATGACCTGTCTTGCTCCACATTGCTCTTTACTCTTCTCGAAACCTACGTGTAAATCACTTACACGCTAAGTCAAAGAATTAGTGAGGCATATAAACATATAAGGTAAACGGTAACTAATAATCATACCTAAACAATTACTACTATCATTTCATATCACTCATACTTTTACATGTAACAAATATATGCATACATATATGTCATTATCATTCATATCTCTTATCTCATGCTCCTATGATCTCTTATGTCCATATCATATAACATATACCATAACCAATTGCACATATACATATCATGTCATATACACTATATATATATATATATATATATACTATCATAAAACACGTACACCCAAGCAATTATATTATCATCTTCATTTCTTTCTTATTTTTTTTTTCACTATCATTGATTCCTTTCATTATATGGTCTTATAAGTTACCATTTGTACAATCAATATCACACATGAAATTCCACAAGGAAACAAACATATTATCATATCACTTTATTAATATTATCTATTTAATAGCCCATGATACTCATGTGAGAACTAAAGATATGCGAGTACATAGAGGTTGTGCACTAATACTGTCACCACAGCTCATATAATTGCACCGAAGTGCCACGTAGAATTGCACCGGAGTGCCGCGTAGAATTGCACCGTAGTGCCATATAATAATGTCCATAAGGACCACATATCATTCCTTAAGAATCATATACATATACTAGGGATCAAGTATGTGTCTCACCAGACTTCACACATGTTCCAAAGAATACATATATGTCCCGAAGGACCACATATCATTCCTTAAGAATCATATACATATGCCAAGGATCAAGTATGTGTCTCACCAGACTTCACACATGTTCCAAAGAATACATATATGTCCCGAAGGACCACATAGACCCTCGACTCTTGGCATGCCAACTATACCCCTAGCTCTCATGACACATAACATGGGCATTATCTTTTATATCCTTTTACATATTCATGTAACCATATCATATATTCATATAAGCTCATGGTTTCATTCACATATACATGTAATCACGTATTTCAGGTCAATTCTCACATGAGTTCATATTCATATAAGCATAGGATTCACCCTCATGTATCACATATACTTTCTCTTTCATATAGCTCATAACATTTCTCATGTGTTCATATAACATGTAAATCATTGACATCTTATCATGTTATCACATAAACATATCATCTTACAATACATACAAAACACATCAATACATATATTCACATATACGTATCATTTCATTATCCTTATTATTATTCTTATCATCACCATTAATCCTTTTTTTCTTACCATATTCATATCAATAACACATATACTCATGCACACATATAAATCATAACAAATACATACTTCTATGAATTCATGTTTTTCACTATTGGAAATAGACTTATCACAAGTCTTATTTTCCCTTGAACCTCATATACTAGAGAAGGTGCACTCACCTTAGCTTTGCTTTGATTCGATTCTAATCCTTCAGTTGATTCGGAACGGGATCACGTTCTATATCTACATAATCATACATAGATCTATATCAGTATCATAACTAATATACTCTATGGATCACTCTTTAGACCAAGAGAAAAGTCAATTTCATCTTTTAATGAAGGTATGCATCGATGCACTACTGATGCATCGGTGCATAAAATGTATTCGATGTTGTATTATTACTGGGATGCATCGATGCATGCCTTATGCATCGATGCACTAATTGCATTCGATGTTTCCTTATTAATGGGATGCATCGATGCACTACTTATGCATCGATGCACAAATTGCATTCGATGTATTTATTTTAAAAGAGTGCATCGATGCACTACCAATGCATCGATACACCTTCAAACAATTTCTGGGTTTTAACATTGATGCATCGGTGCACTATGAATATGCATCGATGCACTCTGCCCAGAATCTCTTTTTGAACCCGAAAAATCCTTCTTTTTGGATTAAATCCTTCATATTTCAACCCCTTTCATATTCCTAACTTTCATATACATAATTAAACTCATTAATATTCATTTATCTCATCTTTAACCTTAATATCCTCTCATCTTTAGGAATTTCAAGAATCATACCCTATTTTCCACATGTTTCAAATCCAATTCTAACACTTAATACTTCTTAATTAAGCTGATGGCAAGTCAAATCCAACTTTAGAACTTCAAAAACCTTTCTATAACAAAAGTTCATTTATAAACCCTTAATAAAAATTCCTTTCTAATTCTATCTCTTTGGTGTTTTAAACTTATATAAGCTTTCCTTAAGCTTATATAACCCTCAAAGACTCAAATCCAACTTAAAACTTTCAAGAAATCAAAAGCTAAATCAAACTTACCTTTGCTCTTGGCTTCCACGTAAAGAAGAAGAAGAAAAGAGAAGAGCACTCTGGAGAATTCTCTCCCTTTCCACGTGTATATAATTCCATTTTTAATTCCTTAAATGATCAAATGACCATTTTACCCTTTATTTCCTTTAATAATTACTAAATAACCTTCAACATATATATCCAATAATCATTAAACTATTTCATTCTTCTACTTTAGTCATCAAATTCTAAAACTTTACAAATTGGTCACTAACCCATAATTGGGGATGTTACACACTCTTAGTGCACCGATGCACTAGGAGTCCAACAGTCAAAATATTTAAAATTTTACACTGATGCACCGATGCATAATGGTCATGCATCGATGCATGAGACGCTCTCACCTAGAAAATTAATTGTTTTCACACAATAACGGCTCTATTGACTCCACTAATTATCACCAACGTTTAGAATTGATTCAAGGAGTATTTAAACAAGTTTAAAAGCCATTGATCAACAACAAGAAACATCAAGCAACTAGAATCAAGAGAGAATCAAAGAGAAAGCATCAAACCTCAAGTTTGAACTTTTCAAGCCTATTTTTCATTCAATATTCATTTTGCTTTCAAGAACACTTTTGTGCTAAATTGTATTCATTCTTGAGTGTTCTTTTCTTTGTTCTAGAATTGTGCAAACAATCTACCTTGTGAGGATTTCCTTGTAAGTTTGCGAATTTGTATTGTTCTCTTTTGGAGAGAGTTTTTCTCAAGAATTTGGGGTATAATTCTTTATGGTTTTTAAGGTTACTCTTTTTCCTCAAAAGAAAGACAAATTAGTGAATTTGTGGAAAATCCTTAGTGTGGATAGCTAAGGTAGTGGACGTAGACTTTGGTTGAGCAAGTCGAACCACTCTAAATCGCTGTGCAAATCTTTTCAATTCTTTGTAAAAGCTTCCGCCGAAATTTTAATTGCCAATTCACCCCCTCTTGGCCGATTCCGTCGATCGATTAACTCAACAACAATGTCTGGTCTTGTGCATATCATAGCGAACATTAAACTTTCCACTGCTGATGCATACAGTACTCGAGACATCTTCATCCTCTCTTCTTCACTGCTAGGACTCATACTGGAGGATAATTTGAAGTTAATAGGAAGAGGGGTAGAAATTGGCTTACAATCTTGCATGTTGAATCGTGACAAGATCTTCATCAAGTAATTCTTTTGTGAAGGCCAAATCTTCCTATTACTTATGTCTCGGTGAATTTGCATCCCTAGAATCTTGTTTGTTGATCCCAAGTCCTTCATTTCAAATTCCCTAGCCAGTTGTTCCTTCAATTCTTCAATATGATCTTTGTTGGATCCTGCAACTAACATGTCATCCACATACAACAACAATATAACAAAATCGTTATCACCAGACCTCTTGAAATAAGCACAAGGGTCTGCATTAAGTCTGTTGTATCCAAGGCACATAATGAAAGAATCTAATCTCTTATACCAACACCTCGATGCCTGTTTTAGACTGTACAGAGATTTGTTCAACCTGCAAACCAAGTTCTTCTTTTCTTTTTCTTCAAAACCTTCAGACTAGAGCATATAAATTTCTTCTTCAAGATTTCCATGAAGAAAAGCTGTTTTAACATCTAGCTGATCTAGATGTAAGTCCACTGTAGCACACATTGCCAAAACTACTCGAACTGTTGTTAGTCGAACCACATGAGAAAATATTTCAGTGAAATCAATACCTTCTTTTTGAGCATATCCTTTGACCATCAGTCTTGCACGATACCTCTCAACTTGATCGTCACTATTTCGCTTGATTTTAAAGACCCATTTGTTACCAATTGGCTTCCTTCCTTGTGGTAGTGGCACAAGGTCCCATGTAATATTTAAATGAAGGGCTTCAATTTCTTCTTGCATCGCCATCATCCACAGTGAAGCATCTGAGATATTTATTGCCTCCTGGTATATTGATGGCTCACCGTCCTCTGTTAAAAGGCAGTATGTAATATTACCTTCTATAACATAATCTGATTGCCAATTGGGACGTCTTCTCACACGATCTGATTGACGAGTTGTTGGAGCTTCAGAACTCTCTGGTTCTTGTTCATCATGCGTTGGTTCTGCTTTAGAAGAATCTCCTTGTTCAAACTCTTTTTCCACATGTATCTGAGTAGTCTCTGACTTTTCAGCGCTATCATCGTATTCTTTTCTTTGTAGTTTATCTTCTACAAAGATAACATCTCTGCTGATAATCACTTTGCGGGCAGTGGGATCCCATAAGCGATACCCTTTTACTCCATCAGCATACCCCAAGAATTTGCATTTCCTGGATTTTGGATCCAACTTTGAAATTTCTTGGGAGTTGTACATTACGTATACAATACTTCCAAATACATGGAGGTTTGAATAATCAGCTGGTTTACCAGTCCATATCTCCATTGGTGTCTTCAGCTCTATTGCAGTTGATGGAGCTCGATTCACCAAATAACATGCGGTATTGAATGTTTCTGCCTAGAATGATTTTTCTAGGCATGCATCCCTCAACATTGCTCTTGTTCTTTCTAACAAGGTTCTGTTCATCCGCTCTGCCACTCCTTTTTGTTGAGGAGTGTTCGCCACTGTGAACTGTCTTTTGATGCATTCTTTCCTGCAAAAGTCATCCAATTTTTCACTTGTATATTCTCCTCCATTATCTGTTTTGAAACACTTGATCTCATTTCCAGAATCAAGTTCCACCCGTGCTTTGAAGATTTTGAAAGTTGAAAACACATCTGACTTTTTCTTAATAGGGTACACCCAACATCTCCTGGAGTAGTCATCAATAAATGAGACAAAGTACTTTGCTCCGCCTAGGGATGTAACTGGTGCTTGCCATACGTCAGAGTGAACCAATTCTAGAACACTTTTGCCTCTAGAATTTGACGTATTAAATTTCAACCGGTGCTGCTTACTTGTTATGCAATGCTCACACAAAGTAAGTGATACATTCGTTAAGTCTGGAAGTAGCTTTTGCTCCACAAAGACTTTCATTCCTTGTTCTGACATGTGTCCAAGTTTTTGATGCCATAGCATTGCAGAATCTGAACTATATAAGGCAACAGAGGCTTCTGCTTCTAGCAAAGTCTCTCCCTTCAGCATGTACAAGTTTGTTGCTATCTTTTCACCTTTCAGTACCACAAGCGCTCCACGGAACACCTTCATGATTCCTTTTCGTGTTTCAATCTTGCTTGCATTATTATCCAACAATCCGTAGGATAATAAATTTTTCTTTAGGCCTTTCACGTGCCACACATCTCGAACAACTTTGATTGTTCCATCATACATATTCGATTTGATGGTTCCCACGCCAACGATCTCTAAGGCATGATCATTGCAACTATACACATATCCTCCTGAGACAGGTTCATAATGATGGAACCATTCTCTTCTTGAAGTCATATGATATGTTGCTCCCGAATCAATGAGCCATATATCTGCATATCTTTTTCTACCTTCCACGGTGGTTGACGTTTCACAGCATAGAGTATCTCCATCATCTGAAGTGTTTGCAGTATTGCCTTGTGGATTGGAGTTTTTATTTAGACTCCAACAATCCTTCTTCAAGTGACATTTCTTTCCACAGTTGTAGCACTTTAAATTCTTTTTGCTTCTCGACTTCGAGCTACCATGTTTGTGACTGCTGCTTTGGCCACATTCTGTTGATCTCCCTCTCATCGTTGTCAGCGCTTCTGCTTGTTGCAGATTTACTTGTCTGTCTTCCTTGTTCTTGCACCGATTTTCTTCTTGTAGAACAACAGCTGCAATGTCATCGAAGACTAGACTGGTGACATTACTGTTTGTCAAGTTGATGATGAGTTGATCATACGAATCTGGTAGACTTTGAAGTAGAAGTTTAGCACGTTCTTGTTCTACTATTTTACAGCTTAAGGATGTAAGCTGAGAAAATAAAGTGTTCAGTGTGTTTAAGTACTTCGTCATTGAAGTAGATTCTGACATCTGAAGAGTGTACAATTTCCTCTTAAGAAAAATTTTATTGTGCAACGATGTGGCCTCGTACAATTTGGTGAGATGATCCCATATCTCCTTAGCTGTCTTATTCTCCTCGATGCTTGACAATACTTCATCTGTTAATGCCAGATGAAAGTTTTCCATAGCATTCCCATCCATTTCGATCAATTTGTTGTCTTCTGTGAAATCTATCGGCCTTTCACTGATAGCTGATAGCAACCGTCTTTCCTCAGGATGACCTTCATCTTTAATTTCCACAATGAGAAATTTCTCCCATTAAATTTTTCAATATCAAATTTCGTTGTCATAGCTTCTATTACGGATAGCTCCCACTATTTCACTATCATGAATAGTTCTCTGGAACCTTCAAAGAATGGGTAATACCTTCTTACTTTCTTATGTTGGAGGATCCACCTTTTGGTGGCAACCACAAAGATAATAAACAGATATTACACACTTAAATCTGGCTCGGATACCAATTGTTGCGGAAGACGGCTATCGGATAGAGCAAAATCGCAACTAATAATTTGAGAAAATAAAAATTGAAGATAAAAGAGACACAAAATTTACGTGGAAAACCCCTAAATAATATAGGGTAAAAACCACGGACAACGGTAGAAGAATTTCACTATGAGAAAATAGGAATTACAACTTCTCTCGATCTACTAAGGAGATAACAATGATAATTCTCTCTTGATAAAAAAAGAGAAAACAACTCTCAAGAAACTCTCTAAATTCTCTCTAGTATTGGAAGAAAGCTAGAATGCTTTGGGATGGTTTTGAAGCTAAATGAGCTAGGGTATTTATAGTTGAAGCTTAAGGACTAATTTGTAAATACCCTAAATTACAATGACTAAATGTGAGATTGTACCATTTTCAAAATTCAACATTTTTGTTGTCATTTGCTGCCACTTGCATTGAAAGTGCATCTCCACCAAAATTGCATGTGCTTGCATGCTTTCCACCGAAATATTGTTTGGATTTTTTAACAACACGTGTGGGGAGTTAGGATCTACTTACACAATGTAAAAATCTTTAGTTTTACACATATTTATGACCGTTGAATGAGTGAAAATAAATGGTTGGGATTGACTCACTGTTTTTTCCCGTGAATATCTTCTCATTTCTTACTGTTAATCTCAACCATATATTTTTACTTATCCAACGATCCTAAACCTGTATAAAACTAAAAGAGTTTTACTTTGTGTAACAATATCTTATCCTTATATATATTTATATATTGTTTTAGTCAGAACTTCTTCTATTGATCTTTAAGAGGGTCTAGAGTGTTTCAATATGTAGATCGTATTAACGTTACCTTAACTTACTTTTTATGTGGAATTGTAGTATGATTCACCCTAATTAATTATGAAATTAGATAACTGAAATAACAAAATCAGTAAAATTAGAGAATTTGCATGGAGATATCATCAAGGGGGAGTTAAACCCGCGCCCTAAGCAAAGCTTAACATATTAGATAAATCATGGTAAGCTATACATGATCATGTTATCTTCATTTGAAGTGCTCTTAAGACTCTCCTAAATATCGAGAGATAAAATTTCAAGACTAAAAATAATTCATAAGTATCTTTAAAAGGTAATATAATTTTAATTAATTATTGAAGATTTTGATTAATTTATGGAGTGAGGGAGTACATTCACATCATTAAAAAATTTAATCTCTTGTACAATTTATATATTTTATTGATAAATTAATTGCACACTCTAATTTTAAACCCTTAAATTTTTAATATAAATTCTTAAATTCACTCTTCTAACATATTAGGCCATTCCTTAAGATTAAAAAAAATTACTCTCATCATCATAAAAACATAACACGACCCAAATTTCTCCTTTTCTCTCATTATAAATAATTGATTGAACAATAATAAATAGTTGGTTCGCATGTTATTTGTTCTTGTGGGAACTAATTTGTCGATTTAATTCGTTCTATCTTGGTTGTCGACTAAATATAATTGGTGATGTCCTAACACTTGTCAAGCAATATTTTTAAGATAAAGGGAAAATAGAAAATAATGCATTTTCCATATTAGTTAATTTATAAAACATTTTCCTTCAAATAGTTTATGACAAATATAACGAATCTTGCATGATAAAAAATATATTATCAGAGATTAAGCAATTTATTATTCTCCCTTATTGTTTCTTTTATCATTTAGGGATAGAAGGATAACTTTAATATTTTGGATTACAATGTTAAATTTTTAAACATATAAGGAGCAGTTTTTTTGTACTAGAGATTAAAATGAATTTTTAGATAGTGCAAGAAATGAAATTTTCCTTTTCATAGTAGTGGGATTAAAATGAACTTTTAAATATAATACAAGAACTTCTATTAGAATTTAACCAATTTTTATTTAAAAGTTATTTTATTATTTCATTAAATAAATTAACATATATTTGTATTTTTCGTGGACATCAATGTAAAATCACCTCCCTCGAAATGAAATATAAAATTCCCACCAGCATGCCTTGTTCACTCCTATAAACCCATTCGAAAGCAAGCATTCATCACTACCAACAAATCAAAAACAAAGAGCCGCTATTATACATGTTTCTTACTTAAATCTCTGATCAAATCATCATTCGAATCATCAACTTTGTTAAATCACCAATCGATTCATCATGTGTGGAGGAGCTATTATCTCTGATTTTATTGCTCCGACGTGGTCGCGACGGCTGACGGCTGACTTCTTGTGGCCCGATCTGGAAAAAAGGGAACCCAAAAAGGGGTCGGCTAAAAGGTACTCGAAGCCGGTGTTCCATTTCGCTGATGATTTTGAGGCTGACTTCCAGGACTTCAAGGATGAGGAATCTGACGTCGATAACTATGATGTCGATGATGTTTTGGTTGATATCAAGCCTTTTGCTTTCTCTGACACAAAGAAAGCGTCGTCAACTGTCTCTCATGGTAAATAATAACAATAATATTGAATTCTTAGTTTTCTTTCTCATTTCTCTTTCAAATTTCGTTTTTTCCTTTTTTTTCTTGGTTTAACTTCTTACTGTAGGAAAAAAATTTGAAGGTTGTATCTTCTTGGAATGCAGCTAAAGATTTATTGTTATCGAATTTTCGGAGCTTATCCAGTGTTTAGTTAATTGGAGTATGCCTTATGAATACATTGGTTAATATGTTTTGTTAAAATTTTATATTTCTATCAAAAGGTTTAACTTTTTTATACACACATTTTTTCTGTTATTCTTTTTTTCAGCTGTTGATAGATTGTCTCTGTCAATGTGTAAAACATTTTACTTTCTATTTTGCCTTTTCCGGCTCAAATAAATGAAGACCTGTAAGAAGAGTGGATTTTCTACCTGCTCAAATCAACTGATTTTGTAGTGTGTCCCGTGAGAGTGATTATGGTTTCAGTCTGACATATTTGTAGGCTTCTTAGTTTTTTATTCCCCTCGTGTCAAACTGGTTTTTGAAATCTTAGTATGGATTAAAATCATGATTATTGTTTCCAAGCAGAGAAACCGAAGTCTTTACCCTTAGTTAAGTTTTAGGAAATTGAGTTTGATAAGTCATACCTTAACCAGTACTTTTGAGTTTTGAGTATAATGTTTATTACCGTGTTCTTCTCATGGTTTTATTGCACTTGAAGGTGCTAAATTCTGTTTCCTGTTGAAAGATATTTAATTATTTATAGGTCTTCATTAACTGTAACATTTATTCATAAGATCCATGAATTTTTACAGTATTAATAAGTTTTTTGTTTTTGATTATGAAGGTCCGAACCCAGTAAAATCTGTGCAATTCAAAGGTCAAGCTGTGAAATTTGCAAAAAGAAAGAGGAAGAACCAGTATCGAGGCATTCGACAACGCCCATGGGGTAAATGGGCTGCTGAGATCCGAGACCCAAGGAAAGGGGTAAGGGTCTGGCTAGGTACTTTCAATACTGCCGAAGAAGCTGCTAGAGCTTATGATGCCGAGGCAACAAGAATTCGGGGTAAGAAAGCAAAGGTGAACTTCCCTGATGAGATTTCGCGTGGCTCTCCAAAGAGTGCGATTAAGACAATTGATGAGAAGCCACTTCTCATGTCAGATTTGAGCCCTGTTGAACCAAATATCAACCAGAATTTCAATTGCTTGAACAAACCAGAGCAAAACTACTATGATATCATGGATTTCTTAGAAGAGAAGGCAACGGTTGATCCATTTGCATATGTGGACCCTGTTCCTGCCGCTGTAGATGTTGGATCTAAACCTTTTGCTCAATCCGACAACTCTCCCTTGTATTTCAATTCGGAAGACGGAAGCAACTCCTTTGACTCTTCTGACTTTGTCTGGGGAGAACATGGTGCAAAGACTCCCCAAATATTGTCTGTTCTTGAAGCTTCTATAGAAGGCGATGAGTTTGTGGAGGATGCAAACCCTCAAAAGAAGCTGAAACCAAGTTTTGACAACGTTATGCCTACTGAAGAGAATTTTGGGAAGAGTCTATCTGATGATCTATTGGCTTTAGACGATCAGATGGCATTCATTGGGGGCAGCTCGGATGCTTCCATTGATGCCTTTCTCAATGGAAATGCAACTCAGGATGGTGCAAACCCAATGGATCTTTGGAGCTTTGATGACTTACCTTACATGACTGCTGATCTTTTCTGAGCAAACATGCTCTACTTAGTAGTTTTTTTTTTCCTGTAAATGAGGCGTGTTAGTGAAGCTCACCGCAGCCCCTCCTGACAGCCGCTTTATCAACTGTGTTCTCTCTAACATTACTTTTTTTCATTTTTATGGACGAATGTCAGCTGTTTATATCTCGCTTTTGCTTTTTGTTTTTCTTGTTTACTGCTCTCAGGAATTGGCCAATCTGTTGTCATGATTGAATTAATAAGAGGTTCTAGTATGTTTCATTTCTTTTGTGTCGAACATTGAACCTTAAATTTGAGTAACTATATCAGTTACCATGTTTGATTTAAGATGACATGCGGAAAGAAGATGAATTCGTTTTGCCATTTGTTTCTCCTGTAACCCCATTCTGGTTTTTTTTGTCAGGATGCTACGCAATGTTTTCACCTGAAGCTTTCCGTCATATAAAGTAGCCACGTGAAGCAGATAAGATCGGGGTTAAAAATGAAAAATATCCAATCTTCATCTCACTCTTGCATGTGGGGAGCATTGCAAATTTATTCATGTGTACATAAAATTAACGCGTCGGGTAGGGTCACAAGTTTGTCGTGGGAATTTGTTTGGTAGTCGAAGGTCAAAGGATTCGGCCATCATCTAGGCCACCGTGGGGGTCAGCTTTGCTGGTGTGCTGGGTCCCAGTATCATGGACTCACAAGGGATGGCAACTCTAGGAAGATGACATACCAGGAATACTTTATTCCTATCCAAACAAAATGATGAACTAAAAAAGACATCAAGTAAAGCTTTGACGGGGTCTCGTGACTGTTCTGTCCATAACAGTGGCTGCAAAAGCAGCCCCACCAGCATCACCACCAGGGCCCATTTTCAACGAGGGAATCTGTACGGAATCAACATATTGACTTCAATTCCCTACGACGGCTCCGGATATTTGTTTAAGAAGGAAGCTTCAATGAAAGGATGTACTTGGGGTTGATTTATAGTTTTAGGATCATTTCTTTGTATTCAATCTACCTCTATAATCTATCTAACACTTTGGAACCCCATTAAGGTAAACCGTAACATTAGATGCATGTCAGTTGAATGTTTATTCTAACCCAACCCTGTCTCTCTCATCTATTGCATCTTCGGTCTTAAACTGTAGCAATCCTAAGAAAATAGGCTTAAGATACAGCCCTTCGAGGCTTCAACTCTACTCGGAGGGATTCCCAGTCATCAAGTTCCTGGGTTCTTCCAACCCGCTATTAGTAACAATGCGAGTTTGACAACGAGAGCTTTAATTCCTTTCGTGAATGTCAGCCAGATTCTAGGTGGGGCTCGGTTGCAAGACCAGTAGGGGCAGAACATTGTTCCAATGAAACTACCGGGCGACATTAGAGTGAACCTCCAATTTTCACATATCACCCTGCCCAAAGATTTGTAATTTGTATTCTTTCACATGGTTGTTTCATTTACTTACCGAATTCCTTGCTTCTCAAGGCATTGAGATAATGCTTTATCATATTCTCTGAACATGGATTCCCACGTGGGGAATTTTGATATGAGCATAAGTATAATGATTCTGGTGCTACAGGTTGCCCTGGATTTTGAAATTAGGGAATTGGCATTCTTAAATGAAGTTTACTTTAAGCAAAACAGCTAAAGATCTCCTAGTAAATTTCCCTTTTCACGTCCAGTTTCCCCCAATTAACTACCAGGATTTCTTTGATGCATTTTTTTTGTGTTAAAAAAAATGCGCTATGGCTATCTATATATATATATATATAAAGGAAGCTTTCTTGATAGGAAATTTTGTTTTGTGTATCATTGTGGATCAGTTTTAGTGGCGGATCCAAAGAGTTTGAAGTGGTTTTGACCCAATAAAGGAACATTTTGATCTTTTTAAAAATTAATAATTTAGATTTAGATTTATCTTTAAAATGCATTTTTTATTTGCCAATTTCAATATTTAGATGACATATAATCGCTTAGGTACCGATTTCGGGCGTTGTGAGGGTACTAATACTTCCCCACATATAATCGACTCCTGAACCCTTTTCAAAACGAATTTCTGGTTAAACATAGATCATTTTTTATCTTTTAATTTTTTTCTTTAAAATTATTTTAAAATTTATTTTTAGGTATTCAATTTACCTAACCCAATGGTCGATGACGACTTCAAATTTACTTATTTTTACATTTATTTTAAAACCCAACATTTTCCAAGATTAAGTTGGATCGCTCCCTGCCATAAGCGCCAAAAAGCTTAAGGATCGTTCTGACAATAATAATTATAATTATAATACTAAGGAGTGATTGAAAGTTTAATGAGTAAATTGAATTTTTTTAAAGTTTAGTGAGTAAAATAAAAGAGATAAGAAAGCTAAGTCATGATTTATGTAGTTTACCCTAATTAAAAAGAATAGAAAATGAGAGTAACTGAGTGATAGTGGAACGAATTTTTTCCTCTTCTCACTTTTCAGGGGTTTCTTACTCTTCTCAATCAGGGTTTCATTTTTCTCCGATTTTTGACTCTTCGTCTCCTCCCCTGTTTCTTCTTTGGCCTCCATTCTTTAATCGCTTATTTTCCCACGGTTGAAGTTTGGTCGATTGAGCACATCTCTTTATCTTTGGCTTCCCTTGATTCTTTTTTTTTAAGACTGCTGTATAACGGGATATCATCCGGTTATCGACGCTATTTACTGTTAAACACTAAATTACGGCCGCGACAGTTACTAACGTGATTCCGCTACCCACCATGATTTTTCAGAATATCAATTTCAGACGATGATGCTACCGCAAAATAGCGTCCGCTAATGTGGTTGCCTTCCGCTATTAAAATCCCCGGACATAAGTTTCCCCGACGCCATATGAAATTTTGACCAATGAAATCAACCTCAAGTAGAGCATTGTCCAAAACGAAGTCGTTAAATAACTTGCTACATCATGTCTATCCTCGTTCCTAAGCATGCAGTTGAAATCCCCTCTAAGGATCCAAGGCTCATCATTAGGTGGTTTATGCGTCGAAAGCGTTTCACATAGGTGTTTCCTGATAGTGCTATGAGGGCTGGCATATACAGCCGTAAAGTGATGCCAGTTTGAGCTGCTTTCCTCTTTAAATTTTCCATGAATGAATTGGTTGGCAATTTTTAAAATTTTAACTTGAATCGAGGAGTTCCAGAGAAGCCATACTCCTCCGCTAAATCCTAGTGCTTCCACTCTGAAGGAATTATCAAATCCAAATTAGTTAATTATCTTGTCTGCTTTGGCACCGCTCATATGGGTTTCAACTTTCAAAGAGTGCTATGATTCCTGGGTTATGATCTTTAACCAGCTTTTTGAACTGTTTCCGAAAGGAAGGGTGCACTACACCCTGGGTATTCCAAAACATAAAATTCATCATGACGTATTATTGTGTGGATGGAAGGATTCTCTCTTCACTCGTCGTGGCTTCGATCGTATCATTAGGATTGAGATTATCTTGCTGGATTGGATCGGGAGAAGGTTAATATTCCTCCTATTGAGAGTTTCCTCTAACGGTTGCCGGGGTTACTAGTTGAGGTGATACGGATTTGACCCAGTCTAAAAGTAGTGGGGCAGTAAGTGCTTTGTAGCCTCATGGTTTTCTTACTTTCAATTAATTTTTTACGGCTTCCTTTGAAAGTGGTGTTTTCGGTTTTGGATTTGTTCCATCTTTGCCTAAAGGATAGGTTTGAATCTTCTTCGACAATAGTGATCACAGAGTGGATACCTTTTTCGATAGCTGCAGGGATTTAAATAGCGTTAGTAATCGTGTCGCGTTTATCGTGGTTGTAAATATAACGGATATCATCACGATTACTACGGGTGTCGCAGTTGTGAATTTTTTTAAATTTCGCACAATTTATCTTATTACATAATAATTATAATTATAATGCTAAGGAGAGACTAAAATAGTATCAATATGAAAGTTTAATGAGTAAATTGAAAAATTCTAAAATTTAGTGAGTAAAATAAAAGAGATAAGAAAGTTAAGTGACAATTTATGTAGTTTATCCTATTAAAAATGTAATACCCAAAAATTTAGATAATGACCAAAATGTAAATTTTGAAAGCTTGATGGTCAAAGTAGAAAATTGGGAAAATATTTAGGGAATTAGGTGATAATTCCTTAAAAAGAATTTTATACCATAAATAGATGGTTTACTCTTGAGAGTGGAATTTTATAGAAATCATATTTTTGGATTTGAAATTTTAGTAAAGAAAACTAGAAAGGGTTAAAGTCCGATAAGAAATTGGTAATTCCGATCGAATTGGAATTTTACAAAAATTTGAAGGATGTTCTAAAATGATTGAAAGTATTATTTTAATATTTTGGATCAGAGAAATTTGGTTTGGAATTGTTCAATTTTTCAAATTTAACCGAAATAGTGGAATTTAGTAACTAAAACGCAAGATTTAAAAATTCAAGGTGAATTTTGGAAATAAAAGTCAAAATAATTCATGTTTGACTTTGTAATATGTTAATGATCAGATTTCTTGATTTTATGGGGAATATGGAAATTCATTAATGGCAAACATGAAAATTCCTATAGGATTGAATAAAAAATGTCATCATAATATATATTGCCACGTGATAGATTAAATTATCATAAAACATTAATCATGGAAGAGCAACTTCATCTTCTTCATCATCTATAACCGACACCCCCAAGCTTGCAAGGTATGTATTCTTGTTTTTAATTTTGAAGCAATCTTGTTGAGAATTAGACTTGAGTGTGATTAGGAAAAATGTTCTACGTTCAATTCTCTATATTTTGACATGAATATTACTAGGGTTTCATGTTCAAGTTCATCTTGAGTTGATGAAGGGGATTTTAATTTTTGTGTTTTATGGGTTTTGAAGAGTTAAGTGATTTTAAAGAATTGATTGTAAAAATTGATGAAGAACCTAAGAATGAAGTTAAAGAAAACAGTTTGGATTTTAAAATATGGCAGTAGGTTCAAAAATTCACCAGAAATTATATAAAAATAATTTCGAGGTTATTTTTATATATTGTGTTCATATATCGATATAGTTTCGTTTAAAACAAACGGAGATCAATTTCAAGGTGAATACAAAAAGATATGAATTTTTAACCGAGGAAAGGTCAGAAAATTCGGACAGCAGATTCTGCAAAACAGATTATGTTGATCAACTTTGAAAATTCACCATAAATTGTACAGAATGAATTAGGAGGATTTATTTATATGGATAGATTCGTATTCGAGTCTAATTTTCAATGGAAGAAACGGAATTAAATTCTAGTGTGAATATGAATACAAAATACTGATTCTTTAAAAGTAGTGCGAGTTGTCTGAATTCTGGAAAATTGATGAGTTGTTGTGTAAGTGTTATAATGGTTAATAAATACACTAACAATTGGTAATATACATGTACTCAATGAATAGGAGATAGATCGAAATAAAGCTTCCGAGTCGAGTAAGGCGAAAGGCAAGGGCCAAGTCTCAGAGTAATTATCTTGCTAATCAAGATTTATAAGCAAGGCGAACCAGGTGAGTGCATCTAATTATGCACGTACATGTGGTAATAGTTAAAATAGCATGATTTATTAATGTATGTATAGTGATTACCAAATGGCACTATGGGTGCTAAAATGGTAAGGGAATCATACTGAGTGTATGAATTTCCATATGGAGCACTGAGTGTGCTAAAATGGTAAGGGAATCATACTGAGTGTATGAATTTCCATATGGAGCACTGAGTGTGCTAAAATGGTAAGGGAATCATACTGAGTGTATGAATTTTCATATGGAGCATTGAGTGTGCTAAAATGATAAGGAAATCCTATTGAATATATGAATTTCCATATAGGGCATTATATGTGCTAAAATGGTAAGGAAATCATATTGAGTGTATGAATTTCCATATGGAGCAATGAGTGTGCTAAAATGATAAGGAAATCATATTGAATATATGAATTTTCAGATAGGGCATTATATGTGCTAAAATGGTAAGGGAATCATATTGAGTGTATGGATTTCCAGAAAAAGCACTAAGGGTGCTACAAGGATAAGGAAATCATACTAATAGTATGGATTTTCATATAGGGCACTTCATGTGCTAAAAATGGTAAAGGAATCATACTAATGGTATGGATTCTCGCATAGGGCACTTCGTGTGCTAAAATGAAGAGGAAATCATATTAAGTATATGATATTCCATATAGAGCACTGGGAGTGCTAATATTATAAGAAAATTATACGAATTGTACAAATTTCTTATGAAATTATAGTAAGTAGATTGATAAAATAAGCTTACGAGCTTATGGAATAAATGTAAGTATATTGGTAAAATAAGCTTACGAGCTTATGGAATAATGGTAAGTATATTGGTAAAATAAGCTTACGAGCTTATGGATTAATGGTAAGTATATTGGTAAAATAAGCTTACGAGCTTATGGATTAAATGGTATGTATATTGATAAGAAATCTTATAGCATTTTGATCATGGTAAAAGTTGGATATATTGATAACATGATTTTATGGCATTTTGATTTTGACATTGAAAAGCATGATTTGAATTGCATTGTTTATTGTTTTAATTGCCTCACTAAGTATATACTTAACGTGTGATGATTTTCACGCGTAGGTAAAAAGTCAGTAATGAAATAAAGAGTTTAAAGCGTCATCAAAATCGAGAAGTATATTTTAATATCAGTAAGACATCCTAAGTTGTGATGTTAGTTTTATTAGTGACATGTAATTATAAATGTTTTAATTTATTTTGTTGAACAAATTTGGAAACAAAATGGTAATTTTATGAGTTTTGTATAATACTGAAATTATTGTAGCAGATACTGTAACAGTTACTGTAGCGTATCGATGCATTGTAGCAGTTACTGTAGCGTATCGATGCATAATATTAATTTGATGTTTTGATGCATCGATGCACTGTTCACGTATTGTAGCGCATCGATGCACTGTTCACTGTTCACGGGTACTGTTCATAAAAAAATCTTTTGAATTAAATTTGCTATAACAAAATATAAATTACATGATATGATATTATTATAATATCAATTACCATTTTAAGAAAATAAATTTTAAATCGATGTTACTAACTGGATAATGGTTTTCGAAATACGGTTGACATCTGTAATCTGTATAGGTATAAATATACGGATTTCGGGTGTTACAAAAAAGAATAGAAAATGGGAGTAACTGAGTAAGAATGTAATGGCTTTTTTCCTCTTCTCACGGGGTTTCTTACTCTTCTCAAGCAAGTGTTTTATTTTTCTTCGATTTTTGAGACTCTCTCCTCCCCTGTTTCCTATTTTGCATTCACTCTTTAATCGTTTATTTTCCCAGGGATGAAGTTTGGTCAATTGAACATATCTTTTTCTCTTTGGCCTCCCTTGTTTCTGCTTGTTCTTTTTTTTAAGAGGGTTTCATAACGGTGATAGCGTTCCGTTATCGATGTTATTTACTATTAAACTTTAAATTGCGGCCGCAACAGACCGTTATTATCATGATTCCGCTACCCACTGTGATTTTCACGAATATCGGTTTCAGACGGTGGCGTTACCGCGAAATAGCAGCCACTATTGCGGTTGCGTTTCGCTATTTGAATCCTTGAAACTGGTAGGCGGACCCAAACTATTACTTGAGATGGGTGTTTTCCGTCGTAGAGAAGCCTCGACTGCATGGTTGAACTGTGAGGTACCTTCCATAGATTGTCCAGGGTTTTTCACGTTAGAACCTTTGTATAGTCTTCTATTCTCTCAAATTTGACAAGGTAATAGTTATCTAGGTCGACCAAGTTGAGATTACCCATCAACTGCCAAAGGGCATTGATTCTATTTCAGAGTTTTCGATAGCCGATTTTCTTGCTTACGAGGTGTACAACGATTGTTTGTTTCATGCTTTGATCAATAAGGTCATGAATTCTATCTGAGAATTTAAGTTTACGGTAGGTACATGTTCTATCGATAGAAACATCCCCCTCTTAAAAGATAATATTATCTTCTTTTATAACTAGAGTAGGGTTAGTTCCTATGACTGTATTGTTGGCTTCCATAGCTGTGTAATAAGGTTTTGTTCCATTGTTGACTTCAACGTTGGTGTTGATGATAGGTGTAGAAGTTACTACCTCTTCTTGCATGCATGTATCATCTATCGGATTTCCATCGATTTTGTTTTCTTCTATACGGTTCCTGACTTTTTTCGTCGCTCTTTCTTCTTCTTGGTTAATCGGAGATCCAAGCATCTACAAAAAAGGAATGAGGCGGTTGGTCCCTGGTTTCAAGAAGTTGTTGTTGAAAATTGATTAAGCAAGTGGCACCGAAAGTGCCACTTATCTCCACTGAATTGTGGAGTAAAAAAGGAAGTTGTTTTTGTTGAAAATATACAAGGGTAAAATACTCAATTTAGTCACTTTACTTTTAGGGTATTTACAAGATTAGTCCTTAAGCTTTAACTATAAATACCCTAACCCATTTAGCTTCAAAACCATCCCAAATCATTCTAGCTTTCTCCCAATACTAGAGAATTTAGAGAGTTTCTTGAGAGTTGTTTTCTCCTTTTTATCAAGAGGGAATTATCATTGTTTTCTCCTTGGTAGATCGAGAGAAGTTGTAATTCCCATTTTCTCATAGTGAAATTCTTCTATCGTTGCCCGTGGTTTTTACCCTATATTATTTAGGGGTTTTCCACGTAAATTTTGTGTCTATTTTATCTTCATTTTTTATTTTCTCAAATTATCAGTTGCAATTTTGCTCTATCCGATAGTCGTCTTCCGCAACAATTGGTATCCGAGCCAGATTAGAGTGTGTAATATCTACTTATTGTCTTTGTGATTTCCACCAAAAGGTGGATCCTCTAACATAAGAAAGTAAGAAGGAATTACACATTCTTTGAAGGTTCTAGAGAACTATTCACGATAGTGAAATAGTGGGAGCTATCCGTAATAGAAGCTATGACAACGAAATTTGATATTGAAAAGTTCAATGCGAGAAATTTCTCATTGTGGAAATTGAAGATGAAGGCCATTATGAGGAAAGACAGTTGTCTAGCAGCTATCAGTGAAAGGTCGGTAGATTTCACAGATGACAACAAATGGATCAAAGTGGACGGGAAAGCTATGGAAAACTTTCATCTAGCATTAGCAGATGAAGTATTGTCAAGCATCGAGGAGAAGAAGACAACTAAGGAGATATAGGATAATCTCACCAAATTGTACGAGGCCACATCGTTGCACAATAAAATTTTCCTTAAGAGGAAATTGTATACTCTCCATATGCCAGAATCTACTTCAATGACCGAGCACTTAAACACGTTGAACACTTTATTTTCTCAGCTTACATCCTTAAGATGTACAATAGGAGAACAAGAACGTGCTGAAGTTCTACTTAAAAGTCTACCTGATTCGTATGATCAACTCATCATCAACTTGACAAACAGTAATGTCACCAGTTTAGTCTTTGATGATGTTGCAACTGTTGTTCTACAAGAAGAAAATCGGCACAAGAATGAGGAATACAGACAAGTAAATCTGCAACAAGCAGAAGCGTTGACAACGATGAGAGGGAGATCAACAGAACGTGGAGATGCTCTATGTTGTGAAGCGTCAACCACCGTAGAAGGAAGAAAAAAATTTACAGATATATGACTCATTGATTCGGGAGCAACATATCACATGACCTCAAGAAGAGAATGGTTCCATCATTATGAACCTATCTCAGGAGGATCTGTGTATAGTTGCAATGATCATGCCTTAGAGATCATTGGTGTGAGAACCATCAAATTGAAGATGTATGATGGAACAATTTAAGTTATTCGAGATGTGCGGCACGTGAAAGGCCTGAAGAAAAATTTATTATCCTACGGATTGTTGGATAATAATGCAAGCAAGATTGAAACACAAAAAGGAATCATGAAGGTGTTTCGTGGAGCGCTTGTAGTGATGAAAGGAGAAAAGATAGCAACAAACTTGTACATGCTGAAGGGAGAGACTTTGCTAGAAGCAGAAGCCTCTGTTGCCTCATTTATTTTAGATTTTGTAATGCTATGACATCAGAAACTTGGACACATGTCAGAACAATGAATGAAAGTCCTTGTGGAGCAAAAGTTACTTTCAGGTTTAACAAATGTATCACTTACTTTGTGTGAGCATTGCATAACAAGTAAGCAGCACCGTTTGAAATTCAACACGTCAAATTCTAGAGGAAAAAGTGTTATAGAATTGGTTCACTCTGACGTATGACAAGCACTAGTTACACCCCTAGGCGGAACAAAATATTTTTGTCTCATTTATTGATGACTACTCTAGTAGATGTTGGGTGTACCCTATTAAAAAGAAGTCAGACGTGTTTTCAACTTTCAAAAACTTCAAAGCACGGGTGGAACTTGATTTTGGAAATAAGATCAAGTGTTTCAGAATAGATAATGGAGGAGAATACACAAGTGAAGAATTTGATGACTTTTGCAAGAAAGAATGTATCAAAAGACAGTTCACAGTGGCGAACACTCCTCAACAAAATGGAGTGGCAGAGCGGATGAACATAACATTGTTAGAAAGAACAAGAGCAATGTTGAGGGATGCAGGCCTAGAAAAATCATTTTGGGCAGAAGCAATCAATACCGCCTGTTATTTGGTGAATCGAGCTCCATCAACTGCAATAGAGCTGAAGACACAAATGGAGATGTGGACTGGTAAACCAACTGATTATTCAAGCCTCCATGTATTTGGAAGTATTGTGTACATGATGTACAACTCCCAAGAAATTTCAAAGCTGGATCCAAAATCCAGGAAATGCAAATTCTTGGGGTATGTTGATGGTGTAAAGGGGTATCGCTTGTGGGATCCCACTGCCCGCAAAGTGATCATCAGCAGAGACGTTATCTTTATAGAAGATAAGCTACAAAGAAAAGAAGATGATGATAGCACTGAAAAGTCAGAGACTACATAGATACATATGAAAAAGGAGGTTGAACAATGAGATTCTTCTGAAGCAGAACCAGCACATGATGAACAAAAACCAGAGTGTTCTGAGGCTCCAATAACTCGTCAATCATATCGTGTGAGAAGATGTCCTAATTGGCACTTAGATTATGTTATAGAAGAAAATATTACATACTACCTTTTAACATAGGACGGTGAGCCATCAACATTCTAGGAGGCAATAAACAGCTCAGATGCTTCACTATGGATAATGGCGATGCAAGAAAAAATCAAAGCCCTTCATAAAAATAATACATGGGACCTTGTGCCACTACCAGAAGGAATGAAGTCAATTGGTAACAAATGGGTCTTCAAAATCAAGTGAAATGGTGATGATCAAGTTGAGATGTATCATGCAAGACTGGTGGTCAAAGGATATGCTCAAAAAGAATGTATTGATTTTAATGAAATATTTTCTCTTATGGTTCGACTAACAACAATTCGAGTAGTTTTGGCAATGTGTGCTACATTGATCTTATATCTAGAGTAGCTAGATGTTAAAACAACTTTTTTTATGGAAATCTTGAAGAAGAGATTTACATGCTTCAGCCTGAAGGTTTTGAAGAAAAAGAAAAGAAGAACTTGGTTTGCATGTTGAACAAATATATGTACGGTATAAAGTAGGCGTCGAGGTGTTGGTATAAGAGATTTGATTATTTCATTATGTGCCTTGGATACAACAGACTTAATGCAGACCCTTGTGCTTATTTCAAGAGGTCTGGTGATAATGATTTTGTTATATTGTTGTTGTATGTGGATGACATGTTAGTTGCAGGACCCAACAAATATCATATTGAAGAATTGAAGGCACAACTGGCTAGGGAATTTAAAATGAAGGACCTGGGATCAATAAACAAGATTTTAGGGATGCAAATTCACCGAGACAGAAGTAATAGGAAGATTTGGCTTTCACAAAAGAATTACTTGAAGAAAATCTTGTCAAGATTCAACATGTAAGATTGTAAGCCAATTTCTACTCCTCTTCCTATTAACTTCAAATTATCCTCCAGTATGAGTCCTAGCAGTGAAGAAGAGATGATGGAGATGTCTCGAATGATGTATGCATCGGCAGTGGGAAGTTTAATATTCGCTATGATATGCACAAGACCAGACATTACACAAGCAGTGAGAGTGATTAGTCAGTACATGGTGAATCCAGGCAAAGAGCATTGGAATACATTAAAGAGGATCCTGAGATACATCAAAGGGACCTTAAATGTTGCATTATGTTAAGGAGGATCAAACTTACTTATCAATGGGTATGTAGATTCTGACTATGCAGGAAATTTGGATAAAAGCAAATATACTACAGGATATGTGTTCAAAGTTGCTGGTGGAGCTGTAAGCTGGGTTTCAAGATTGCAGTCAGTTGTGTCTACATCCACAACAGAGGCAGAATATGTAGCAGCTACACAAGCCAGTAAAGAAGTAATTTGGTTGAAGATGCTATTGGAGGAACTTGGGTACAATCAATAGTATGTCTCTTTGTTTTGTGACAGTCAAAGCATCTTGCATCTAACAAGGAATCCAACATTTCATTCAAGGACAAAGCGCATACGAGTTCAATACCATTTCATTCGTGAAAATGTGGAAGAAGAGACGGTAGATATGCAGAAGATCCATACCAAAGACAACATAATAGATTTCATGACGAAGGCGATCAATGTTGATAAATTTACTTGGTGTCGATCCTCTTGTGGCCTGTCAGAAATGTAAGCAACATGATGGTACAAGGTAGAAAGAATGGTGTGAAGATATGATTGTTCCAATTAAATCTTCAAGTGGGAGATTGTTGAAAATTGATTAAGCAAGTGGCACCGAAAATGCCACTTATCTCTACCGAATTGTGGAGTAAAAAAGGAAGTTGTTTTTGTTGAAAATGTGCAAGGGTAAAATACCCAATTTAGTCACTTTACTTTTAGGGTATTTATAAGATTAGTCCTTAAGCTTCAACTATAAATATTCTAACCCATTTAGCTTCAAAACCATCCCAAATCATTCTAGCTTTCTCCCAATACTAGAGAATTTAGATAGTTTCTTGAAAGTTGTTTTCTCATTTTTATCAAGAGAGAATTATCATTGTTTTCTCCTTGGTAGATCGAGAGAATTTGTAATTCCTATTTTCTCATAGTGAAATTCTTCTACAGTTGCCCGTGGTTTTTACCCTATATTATTTAGGGGTTTTCCACGTAAATTTTGTGTCTCTTTTATCTTCATTTTTTATTTTCTCAAATTATCAGTTACGATTTTGTTCTATCCAATAGCCGTCTTCCGCAACAGTTGCTAGGGTTACGCGTTAACTCGGTCTTTTTACTAATCTGAATTGGAATTGAAGTTGATGCAATGGATCAAAACTCAAATTGCAAGTGGCTTTGTGGTCCACGAAGAGAGCGTGCCTAACTTTGAATGTGACGCAGATTTTCAGTATCTAATTTTATGATATAAATTCAATGTTTAATTTTTATAATTTATCAAACAAAATATTTTATAAAAAAAATTCTTTTAGAAAATTAATTAAGCGCTTATATTCTTAAGAAAATGCAATGAGATAATAATATGGGTTGTCAAAACTTTGTTTTGCAAGTTAAAGATACGGAGATGGCTGGATTTGTTTCACATTTTCACAAACGTCTCACATTAATTTGTTCCATAGAGATGCTTATTGCTCGGCTACATATCTACATTTCATTACTTTCTTCCTTATACTTTATTTCGTTACTTATTCATTTAATTTTACCTTTTTACCCAAATTTATACCATTTAAATAAACAATATTTTTTAATTATTATAACTCGTTGACGTACTCAATTATTCAAATAAGTTTTTGGTACCATAAAATAAGTAAATTTAATTTAAAAAAATGTTTCCATCTAATCGAGGCTATAAAATTAGTTTAAATGTATTTTTTTCAATTTTCACTACTGAATCAAAATTATTAGTGAATATGTAAAAGAAAAGGAATGTCAAAGTTCATGCACCAAAACAGGTAGTGTAAGAAAAATAAAACAAAAAATATTTGAGTAGAGCGATAATATTATTAAAAAGATGATAAAAGAAAAATATATTTTATTTATTATTATTAAAAAGTTTATAAAAGAAAAATTGTAAATTAAAGTGGTTTGAAGTGGACAAGAAAGAGATGAAGAAAAAGGCTTATGATTCGAGTAAATGATCTTTATATACTTTATGTTTAACACAAACCCTGTATAGTTTAAGTATACCTTATCTCGATATATTATATGGCAAATAAATATTAATAAATCGATTGGGATTTATCAGTTAATAAATCAGATATTAGTGATTAAACAAAACTATCATCCTCCTATGTAGTATAGCTATGAGGGCTTCGCGAGTATGCACTTGCAGATGTGTCTGGGGACATCCGTTTATTGTGCTGATTGGAGAGGGTACAACACCCTTTTAACTCACGAGTGTATAGGAATTGACCAGTTCCCTTTGTCCTTAACCAACAATTTTTATAGGACAATGTCCAAGTTTGATAATCTTAACCAGATACAAACGTTATGAACTGAACGCAGGCTTAATTACTACAATGATAAAAAGAATCCATGAAATAATTTTTCGTTATCATAAGTTGGTATGATAAAGTTCATTCCTAATTAAAAAAAATGAATTCTTTACCAAATCATAATAAATTCTAAAATTTGTTCTCCAAAATATATGAAGAATTAATCAAATGCAAAACAGAGATATGAGTCTGCATTTCATTTGAAATTTTTGGTCCACCATTGCCAGCACACACACGCTATTATATATATTATATAGTTTAGTCATTTTCACATACCAAAAGGAGACGGTCGATATATTTTCAAGAGGGAAACTGTGTGTTTAATGAAGCCGTAGGGAAGAAGAAGTTAACCATGGGAAGACTTAGCTCTTTCTTCTTCTTCTTCTTTGTTTTCTTCATTAATGCAACATGTTGCAGAGGGAAATCACATCAACAGCAGCTTCCAAAGAAACACGTGCCTTTTTTTCATCTTCGGTGATTCATTTCTGGATGCTGGGAACAACTACATAAACATCTCCACTCTTGACCAAGCTAATTTCTGGCCTTAAGGTCACACTTATTTCAAGTTCCCTACTGAAGGTTCTCCGATGGCCGCTTGTTATCTGACTTTATAGGTCAGAATTCTGAATTCTCTGCTATTTCTTTCATTTTGTGTCTTCTTTTAAAAAAGGTCGGTTTAGTTAACCAACAGATATTCTTTTTTCCTAACATGATCTTCTTTCTTTTCTCATCTTAATTGTTTATATTTTCTTCATTTTAATAGATTATAGATTGTTTTTTTTTAAATTGTAGCTAAACGTGCAAAGTTACCATTGATTCCACCGTTTCTGCAACCGGGTTTTCGACAGTGCTACCATGGGGTAAATTTTGCTTCTTCTGGAGCTGGTGCTCTTGCTGAGACATTTCAAGGATTTGTATGTGTTATCTTCTTCCTTAAATTTCCTCCTTCTCATTCTTTATATATTCTGGACTTCTATTATTATTATTATTATTATCATATGATTTGAGTGTAAAGAAACTGTGAAAGTCCTGAACCTTGTGAACCTTACGGTGACGGTGAAATTTTCGCTTTAATTGGCTGGATGCAACTACTGGCTTTAGGGTCCACTAATGTATACATCATTCCATTTGTCAAACATCAACTGAGGCCTGAAACTTATTGGTATCTTTCCCAATTTAACTAAATACACCAATGAAATAAAAGTTGTTGCACGTATAATGGAAATGTCAACTCGGATATATTCGCAGACTAGCTTCCAGGCTCAATGACGTGTCAAACGAATAACCAATGAATTTTCTGGACAAAAAAGTTTATTGCAGGGTTGAGAATGTTTTTTTTGGGTAAATTTATTTACTCTATTCTCGCAATTTTCAGGCCATTGACCTTAAAACACTGCTATGCAACTACTGCAAAGTACAGAGTTGGTTTAGATATAAATTAGGGAATGATGAAGCCAAGGCAACGATATCAAGAGCTGTTTACTTGTTTAGCATCGGAAGCAATGATTACATGAGCCCTTTCTTGACCAATTCCCCTATCTTAAACAATTACAATGACTCCACATATGTTGGGATGGTGATCGGCAACCTTTCAACAGTCATTAATGTAAGTCATTCTTCTTTGTCTCCCAATTGGATACGATAAAATCGACACCTGTGAATAAAATTGTATGATTTTCTAGAATTTGTCTGAATTCAAAATGATATATGTTGTCATCTTTTAGAAGTGATTGTACGTGTTCAAACATCATGAAATGTTTGGTATTTGAATTGTCAGGAAATATATAGAAGACGAGGTCGGAAATTCACGTTCATCAACTTACCGGAATTAGGTTGTCTTCCGGGGATGAGGATAATCAAGTCCGGAAACAATGGAAGCTTCTTGGAAGAAGCACGGAGACTTGCAACATTGCATAACAAAGCTCTTTCGAAGCTCCTCTTTGAGTTGGAAAAACGACTGAAGGGTTTCAAGTACTCACTTTTTGACTTCAACAGTAGTCTCAGACAAAGAATGCAACATCCTTTTAAATATGGTACGTACAATACAAACACATGCAAACCTGTAGTACCCTAATTTTGTCCTAAAATAAAAGAAGGAACAAAATTCAGTGACCAAGCAAACAATTTACTCATTTGTAATAGTGGGGGCTTTAAAATTCAAAAAACAAGCAGTGTACACTGTACACCCCCCCCCCCGGGATTTTTAGAGACAGCAAACAGAAATAAAAAGCTCTCCTTCACGTTTTTCTCTTTTCCCTTTTTTATGCTTATTTTCTTTCTTTTTTTTTTAACATTAATATGTGAAATGTGGGAGGATGTTGGCCTTGGTCGCCGGTTTAGGGTGGTTCGAACGGTGATCGCCCCTTTTGGTGCTCTCGGTTTTTGTAGAAAAAAATAGTGTTTTTCTTCAAGCTAAGTTTTACTCTTCCATTTTTAGTATCGATATTTTTTAAATAAAAGAGTTAGGCAGTTCTTACTCGAGATGTAAGTCCTCACATGGGGTTTCTTCGACCTCTCTCCATTGTCGTTGGAGACCTCATAATCGGGGAGGAAAATAAAGTAGTTTCGGTGTCACCGGAGTTGAGAATGTTAAAACACATGTTCTATTTTGAGGAGTTTGGGGGCTTATTTTCGATCTTTTAGTTTCAGATTCGGGATCAAGGGAAGAAATAGGAGCGTTTTAGTTCTTTCGGGTGATCGGCCATGGCCATTTCGGCCGAAACTAGAGAGGAAGAGAGGAGAGTTTTAGGGGTTGGTTTTACTCCGGTTGTGTACTCCCTCGGTCACCCGTGTAGTAGCCGAAGTTTGGAAGGGCGTTAGCGGTCGTTTCTCGGCAGCCGTTCGGCCTTGCGAGGGGTTGAGGTGCAGCCGGCCACATGGAGAAGAAAGGCGATGGGAGTTCACGTGTTCCTTGGGGAAACATTCTGATTTAAGAAAAAAAGAGTAAATCACTTTTAGCCCCCCATATTTTAGCCTTTGTTGCAATTTGGTCACTCATTTCTTATTTATTTCGAAAGTGCATGTAGAGTTTACTATTTTTCTAATTTAGTCACTATTATACTATGTTATTTATTTCAAGCTAACTACTAACTTTTATTTTATCGCATATTAACCACTAACTTTTATTTTCTTGCATTCTAACCATTGGTTATTTATTTATTTAATGTTTATCATATTACTCGAAATTGTGGTGACCCGATCCGGGGTAAGACCCACATTATTATGGTTCGGACCCTGCTAACCACTAATCGCTAACATTCTAACATTTTGTTTTTTTTTTGTTCTTACTAACTTACTAACATTCTAACTTTTATTTTATTGTTTATACTAACATACTAACTTTTTTATTTTTATTTTTTATTGTTTTTACTAATTTATTAACATTTTATTTGTAACCCCTCTAGACCGATGGGGGTAGCCCGATCCGATCCGAGAAGTCACATTAGGGCCACCGGAGCGACCCACTGTAAAAATAGCGGAAATTTTAAAACTTTTATTGAAACATGTAACTTATAAAATCAGTTGTCACTATTTAAAAATAAAACAGATTTCCAGACTCGTATATAAATCAAAATACAATTACATGCCCCTAATCACATGTACCATACTCTGCAACAACGCCGGAAGAACTCCCTTACTGAAGTCGATAGATGCACTGGTACAATTCTTTTAACCTGAAAATGTGAGTAATAGAGTGAGCTTCGAAAAGCTCAGTAATACAGAACTACCAGATAATGCTGAAAAACGTGCAGATACAGATAAACATATTTTCCTTATTGGTTCAGATATTTACAGATTTTTACACTGAGCAGGGATCCTACTGATATTTCAGGTGCTAACGGACAATGAGCTTTCAGTTCAGATAAATAATTCGGATGATTGAGTTCAGGAATTCAGAATAGATTTTCTAGTGTGTTCCCGAAAAATTCAGTAAAAAGATACAGATCTTTTAAAACATATATATATATACCCCCATCCGTTCACATCATAAATGTGTAGGTTCCCCAGAACCATACACCCAACCGCACATGCCATTTAGACCCTGAGCACAAAGCCGAGGAGTCTGCAGATAATCTTCCTCCAACAATAAACCCCCAGATAAAACATTTCTCCGTCGGTAAACGGAGATATCAGAAATCAAAACATAATTCAGATCAGATATCAGAACAGAATCCGGGTTAGGAATCAGAACAGATTTCAGATCAGATGTCAAAACATAATTCAAATCAAAAGTCAGATAAAATATTCATATAAGTAAGGAACACACTAGAGTTTCCAAATATTATTTAGAGATACAGGATAATCTTATCGGGCAGAGAAACACAAATCTTTAGTTTAACGATAGAATGTTGAAATTTAGAATCACTATTGGAAGAGTTCATTAACTGACAGAATCATCAGTTATTCAGAATGTGAATTATCAGGATCATATCTTATTCGGACAGTTTTTCAGAAGTTGTACGTAATCAGAAGGGTATTCAGAATCCTTTGTATCCATGTCAATTGATCGGATAATCGAACAACTTTATAACGAAGATTCAGAACCTTAACAATTTATATCCACTGGTCAATTCATTTCCCTTCCAGGGTATTTACTTTTTAATACCACAAATTCTTGTTCATAGATCACCTTTAGAATCATCGCTGAATAGATCTTCCAATGATCTTTATTTCATTTCCAAGCTTCCACGATATCATGAAATACTGACGTGCTTGATTTGTAGTTCATGTTCCATAAGGACAGTACATCTTATAAACTCATCAGAATTTCCAGACTTATCCAATTCACTTACTTAATCCTCGATCATTGAGGTTACTTAGCTTATTTAGCAGTCAAATCCATTTCAGTTACTTCGGGGTTTTTCAGAGTAATTTAGACGTTACTGAATTTTAGATACATGTTGTACTTCCATTCCATTCGATTTGGTCTTCATGGTTGATTTGACTAACAAACGTCCAATTCATAGTACTGAATGCGATCTAGAGTTGAGTTGAGTTGAATACTTCCAAAATTATCATCGAGCCAAACTTAAGAAGACGAACACGCATTCCAGTAATATCTATGCCATTTAGGTATTGACATAGATTTAAGGTTGATCTACTCACTTAAGTTGTTTTCTATTACTTTTAAAGGTATGCCAATACCTATGTTTATTTGGATTCCTTAATTAATCCAAGGCATTTACTTGGTATAGGTCATGAGGGTATTTTGGTAATTTTGGTATTTAGTTTTATTCCATTCATTTCAGAGCTCGATGATATCCAATCATTCCTGAGCTTGGTGATAATCTTGGGTCATTTCCATTACAGGGGTATTTTGGTCATTTTATAGATCTACGGTATTTCAATCTTTTCCTTCCATCCGATCTTATTATTTAATTCAGTCATTTCATTTACTTCAGTCCTTTCGAACGTTTCTGACAGCAGAATACCCCCGATAAATTACTCTTCCAGTATTTACTCATTATTCGAATATTTTCAGGTCAAGTGTCTTCTCAGACTTTACAAACGGAATATCATAAATTTTCCTGCACTAAGTCGGGATCTTAACAATTAAATTCGTACTTAATCGAGTTAAGTACGAATCCTCTAAGTATTTTCTCATTCAGAGTCATCTCAGACTATTCTACCTCTTAAGGGCATTTCCGTAATTTCTTAACCAGATAAGTTTGATATTAGCTCTTAACGAAAATAATATAATTTAGAGATCCTATGATTAATTGCTTTCTTGAACAATCTCTGATCTTGAAATAATTCCCTTAACACACTTCTAGTATCTTGCATAAACCCTCTTGGGGTTAAAAACCGGTTATCCATAATGTCTACGTATAACTATCATTTCTTATGCACATCAATATTTTTATCAGATCAATATGTCTGTAAAATCCTCTTATCTAACTTCCATATTCCAATCTTGTCTTTTTATAACACAAGGGTATTTTCGTAATTTTACCCTACCGGAGTATTTTCATAAATTCACATCCAAATGCCTTTAACATTTAACCTTTGATGAAATAAATTATAAGTTACAGATCCAGGTTGATTTCTTTACCACTAAGCACATAACTTGTAATTTAATTCTAGCAATCCCTTAATTTCTTATAAAAGTCATCTGAACCATAATCAATTACTGAACCTTTTTACCGTATTCAGATCGAGTGTAGAACTTCATTAATTACACATATGAGACCAAACATTTCCATTCATGCATTTACCAATACCAACATGTTCTATAAAGCATAAAGAGGTAGTAAAGTATTACCTCGATTTCTGTGCAATACTGATCGACCATAAAAATTCCATTCGAACGCCTTTGATCTTCAATTCAACTTCCAATAATTCCTCAGATACATATCAACATAAATTATATCAGAAACGGAGCTTAATTACGATAATCGGATCGAATCGGGTGATAAATCAGTGAAAGACGGCTTACCGAGTTCGAATTTGGCGAAACGGACTTCGGATTTGGATTCAGGACGTTGAAAGCATAAAATATGACTTTTCAGAAATTTGGAATTTTCGGTCAAAATCAAAGTCAACGGGTTTGACTGACAATTTCGAGGCCTTCGGGTTCGAATTTCGAAAAACGGACAGCGGAATCGGATTTGGAACGTCGAAAAATGTCAGGATAGGTATACTCGGTCGAAGTCAAAGGTCGTTTAATGCCCGATCAAAGCCAGTCAAAGTTTTGGTCAACAGTGGTCAACTTCGGTCAACGGTCAACGGGTCAACGGTCAACGGGTCGGGTCAACGGGTCGGGTCGGGTCAACGGGTCGGGTAAACGGGTCGGGTCGGGTCAACGGGTCGGGTCGGGTTGTGACCGGTCAAACCGGTCAAAACAGTTCCAAAACCGGTCAAACCGGTCACTTTTCCCTTCCCCACGCGCAGTGGCGGCGCGTGGGGGCGCGTGAACAGTGATAAAATCCCGAAAAAATTTCTAAAAATTATTTTGAGCGATTTCGAGATACTTACAAAGCTCGGTTCACAATTTTGAACGGCGGAGAGCTCGATTTCAACAAATCGGAAAGTTTGACCGGTTCACCTCCCAACGCGCCGCCGCCGCCGGAGAAAAAGGAGAACACCGGTGGACTCGGAACGGTACAAGGAACACGATGGTGCGGGAGGTGTCGTAAACGGATGACCCGATCGTCGTGAATCGATGAAAAACCAACTAAAACCGAGTTATTACCGACGATACTTCCGACTGAAATTCACTACGAACGGTGATGATTCACGACGAAAGGTTTGAGGGGTTTTGTTCCTCGGTTGACAACGAACACGATGGTTGTTTCGGCTTGTCGTTTGGAGGTCGGACGGCGAGTAGATCGGAGTTGGAAGTAGGGAGAACGGGAGAGGAAAACTGGAAAATTTTCCAGAAACATACGGGAGTCTGGGGGGTTTATAACATCTCATAATTAAAAATGGTTAAACCAAGAGTTTAGCCACTGAACTTCCTGCACTTCATAAAACGGTCTGCCAACTTTAAAACTTTACAATTTAATCCCCAATGTTTCTTTCAAAATATCAATTAAATCCGCCACTTTATAATTTCTTAATTTTAGCCCCTAAATTGGGGTGTTACAATTCTCCCCTCCTTAAAAGAATTTCGTCCTCGAAATTCATTCATGTCACATAATTGTAGAAATGAAACTTTCATCAACTCTTCCATATCTTCGAGTAGCTTTTTATAGAAATACGGATTCTCCACTAATCCTTAACCAGTTGAGTATACATTCTTATCAGAACTCTTCCTCATTTCAATAAAAGAATCTGAACGAAAATTTTCTCGAGTAATCAATCTCTTCAGAATTCTCCCTCAGTCCAAGTAAGTAATCAAAACAACTTTATCCTTGTGAAATCAATTCAGCCTTGGTTACGTGAATAGGCTCGTAGAGCAGCAACATATCTCAATTTTATTTCTGGAGTCGAGTCAGAATTTCTCAGATAAATAACTCTCACATGGCTAAGGTACTTTACTGCGTTAAGACAGATGTTACTGGTATTCCTTTTTGTACAAGTATAGCCTTAACGGATAGAAACTTCGGTTTATTCGTTACAGATAAGGACTCAGCCCTGGAGTTCCGGCTCAGAGAGGTATGATTGCAGTCTAGGGGCATGTACTGATCAGACATATTTTGACATTCGACCGGCCGGTCTAACTTGAAAATTTTTGACTCAAACCATAGCTCTGATACCACTAAATGTAACCCCTCTAGACCGATGGGGGTAGCCCGATCCGATCCGAGAAGTCACATTAGGGCCACCGGAGTGACCCACTGTAAAAATAGCGGAAATTTTAAAACTTTTATTGAAACATGTAACTTATAAAATCAGTTGTCACTATTTAAAAATAAAACAGATTTCCAGACTCGTATATAAATCAAAATACAATTACATGCCCCCTAATCACATGTACCATACTCTGCAACAACGCCGGAAGAACTCCCTTACTGAAGTCGATAGATGCACTGGTACAATTCTTTTAACCTGAAAATGTGAGTAATAGAGTGAGCTTCGAAAAGCTCAGTAATACAGAACTACCAGATAATGCTGAAAAACGTGCAGATACAGATAAACATATTTTCCTTATTGGTTCAGATATTTACAGATTTTTACACTGAGCAGGGATCCTACTGATATTTCAGGTGCTAACGGACAATGAGCTTTCAGTTCAGATAAATAATTCGGATGATTGAGTTCAGGAATTCAGAATAGATTTTCTAGTGTGTTCCCGAAAAATTCAGTAAAAAGATACAGATCTTTTAAAACATATATATATATACCCCCATCCGTTCACATCATAAATGTGTAGGTTCCCCAGAACCATACACCCAACCGCACATGCCATTTAGACCCTGAGCACAAAGCCGAGGAGTCTGCAGATAATCTTCCTCCAACAATAAACCCCCAGATAAAACATTTCTCCGTCGGTAAACGGAGATATCAGAAATCAAAACATAATTCAGATCAGATATCAGAACAGAATCCGGGTTAGGAATCAGAACAGATTTCAGATCAGATGTCAAAACATAATTCAAATCAGAAGTCAGATAAAATATTCATATAAGTAAGGAACACACTAGAGTTTCCAAATATTATTTAGAGATACAGGATAATCTTATCGGGCAGAGAAACACAAATCTTTAGTTTAACGATAGAATGTTGAAATTTAGAATCACTATTGGAAGAGTTCATTAACTGACAGAATCATCAGTTATTCAGAATGTGAATTATCAGGATCATATCTTATTCGGACAGTTTTTCAGAAGTTGTACGTAATCAGAAGGGTATTCAGAATCCTTTGTATCCATGTCAATTGATCGGATAATCGAACAACTTTATAACGAAGATTCAGAACCTTAACAATTTATATCCACTGGTCAATTCATTTCCCTTCCAGGGTATTTACTTTTTAATACCACAAATTCTTGTTCATAGATCACCTTCAGAATCATCGCTGAATAGATCTTCCAATGATCTTTATTTCATTTCCAAGCTTCCACGATATCATGAAATACTGACGTTCTTGATTTGTAGTTCATGTTCCATAAGGACAGTACATCTTATAAACTCATCAGAATTTCCAGACTTATCCAATTCACTTACTTAATCCTCGATCATTGAGGTTACTTAGCTTATTTAGCAGTCAAATCCATTTCAGTTACTTCGGGGTTTTTCAGAGTAATTTAGACGTTACTGAATTTTAGATACATGTTGTACTTCCATTCCATTCGATTTGGTCTTCATGGTTGATTTGACTAACAAACGTCCAATTCATAGTACTGAATGCGATCTAGAGTTGAGTTGAGTTGAATACTTCCAAAATTATCATCGAGCCAAACTTAAGAAGACGAACACGCATTCCAGTAATATCTATGCCATTTAGGTATTGACATAGATTTAAGGTTGATCTACTCACTTAAGTTGTTTTCTATTACTTTTAAAGGTATGCCAATACCTATGTTTATTTGGATTCCTTAATTAATCCAAGGCATTTACTTGGTATAGGTCATGAGGGTATTTTGGTAATTTTGGTATTTAGTTTTATTCCATTCATTTCAGAGCTCGATGATATCCAATCATTCCTGAGCTTGGTGATAATCTTGGGTCATTTCCATTACAGGGGTATTTTGGTCATTTTACAGATCTACGGTATTTCAATCTTTTCCTTCCATCCGATCTTATTATTTAATTCAGTCATTTCATTTACTTCAGTCCTTTCGAACAATTCTGACAGCAGAATACCCCCGATAAATTACTCTTCCAGTATTTACTCATTATTCGAATATTTTCAGGTCAAGTGTCTTCTCAGACTTTACAAACGGAATATCATAAATTTTCCTGCACTAAGTCGGGATCTTAACAATTAAATTCGTACTTAATCGAGTTAAGTACGAATCCTCTAAGTATTTTCTCATTCAGAGTCATCTCAGACTATTCTACCTCTTAAGGGCATTTCCGTAATTTCTTAACCAGATAAGTTTGATATTAGCTCTTAACGAAAATAATATAATTTAGAGATCCTATGATTAATTGCTTTCTTGAACAATCTCTGATCTTGAAATAATTCCCTTAACACACTTCTAGTATCTTGCATAAACCCTCTTGGGGTTAAAAACCGGTTATCCATAATGTCTACGTATAACTATCATTTCTTATGCACATCAATATTTTTATCAGATCAATATGTCTGTAAAATCCTCTTATCTAACTTCCATATTCCAATCTTGTCTTTTTATAACACAAGGGTATTTTCGTAATTTTACCCTACCGGAGTATTTTCATAAATTCACATCCAAATGCCTTTAACATTTAACCTTTGATGAAATAAATTATAAGTTACAGATCCAGGTTGATTTCTTTACCACTAAGCACATAACTTGTAATTTAATTCTAGCAATCCCTTAATTTCTTATAAAAGTCATCTGAACCATAATCAATTACTGAACCTTTTTACCGTATTCAGATCGAGTGTAGAACTTCATTAATTACACATATGAGACCAAACATTTCCATTCATGCATTTACCAATACCAACATGTTCTATAAAGCATAAAGAGGTAGTAAAGTATTACCTCGATTTCTGTGCAATACTGATCGACCATAAAAATTCCATTCGAACGCCTTTGATCTTCAATTCAACTTCCAATAATTCCTCAGATACATATCAACATAAATTATATCAGAAACGGAGCTTAATTACGATAATCGGATCGAATCGGGTGATAAATCAGTGAAAGACGGCTTACCGAGTTCGAATTTGGCGAAACGGACTTCGGATTTGGATTCAGGACGTTGAAAGCATAAAATATGACTTTTCAGAAATTTGGAATTTTCGGTCAAAATCAAAGTCAACGGGTTTGACTGACAATTTCAAGGCCTTCGGGTTCGAATTTCGAAAAACGGACAGCGGAATCGGATTTGGAACGTCGAAAAATGTCAGGATAGGTATACTCGGTCGAAGTCAAAGGTCGTTTAATGCCCGATCAAAGCCAGTCAAAGTTTTGGTCAACAGTGGTCAACTTCGGTCAACGGTCAACGGGTCAACGGTCAACGGGTCGGGTCAACGGGTCGGGTCGGGTCAACGGGTCGGGTAAACGGGTCGGGTCGGGTCAACGGGTCGGGTCGGGTTGTGACCGGTCAAACCGGTCAAAACAGTTCCAAAACCGGTCAAACCGGTCACTTTTCCCTTCCCCACGCGCAGTGGCGGCGCGTGGGGGCGCGTGAACAGTGATAAAATCCCGAAAAAATTTCTAAAAATTATTTTGAGCGATTTCGAGATACTTAAAAAGCTCGGTTCACAATTTTGAACGGCGGAGAGCTCGATTTCAACAAATCGGAAAGTTTGACCGGTTCACCTCCCAACGCGCCGCCGCCGTCGGAGAAAAAGGAGAACACCGGTGGACTCGGAACGGCACAAGGAACACGATGGTGTGGGAGGTGTCGTAAACGGATGACCCGATCGTCGTGAATCGATGAAAAACCAACTAAAATCGAGTTATTACCGACGATACTTCCGACTGAAATTCACGACGAACGGTGATGATTCACGACGAAAGGTTTGAGGGGTTTTGTTCCTCGGTTGACAACGAACACGATGGTTGTTTCGGCTTGTCGTTTGGAGGTCGGACGGCGAGTAGATCGGAGTTGGAAGTAGGGAGAACGGGAGAGGAAAACTGGAAAATTTTCCAGAAACATACGGGAGTCTGGGGGGTTTATAACATCTCATAATTAAAAATGGTTAAACCAAGAGTTTAGCCACTGAACTTCCTGTACTTCATAAAACGGTCTGCCAACTTTAAAACTTTACAATTTAATCCCCAATGTTTCTTTCAAAATATCAATTAAATCCGCCACTTTATAATTTCTTAATTTTAGCCCCTAAATTGGGGTGTTACATTATTTTATTACACAAACTAACCCCCTAACTTTTAAATTTATGCAATTTATTTTTGATTTTATTTTATTTGATTTGATTTTATTTATTTTGCAGCATTTTATTTTTTTACTCCTTAATTTTCCAACATTTTATTTCAGTCCTTTTTATTTCCAGCACTTAGTGTAACACCCCAATTTAGGGGCTAAAATTAAGAAATTATAAAGTGGCGGATTTAATTGATATTTTGAAAGAAACATTGGGGATTAAATTGTAAAGTTTTAAAGTTGGCAGACCATTTTATAACGTGTAGGAAATTTAGTGGCTAAACCCATGATTTAACCATTTCTTATATATGATGAATTATAAGATCCTTCCCGTGCGCAGGTTTCATATTTTCCAGATTTCCCTTCTCCAACAACCCAACTTCCAACTCTGATCTACTCGCCATCCGACCTCCAAACGACGAGCCGAAACCACCATCGTGTTCGTTGTCAATCGAGGAACAAAACCCTTCAAACCTTTCGTCGTGAATCATCGCCGTTCGTCGTGAATTTTAGTCGGAAGTATCGTCGGTAATAACTCGGTTTTAGTTGGTTTTTCATCGATTCACGACGATCGGGTCATCTGTTTACGACACCTCCCGCACCATCGTGTTCGTTGCATCGTTCCGAGTTTGCCGGTGGTATCCTTGGTCTCCGTCGACGGCGGCGCGTGAGGAGGTGAAGCGATCAAAGTTTTCGATTTGTTGAAATCGAGCTCTCCGCCGTTCAAAATTGTGAATCGAGCTTTGTAAGTATCTCGAAATCGCTCAAAATAATTTTTAGAAATTTTTCCGGGATTTTAGCACTGTTCACGCACCCTCACGCGCCGCCACTGCGCGTGTGGAAGAAAAAAATGACTGGTTTGACCGGTTTTGGTGCATAGTTGATCGGTTTGACCGGTCACAACCCGACCCGACCCGTTTACCCGACCCGTTGACCCGACCTGACCCGACATGTTGACTCGACCCGTTGACCCGTTGACCGTCGTTGACCACTGTTGACCAAAACTTTGACTGGCTTTGATCGGGCATTAAACGACCTTTGACTTTGACCGAGTATACTTATCCTGACATTGTTCGACATTCCAAATCCGATTCCGCGTCCGTTTTTCGAAATTCGAACCCGAATGCCTCGAAATTGCCAGTCAAACCCGTTGACTTTGATTTTGACCGAAAATTCCAAATTTCCGAAAAGTCACATTTTATGCTTTCGACGTCCTGAATCCGAATCCGAAGTCCGTTTTGCCAAATTTGAACCCGATAAGTAGTCTTTCACTGATTTATCACCCGATTTGATCTGTTTATCGCAATTAAGCTCCGTTTCTGATATAATTTATGTTGATATGTATCTGAGGAATTATTTGAAGTTGAATTGAAGATCAAAGGCATTCGAATGGAATTTTTATGGTCGATCGGTATTGCACGGAAATCGAGGTAATACTTTACTACCTCTTTATGCTTTATGGAACATGTTGATATTGGTAAATGCATGAATAAGATAATGTTGGTCACTTTTGTGGAGTTGAATAATTTATTCACTCGATATGAATGTGGTAGAAATTCTGTAACTGAATACGGATCGAATGACTAAGATAAGAGATTGATAATTGTTAGAATTAAATTACAAGTTTGTGATTGGTGATAAAGAAATCAGCTCTGGATTTGTAACTTATATTTTATATCATCAAGGGTTAAATGTTAAAGATACTTAGATGAAAAAATTATGAGAAATCTCCGATATGGTAAAATTACGAAATTACCCTTATATTGGAAAATGATAAGAATTGCCCTGGAAGTTGGTTAATAACTCTGAAAAGACATATTGATCCGATATAACTACTGATGTGCATAAGAAATGTTAGTTTTATTTGGAAATTATGGATAACCGGTTTTAATCCTATGAGAGTTTGTGAAGGAATCATTTCAAAATCAAAGAATGTTCGGGAAAGCAATTGATCATAGGATCTCTAAATTATAATTATTTTCGTTAAGTGCTAATATTGAAATTATCTAGTTAAGAAATTACGAAAATGCCCTTGAGAGATAAAATAGTCTGATTTGACCCTGAATGAGAGAGTACTTTGAGGATTTGTACTTAACTTGATTAAGTACGAATTTAATTGTTAAGATCCTGTCTTTGTACAGAAAAATTTATAATATTCCGTTTGTAAAATCTGAGAAGACACTTGACTCGAAAATATTCGAATAAGGAGTAAATACTTGAAGAGTAATTTATCGAAGGTATTCTGCTGACAGAATTGTTCGAAAGGACTGAAGTAAATGATAAGATTGAATTAAATAATAAGACCGGATGGAAGGAAATGATTGAAATATTCTAGAATTATAAAATGACCAAATTACCCCTGGAATGGAAATGACTCAAGAATGTCACCAAGCTCATGAATGAATGGATATACTCAAGCTTTGAAATGAATAGAAAAAAATGTTAAGCACCAAAATGACCAAAATGCCCTTATGACCTAGAATAAGTAAATGTATTGGATTAATTAAGAAATCCAAATAAACATGGATGTTGTGCTACCAGTAAAAGTTGTGGAACGCAACTTAAGTGATTAACCAACGTTAGTACTATATCATTACCTGAATGATATAAGTATCACTTGAATGTTTGTTCATCTTCTCAAATTTGAATCGATGATAATTCTGGAAGTACTTGGCGCAGCTCAACTCTAGAGCGCATACAGTACTAATAAGTGGGTAGTCGTTAGTCAAATCAACCACGAATACCAGAATGACTTTATTATATTAATAAGTTGAAATGAAATGAAGTACAACGTGTATTTGAAATTCAGAAACGTCTGAATTATTCTGGAAAACTTTAAAGTAATCGGGATAGACTTGCTTACCAAACGAACTAAGTAACATCAATGACTAAGGATTAAATAGATGATTTGATGAGTTTGGAAACACTGTTGAACTTACATGATGAATTGTCATTATGGGTTATGAGCCATGGATCAAGTACGTCAGCATTTCCTGATATTGTTGAAACGTGGAAATGAAATAAAGACCGTTAGAAGATTTATTCAGTGATGATTATGGGGATGATCTATGGATCTGCACTATGGTATTAAAGAGTGAATACACTGGAAGGATAATGAATTGACTTGTTGACATGCATCAGTTTGAGAGTTGTGTAACTCGAGTTGTTTGATAATATGATCGATAGTCGTAGATTGTAAATGACTTGAATCTTCGATTCTATATTTCATCTAAAATCACTTCGGTCATGTTTGAAAAAAAAACAAGTAACGCAGATGGAAAAGATTCTGAATATCTCATTTGGTTCAATTGGGTTGAAATCCTATGAATTTAAAGTATATTCCTGAATACCCCTGATTGTTTGGGTAATGGAATCACTCGCAGTAAATCTGAATTTAGAATTATTATGTATAAAGGTTCCTGAACGTTTTCCTAAAGCACACAAAAATATAGTGGGATTCTAATGTATCAACATTAAATGTCTGGCTAGATCGGTTAGTAATCGATTCTCCTCAATAGGACCTTGTTTCAAGAATTCGATCAAATTTCATAAGTTTCATGTTATCCAAAATGATAACTACAATGGCCTCTGGAAATACTTGGATTCTCTAGTGTGTTCCCTATTTATTACTGAACTGTTTTATTGGTTTTAATATGTGGTACACCGAATTCATTGGTTATTGTTTTATGGATGCACCAATTTAATGTGACAATTTATGGAATATGGCTGCTATCAAATTTTTGTTTTGAAATGGTATATGATTACCATGTTTTTGGATTTATGGAATTTATGTCACGGTGCAATTAAATTTTGGAATTGAATTACGATGGAATAGCTCTGATAAAGCTAAATGGGCCTAATGTGACTCTTGAGGGCCCCAAGATGTTTCATTAGGTCGGCTTTCCTTTGCTGTGTGCTTAGGGTAAGCTATATGGACTTATTGACTTGGGCTTAAGGATATAAGCTTCATAGCCTATCCTTAAGTCGGCTTTCTTTTTGCTATGTGCATAAAGTAAGCTATATGAAAAATAATTTTTGGGAACTACTGATGGTGTACCAGAAAAGGGTTTAAACTATGATTTTCAAAAGTTAAACTCTTTTACGAAATTGTGAGATTTACTGGACTATGATTTGTACCTATTATGATTTTATTATACTATTGGAACACACTAGACATCCTATTCGATCTCCTGAAAATGTCATACTTTGAAAGGTTTATTATGAACTGAGATTCATGGCTTCTACTCGATGAACTTCTAAGGGAACCCCAAATTATTCTGCAAGCTGGTGTACGTATGATTCAATAAGGAAATTATATGGCTTTCCATTTATCTACATGTCATGTAGCATCATCTGGTAGTTCTGTATTACTGAGCTTTCCAAAGCTCACTCTATTACTCACCTTTTCAGGTTAAAATAATTGTACCAGTGCATCTATCGACTTCAGTAAGGGAGTTCTTCCGGCGTGGTTGCAAAGTATGGTACTTGTGATTATGGGGCATGTAATTGTATTTTGATTTATATACGAGTTTGGAAATATGTTTTATTTTTAAATAGTGATAAATGATTTTATAAGTTTACATGTTCTGATAAAAAGTTTTAAAATTTCCGCTATTTTTACGGTGGGTCGCTACGGTGGCCCTAATGTGACTTCCCGAATCGGATCGGGCTACCCGCATCGGTTTGGGGTGTTACATTTAGTTTTTAGTATTTGCACTTAGGCATCTTAACTTATTATTTCATTTTATTTTAGCCATTGATCTTGCTTGTTATATATTTATATTTATGTTTTAGCCTTATTTATTCACACTCTTGTTTGTATGGTATTTTAAGTCTTGGTGGTTGATTTAGGAAGCTTGTATATTGTCCCTTATTTATGTGCATATTTGGATTATCATTTACACCCTTTTTATAAATCATCATTGTTTTCTAATATATGAAAATGAGAAAATTTTATTGTGAGAGAAATCTACGAAGACATCTCTCAACTACAAGAGAATGAATCTTTTCGAGGAATTTTCGCGTAAGTGTTTTTGTGTTCGATAGTTTTTCTTCGCCTTACGTTATTTATTTCGAATTTTGTTCACCTTTCTTCAATTTTATTTTGTTTCATTTTAGTTCATTTCGTTTTTATGAAAAATGTGAAATAGTGTTTTTTTGTTAGTAGAATCTATGGGAATGCCTCCTAAGTACAAAAGAAGTGAATTCCCTATGATTGTTCACACAAATAGATATTCTTTATCCGAACATTTCTACAATTTAATATAATATTATACGTTTTTAAACTATATCACCCATAAAATTAAAGAAACACTGTTTTGTGAGGGGAATCTATGAAAAAATCTCCTAACTATAAAAGAAGTGTATTTTCAATGATTGTTCGTACAAAATGATGCATTTTTCTCTTAATAAAATAATTATAATTTTTTGATTAAATAAATAGCCTTATTCTATAAAATATATTTTGGGCTCTTTAATCTTTTTGTTACCAATTACATTTATTATTTGTCATCAAATTTTTATTTCCTTATTTACAAAAGCAACATTGTTTTAGTTTTTTTTAAATCGACATCTTTTAAGTAAATTCAAATAAATAGAATGATCGTAATTTAAATATATTTTCGAGTTTGTAATTTCCCAACATTTAAACATCATATAATTGTTTAGGTACCAAACTTGGGCGTTGTGGAAGTGCTTATCATTCCTCACACGTAATCGACTCCTGAACTCTTAAAAATGAATTTTTAGTAAAACGCAAACCATTTTTTTCCTTTTTTAATAACTTTTCTTAACTCATTAAAATGGTGTTTAATGTTTCCAACCTACTTAACTTAAAGATTGGTGTTGACTCCAAAATCAAATTGTTTTCAAAATTATATTTCATCGTCTTCCTCAAATTGAAAGTTTTAAATCTAACGGATCCATGGATACGTTATGACAAAACTAAAAGAAAACGAATTGCTCATTACAAACTATTGGTTTTACCCTAAACTTGAAATGAACTTGACCATAAAGGGACCCTTAATTAACATACATCTATGGTTTTCATAATTATATAGTTTTTAAGTTTTAACCTTGTGTAAACAAATTTAAAAAGGAATTGATTAACATTGATTATTGTCACCTAAAAGAAGATACGATGATTGGTAAAAAGGCATTATTTAGCATCGTTTTTGAAACCTAGAGATCTTGCAAAGAGCTTATATATAAATCAAAGCTTAAGGGGTAAATCATGATTTGGTAGCCTTTTTGAAAAGTTCATTATTACTATAAACAGACAAGTAAAACTTTTATTATTATGATAATAAAATTTGGACTGCATGCATTCCACAAAATGTGTAATGGAATTATATGTTAGTTTCCCGAGAAATATTTTATTTCGGAGTGAAAAGAAATATAGGAAATTGCAATTAACATTGGGTGGTTTGATCAAAGGTTTCAAGGAAGGGAAGACAGCAAGTTGTGGAAGTGGGGAATATAGAGGAGTATTCAGCTGTGGGGGGAAAAGGCGAGGAAAGGAGTTTCAACTTTGTAAGAATCCTAAAGAGTATGTGTTTTGGGACTCTTTTCATCTCACTGAAAGGATTTACAAACAATTGGCACATCAAATGTGGGGTGGGAAGACAACAAGCAATGCTCGTAATGATGTTGGACCTTATAATATGAAGAAATTATTTCAAATTCATTAATGCAAATTTTGGATATTGGGTTCATTTTATTAAATAAAATAGTCATTTTGGTCAGAATTCTTTTGACCTTTTTTCGTTAAATTAATTTCTTTTTATCAATTGATTGATTTGAAGAAAAGATGATTAAGATTTGAGATAGAGTTTTCTAATATTCCAAAAATAAAATTATTTTTTATCAACTAAAAGGGGTCATATATGTATATGATAAAGTTGAGATTCATATATTGCTTACTATACTGCTTACAGTTAAATGTAATATTTTTATAGTCAAGGAGGGACATGATTTGAATCTAAGATAAAAGGTATTAATGTGACTTAATTATTAGAATAATAATATTATTAGCACTCACATCTAAATACTTAATGATAAATATTAATAACAGAATAATTGATTATTATTATTTCATACGCTTGTGGTAGAATAAAAAATCACAAATAAAATTTATAGTATTAACAAGTGTTTTTTATTTATTTTAAAAAAGAAAATGTTATAATTCCACTAAATACATAGAATAATTAAATATATAGGTTATGGCAAAATAATGGGAGAGGGGAATTGTGTTGCAAAGTCTGGAAAGATAAGAAGAGCATTGATGATAGATATAATTGTGAATAGGTGCTGACGCCAGATTCGTGTCCAAAGAGGTTCCGAGTAAGAGTAGTGGTGAAGGGCAACATGTTGAGGGGCTTGTGATTGAGAATGGGTTCAAGGATTGGATTTAGATGTTGATGGCCCAATTGTTTTTAGAGTTGTATATTGCAAATGATCAAGTTTGCCTTTAAGAAAGATTTGGTACTGAAATGGTGATTGGCTGTCGAAGTACACTAACTTCCCAGTTATGGATGGTAAGATTCATTAGCCAACTCGGTGTACATGATTTTGATGGTTTTCCAGGGAATACGTAAGAGTGGAGGAAGGAAATTTGAGTTCCTATACATGGAAATTCATTAGCCAGTTAACGAATTCCCTAAACAAGAAGATTGCCCAACTCATGTGGAGTTGAACACCAGGGCCTTAGAATCTGAAATCATGATCATTGCTTTGATCCATTACCATTATCTCGACATAATTGTTTGCTGTTTAAATAAATAAAGCCTTTGAAAAAATGTATCAAGAAGCTACTAATTTTCTTTTTAACAGATTTAATAATATTTATAAGGAGAAAAAAAGAGGTGATGAATCCGCCACAATAGCAACGGTTACAAAAAGTGAAAGCACGTCTGCAAATGAAGTCCGCCACAAAAGCTTTAGTCCAGGGAAGTTGCTTCAAAATACAGAACCAAAACATTTCCCATCCCGTCCATCTGTTTAATAAATACAGCTACTTAAATGACAATAGATGATATTACTTAATTCTCTGGTTAGGTCTTTAATGGAGCCTTTTTCTCTCTATCAGATATCCGTGCAGGGGCTGTCGAATGTGATTTGAACCGGCCTCTCCCTCCTTCCTCGTTTTCCTGGAAAAGTCCATATCCATATTGCTCAATTTCGTTTCTTTAATTAAAAATACATTGGCTCATGCCCGCAAGCCAAGCAAATTGTTCAATTGTTGGAAAGAAATATCACAAAGCCAATCAGAAAAATAACATGAGTTTACAGTTTACAATACCTTTTTCTTGACAATCTGAACAACATCTTCATCCTGCAGAGTATGGCTAAGGCCACAATGTTGAGGGTAGTGCCTTGCACTTGTGCCCCAGACCAGAACGTATTTAACATCCTTTATCAAACTCCTATGAATGTGATTGCAGAAATCTTCCACTGAGCAGCCACCCCGATCCTATCTCATGCCAAGAAAAATCAATCAGAGAACTTCCAGCATTAATCTACCAGTATAGCCTATTAGAGGTAAATGCAATGACAAGAACATAAGGGGCATACAGCAGAGAGGACCACAGGATCACTGAAATCAGGTTGCTGCCCTTGTGGCTTTGTATATACTCGCACAAGTCCCATCTCTTCCCACATCTTTGAAAGTAGCCTATCCAAGTTCAGCTGCACAAGCAACAGGCATATAGGCCAACATGTTTCTCAAATCACATGCATCAATTATGAGACTGATAAGCAAATGAGACTGATAAGCAATATATGTCTGCAACTATTTCTGCTCTGCATTGTGTTGTTTAACATTGAACTTCATTAAAACATGAAGAAAACGAAGCAGGTGTAAGTATCAAATGTCATTGTATTCTGATCATGTCACTAATGATGCTTCCATTTTAAAACTATTAGCATACACCTTAACCTCAATTCCGTATTATTTATTATTGCTAAAAGCCATTAACATTTAAAAAAGAAGATAGAACATGCCTTCAGATTGCAGCTTATTACGACAGAATTAGGTTGACGGGCTAACTTATCCACATCATCAATACCAATGACATCTATCTTGTTGTAAACATACACACACTTAATGTATTTGCGGTTTCCTTCAATGACATCTATAAGGTCATCCACTGTGGCATCCTCACGAAATAGAACCTGAAAAGAATCCATCAAGAATACCTCAGAATAAGTAAGAAAACACCATTTTAAATAATGAATAAATTAAATGTGAAGTTTAATCATTACAAGACTGCATACCTCTGCATTGTGAATTTTGTATTCATGTAGAATTTGATAACAAAGTTTCTCATCCACGTGAGTTAAAGGTAAAGTACTATTGAAAGAGATGCCCCCAGTTTTTTTCTTTTTAAAATATATCTGCAAAAAACCCCAAAATGAAGGAGAGAGCAGTATAAAAAAATTCATCAGAATTTTCATACAACTTGAACTAGTTGATGTTAAACTATTATGATAAGAAAATTCATCTTTCTTTAGGCAAACAACAATGCAATATTTTAAAACATTGCGATGTCTAATGTATTAATAATGATACACAGCCAACACTAACAACAAACTTACTTGAGGTGGTCTCTTGTTTAAACGCAAACCCACAGCTTCCAGCTCCTTGGTTAGTATTTGACGATGACCCTCACTCTGGGGTTTTCATATCAGATTACACAGGCATAAGGTAAGAGAAGTTTCCTAAAAAAATTCTGGAATTGGGAAAACTACTATTATGTTATAGATACTTACTTTAGAGGCATCAAGAACCATAAGCACAAGATCTGAGGACTTGGCAACAGCAATAACCTGAGAAATGAACAGTCTCATAAAGAATCTTGAATTCGAGAATCTATTCAACCAAACTCAGTATAAGAATGATGAGATTAAATCATAGGTACAAACAGGAAGAAAGAGAAAGAAGACATTATATTATCTTTTTCCACATGATACATGCCAAGAGACACAATAAGCCTTTTAATCAAACAATATTCAATAAAAATTTCATCAGTTACCTCATCTGGAAAGGATAGTTTTATACCAAGAGATGTTCATAGGGTAAAGTTAGAAGCTGCAAAATTTTACCTGCCTCCCACGTCCTTTGCCTTCAGAAGCACCTTCAATAATTCCAGGAAGATCAAGAAGTTGAATCTTAGTATCATTGTAATGTATGATACCGGGAATGCAAGTAAGTGTTGTAAATTCATAAGATGCAGCTTCTGAATGAGTTCCAGTTAACATGGTTAAAAGGGTTGATTTCCCCACGCTGCATTGCATTATGCAGTAGTCAGCTCCATTCTCAAAAAACAATGTAAACATAGAGTATAAATGCAAGTCTGTTAAGTATGTACCCTTACACATGCATGCTTGCACTGAAAGCACAACATGTATTTTCTTACACAGTTGTGCAAGAAGATGGAGTGAGTAGGCTAGAGAAGGATGGAAATGAAGGTACTGGCACTAGGGTGATATCATCAATATATTATTTATCTTAAGTGAGATAAAACCAAAATCATCTAACTGAAGACTAGACTTCTATTTCTGCAAACAATAGTTCTTAATAACATATTTAAAAAAAAAAAGGACGCGTGCATTCAAATGATAAAGGCACAGACCTTGGAAATCCTATTAGTGCAACACGTCCATGACCAAATTTTGTAACTTCAAAACCATCTCCACCTCCAGTAGAACCCTGATAATAGATTCAAAAAGCAGCTTTAATGGGGGAAATAGAAAAAGATAAAGGATATTGCATGACAAATATAAAGAAAAACTACTGCAATTATAATAGGTTACCAGCCAGGCAACAAACAACATAATCACTTAGACTACTTAGAATATATCATATTAAATGTCTAGCCACTCCAGCAAGAGAAAAAGGAAAACTCATTCGAGCATGTTACATATGGATAAAGTTAATGTAAAAAATCAACCCACCTAGAAAGTGGCAAACAAATGACAATGATAGTTCGTTCAAGCCTTTGAATTGTTCAAAGAACATAAAGATTGATTGTAACACTATCATGTGTACATTAAAATGTGGCAAAGAAGAATTTCGAGAATATCTAAATAAGTGTACATCATATGAATATTAAAACGAATGGAATCTATTCATGTTAAGATAAGAAATACCCATACTTTTGGTGGCTCTAGTAATTGTGTCCTTAGCTTTGCAATCTTTGCCTTGAGCTGACCAAGATGGTACTCTGTGTATTCAGTAAATATTAACAAAATAACAGTTACCAGATTCAATTTTTTCCATAAGATAAAAACTTACCAAATATAACGAAAAAAAAAGTGTTGAAATGAAGTAAAAGGTAAATTATGCAAGCACTTGTGGATGTGAAGAAGATACCTGTGGCCTTATTTTTCTGGGTTCGAGCCATCTCGGCTTCAATTTCTTTAATCCTCTCAATAATCCCCATCTTTTTTTCCTGATTTCAAGGGCACGGATTTAGCTTCCAAAAGTGTTAATTATTGATCAAGATAAACAATCAATAAGTGTAAATGGCTAAGTTCTAACACAATCATGCAAAACCAGCTCACATTGAAAGAAAAGTAATCCAATTATATTATCCTTCTTCTTTTTCAATCTCACAAAAAGTAAATCAAAGTAAGTGATGGGGGAGGGGGAGAAATTGATTGTTGATCATACCCTATTAAAAGCTAGTTGGGAATAGAAACATTGAAATTGGTAGTGCAAACAAGCAAAAAAGACAACTTTTTGAAACATGTGAAAGCGAATTTATAACCCATGTGGAACTGATGGGAAATAAAGAGAGAAATGTTGTTGAATGAATGACTCACCGGAACAGAGTGAAACTCGATCTCAAGTTCTCATCAGTTGTAAGAGCAAGAAAGGAGAGAGATTACAACGAAGAAGAATATAAAGTAGAACCAGAGAACAGTGTTAGTGGTAGGGCTTTGAAGTGTGAAAGATAAAAGGAATGATGGACTTGATTTGGAAAGCCCGATTCAGGTCGCAGATTACCAAGTACAAAGCCCAGTAGTGATTGCACCACACGTGTTAAAGTGCTTTTGACTTAACGCTGGCGGCTCTCAGTATATAATAATCCAAAATTGAATTGAATACAAGCCTCACCCTGACATCAGATCGATTCTAGCTCAATACACATACACAAAGCAGGCCCAACACCATGAGCCAGCTCGACACATAACGCACACAGAATGTCACACATTTTTCCATTTCCATAGTAACAATGTTCACATAAGATGTATTTGGAGATTGACCCACTCGTGTTAGTTGCAATGGATTCCCTCTCTTTACTTCAGCTACAAACAGAATGTCATAAGCAAATACAATCCACTTATGCAATCGACCACGATAATGGATCAAACTAAGGAAGCAGAGAATAATGGAATAAGAAAAAACCTAAAAAATGAAGCAGGGATATATGATATATTGATAGGAAGCTTAGATTACTCGGCCAAGATCTCAAATTTGAGAATTTCAACGGTTCTGATTGAAATTTTGACTTCACCAGGGATATACAAGGCAATTCAGCTATGGAGATATTGTTGTTGTCGCTTATCCATCTGACGACTGGTCAATAAAAAAGGACCGAAACTATCAAAAGAAAATGGCGGGTACTCTGTCTTCTTCGACTCTCCATTGCCAAACTTATCTAGTTTTCGGTTCCCAGAATCCATGGAGAGCCCTGGATTCTTCTTTCCTCATAAAAATGGGGAAACGAGCTCTTATCCGTTGCACCGCCAAGAAGAAAATCGGATTCATGGATCAAATTCTCGATTATATTGAAGGTTTTTTAAGTGTTCGTTTTTCTACAATGTGCTTTAGACTAGATACTTACTTTCACGATATTGATTTGTTTGGGATTTTGCATTGGTTTACAGGGGGTCCAAAGTTAAGAAGATGGTATGGAGACCTGAACTACTGCCAAAAGATGGATCAGTCGTGTAAGATCAGGATGAGGAGGAGGATTATCCCGGTAATTCGTTATGGGAACTGGAAATATAATATCAGTATGTTTAGTTCTTGGAGAGGAAGAACCATTGATGAACTATTACTCTTTGAATTTTCAGAGGATGAAATCAAGGATGCAGTTTTAGTAACAGATGGGGATAGTGAAATTGGCCAGGCAAGTTATCTTTTCTCATATATATCATATTCCAGATCGTGGATATTGAGATTCAAACCACTTAACCGGGCATGAATATGTAGTGCTGAGCCTGGATAATTTTCTTATAGTCTCATGACATCCTACTGGTAAGTGGTAACTATTTTATCTGTGTAGATGGTGATATTGTCATTGATTGTCAAACGAATTAAAGTAAAAGCATTAGTGAAGGATAAGCGTTCAGCTAAAGAAGCCTTTGGAACTTATGTTGAGGTGACTTCATATATCCTAAATGAAGTGGCCTCTCGAAGGGTATTTTTATATATGATTCATGTCATCAGTTTATTTAAATAAATCTTTTTTTCTTATATATGGATTGCTGTTCTGCTGTGTCTGCAGTCAATATCCGGAGATACAAGTAACAAGATACTTGTAAAGAAAGCTCTTCGAGGAGTTCGTGCAATCATATGCCCAAATGTATGTGAATTCCTGCTAAATCAGCATATCAATGTATCTATAGCCAGTTTTTGCATCCTTTCCAGTAAAATACTAAATGTTACGTGCATCCATAGTTACTAGGATCTTAAAAACAGGAAGAAAAAACATGAAGGATAACTGGAGAATCAACTACTCAACGTGGTTGTCTAAAAGTTAAACTTGCAGATTTTTCATGCTGCAATGTGGGACTCAACCTGAAATTTGTGGGGAAATTTAAAGAAATTTAAACAAAATAAAGATTATAATTGCCCTAAGATAATGAAAACAAATTATTGCATAGTCGTTTTTGACAGTTTATATCATGCATCCATTCCGTTCTAATGCTTTGGCATTGCTAGTTTTGCTCTGGTCGCCGTTAGACCTTAGCAAATTTTGTTTTTCTTGTCTTGCAGGAAGGTTTCTTATCAAGTGTGGAGATCTTTAAAGGTGTTGAACATATAGTTCTCTTGTCTCAGGTACTCTCTTTCGCTCCCTCTCTTCCCTGATATGCAAAAGAAAGGCTTTAGACTGTTTCTACGTGATTGTGGTTTACAAAGGTTGCAGTTGTCTGCTTATAGAGCTAGCAGTGGCATTCAAGCTATCATGACAAGCAATCAAAGGAAGTTAGCTGAGAAAGATGAATCAGCACTGATAGCTTCACGAATTCCATATACCATAATTAGAGCAGGAAAGTTGCAAAACATTCCTGGTGGTACACAAGGTTTCAACTTTGAAGAGGTATATCATTTTATTTTTTTAATAGACCAAGCATGCTATTTACATTATGGTAATCCTCCTTAGTCTTGTTGCAGTTAACTAGAAAGTTGAACAACATATACAACAATGGTCAGTGGACGAAAAAGCATGGCCATTTGTTTTAGTAACTTAGCCTATGTTTTTGTGACTTGTTCCTGGAAGGAGGCAATTCTGAGAAACGTAAAATGGTGCTTGAAATCGAGACAATTCAATGTCAAATATTATATCATCTCGATTCATCCTTTATTACTGACCAAAAAAAAAAGAAGAGAAACTTTAAAAGGTTTCTCAGATGCTCTTATCAATCACTCAATTAAGATTGGTTCTTGATTCTTTGAATTCTACAAACTGACATAAATATGTTTGCCGACTTTGAGAGCACAAAAAGCAACCTTATTCGTTGTAATAGATTCTAACAATTCCTACAAATGCCACCACCGTCAGGGTTGTGCAGTAACTGGAAGCCTCAGCATGGAGGATGCTGCATTGGTATGTGTGGAAGCGCTTGAAGTAGTTCCAGAAGCAAGATTCACATTTGAGGTCTGTGAATAATCATGTATGCATCTATTAAGGGAGGAAAGCACACATGCAATATCTAATTATTCTCTGTATAATTCATCCCACTGCTACTTTCTAGTAAAAAGTTCAAGGCCGCTCAGCAATTTTTCATTCTTTTATTCCTAGATTAAAAGACAGGACTAGTTTGAGCTATCTATCTTGGTATTCTATAGCAATTAGTGGTGTAAAAGTTATCCTTTGCCATTCAAATGCCGAAATTCTAACTTGCTTTTGTGGAGTATCGAGTTTATGTTTTTTGAATTTGAGGTAAGAATATGATATCTGCTTTTTCCTATGTTTTCCTTGTATTTAGAAGATAATTCCCTCATACCCCATATCCAAATGTGTCGGACACATGCCAGAATATGAGTATGAACTATGAAGAGAAAATAAAGAGTTCGTGTAACATAGACTTTTAGTTTAAAAATTACTTGGAAACAAATATATATGTATACAGCATGGTGTCTGAATTGACACGGAAACGAAGAATATTTGTACAAGGTGAAGTAGAACCGTTCAAAAGGCAATGCAAGAAAAGCAATGGAACAAATAAGTAAGTTATTCATGCACAAACATTTTAGTTTCAAAGCACCTTTTTTTCTCTCTCTCTCTTTTGTGTTCTCTTTTCCATTTGTCTTATATTCCTTTCCATCCTTTGGTTTCAATCAGTTATTGATATCTACAACTTTACTGTGAGAAAAATAGGTTGTCAATGGAGGAGAGAAGGTTTCAGATTGGAAAGAGTTTTTGACCAGACTGATGGAGAAAACAGAGCAGTAGCTGCCATGATCCAAGCAAAAAACAAAGACAATGTGCACCCATTTGTTAGTTCTTTTCCAATGATGTCTTCAGATAGTTGGTCATTATTAAAATCCACTTGCCTGCAATTGAACTGCAAAAGTTTCTATCGAAGTTTGGTCATATTTTTAGTTTTCATACCGGTATAAATGCCTGACTTTGAGGGCAAACTGTAAGTTTTCAACTACAGCAGCTATGATAAATTTCATGGGAGTTTAATGTTTCAACATGTTTTTCATTTTTCTGCTACAACTTTAAGCTTGAAACTTAAGATTTAATTGAAATATAAATCTTTGTTCTCTATGAGATTTTTCAATTAGAATTCTCTCAAGTTTCAGCAATTATGTTTCTTTTTCTTAGAAATTCTTCTGGGATGTTGAAATAGTCGATACAGTCCATATGTGAGGGTGTTGTTGCATGGTAAAAGAAAATTTCAAGCATGATGTTGGGGCAGCAATGGACATGATCTGGGGTAGATCTAAACGTTAAGAATTGCTTTAATATTATTAAAAAAAACTTATCCGGTTCCAATAATGTAATATGTCAACATGTAACAAATATGATCTCTTCTTTTAGTGCAATAAATAAATAAATAAATAAATGGAAGAGAACATAAACATAAAAAGGATACAATGGAATACGGACACAATCTTACATTCTTTGTTGTGTGATTTCTCCACTTCATGTGGAGAGTTGACTTGTCCATACCACATACATCTTCAATTGTTATGTGAAGACTAAACTTTTATTGTTTAATAAAAAATTCAGCTTAAGCGAACCGGATTTAGATTAATATATACATTATACATAACATGGTCAGCACTTCCAAAGCAAAAAATCATGAACCCCGTGCCTAATATATATATATATATTTAAGAGACTTTTTTCCATCTCCTCACATCCTATCCTTTCCAAAAGGCCCTTTAGATTCCTTATGTTCTCTTTCACAAAGCAGAAAAATTAGAAAACTGTGTTATCTTTGGAATATAATTTATTCAGTGCTAATCAGCCTAATTTTTCTTTTAAATATAGCCCCAGATGTAGTAATCTAAGGTTTAGGAATAAAGATAAACATATCTGTGATCCACTATCTAAAACCCCTCCTTTTAAATATGACCAGAAAGGCTTAACCCATTATTGTTATGAAGATGCCAGGAAAAAGAGAGGAGTTTTTCACATTTATTATGTTCATGAATGTTAAATACGAGTGCTGATGAAAGTCCGTGTATCCATGGGAAAAGAATCATGAATCTAAACTTAAAGAACCTACCAAAAAGGGGTTATAAAAACAGTATACACCAACCCTTTACTTGCAGAAGCAATCAAGAATCTCTTTTGAGAAACATGGGAGGAGAATAAAGTGTGGTTGTTGAAAGTGCCCATCAAAGGCAGATCAACTCTCTTAATAAATGAAAATAAAAGATCATTGGAAACTAGAATATGCTTTTAGAACTGTGTTTAGTGACGGTTAAGCAATCACACCAGCCTCGTTAAACAAACAATTAAAAATGCAGACCAAGTATAGATAAGATTACTGCCTCATTTATTAAACAAAAAAGGGAAGAAAAGTCACTGATGTTAATCAAGTAATGGTTTGATTTCAGACAAGACAACATACTTGTACATCACTACAATGAAATATTTTATAGGATGTTGTTTCAATCTAAAAAATGGGGGTGTGACTGAGGATTATGTTGAAACTTCAAGATCTCAGACACATTTCATGTACTATCAATCTTTCTTTTCTTTTACTACAATATCAAAATGCTCCCCTTATTCCACAGTGAAAAATAATTTAATTTATAAAAAAAGGCTTAGCTTGATCAAATTTAACCAGATCTAATTCTCTTCTGAGTAGCTTTTTCTTCAGGCTCGGCTGAATCGCCTTCCGATGAAACCTCCATCGACCTGCTGAACGAGCTGGAGAGATTGGCATAGAGATCGACAACTCTTCTAATATTGTTGTTCAACTCTTTAATTAATCCAACATTCCGGCTCAAGTTATCTGGGATCTTTGACTCGTGGTTTTGGTTAATCTCGTTGATTAGCAGCCTGTTTTGGTCTAGTATGTCTTGAACTTGCACAAAACTCTTTTGGAATGTTTCCAAAACCTTGCCATCTACTTGAGTTTCATTACCGAACCCTGGATATATACCACCTTCCATTCCACAGTTCAATCAAAACCAGACTTATTCCTACATAACAACAACAATAATAATGGACATCCAAATTAAGGAAAAAAAGTTAGTGGCACTCATTATTGTAAGAAAATAATAAAAATGCAACATGGAAAGGCATGGAACAATATGGTCTCTATTTGATTGTGAAGAAAATGAATGCAAAAGAAAGATAAACTAAAGTTTTAAGACAATATATTTCTAATTTGTATTACAGAAGGCAGAACATCTCTCACCGAAGGAAGTTGAGTCAGAGAGTTTAACAGTTTGGCTTAGATAAAATTACTGCTTAAAGATTTTCCTTTGCATTTCTCCACATTGCTTAGCAACCTAGCAGAAATTAAGAGTGTGTGCGGTTAAGAGACAATGTATTGAGAAAAAAAAAACACAATAATATGGTTTTAATTGTGTTTGAAACGGGGAAAAACACTGCTTTTCCCATAGAAAGAAACTTTTTAAACCAAACCCCCACGAAATCATATATCCAAATCTAGGAAGACATCATAAAAGATGAAATGGAATGGAGACAAAAAAAAAAGAACAAATTTTGGTTTAAAATACTAAAATAGGGAAGAGTAAGGAAGTAGGAAGCAATTCCTTTGGCTGTTGTTCCAAATATAGAGTTACAAAGAGATATACTCATTTCCCTCAAAAACGATGGAAATTGGAAAAAGAACTTAAAAAACAGGTAAATGTATAGTTATTTTATCAACCCAAAAAAATACCACTAAAACAACACAAGTATGGCATAAAAAAAATCTGGGTTGATATGCATTTTCGATTTCTTACCTTGAAACCACAAGACATGACGAGCGAGAAGACAAAGTGAAGGATTAGAAGAAAAAAACAGCAGAATTGGAATCTATTTTCAGCAAAAATATGGGATTTGGATTTATTTTTTCCTCTGACCAGAAATAAAGAAAATATCGGAACGGATAATTGTAATGCTTCTGGAGATGGGTGAGCGAGCGAGAGAGAGAGGTTAGATTGGACTCAATTCAACAGACAGAGATCCTGAAATCATGAAAACAAGAAAGAAAGAGAATATAAGAATGAAAGGTTTTATGATTTGATTAACATGCTCTAATTAAAGACACAACTATTAACGTTTTTGTTGCTTCCCCCCCCCCCCTCTCTCTCTCTCTCTCTCTCTAAGACAGTCCATCTGTTTTGTCTCTTTCTCTAGATTTTAAAGAGAGGCAAGCCTAAGGCGGCAAAATGCCACCAAATAATCCACTTTAGATTAATTTATTACCCAAATAATACATCCTAGGGATTATTTCCCCATCTGGGATGAAGTCTGCATTATTAAGTTAAAAACTCTAATCTTATTTGACGTCTTAAGGTCAGAGAGGAAGACTCCAAATTTATTTAACGTTTTCAATCCATGCAGAAGACACGTTGACTGCATTGCGTCTTCAGGGTGGTAGGTTACCTCCGATTAAAAAACAAGTAAATAATAATGATATCATTAATTATCCATTAATAATCCGGGTAGGTTGGTGGTTGGTGATTGAACGGGAAAATATAATGAATACCCCAGGATATTATAAAATAGGGTGTTTTGGTTAAGAATCGGGGAGTAAAGCAGTGGTGAGGAAAGTGGAAAAGAGGTAAAATCTAGAGAAGAATTGAAACACTGAGTATTCGGGAAGAATATTAGAAAAAATTTTGAACGAAATTTTCTTTCAATCTTTAATATGTAAGTATTATTCGAATAAAATTTTATTCATATTTGAATAAAATATCTCTATTTTATCTCGTATTATTTAATATTAAAATACTAATTTTAATATGTTGTTGCATGTAAAAACAAGTGAGTAAGAAATTCGAAAATATTTTTTTACAACATCTACATGTTGGAAGAAACTCTCAAGTAAGTATAAAAATATTTTGTTTAATGTATTTTACGATTTATTGTTAGTTACATATTAATTTAGTAAATATCAGTTTACGATTTATTATTATGTAAATATCATTATTATAATTTTAACATTATTGATTTAGTATTTGTAGTAGAAATGTTAAGATAATTAGATGAACATATTTGATTTAGTATTTGTAGTATAAATGTTAAAAAATATAATTATAATTATGAAAAATAATATTTATTATAATTACGAAAAATAATAATTATATTTAATAACTCCAATAGTATTTAATCATTATTATAATGTAATCATAAATAGTTATAAAAAATTCAAAGTAATAAATTTAATCATTGTTATAATGTAATCAAAGTATTTAATCATTATTTTTATAAAAATATATTGTTAATATATTTACCTTTTTTGCAAGGTTAAATAATATTTTAGTAATTAATTTAATTTAATTTTTATTTACTAGTATAATTTTACATTTTTACCTTACAAATCATTAGTATAATTTGAATAAGATTGAGTTAGTATTTGTAGTAAAAATGCTAAAATAATTAGATCAACATTTGATTTAGTATTTCTAGTAAAAATGTTAAAAAAAATATTGTTAATATATATACATTTTTATAAAAAATATTGTTAATATATTTATTTTTAAAAAACTTTAATAATATTTATTATAATTAAATTAATAATATATTAGTAATTAATTTATTTTTATTTGAATCATAAATGTAATTTATCGTCATTACTATAATTTATTTTAATTTATTTTTTACCTTACAAATAATTAGTATAATTTTAATAATATTGATTTAGTATTTATAGTAAGAATGTTAAAAATAATAATTTTAATTTTAATAATAATAATAACTTTAATCTAATATATATAATATGTTAGAAATTGTTTGTTTATGTATTTTTTATTTATTCTAAACATATATATTTTTATGTGTAGAGAAAATGAGCAACAAAATTTTCACGATTGTCCATGACAATGGATAATTTACGGAAAATGAGGTTGGAGTTATTTTCAGTCTGAATGACCTATAAATATGATATTTAAAAGGGACATCACATTTGAAGAAGTGAAGGAGATGATAGAAAGGAAAATACGAACTACAATTGATGGTTGAGGTACAAGTTTATGGTATATCATAATCTAGTCAGGTATGATGCAATACCACTTGAAGAAGAAGATGATATTACAACTATAATTGAATTACATGACTCAACAAGTATTCCAATTATTGATTTATTTGTTGAGGTGTGTAATATATCTGATATGCCTTTCGAAAGTCACATATATGCTATAAACAGTTACGTGGCGATGTTGGAAAGTGAAAATGAAGTCAGTGAAACATCTGGAGCCGCAGAGTATGGGGCAAGAAGCATATACATCATCTGCATTCGACTATTGGTGTTGACGTTGAAAACCACTGGGGAAAAATACTTGATGATTCTAGTGAAAATGAAGAAACTAAGAAACTCGTTTTGGTTGAGGATAACGATATTTTCGATGGTGATAAACATGATATGACCACTTATGAATATCTGACACCGTATCAACCTACCCCTCACATGCATGAGATAGAATATGATGCGGTGATGACACCTGAATTCTCAGAGATGCCACATTTAACTTCAGGCTACATGACTGAATCGTCCAAAAACTCTGGTGAATTATCAGTTGGGAAACAATTTAGAGGAAAAAAAAGAAGTTACACTGGCGATTAAAGTGTATTGCATAAAAGGTCATGTAGATTGCAAGGTTGCAGAGTCCAACCATAAAACTCTGTACACTAGTAATCTTATTTCTATTTGAACGAATAATTGAATTTCTTGCCTATTTGTATTTCAATTAATGTTTTGTTTTATCTATTTTTTTGAATAAATATGATGAATATTTGTTGATGTTATATTTTAATGAATGCGATTAATATCAATATTTGAATTAATGTAATTAATATCAATATTTGAATGAATGTGATGGATATTAATCTTAGTTTCAACTTAAAATTTATTAATTAAAACATATAAAGCGTTTACAACTCCTATCGCTGTCGGGATGTTATTAAATAATAAAGTCGAGGCGCACGTCGATTTCGTTGTGGCTGTTGCAGTTGTTCAGGAGTTTATTCATCATAATCAACCTGCTCATTCACCAAGGGCATATGATACAGTGTTGTAAATACATGTCCACCGCCACTTTGCTCTCCCATAGGATGACAAATACTCGTATTTGACATCATAGATGTCATATGATCAAAATCATATATTGTTCCAGACATGGGAGAGAACATGGGTGATTGATCAGAAATAAGATCAGGTATATAGGCCGTAACACCAGAATCACCAAACACTTGATGAAATAATCACGTACTGCCAAAAGATTTTGATAGGATATTATTCATTGCCGCTTGTTCTCCTTCACAGTGAGATGAATTATTACTCCCACTCCGTCTTTATTTTTCGGCTTTACCAACTTTTTTCTTATATTTTATAAGTTTTCGTATTTCTATGTTCGTTGTCAAGAACGACTTTCCATGCTCCCAATAATAATTCAGGTAATTCGAATTCTGAAAGTCAAAGTCATCCGCTTGAATGAGAGTGAGAGTTGGCAAGTATGAAACCATATTATTCCAAATATTGATATAATTAGCATGCCTCAAAGCTCAATCCTCACCGTGCCTACCCCTCCCATCTAATCTGTGTAGAGCGTCATGATTTTCTGGAATCTACGGAAGAGGTTGGTGGAAGTCGAACTGCCTCAACACTCTATCAGAAAATTGAAACTCAACAAAAGTGAAATGGATCAATGGTGTAATAGCACACCAACATTGACAACCCTCCCAGACATGTTACGGCACACACGATATAATTTCTCCATCATCGTACGACCTCCAAATAAACTATAAAACAAAATTATATAATTATTAAATAATTAAATAATTATAAAATTCAAATAAATAAATAATATTAGAAACTAAATAAATAAATTATATATATACATCAACTTTGTATTTAATGTCCATCTTAAATCTAAATTATTTCACATTATTGTGCATCAACCTCGTTCCTTCTATTTTATGTCTCCATCTGTATACCAATCAAAATAAAATTCGCTAATTATTTTTCCTATAAAAAAGTTCGTTAATTAATTTAAGATAAAATATATTAAATCAAAATATTACCTTTCGGCAAGAAGAAAGTCAAATACAGTTCGGCTAATTAGCGTTAACCATGGAAGTCTGTATTAGGCTCACGATTGTAATAACATTAGACATCCATCGATTTCCATCATACACGTATTGTTTACAAGTAATGACGCCTTGCACATCTCGCAGTACAAGAAAGCCAATATTGATGATCCCCAACTATACTGACGGGTATTCAAAAAGTTATAAAAAAAATGGAAGATATTGTATATGAACAAGATTACCGGATTTATCCGGCATCAAAACTCTCCCGATCAACTGTAATATATATGCTCGAGTTGCATATATAATGTCTTGCTCAGTACTATAACGACCGAGCTTAAACTCATTCTCCAACCATGATAACCTCAAACATGACCCTTTTGTAACTATTTTTTCTTGCACTTTCCCAAGGTACACCCCACACATTTGAAACACGTCATGATCATTTTTTTCCCACCACTATCATCCTATTTTTAGGGATCTCGAGTTGTAAAGCCACATCCTCCAAAGTGATCGTACATTCACCACACAGAAGATGAAATATATGAGTTTTTGGCCTCCACCGTTCAATTAATGCACTGGTCAAATCGGGGACCAACTTATATTCTCTTACAAATGTTACATCGTAAAAGCCCATCATTTGCAAATTATGGACAATAAGATCATGTGGCTTGTAATACCCCCAACTCGTACCCTACCCGGATACGAGTCTGAGATGTCACATTGACTATTTGAAACAATATTCTTACAAGATAATAGAACATTTGGACTTATATTAAGAAAATACAATAATATACTATTGAATTATGTTTCATGAAAAATATTAAGGCAAAAACGTTTTTTATGAACAGTAATATACGGTATGAACATTACCGTGAATAGTACCATGAATAGTGCTACAGTATATGATGCACTGCTACAGTGTACCGATGCACACAAACATCGAATATAAATTGTGTATCGATGCACTGCTACAGTGTACCGATGCACTGCTACAGTAACTTCAGCTCAAATTATATAAAACTCATAAAAATTAAAACTTTCATCACTCTACATTTACCATTTACATATATACGTTTAAAACATTACAAAACTTGATTATATGATTTTACAAAACTTGATTATATGATTTTACAAAACCGATTAGAACATATTGGATTCAAACCTTTATTTACATGCCAACCACAATCGGTATTACAAAATACAGACTATTCATTTCTTTTCTGATCTGATCTGATCTTTGGAAAGGAGAAACTGACATGTCTTGCATAACTTTTATCAATCTTCCTCTTCTCGAAATCTACGTGTGAAACAATCACATGCTAAGTCGTTGACTTAGTGAGGCATGTAAAACATATAATAAAACCATAGAACATTTAATATAACATAATGCATATATACCATCCTTATCAACATCAACATCATTATCAATATCATGTAATACATTTCATTCAACAATACACACAATATCACAAATAAATCTTGTAAATACTTTTAATATCTTTAATAGGTCCATGTACAATACTGAGAACTTAAGGTATTTGAGTACATTGAGGTTGTGCAATTATGCTGTCATGTAAGACCCCAACCCGTATTCGACCCGAATACGAGTCTGAGATGTCATATTGACTTTTCAAAACCTTTTTCTTACAAAATATCAAGATATTTGAATTCTTTTTAAGAAATTACTATAATATATTGTTGAATTATGTTTGTTATAACCAATTTAAGAAAATATACGTTTTATGAACAATAAAATATGGTATGAACAGTAACTTGCTACAGTACCATGAACAGTAACCTGCTACAATACCCAAAAATGTTAAATTTTCTATATTACAAATAGGGTACCGATACCCTGCTACAGGGTACAGATACCCTGCTATAGTACTGCTACAGTACTTTGACAAAACATGTATAAAACTCATAAAATTCTAAGCTTTCATTCGTATAAAATTTTCATTTACAAATACATCTTTAAAACATTCCAAAACTCGATCAGAGCGTATCTAATACAATTCTTTTATATTATTGCATGCCAACTAAATTCTTTATAACAAAATACATGCCATTATATCTACATTTCTGATCTGATCTTTGGTAATGAGAACTGACTTGTCTTGTTCCTCTCTACTTCTCTTTCCGCTTTCTAAACATACGTGTGAAACAATCACAAGCTAAGTCGATGACTTAGTGAGGCATATAAACATATAATAAAAATCATAAAACATTTCACATAACAGAATATATACATATACATATTCCAACATTATCATGATCTCTATCTTCATACTCTATTATCATTCATATTTCTTATCTCTTGTTCATATAACCTCTTATGCTATTATCATATATATTATATCTCATTCTTATAACAGATACAATGACTCATAACACATATATTATTTCATATAATTCATATCAAATAGAAACATATATCATCATATAATTCTTGTAACATTTCATATCATCAAAAGCATATACATCATATATATTATATTTAATCTCTTTTATTAGCCCATGTACACTGTTGAGAACTGAAGGTATGTGAGTACATTGAGGTTGTGCACTAATGCTATCACCACAGCTCATATAAGTCCCACTAAGTGGCATATGAAATTTGTCCCGAAGGACCTATGTATTTGTCCCGAATGACCACTGTATATGTCCCGAAGGACCGCGTAGACTCTCGACTCTTGGCATGCCAACTATACCTATAGCTCTCGTATTATATAACATGGGCATTATCATTTATACATTTCATATCACTTGTTCTTTCTCTTCTGTCACATACAACATGTATGTGTAATCATATATCTCATATCATATCACATGTATCATAAGTGCATATATTAACGTGGATAGTTTCATATGACTTATATCATTCTTCATTTATTCATGTAAACTCACATATCATATCATGTAACATATATCTCATGTGCATGTAATTGTATAAATCTTATCATATAACTTATAATATATCTCATGTGTTCATGTAAACATGCATGTTATATTTTGTTCACATATGTTCATATATACATCACATAATCATTTCCTATGGTTCATATTTTATTTTCACATATGGCATATCACATAGCACATATAATCACATATCAATTCATATAATCAAGTATACATACATTTCATGTCATTCACATCCTTATAATCAATACTCCATCCACTATAACTATTGGAAATAGACTTATCATAAGTCCAATTCCTTATAATCCTATAAACTAAAAGGCACTCATAAGAATCATATCAATCATATAACATTTTAGGAGTCACTTCTTACCATAGTAATTCCGTCACTGGCTAATCGCAAGCCAATGTTCTTTGATAGCATAAGTACAATTAAATTGCACTTACCTTAGCCTTGCTTTGATTCGATCCTAATTCTTTGATTGTTTCGGAACTTGTTTAAGCTTAATATCTACATAAATATAACATTTCAAAACAATTATCAAAAGCCTAAACCTTAAACTAGATGTTAATAACTTACGCCAGTTTAATGAACCAAAACTCTATTTTTCATTTAGGGGGCTATCGATACCCCCCAGGGGGTATCTGTACCCCCTGCATAATCTGGAATTTTTGTTTAAGCCTAGAAAATCATTGTTCATGCCCGAAAATTCACTATAACAACTTCAATTCTTCATGTTTCATTCACTTTTCTATTCTTAACTCAAATATACATACTTAAACTAATTTATATCCATTTATTTCATCTTAAACCTCAAAATTTTATTCTCCATATAGAAATTAATAATCATACTAAATTTTCCATGTTATCCAAACTTAATTCTAACACTTCGAACTTCTTATTCTCATAGATGACAAGTCAAATTCAACTTCAAATTCAACTTATCAACTCTATTTCAAGATTTCATTCAAGAACTCAAAATTTTTAATCTCTCCTATACCTTTCATCTTGTTGTTTTAGAACTTGGTATTAATAACTTAGGCTAATTTAATGAACCAAAAATTCACTTTTCCTTTAGGAGTGTACCGATGCACTATGGGTGCATCGGTACTAAAAATAGCTTCGAAATTTTCATGCATCGATGTCTGCCGGTGTGTATCGATGCACCTTCAAAATTAGTCTTAGTGCATTTATACCCATTCATAGTGTACCGATGCACCTGTCAATAATAAACTGGTTTCACCCAAAAATTCCACAACTTTTCAATAAAATTCTTCATGTTTCATTCCCTTTTCTGTTCTACTCATTTAATACATCCTTAACCTTAAAATTCCATCTTTCATATGGAAAACAATAATCATACCAAATTTTTAAGATACTGTAAATCCAATTCTATCACTTCATATCTCTTAATTAAGTTGATGACAAGTCAGATTTAGTTTCAAATTCAACTTATCAACTATTTTCCAGAAATTCACTTAAAAACCCATTCTCTTTAATCTTTCATAACTTCTTCATCTTTTGATTTTAAGACAACTTAAGCTTTCCTTAAGCTTAAGTATCACTTAAGGATCAAAACTCATACTTAAAATCAACAAATAATCAACTAATCAGAAAACTTACCTTTGCTTGAGGTGCTTCACGTTGGAGAAGAAGAAAGAAGATGGAGAAGAAGTGGAGAAAATATCTCCTTATCCTTATCCCCCCATACATATATATCATTATCTTATCACTTCCAAGTCAAATGACCATTTTTCCCTTTATTTCCTTTAATAATTACTAACAACCCTTCATCAAATATCTCTAAATAAATTCTTGAACTATTCAACTATTTTATTTTAATCACCAAATTCTAAAATTTTATAATTTAGTCACTAACCCGTAGTTTGGGATGTTACATGGCTTATCAGAAATGTTCACTCGATTACAAATGACTCGTTGTTCGTCATCCTGTAATTTATTAATCTATGGAATTAGAATTAATTCATCGTTCTCAAATAAAATATATTATTCGATCATAATACCAATGCTCCCAAATGACTAGAAATGTGTCGATCATATAGTCTCAAAATAACATTTTTCTGTCATGCTTCAACAAATCTATAAAAAAATTAAAATAAATCAATTTATAATATTAATCATAATTAAATAAAACTTAAACTAAAAATTATGTTAAATCAAAATAAATAACCTAATTAATTTATATTTAAAATAAAAAAATAAAATAAAATTTAAACTAAACTTACCAAACCACTCAAATATTATTTAATCTATAAAATCAAAATAAATAGTCCAATAATTTATATTTAAAATAAAATAAAATTTAAACTAAACTTACAAAACCACTCAAATATTACTTAATCTGTAAAATCAAAATAACTAATCTAATTAATTTATATTTAAAATAAATAAATAATATATAAAATTAAAATTAAAATTACACTAAAAATAAATAATCTATAAAATTAAAATTACACTAAAAATTAAAAAATAACTAATCCAATAGTCTATTAATTCTTATATAAAATAAAAACAAAAATTACACTAAAAATTATACGAAAATTTAAATTAAACTTACTAAACCACACAAATAACAGTTTAATTTGTAAAATCAAAATAAATAATATAATTAATTTATATTTAAAATAAAATTTAAAAATGAAACAATAAAATTTACACTAAAATTATCAAATCGCTTACTAGAATATTCAAATACGAATCATTCTTCCTTCGTTCGAATTTTTTCTCCCCTTTTAATTATTTTCTCTCCCTCGTAAACTCACTCCCTCTTTCTCTCTGCGACTCACTCTCCTCTTCTACTCTTCTACCTCACCCGAATACATCCCAAAATGCAACCTACCCCATTTTGTAACAACACACCCCGATCTAATAATTGGTTCAATAATAACACCATTTTTACTGACATAAATAATGGTGTTGCAATCCCGTGACTACTGCTGCTTCAGGCGAGTCCTTTCCGAGGCCTTCAACATATCTTCTGCATGGACTGAAGACGTCAGGTAAGCTTGGAGTCTTTCTCTGTGGCCCGAAGACACTAGGTAAACTTGGAGTCTTCCTGGTTGGCTTGAAGACGCCAGGTATGAAACACCTCAACCCGTATCCGACCCGGATACGAATCCGAGGTGTCACATTGACCTTTTAAAACATGTACTTGTATAAAATAGTGAGTAATTTAAAACTTTTATAACATATAAATGACTAACTTTCATAAAAGACATTTTCATTATTACAAAACCAATTAGAGCGTGTATATTTCACTTATTTATTTACATATAACTATTCGAAACATTTATAAAAATGTTCATAGCTTAAACAATATATTCTTTTGAAAACATGCAAACTAGAACTTTATATACTAAAATACATATTATTCACCTCTTTTCTGATCTGACCTTTAGTAAGGAGAACTGACATGTCTTGCTCCACATTGCTCTTTACTCTTCTCGAAACCTACGTGTAAATCACTTACACGCTAAGTCAAAGACTTAGTGAGGCATATAAACATATAAGGTAAACGGTAACTAATAATCATACCTAAACAATTACTACTATCATTTCATACCACTCATACTTTTACATGTAACGAATATATGCATACATATATGTCATTATCATTCATATCTCTTATCTCATGTTCCTATGATCTCTTATGTCCATATCATATAACATATACCATAACCAATTGCACATATACATATCATGTCATGTAAACCTATATATATACCATCATAAAACACGTACACCCAAGCAACTATATTATCATCTTCATTTCTTTCTTATTTTATCACTATCATTGATTCCTTTCATCATATGGTCTTACAAGTTACCATTTGTACAATCAATATCACACATGAAATTCCACAAGGAAACAAACATATTATCATATCACTTTATTAATATTATCTATTTAATAACCCATGATACACATGTGAGAACTAAAGATATGCGAGTACATAGAGGTTGTGCACTAATGTTGTCACCACAGCTCATATAATTGTACCTAAGTGCCACATATAATTGCACCGGAGTGCCGCGTAGAATTGCACTGTAGTGCCATATAATAATGTCCATAAGGACCACATATCATTCCTTAAGAATCATATACATATACTAGGGATCAAGTATGTGTCTCACCAGACTTCACACATGTTCCAAAGAATACATATATGTCCCGAAGGACCACATATCATTCCTTAAGAATCATATACATAAGCCAAGGATCAAGTATGTGTCTCACCAGACTTCACACATGTTCCAAAGAATACATATATATCCCGAAGGACCACATAAACCCTCGACTCTTGGCATGCTAACTATACCCCTAGCTCTCATGACACATAACATGGGCATTATCTTTTATATCCTTTTACATATTCATGTAACCATATCATATATTTATATAAACTCATGGTTTCATTCACATATACATGTAATCACGTAGTTCATGTCAATTCTCATATGAGTTCATATTCATATAAACATAGGATTCACCCTCATGTATCACATATACTTTCTCTTTCATATGGCTCATAACATTTCTCATGTGTTCACATGACATGTAAATCATTGTCATCTTATCATGTTATCACATAAACATATCATCTTACAATACATACAAAAACATATCAATACATATATTCACATATACCTATCATTTCATTATCCTTATTATTATTCTTATCATCACCATTAATCCCTTTTACTTACCATATTCATATCAATAACACATATACTCATACACACATATAAATCATAACCAATACATACTTCTATGAATTCATGTTTTTCACTATTGGAAATAGACTTATCGCAAGTCTTATTTTCCATTATACCTCATATACTAAATAATGTGCACTCACCTGAGCCTTGTTTGCTTTGAATCAATCTTAATCCTTAGATTGTTCCAGAACAAGCTTTATTCTATATCTAAATCATAATAATACATTGATACATATCAGTATACTAATTGATATCTTCTAAATTGTCACTTCTTAGGCTAAAAAAAAGCCCATTTCATATTTTAATGAAGGTATGCATCGATGCACTGCACAGTGTATCGATGCATTCCCTATCGGTGCATCGATGCACTACTTGTGCATCGGTGCATAAAATACATTCTATGTTTTTAGATTAAAAGAGTGCATCGATGCACTACTTGTGCATCGATACACCTTCAAACAATTTCCGGGTTTTAACCTTGATGCATCGGTGCACTATGAATATGCATCGATGCACTCTGCCCAGAATCCTCCTTTTGAACCCGAAAATTCATTCTTTTTTTATTAAATCCTTTATATTTCAACCCCTTTCATATTCCTAACTTACATATACATACTTAAACTCATTAATATTCATTTATATCATCTTTAACCTCTAAATTCTATCTTTCATATGGAAATCAATAATCATACCCAATTTTCCATGTTATCCAAACTTAATTCTAACACTTCTAACTTCTTATTCTTACAGATGACAAGTCAAATTCATCCTCCAAATTCATTTAAACCTTCTTATTCAAAATTTCACTTAAAACCCCATTTTCTTTAATCTCTTCATCTTTGAGTTTTCACTTATCTTTAGACTTCTTTAAGCTTTCTTACTTTCCAAAGAATCAAAACCAACTTAGAATTCAAATAATAATCAACTAATAAAAATTCTCACCTTTGCTCTTGGCTTCCACGCGTGAAGAAGAAAGGAGAAGAAGAAAACTCTGAAAACTCATTTCCCACGTTTTTATATCCCCTAAAAGAGAAATAAAAATCTTCTCTTAGAAAAGACTATAATACCTTTATTACTTTCAAACTTTACTATTAAATCTAACCTCAAAATTCTCCAATTAAAATTCTGAACTTTTAACTTATTTCGAAATTGAACACAATGCTTCCAAAATTCACCTTTAGGTCACTAGCCTGATATTGAGGATGTTACAAATCTTCCCTCCTTTTAAAGAAAATTCGTCCCCGAATTTTCACTGCATATCCTGAGAAAACATATCTTCTAACGTTCTCATGCTGCTTTCTGAACTTAATCTTTTGTATCATCATTAATAACTTGGTTCTTATCTTTTCAATTATTCAACTACCTTTTTACTTTATATCTCCTATCATGTCACTTATCAGATAGACAATAACATTAATTCTTATTACTCAAACTCATAAATCAATCAAATTCCTTATCAATCTTCAATTGTCTTTCAAGAATCACCAAACTTTTATTTCATCCTTACTTGACTGACTCCAAAACTTCCTTAATACATATGAATCTTTCTTCATTTCTCTGACTACATCCACTTGACCAAAAAAACATAACCTTAAATCTTCATCATAACTGATTAAACATACACTTTGCATAACTAAACAATTTCTCATATCACCTGACATATCTTTCTTACTTCTAGTTAAACTTATAATCTATATCTCAACATAACCTTTATCACATCTGATTCTTTAAACTTCATCCTTTCATTTCCTTCATAAATCAAAATCTTCTTATACACCAATCATATCTTTCTTTCATGTTCACATACTCTATTCCTATCACTTAAACTTATCTCTGATTATCAATCTTTATTATATCTTTATAAATTTACTAATCAAATTCACTTATACATAACCTCATTCTTATCGTATCTTGCTTGTATTTTCTTCCTCCAAAATTTTCTTTAAAACAGATAAATATTCATCTCCTTGCCTATATCATATCTATATGATCAAAATATACATAACCACATCCAGATTCGTATCTCATTTGATTAACTTACTTTATGTTTCCTTCAAATCTGATAACTCTAACATCCATGCCATTACAGCTAATTAATAACAACTTTTCAATCTAGGGCGTAAGCCCTGATCAAATTAATCATAAACATCATTTAAATTAAAATCAACCCAGTGTAATTCACTTATTGAACCCATACTCTCATTCATATACAGTATTATGTATTGTCTCCTTTATTACCTTTCATTTCAATGATTAAAATACATAACCATATCTCAATCCACACCATACATAATTAGCTTACCATGAAATCATCTTCTAATCCTTTAACTTTAATACACTACTATCTTATAACTCTGTTAGTCAACATCGATGCTTCCAATCTAAAACGTAAACCTTCATCGAACCATTCATATACATTCATTGCAGTCGGAATTATTTCAACAATAGTTTACTCAACTAATCAAATAAACATTCAATCTCATACACCATGTCACTTCCATTATTCAAGCTTAACATTCTAACTTCCTTTATTTATAAACTGATCATTGATGTACCCATACTTAAACTCTTCTTATCAATCCTTAGTTTTACTCAAACATTTGAATCCTCACTTCCTTCACTCTATCACATTACTATAATCACAGCATACAACTGTATCCAGATTCACTTCATATTTGGTTATCATAACCTACCATATCTTGAAACCTTGAAATTTCAATACATTCCGTCCCATAATCTTGTTAGCCAACGCTAACTCTTTCCATCTTAAATTTAAAAAAAAACAGTATCTACCTCACTTGATACATTTAAAATACTTCTTATCCTTCACCTTATTTAATCTCTAGCAAAGCACTTAATCCATTCCTCCACTTGTTTCAAAAATCACCAGATTTCAATACTCATCTAATCCATTTAAAATACTTTTTCTGCTTCGATTTACATAACTTCTGAAAGAGCTTTTAACCCAATTCACAAGGGTTGTCTTTAACCCTGACTTATCCTCAATTAACTCTTAGTTTAATCTTTCAAGATCAAACCTACTATTGGAGTCTGTCGAACTCTCATCTAATTTGATTCTCTGACAGAGAATACAACTAATTCATGTCTGGTTTAAAGTTGAACCAGAATCTCTACCTTTCTTTGATGGTGCTAAAATTCTATGAAGCACTAATTCTCTTAATCATCTGAGATTTTTTTCCCTATCCTTTTATTCTTAGCTCTCTCTAGAGCTTTAACACGATCAACCATTTCTTGAAATGAGAACAATTTCAAAACCAGTAAAACTCTTTTAATTTAAGGCACAAGTCTTAAACAATCAATCACATGTATCCTTTTTATCCTTCTTAATCAGAATCAATTCAACAATAAATCTGCTTAACTTATCAAACTTACTTTCATACACATGCATGGGTAATTCCCTTGCTTCAGGCTCATATATTCGAGCTTCATTTATCCGCCATACTCTAACTTGTCAAAGTAGTAACGAAACTACTCAATTCAATTTCTCCTCTTTGGAGAAATAAAAACCTTCTATCATATCATCTAACCATAAGTCTGTAACAAAAGCTTCCTCAAATCCATCCTTGAACTCGGGTGCTCTTAACTTTTCAACTAATTCGATACATTCATTCTATGAGTTAAAAAAAATATAAATTGAAAATTCATCAGAATATTCTTCAACATGGTGAAGACATTCCCTAAATTTATACAGGGACTTCCTGAGGTTTTTCGCTTTTCTCCCTGCCTGGCCAGGGCAGGTGAATGCTATTACCTTCAGTCTATTACCTTGTGCTTCACTTTGGAAGCTCTCATGATCATACATCTAATATAACATAACATTTTAATTCTATTAGCAAGACAATACACTCCTTACACTATCAGATCAGAAATTATTCACTCTATGTTGGCATGTATACTTTTTAAAACACTTTTTACTTCGATTTATGCCTAGAATCTGCTAAACCGTAGCTCTGATACCATTAAATGTAACACCCCAACCCGTATCCGACCCGGATACGAATCCGAGGTGTCACATTGACCTTTTAAAACATGTACTTGTATAAAATAGTGAGTAATTTAAAACTTTTATAACATATAAATGACTAATTTACATAAAAGACATTTTCATTATTACAAAACCAATCAGAGCGTGTATATTTCACTTATTTATTTACATATAACTATTCGAAACATTTATAAAACTGTTCATAGCTTAAACAATATATTCTTTTGAAAACATGCCAACTAGAACTTTATATACTAAAATACATATTATTCACCTCTTTTCTGATCTGACCTTTAGTAAGGAGAACTGACCTGTCTTGCTCCACATTTCTCTTTACTCTTCTCGAAACCTACGTGTAAATCACTTACACACTAAGTCAAAGACTTAGTGAGGCATATAAACATATAAGGTAAATGGTAACTAATAATCATACCTAAACAATTACTATTATCATTTCATACCACTCATACTTTTACATGTAACGAATATATGCATACATATATGTCATTATCATTCATATCTCTTATCTCATGTTCCTATGATCTCTTATGTCCATATCATATAACATATACCATAACCAATTGCACATATATATATCATGTCATGTAAACCATATATATATACTATCATAAAACACGTACACCCAAGCAACTATATTATCATCTTCATTTCTTTCTTATTTTATCACTATCATTGATTCCTTTCATCATATGGTCTTATAAGTTACCATTTGTACAATCAATATCACACATGAAATTCCACAAGGAAACAAACATATTATCATATCACTTTATTAATATTATCTATTTAATAGCCCATGATACACATGTGAGAACTAAAGATATGCGAGTACATAGAGGTTGTGCACTAATGCTGTCACCACAGCTCATATAATTGCACCGAAGTACCACGTATAATTGCACCGGAGTGCCGCGTAGAATTGAACCGTAGTGCCATATAATAATGTCCATAAGAACCACATATCATTCCTTAAGAATCATATACATATACTAGGGATCAAGTATGTGTCTCACCAGACTTCACACATGTTCCAAAGAATACATATATGTCCCGAAGGACCACATATCATTCCTTAAGAATCATATACATATGCCAAGGATCAAGTATGTGTCTCACCAGACTTCACACATGTTCCAAAGAATACATATATGTCCCGAAGGACCACATAAATACAAGTTTGATCAGAGTATTCATAATTAACGACTTATTACATGCCAACACTCTATACACGCCAAAATATATACTTGTTGATTACTTCTGATATGATCTTCAAGTAATAATACTGTCCTTGCTACTTCTATTCTTGCTCTTCACGTTTCTTGGTACCTACGTGTAAATCACTTACACGCTAAGTCATAGACTTAGTGAGGCAATAAATAAACATTTAACAACAAATTCATGAATGTGCATTCTTATCATTTGATCATGACATTTCAACATGCATGTATCTATCACATGATAACATATATAAGCATGTCAAGCACATGTAACACTTACCTTCTTGTGCCACTTTCACTTTAATTTATCTTTCAATTGTATTGCCCATGTATATTATTGAGAATAGAGGTATGTGAGTTCATTGAGATTGTGCACAAATGCTGTCACCACAGCTCGTATAAATTCCCTCATGGGGCACCGAACATTAGTTCAATATTCGTCCCGAAGGACTGCTATATATGTCCCGTAGGACCACTACGTCCCGAAGGACTACGTCCCGAAGGACTACAGAACCCTCGACTCTTGGCATGCCAACTATACCTATAGCTCTCGTATCATATACTATGGGCATTTATGATGAATACATTTCTCATCACTTGTTCTTTCTCTTCTGTCACATACCACATGTATGTGTAACCATGTATTTCATATCATATCACATTTTGCATATTCATATGTCATTTCATATATTCACATAGTTTTTCTCATTTCACATGGTCATGTCTCATAGCATAATCCTGTATGCATGTATATCATGTAACATTTATAATAATCTATACACATTTCATGTATTCACGCACATATAAAAATCATGAAATCAAATAACAATTTAGGAGTCACTTCTTACCGTAGTAACTCCATCACTGGCTCATCGCAAGCCAATGTTCGTTCAATAATATAAGTACAATAAAAATTGCACTCACCTTAGCCTTGTTTGATTTGAATCAATTCTAATCCTTTGATTATTCCAGAACTTGTTTAGGCTCAATATCTACATAAATATAACATTTCAAAACAACTATCAGAAGCCTAAACTTTAAACTTGATGTTAACAACTTAAGCCAGATTATTGAACCTAATTTCATTTTTCCTTTAGGGGGAATCGATTCCCCCCCCCCCAGGGGAATCGATACCCCCTGGACATTCTGGAAAAATTTCGTCCAAGAGGGGGAATCGATTCCCTTCATAGGGTATCGGTTCCCTCTAACCAGAATTGGTATTTTAACCCCGAAAATCATCAATTCTTCACTTAATTCTTCTATTTTAAACCCCTATCATGTCATTAAATTCAACTACCATCACTTAAACCAACTTATATCCATGAAAATCATCTATAACTTCAAAATCCTATCCTTCATATGAAATTCAAGAATCATACTCAAATTTCAGTATGTTCTAAATACAATTCTAACACTTCATATTCCTTAATTAGGATGATGACAAGTCAAATTTAACTTTAAATTCAACTTATCAACTCTTTTCCATGATTTCATATAAAAACTCATTTTCTTTAATCTCTTATAACTTCTTCATCTTTTGATTATAAGACAACTTAAGCTTTCCTTAAGCTTAGTTATCATCTAATGATCAAAACCTAATCTTTAATTTAACAAATAACCAACAATTTAGAAAACCTTACCTTTGCTCTGCACGTTGGAGAAGAAGAAAAGAAGAAGAAAGAGTTTTCAGAAACTCTTTCCCCAACTCACATTTATCTCTTAATAAAGAGATAAAAAATATCTTTCATGCTAAATGACCATTTTGCCCTTTAATTCCTTTGATAATTACTAATAACTTTCAGGAAATATTTCCGAACAAATCATTGGACTGTACAAATATCCTACTTAAATCACCAAACTCTGAAATTTTACAATTTAGTCACTAACCCGTATTTTGGGATGTTACAAATCTCTCCCCCTTAAGAAAATTTGTCCTCGAATTTTCATTGTTCAAAGATATGGGGATATTGAATCTTCATGTCCTCTTCGCGTTCCCACGCAGCTTCTTCCACCTTGTGATTTCTCCATAACACTTTGACTAATGGAATAGTCTTGTTCCTTAATTGCTTGACTTCATGAGCCAATATTTGAACAGGTTCTTCCTCATAAGTCAAATCTGATTGAACTTCGATCTCTTCAGTAGTCACAATATGAGATGGATCGGATCGATATTTTCTCAGCATGGAGACATGAAAGACGTTATGGATTTTCTCCATTTCAGGTGGCAAAGCCAATTGATATGCCACTGGTCCTACTCTCTTAACGATTTCATATGGTCCAATGAACCGAGGACTCAATTTTCCTTTACGTCCAAATCTCAATACTTTCTTCCACGGAGACACTTTCAAGAACACTTTATCTCCGATTTGAAACTCAATTTCTTTCCTTTTTAAATCGGCATATGATTTCTGTCTATCAGCTGCAGCTTTCAGATTATTCTGAATGACTTGAACTTTCTCTTCCGTATCCTGAATCAACTCAAGACCAATAACCTCTCGATCCTTAAGTTCATACCAGTTCAAGGGTGTACGACATCTTCTTCCATATAAAGCTTCATATGGAGCCATTTTGATGCTTGACTGATAACTATTGTTATACGCAAATTCAGCAAGTGGCAAATACCTTTCCCATGATCCTTTGAATTCAATTACACAAGCTCTTAGCATATCCTCCAGAATTTGGATAGTTCGTTCAGACTGACCATCTGTCTGAGGATGAAATGCTGTGCTAAAATTCAGTCGTGTGCCCAATGATCCATGTAAAGACATCCAAAATCGTGACGTGAATCTAGGATCCCGATCAGAAATTATGGAAACAGGTACACCATATAACCGTATAATCTCTCTAATATACAACTCAGCATATTATCCATAGAAAATCAGTTCGTACCGGAATAAAATGGGCTGACTTAGTTAACCTGTCTACAATCACCCATATTGAATCTCTTTTGTTCGGAGTTAAAGGCAACCCCGTGACAAAATCCATCGTTACATTCTCCCATTTCCATTGAGGAATTGAAATTGATTGTAACAGTCCCGACGGAACCTGATGCTCAGCCTTAACTTGCTGACAAATCAAACATTTAGATACGAATTCTGTAATGTCTTTCTTCATTCCCGGCCACCAATATCGACTCTTGAGATCCATATACATTTTGTTCCCTCCCGGATGCATTGTCAATGGACTACAATGAGCTTCCGTTAACAAATCATTCTTTAATTCATCATCATCCGGAATTACCAATCTCTCTCGATAATACAAGTTCTCATCAGACTTGATTTCATAATCTGTACTCTCTCCATTATTTATTTGCTGCAACTTCTTTGAACATTTTTCATCTTTTTCCTGCAATCCTTTAATTCGATCTAACCATGATGGTTTGATAGTCAATTCTGCACAAATTGCACCATCTCCGCTTAATGATAATTTAGCATCCATAGCTCGTAAAGCTGCAAACGTTTTTCGGCTTAAGGCATCCGCTACCACATTTGCCTTTTCAGGATGGAAATCAATCACAACATCATAATCTTTGAGAAATTCCACCCATATTCTCTGTCTTAAATTCAACTCTTTCTGAGTCATCAAGTACTTTAAACTTTTGTGATCCGTATACAGGTAGCATTTTTCACCATACAAGTAGTGACGCCAGATCTTTAGAGCGAACACTACTGCAGCCATCTCCAAATCGTGTGTCGGATAATTCTTCTCATGAGGTTTTAATTGCCTCGAAGCATAGACCACCACCTTGCCTTCTTGCATTAACACGCATCCCAAGCCATTATGAGACGCATCACTATACACTACAAAGTCCTTGCTAGACTCAGGTTGGACTAACACTGGAGCTTCTGTCAAAATCTTCTTTAACTTTTCAAAACTCTCTTGACATTCTTGAGTCCAAACAAATTTTATTTCCTTTTTCAACAGCTTAGTTAGAGGTAAAGCTATAATCGAAAAGTTTTTAACGAACCTTCGATAATAACCAGCTAACCCCAGAAAACTTCGAACTTCTGATACATTCTTTGGAACTTCCCACTCCAGAATAGCTTTAGTCTTTTGAGGATCCACTCGAACTCCTTCTGCAGAAATTACATGTCCAAGGAATGTCACTTCATTCAACCAGAATTCACATTTAGAGAATTTAGCATAAAGCTTCTTGTCTCGTAAATTTTGCAAGACAATCCTCAAATGAGAACTATGCTCTTCTTCTGACTTTGAATATATTAAAATATCATCAATGAAAACCACCACGAACTGATCCAAATAGGGTTGAAAAATTCTGTTCATTAAATCCATGAAAGCAGCTGGTGCATTCGTAACTCCAAACGACATCACTATAAACTCATAGTGACCATATCTTGTTCTAAACGCCGTCTTTGGAACATCTTTATCTTGAATCTTTAATTGATGATAACCCGAACGCAAATCGATTTTTGAGAACACTGAAGCTTCCTTTAATTGATCAAATAAATCGTCGATTCGGGGAAGTGGATACTTGTTCTTGATGGTTACTTTATTGAGTTGTCTGTAATCGATACAAAGACGCATTGATCCATCTTTCTTCTTAACAAATAGAACTGGAGCTCCCCAAGGTGATACACTTGGTCTAATAAAACCTTTGTCCAGTAATTCTTGTAATTGAATCTTTAATTCTTGCAACTCTTTTGGAGCCATCCTATATGGTGACATGGCAATGGGCGCTGTTCCCGGCATTATCTCAATCTAAAATTCTACCTCTCTGTCCGGAGGTAAACCTGGCAATTCTGCAGGAAATATATCAGAAAACTCTCTAACGATAGGAATTTCTTCAATCCCTTTTTCCTTAGTTCTAACATCAAGTACATTAGCAATAAAACCTTGACATCCCTGTAGCAGTAACTTCTTTGCCGTCATCACTGAGATCACATTTGCCAATGGATTCCACCCTTCACTAAACACCACAATTTCTACCTCTTCTGGACTTCTCAACGTTACTCTTTTCAGTCTACAATCGACATTAGCATAATAACGATATAACCAATCCATTCCCAATATCACTTCAAATTCTTCAAATGGTGATTCCATCAAATTAGTAGGGAATTCAATTCCCTGAATTCGTATGGGACACCCTCGACTCACCATATTTACCCGAGCACTGTGTCCTAACGGATTCGTCACTATCACCTCATTGTTAGTAGCTTCTAATTGAATGTTCAATTCTCTTACTAACTTACTAGTAATGTATGAGTATGTAGAACCCGTATCAATCAATACCATAACCCGTTTATCAAACAACAGAAAAGTACCTGTTAAAATCTCCGGTTCATCCCGATCCTCATTGGTCCTGAGATTATACACTCGAGCAGTGGAGCGTATCTCTTGTTGAGCAGAGGACTCTGACTGATTTCTTCCTCTGCCTCTACCTCTTCCCCTTTGGCCTGTAGAAATAGACCTCTCTGGCTGCGCAGATTCATCGACTACTCTAGGACAATCCCGAACAAAATGTCCGGTCTCCCCACATCTAAAGCAAGCTCCAGAAATCCTTCTACATATTCCAGGATGATTCTTTCCACAATGTTGGCATTGTCTATCTTGACTCTGGTTAAATCTCCCAGCTCCAGATCCCACTGATTGAGTTTGTCTGCCTCTCATCGGATTTGATCCTCTAGCTGAGGATACTACTGACTCTGATCTAACTTGAGGTCGAGAACCAGCATCTCTGCCTCTTTTTGACGGTGCGGAACTCGAAGAAGCACCCGCTCTCTTGACTGTTTGAGTCCTTGAATTTTCAAATCTCTCATTCTGAGCTCTTTCCAAAGCTTTGGCACGATTGACTACCTCTTGAAACGAGGATAAATTCAATACAATCAACATTTCCTTCAACCGAGGACGTAACCCCTCTACGAACCACTCACAAGCATCCTTCTCAGTAGGAACAAGCTCAGCAGCAAAGCGACTCAACTTATTGAATTCACACTCGTACTCATATACGGTATGATTCCATTGCTTCAGATTCATGAACTCTTGCTTCATTTGGCGAACAAACTGATCTACGATGTACTTATGTTTGAATTCTTCTAAAAATAATGACCAAGTTACTTGGGCGTTAGTCATCCTTAATGTAACATTGGTCCACCAAATCCTTGCTTGTCCTCTCAACAAGGAAATTACCCCATCTAACTTCTCAGCATCGGAACAATGAAGTCCCGTAAGCATGACCTTCACGTCATTAAGCCAAAGTTCCGCAGTAATAGGACCTTCATCGGCTTCCCCTCTAAACTCTGGAGCTCCTAATCCCTTTAACTCTTTCGCAACATTCATTTTTGGAGTTGAAGTAACAGGAGGTTGAAAACGCGTCAATACTGCGTCTAAAGTTCTAAGAATACATCTTGATCATTCACAGACACTCCAGAGGGTGTCTGTTCTTCACTCTGCCTGGCCAGGGCAGGTGAATTACTGCTTTCAGCGGGTATATCATCTCCCACTTCATTTCTAGAACTACCTTGTCCGGACATCTATAAAAATACAATCATATAGTTCTATTAGCACAACATCATACTTACTATTCCATCAGATCAGAAGTTTTCACTATATTGTTGGCATGTATACTTTATAAAACACTCAAGACTCCGGTTTATGCCGAGAATCGACTAAACCTTAGCTCTGATGCCATTAACTGTAACACCCCAACCCGTACCCGACCCGAATACGAGTCCGAGGTGTCACATTGACTTTTCAAATCTGGACACTTAAAGAAAATACCCTGGGTAATTTAAAACTTTGTTTAAAACAAAATACTTTAATTTACATCAGAGAGACCACAAAATACAAGTTTGATCAGAGTATTCATAATTAACGACTTATTACATGCCAACACTCTATACACGCCAAAATACATACTTGTTGATTACTTCTGATATAATCTTCAAGTAATAATATTGTCCTTGCTACTTCTATTCTTGCTCTTCACGTTTGTTGGTACCTACGTGTAAATCACTTACACGCTAAGTCATAGACTTAGTGAGGCAATAAATAAACATTTAACAACAAATTCATGAATGTGCATTCTTATCATTTGATCATGACATTTCAACATGCATGTATCTATCACATGATAACATATATAAGCATGTCAAGCACATGTAACACTTACCTTCTTGTGCCACTTTCACTTTAATTTATCTTTCAATTGTATTTCCCATGTATATTATTGAGAATAGAGGTATGTGAGTTCATTGAGGTTGTGCACAAATGCTGTCACCACAGCTCGTATAAATTCCCTCATGGGGCACCGAACATTAGTTCAGTATTCGTCCCGAAGGACTGCTATATATGTCCCGTAGGACCACTACGTCCCGAAGGACTACGTCCCGAAGGACTACAGAACCCTCGACTCTTGGCATGCCAACTATACCTATAGCTCTCGTATCATATACTATGGGCATTTATGATGAATACATTTCTCATCACTTGTTCTTTCTCTTCTGTCACATACAACATGTATGTGTAACCATGTATTTCATATCATATCACATTTTGCATATTCATATGTCATTTCATATATTCACATAGTTTTTCTCATTTCACATGGTCATGTCTCATAGCATAATCCTGTATGCATGTATATCATGTAACATTTATAATAATCTATACACATTTCATGTATTCATGCACATATAAAAATCATGAAATCAAATAACAATTTAGGAGTCACTTCTTACCGTAGTAACTCCATCACTGGCTCATCGCAAGCCAATGTTCGTTCAATAATATAAGTACAATAAAAATTGCACTCACCTTAGCCTTGTTTGATTTGAATCAATTCTAATCCTTTGATTATTCCAGAACTTGTTTAGGCTCAATATCTACATAAATATAACATTTCAAAACAACTATCAGAAGCCTAAACCTTAAACTTGATGTTAACAACTTAAGCCAGATTATTGAACCTAATTTCATTTTTCCTTTAGGGGGGAATCGATTCCCTTCATAGGGTATCGGTTCCCTCTAACCAGAATTGGTATTTTAACCCCAAAAATCATCAATTCTTCACTTAATTCTTCTATTTTAAACCCCTATCATGTCATTAAATTCAACTACAATCACTTAAACCAACTTATATCCATGAAAATCATCTATAACTTCAAAGTCCTATCCTTCATATGAAATTCAAGAATCATACTCAAATTTCAGTATGTTCTAAATACAATTCTAACACTTCATATTCCTTAATTAGGATGATGACAAGTCAAATTTAACTTTAAATTCAACTTATCAACTCTTTTCCATGATTTCATATAAAAACTCATTTTCTTTAATCTCTTATAACTTCTTCATCTTTTGATTATAAGACAACTTAAGCTTTCCTTAAGCTTAGTTATCATCTAATGATCAAAACATAATCTTTAATTTAACAAATAACCAACAATTTAGAAAACCTTACCTTTGCCCTGCACGTTGGAGAAGAAGAAAAGAAGAAGAAATAGTTTTCATAAACTCTTTCCCCAACTCACATTTATCTCTTAATAAAGAGATAAAAATATCTTTCATGCTAAATGACCATTTTGCCCTTTAATTCCTTTGATAATTACTAATAACTTTCAGGAAATATTTCCGAACAAATCATTGGACTGTACAAATATCCTACTTAAATCACCAAACTCTGAAATTTTACAATTTAGTCACTAACCCGTATTTTGGGATGTTACAGCATCGGTGCACTATGAATATGCATCGATGCACTCTGCCCAGAATCCTCTTTTTGAACCCGAAAATTCATTCTTTTTTTATTAAATCCTTCATATTTCAACCCCTTTCATATTCCTAACTTACATATACATACTTAAACTCATTAATATTCATTTATCTCATCTTTAACCTCTAAATTCCATCTTTCATATGGAAATCAATAATCATACCCAATTTTCCATGTTATCCAAACTTAATTCTAACACTTCTAACTTCTTATTCTTATAGATGATAAGTCAAATTCATCCTCCAAATTCATTTAAACCTTCTTATTCAAAATTTCACTTAAAAACCCATTTTCTTTAATCTCTTCTAACCTCTTCATCTTTGAGTTTTCACTTATCTTTAGACTTCTTTAAGCTTTCTTACTTTCCAAGGAATCAAAACCAACTTAGAATTCAAATAATAATCAACTAATAAAAATTCTCACCTTTGCTCTTGGCTTCCACGCGTGAAGAAGAAATGAGAAGAAGAAAACTCTTAAAACTCATTTCCCTCATTTCCCACGTTTTTATATCCCCTAAAAGAGAAATAAAAATCTTCTCTTAGAAAAGACCATAATACCCTTATTACTTTCAAACTTTACTATTAAATCCAACCTCAAAATTCTCCAATTAAAATTATGAACTTTTAACTTATTTCGAAGTTGAACACAATGCTTCCAAAATTCACCTTTAGATCACTAGCCTGATATTGAGGATGTTACAAGGTAAGCTTGGAGTATTTGGCTCGATACTGTAGACTTCACCCCATATGGAAAAATAATCTCTGGGGTGTATTATTTGAGTAATTAATTAATCTAAAATGGATTATTTGGGCCATTTTTCCGGGGACATTGTTGGATTGTGTTGACAAAAAAAACAAATTACCATCTTAATGAGTTATATAATTTAACATATTTTATATAAAAAAAATAGTATTTATATAATTTTATTTTTTAATTTCAATTTGTACTTTTTAAAATTTTTGCAGAAAGTTAATACGTGTTAGCATTTGGTATTCAAATTTCAAATTTTGCAGGGAGTTAACACGTGCTAGCATTTGATATTCAATTTATTCGAGATGCAAAACTTTATTTGATTTAAAATAAAAATTTTAAATAATTTAATTAATCAAATTTTGTTCACTTTTAAATAAAAGCATAGTATAAAATTAGTTTAAAAAATATTATCATATAAAATGTTTATTATAATAAACTTTAATGAAAATATATATTGATATTCAAACATTCTTAATTCATATTATATATAAAATTTAGAGTGTATTTTTTTTATAAATGTAGGAAGGATATAAGATATTATTTATTCAAAAATGTTGTATCTTTTGATAATTAATGTTTATATTTCTACATACATGGTGTTTGAATTTAAAATTTTAAAAAATAACAATAAATCTCTTAATAATTGTCTTCGCTTCGTTCGTGCGGGGTATATATGTATTGTATTTATATCTTGTATCATTTTTATTTCATATGTATATTACATAAACATGCTTCTCTTAAATTTACAGAGCTTAGATTTTCAAGCTGATGTCGAGTCTGTTCAGCTCAAAACTGTTATTATTTGTATTTAAAATATTAAAAGTATTAATACGTAAATAAAAAAAGTGATGACAAAAAAGGTTTAAGAGTGCTAACAGGTCTGGGCTTAGATATAAAAATTTAGGGTCAATATTGGGGGGGGGGGTTGTTTTGGGGCGCGGTTGTGCAAGATCGGTACATAAATAGCCTTAAAATGTCCGGAAAGAAGCAGTCCTGCGGCGACTTAAACCGTGGTGGTGTGGTGGGAAATCATTGTCCAATTTTTTCCATTCCAATCTTCTGAAAATTACTCAACTCCATCTCATCACTTTGTCTCTTCCATGTGAATTCAGATTCGCGCACCCAAAACTCAACAAAGACACTGTTAAATGACAAAAAGCTGCGAGTGCCAGGGTTAGCTTACGAGTGAGATTCTAATTCAGATGACAAATGAAGGCTAGTGGGGGAATATGGAAAAGTTGCCAGGCGACGATACACTATTCGTCATTGTCAAAAGCTCATTTTGTTTAGCTCTTTTTATTGGCTTGTTTGTTCTATGCTCATTTGATGTTTCATCAGATATCAACAGATAAGAGTGTACAAATCCCACTTTACATACGCTGCTAGTCTCTTCACCTCATAATCTAGCTTTCAATTTTCACATGAGAATATAAAGGAAGTTCACTAGGATATGATTAAGATACGGATTCAATCGGAACTTCTAGGTAGAAGTTATTAACTTCCATCAACTCTTGTCTCATCAGGTTAATATGACGGATCCTTTTCACTTTTATTCACTCTTTTCCTAACTTTGCAACCAATTTTAAGAAAGAATCTTTTTCTCTATGGCCTTCCGGAAACAATTGTCCAAAAAAACTACGATATATATATATATATATGCTTATAGTTGTTTTCTTGTATTCCTCGATTACTAATATACTTCTCAGTTCTTGTCTTTTCCTTTCTGTTTTCTCCAGTTTTGTTTTACTTACTTTTTGATGTACTGACTAACACCAATCACGAGCGTCTGCGCTGTAATGTCACTATTTCAGCAACTAGGATATATAGCTGACTAACACCAATCACGAGCGTCTGCGCTATAATGTCACTATTTCAGCTACTAGGATATATAGCTGACAGAATTACCTGAATCCTGCCCTATTCATCGACGGATAACAAGGTTTTACAGATCAACACGGATTGCATCAAATTCACGAATCATGATCATAGGAAATAAAAAAAAACCGAAAAACAAAAGTTACTGCCGTTCCATGAAGTTTCAGTTAAAGCCCTCGTCAACTTGGAGAAATCTGCTCACCCACTCCAAGTTGCGGGTGTCCTCGTTGGAGAAATTGAAGAACTCGTCCACATCGAAGTCGATATTCGAGTCCTCACAGCCGGCAGATGTATTTTCTTCTCTACCCTGTTCTTTGGCATTCTCCACTAGTCTCTTTTGAGCTTTGCAGCCTTGTCTTGCCAAAGCTCCACTTTGTTTCTCGTTCTGGTTCACTTTCTTGCTCAAATGAGAATTCCAGTAGTTCTTGATCTCGTTATCAGTTCTCCCTGGTAATCTCCCTGCTAGCAAAGACCACCTGCATAATGAAAAAGTAACCATTAATAATCAACTTTGGAAGATAATACTGCAAGATTCATCGAAATGAAATTAACCTGTTTCCGAGGAGTTTATGAAGCCTATGTATCAAGTCCTCTTCTTGGTCTGTTATATTTCCTCTCTTGATGTTAGGCCTAAGATAATTCATCCATCTCAGCCTGCAACTTTTGCCACACCTATTTAAACCTACACCAAAGAAAAGAAAAAAATTGAAAAAATCAAACACCTACATAAACCCATATGATGATATTAATTTACTTAGTGGCTACCTGCTATGTTTGCAATTGTCCTCCACTTTCTAGCACCATGAACTGCTATAACTTCAGCCAATCTTCTATCTTCTTCAGCCGTCGACCATGCTCCCTTGTTGAACTCTGATCTCTTAGGGCCGATCGGAGCTTGTATAGAGCTTCTTTCGTTCCAGTGATGGCTATATATAATCAGAAAAGAATAGGAGATTGTATGTGGCTCACCGTGTTATCTACTCTTCTTTGTGTGTAAGAAGAACCTCAACTACCACTTAACTACACGTATATATAATACATATTTGAAAGATACAAAGTGTTGAAATAGCTGCGGATTGCAGACATCATGAAAAGGACAGCAGTAATGGATTTGAATTTTGATGATTGAGCAATGAAAATGGTGTAAAGTTTGTACAAAAGCCTGCACATTGCTGCAAAAGGCTGCAGATTACAAGATATATACATGCATAGTGCGCTTTTAGGAGGCAAAAAAAAAAACTATGAAAAGATGGCATTGGGCATTGGGTTAAGAAAAACAGTGTGAAAGTTAGATGGGTATGAGATGGTAATCGGCAGGCATCTCCCCATGCCATTGCCATCCATATGCAAGTTTGTTGCTAAATTTATGACAATGGGTTATACATATGGATAGACAAGTAGGAGGTGAATACAATTTATGGATTAAGTCTAATTTTGTTTGATTAAAGTTAGTGGTGTGCATAAAGAATAAATATGACTGGTTAGTAGTTGGACTTAGCAACCTTCGTTCAGTTATTAGCATGCTTTTCTTTGATGTTATTTTCCATCTATAGTTTACTACATCAATCTTTTAAAAATTTTAAATTATTTGTAAACCTATATATTAAAATAAACCTCTAATCATAGGCATGACTGAAAATTAGACTTAATCCACTCTGAGACTGTAATGATATTAGTTAAATTGACATGATTATTATTTTTTAATAATCTAAAATGATTATAAAATAATATTTATTTATATACATCTGTAAATGTAGTTGTTCGAATCCTCTAGATTTAAAAAAAATATTTCTTTTTATAACTTAGGTCACTAAATAATTCATACATAATATAAATTTGAATATATTTAAATGTGTTTTTTAATTTTTAATTTTAAATTATCTAAATAAAGTAAATATTATATGCAATAATAATAACGTCAACTAAAATTTATTAAAATGTGTAAATATCTTTTTTTTAAAGCCATTTTTAAAACAAATCATAGGATGATGCTTTTTCACCTAAAAATGGTTGTTGGAACAATTTAAAAAATTAATATAATACTCAAATATTTTGATATAAATCAATATAAAATTAATATCATGACATTTTAAAAGATAATATATATATAAATAATAACTCGACCGATCTAAATTATTAAAAAAATTGTATTATATTTAAAAGTTTATTTTAGTTCATCTAATATAAGAAAGAATATTTTAATCTTTATATTATACTTAATTTTAATTACACTATTATAAAAAGAAATATTTTAGGCTTGTATAGTTAATTTTTTAATCTACAATTTTAAAATTATAATTAATTATTTTAAATATTTTGGTTTAAATATTTTAAAATTGATATATTTAAAATTAAGTAAAATGATTTCCCTTCAAAATAAAATAATTTATTCAATATTCATTTTGAAATCTTACTCTCATATCAAATCTAACAATTTTAAGAAAATTCAATGTACACTATTTATAATTAAACATTTTAAATATTTATTATGTTTTTACTTGTAATTATAATCTTACTGTAAGTGATAATATCGAAGTTTGGAATTAGAGATGAATTACTATTATATTTATACTTTATAAGTATTTAAAAAATATATAAAATACATAAAAAGTATTTTGAGATAAATTAATTTATTTGAGTTTAAATTTGAGAAGGACTTGAAGAGTATTTAAACCAAAATATTTAAATCAACTAATAATAATTTTTATATTTTTATCAAAATATTAACTTTTCAAACATATAAAAAATAAAATATTTTTTACAGTAGGAAGATTAAAATAAAATTGTAATTATAATATAAAATATTTTTTATAATAGAATTTAAATAATTTTGTAAACATAATATAAATACTTATATAGAATTTAACCCATCCATCCCTTTATTAGTTGTATTTAATTTTTTTTAGTATTTTTTTCTTCAGAAATTCAATAGTATTATCCTTGAAAAAACCTTAAATTTTCTATGCCCAAATCTTCCCCTCCCCTGTTTTCTATAAGTCTTCCCAAAAGAAGAAGACAAACATTGAGAAAACACCCATTTTTTTTATTCATTTCATAGATCTCTTAGAAACAGGGGGAAGGAATCACAAATACCCATATTCAATCAGACATCACTTTCTTAGGTCGAACCCTAGATTTCTGCAAGCCTAAATTCTTGACCTTTGCACAAAAAAAAATGAATTGGAGAAGCAGAAGTTGAGTACGTCAAGTATTTGAAAGATATCGATTTGCTTGATTTCTCAAAGAAAACAAGAGATGCAAGAATCCAGCTAATGTTGTAAGTACGGTATCAAATAGCGTTTTGAAAATGTGATAGCGGCCGTGATATCGTTATCACGTCACTGTCCGAAATCGATTTTCATGATTTTTACGGTGTGTCACGAATTTACACTAATTTCGATCGATTGCGTTCGTAATTTAACGAAAAATATACGATTATGCCGATAACGGGATGTAACAACCGTGATTCCAAAACAAAATCATTGGTGGCACAGTTTTTTTTCCCAGACAATGATGGAGAGGAGGAAGGGGGAGGTAGAAGGCGTGGGAGGAGGAAGGGAAGGAGAAAGGGGAGGCAGTTTTGTTTCAGACAATTAATTGGGTGGGAGGGGAGAAAAGCCAAATCCAGAAAGGTAGGAAAGGGAGGCAGAAAGTCGGAGAAGGGAGAGGGGTGATTTATTATTATTATTTTTAATAATTTTTAAAATATAATTTTAAATGATATATTAATTGAGATCCTTCTATTTTTAGAATTTAGAATTTAATTTTTATTTTAAAATGTAAATTTTATTTTTTATTTAATTTAGTTTTAATTTTAGTAATTTAAATTCATATAATTTAAATTTTACAATTTATTTTAATTATATTTAATTTAATCATTTTAAAGTAAATTGTACGATATTTTAAAAAAATTACGACTGTGATATTCGCAGAAACCACAATAATATCTATTATTTTCACAACCTTAATAAACACGACACGATATAAAACGTGACAGTAAATACTATTTAAAACACTGATTGTAAGTCTAACAATAAAAGCTGAAGAAGAAAATACAAGAATTTGGCTTCATGCCTAGAAGTTAGAATGCAGCAAAATCCTTGATATTGAGCCGATTCTGCGTGTTTGCTTCGCTTTTTTGTTATTATGGAACCGCCATTATTATCATCGGTGCTCTTAAGTTTCGGCCTTTTCTTTACAGTGTTTCCATATTTTGTTGAATCACAATCATCTAACAGAAGTCCGCCACCTCCTCCTCCTCCTCCTATTACACCACCGCCACCGCCACTGCCCCCACCCCCACCAATTCCTCCTCCTCCTCCATCTTCGCCGCCACCCCCGCCTTCTCCGCCACCACCGCCGGCGGCAGAGCATCACCAGAAACGAAGCAATCATCATTGGTGGCGGCGGCCACCACAACATTCACATAATCACAAGGTCAATACGGGGCAAAAGCTTGGGCTTTTGTTCATCGGCATTGCTATCATCTTGCAGTTTGGTGTTGCTGGGTTCTTGGTTTTGAAGAGAAGGCAGCTGTTGAAAGTCAATGGCAAGTACGAGACTTGTTCTTCTTCTTCATGAAATATCCGCTAAGATTTTGGGTTACATTGGCAATTTGATTCATTTTTAGGGAGTTCTTTTATTGGTTTGAAAAAGAAAAAAGAAATCATCCGATGAGCTGAGAAAGGGATCACGAATATTGCAGATATGGGTCCTTGCTGAGATCTTCTGTAAATGGGTAGTTCTTTTATTTACCATTTTTGCTTGTTTAAATTTTGTTGCTGTTTTGTCTGTTAATTCTTTCCCCGGTTTCTGTCTACTCGGATTGTTATTCTGCATAGAGGATTGTTATTCTGCATAGAAGAAAAAACTTCAACTTTTTCCTCAAGCGTTGTTTAGATATTTCTTCTAACTTATCTGGGTGCTCTAACAATATTAAACATCATGGAAGGGATATAGTGGATTCGATGAACATTTTCTTTCAGATTTATATATTTTGTACTTTGCTTTTCCCCTATAATTCTAAGAAGAATGCTTCTTGTATCATTGGCAACATGATTATGTGTTTGTGTGATGCAAAACCTATTGGTTTAGTTGCATCAATGCGTCTGCTATTGGGATTATATGAACGCTAGACCTTCGATAACTAGACTGCGTAATTGTTACCGATTTTAGAATTTGTGTTGCTTTCTCTTTTTGTGGGAAATTAGGTGATGAGTTTGAGAGATACTTTTGGCATTGGAATTTTCTGAAGGTTGTTAAGTTGCAGACTATTCATGAAGTTGAATTGTTTTCATTGATTCCTTATAAAAATTCATCAAGAAATCTGCAACATACCTAGAATAGAGCTATTACATTTTGGTTGTCACTTGTCCCAATCAAACAGGCAAATCTGCTATATCCATTCTTGTTGGTGGTCTTCTAGGTCTACGTTGAAGCTTGATTATTAACTATGTTAGTTTTGATGTTATTGAAAGCTGAAACTACACTTCTCTTTTCCTTTAAGATGTGTTAATGTAAGAAATTAATCTTTTTTTGTTTAATTAAAGAGTTATAAGCAAGTCTGACACAAATCTTGGTTGGCTTCTTCTGTTACATTTGCGGGTTTTGTGGATTGAACGAATTTGGAAGGACTAACTCTTATTTCGTTTGGTGATTTGATTGGCCTTCAAAGTAGCCAGTAGAGTGGTTTAACCTATAAAGGTGGCCAATGACAACGTAAATTTGGAGAACAAACTCCATAAGAGAAGAACCTGAACTTTCCTAGATACCATCAGGTTTCCAGGATGGGAGGGTTTGCTTTAAAAATAGTTTAAGCATATCTTTTAGGGCCAAGTATTAGCAGGGATGAGCTGTTGTGTTGTGAAAATACTAGATTATCTTTAGTTGATTGATGACAACAAATAAGTAACCAGTCGTCCAATTTCATACTCTGCTTTTGCTCCATTGCTTCTCTGGACATGATAAGGCCGTTTAATTTATCAAGTTATTAATCACACTTGTCGGGGTCATGGTCATCTGGTGTCATTGACACCTAATTCATGTTTTAACACCAACGCTCCACAAGTATGTTATGTTTTTACATTGAGACAGATAATCCATGTTTTAACAGCGAATCTTTTGTGGGATTATGAAAATCCAACATACAATTGCATCGGTGGGGGAAAAGGTTGACAGATCAAATGCTATATTCTTTGTTGAAACAACTTTTGGGGGAAACGATAATGTACAAAGGAAAAAATAAGCATTTTTTTTTTCATTTTTGGGTTTATAAAGAAACAATCAGAACAGGGTCAAGTTCTTGAGGCAACCATACTATTGCTACTAGCTGAAGGCCCAGCACTGGAAACAGGGAGGCCAAACTCTTGCACCGACATCTGCAACATTCATGAAACATAAATATTCAGACCAAACTCTAAAAGGTTCAACAAATAGATTTGGTCTTGTTCATGGTATCAAGTACCATGATCGAGCACTGCATCCAGGTCTAAGCAATCAACAGTGTTTCATATTTTGTGGGATCATTGATCAAATCTTGCCGACATGAAAGTGGAAAATGTGAACGTGTTAATCAAACATGATGCTGATTTATTAGTTTACCCTGAAATTATATATATCTTTCGTATTCTGTTTCAGATAATTAAGAAATGTACTTTATTTGTTGGCTTCTTAGGTATGAAATGTCCTAAAATTAATATGTCGGGTCGACATATCACTGTCGAGAAATATGATTTAAATCACCCCGATAATTTAAGGTGTGTGTTTTATTATTATTACAATGAAACAGCTTTTAATTTTGACTTCATACGAAATCGTCAAGCATCGATTGTCAAAAATCAAAATCATTAAGGTTTTAGTGCGCCATTCATATATGGATTGGGTTGGAGGCCTCGCCAGCCAAGGCATGTGGCATTTCAACCTCGCAAATTTCAGGTTGACTACACAGCCAAAAAAGGCAGACTAAACAGTCGTAATTGTTGTCTACGACCACACCCATCAATGACTTGCTCACAACATATAAAAATCAGAATTTAATTAATTTTTAGTACACATCATTATGTATAAGAGTAAAGCTAATTTATAATCAAATGTGATCAGAGATATATTCAAAATTATTTTGAGAAACAACAAAGAACGATCCGACTTAATACCTAAAACATCAAGTTTTTGTTTTATTACTATGTTTTTTTGGGCTCTCCTACATGCTTCAAAGTATGCATCAATTGACCAATAAATTAATTCAGCAATGACAATAAATTGAATAATAAAAAAAATTATATATAAACTTATTGGATATAAATTCGATACGTCAATAAATTAGTTCTATTTATTTTATTTAAAAATATGAGAAAATGAATATACATAGTATTAATCAAGAGTACTTAAAACTCAATCACAAACTTAGCAATAGTGTATATATAACATGTTTGTAATTAGGGTAAACTACACATTTAATACCTAAACTATTAGTTTTAATCTGTTTTAGTACCTGAACTTTTAATTTTTTAAAAATCATACCTAAAGTTTAGTTTTTGTTTCATTTTTAGTACCCAAACTTAAGTGTTGAAAAATTGAAAGTTTAGATACCAAAACACGTTTAGTACCTAAATCATACTTAAATTTTGAAAAAAAATAAAAGTTTAGATACTAAAACGGGCCAAAACTAATAGTTCAGGTGCTAAACGCGTTAAGTTTTTAAAGATGGGTACTAAAATGAAACAAAAACTAAATGTTAGGTATGATTTTGAAAAAAATAAAAGTTTATGTAATAAAACGGACCAAAACTAATAGTTTAAGTACTAAACCCGGTCAAGGGTTTGATCCTAACGATTGTGAATAGAGCAAATTGAATTGAGAGCTTACCTCATAATAAACTTTTACCAAATCTGATCTAAATTAATTAATCAATAAATTAGATCTAGTAGTTAATTAAAAGAATATGATTATTTTCCCTAATAATATTCCTGGAAATACCTCCCAAATCCAATGAATGATTCAATTACGCGCAACGGCCCCAAAGTTGGCCATAAGTCTAAATGTGCTTTTGTTGCAATAATAACAAAGACTCGATAAAAAGGGTAAAAAGTTAAAACAAATCTAAAGAAACCAAAAGGCAGTCAATGGTCATTTCATCCTCAGTGCTACAGTCTCCCCTCGTGATACATAGAAAAAAGAAGGGCTTGGTGTGCTTGAATAATACTTCACATGCTTGCAGTTGTGAACATTTCAACATTCCACAAAAATTGTAAGGAAGAACAGAGACCTGGGAGACTTTTCTCAGCCATGATAGTAACATAACAGGAACTGGTGGTAGAGATCGTCATGCGTCCCCGTTCATATTGTCAAGACATTGTACTGAAATCTATACCGGCCATACATCGATGAGCATGGTGCTGAAATATACATACAACCTGACCAATTTAAGAAACAAACAATGGAGAAAGTGAAGCAGGAGAGCCTATAATTTAATAAGATTTTGATTAGTATGTACATATATTATATGTGGCCAGCTAGTAACCTGGTTATTTAAACAGCGGGCTTGTTTTCGATATACCACTGCAGTTATTTAGTTTGAGCCGCATGTTTTGGATTTTAACACCTGCTCGTCGATGGTTTTTCATATAAAACTCCAACTGTTTAGGTAGGTTATTAGGTGGTTGATCAAGACGTTTATATCCCTATTTTATATACAAATTGCAGGAATTAAAAAAGTCTTCCCTGACTTTTGATGCGTCACCTTAATCTAATATAACCATCTTATCCAATACTTTGAACAAACCACTGGTTTTTGACATTTGCCCTTTTTTTTTACCCGGTTTCATTAATATATCGAACTGTATTCTGGTTATAAGCAAGAAGAAGGTGACACAGATCAGGGTTTGTGGAGCAAATTATTTAGTGTGAAAAGACTGAAAACTCCAAAGATTAATTTGACTTAGGAAATAATGCAACTTTCGTATTGTGTCGAATCTGTCCCACACTTCCACCCACAAAAGCGATACAGGAACCTGCGGAGAAGAGCCAGTAGCCAAATGAAATCATAACTGTTCTCAATGATCAGCCGATTCAGATTGCAGCCTCCAAGAAACCAGCTATGAAACTACATAGAACCTTAAATTCATGCATATGACTAAAAACAAACACACCGATTGATGACGTTATTTTCTGTCTCTTAATAATATGAACCATCGAATAGCTTTTCTGCTGATGCATTATCCTTTTCGCCTAGTCTTTAGGCTGCAGGGCCCAAAGTCAATCCACTTTCTGGTCAGTATGGAGACTTTGATTTCCGGAATTCATTATTTAAATGCAACGAGGCTTGGGAGAGAATATTGAGAATTCTGGGATCAAACAAGAGGTGTTGGTTATGGTCTGGTCATCCATCTTTTGATACAATCACATTTTTTATTCCTTTCCTGCTCAGCCTTATTTAAACCCCCTTTGAGGATCAACTGGGAACCTAACACACACGAAAAGAAACAACTTTCAATAAAAAATGAAGCTCAAAAGGTATTTGTCTTGGAAAAACATCCTCCCGATTTGCATCAAACCCCAAGTTTCATCCTCAAGGCCAAAAGTTCATCCTTCGAAACGATGTTCTAGCCAAAGGCTATCACTCTCTGATATTAGCCACTGTGACTCTCCACTGTTACTGAGTGATCTGTCCAATTCTCTTGTAAGCCTTCATGTGTTTACCCTCAAGGAGCTCGAACTGGTAACTCATATGTTCTCCAAAAGTAATCATCTCGGTGAGGGTGGGTTTGGACCTGTTTACAAAGGGTTCATCGATGAAAATCTCAGACCTGGTTTGAAGGCTCAATCTGTTGCTGTTAAGGTCCTTAATTTGGATGGCACACAGGGGAAAAGGGAATGGCTGGTTAGCATTTATATGTTACCATTTTCAATTCTGTTCTTGATGAATTTGTGTTGAAGGTTAGTAAAATATGAATACTAATTCTGATTTTTTTTTTCTTTTTTTCACAGGCTGAAGTTATTTTCTTGGGGCAATTAAAGCACCCTCACCTGGTGAACTTAATTGGATATTGCTACGAGGATGAACACAGGCTTCTGGTATATGAATACATGGAACGTGGAAGCTTGGAACATCAGCTATTTAAAAGTTAGTTTTGCTGTTCAACTTCTTTAACATTTGAATCAATATAATCTTGTTCGCAGAACTGATAATTGTATTATTGTTGCCTTTAATGCAGGATATGGTCCACCATTGCCTTGGCTAACAAGACTGAAAATTGTTGCTGGAACTGCAAAAGGCCTAGCTTTCCTCCATGAAGAAGAGAAGCCAGTCATATATCGGGACTTCAAAACTTCAAACATTTTATTAGACTTGGTAAAAATAAATTCCTTGGCCTTGCCTTAATACAATGAGTTAAAGACTAAAGAGAAACTGATAAGTATAAGGTTTACTTTATTACCAGGCTTACAATGCCAAGGTCTCTGATTTTGGATTGGCAACTGACAGTCCAGGAGAAGAGGAAACTCATGTTACGACTTGCGTCATGGGCACAGAAGGCTATGCCGCTCCCGAATATATATCGACTGGTAACTACAATAGTTCAACTTATCTCTATTCTACATATATTAATCTTGAATTCATAATAATCATAATAGTCGATATGGACTAATGTGATTTATGGTTTTTCAGGGCATTTGACGACTATATGCGATGTGTTCAGCTTTGGAGTGGTACTTCTAGAGCTGCTGACAGGGAGACGATCCGTGGACAAGACCCGACCTGATCGAGAGAAGGGCCTTGTGGAATGGGCAAGGCCACTTTTGAAGGGCCCTCGTAAACTCCACAGAATAATGGACCCAAGACTCGAAGGACAATACTCAACCGAGGGGGCTAGAAAGGCTGCTGCATTAGCTTATCAGTGTCTTAGCAACCACCCCAAATCTAGACCAACCATGCGCAACGTGGTCAAGGCATTACAGCCTCTCCTTGACCTCACTGACATCCCAATTGGCCCCTTTGTTTACGTTGTCCCAAGTCATGACAACGAGGAGCCAATTGCTCAGAAGATTGAAGAAAGATATGAGAAGCAATGCAGTGAATTGAGAAAATTGGTGTGGAAAAAGAAGGAAAGGAAAAGGAAAACCGAATCCCTCGCCGAAAAGGTCGAAAGCATAGACGTGTAGTTAAACCATCAAGGTCTCGGAGAATCTATTCAGACACTGATTTGTATAAAACTCTAGGGTCTAGTTTGTATTCTCCCAAGCACTAGATATACCAAGGCAATATACCATACTTTTAATCACACTGTACATCAAGATTATGGTTTTTTTCCTCCATTTTCTCCTTAAAGAGTCAATGGAATAATATAAATTCCTATTTTTTTTCGTTTATCGTTAAACTTAACGCATTTTCCATTTGATCTATCCAGGTCCCCCACCCAGTGTTTCCATATCTTTTTCTACGAAAAGCGTTTTGTTTCTGCATTGAAAAAAAACAGACGCCATTTGTTAATATCCAGATGTTCTAAAATTTTCTAAAATAACTTTAACTGGGTTTCTCTAATCAAACTCTTAATTTTCTCTCCCGCGTCGAAATTAGATATTATATTTCGAGAGATTAATTATCAAAAAAAATTAACATCAATCGTATATATATATATTAGAAGATAGCGACGTGCATAATGATCGCCCAATAAAATAAACACTAAAAATTCATGTGAAAAACCCTTTCGGAAAAAATTACGGATAGAATAGGAAAAAAATTACTAATGTTAAAAGAAGAAAAATACAACAGGACAACTTAATCTCTAACCTTAGCCATTGGTATTTATTTGTAGCATGGATACTTTGATTACAAAGCAAACTTATAAAATAAAAATCTACTCAAAATAAATTTTCTATATAAAGGAAAAATAAAGTTTCTACTTATAATCAAACTATGTTTCTTATTTTCTTTAATTTATATATTAATTAATTTGTGTTACTTTGAATTTAAGTTAAACTCTAACAAAACTCCACTTTGACTTAAATTATGTAAGTGCGAACGTTTCAAGACAAAATACTCAAATTTGATGAGACTTCCAAACTCAACAAAATCAATTTTTCACTCCACCGAACAAATTCTCCACATCAAAAACATATTCTCCAATTCTTGCACAAAACCCCTTAGATGGGTAATTCATCAACAATAATTGATAACTGAATCCAAAGCTTGCCCAAATTTGAATTTAGTCTTCACATCGGTAAGGAAATCATAAGTGCTAATTTTACTCACAACTTGTTCACTACAAGCAATATCATGCACAACATCAACTTGATCATCAATAGCAATTCTATTTTTTTTTTGTTATGTTCACAGAACAAATTTTTCTCTCGAATATGTTATGCCCACATAACTGAACTCACTTTTCCTTCTCAAACCTGTTATGCCTCGAATATAACATTTTTCTGCTCCTAAAACCATTATGCCCACGAAATACAACACTTTTAAGCTCCCAAAACTATTATGCCACGGTTGTTTTGTTCACCAAAAAATCATCATTTGCCACGAAGGGAAAATTAATAGTTCATCTTATATAATTATTGAACCATGCAAAATATAAAATTTGACAGTCTTTCTCTACCATTTCATCAGAAAAAAGAGAGCTCTTACAAATTTACGCACCTCTGCCTTCCACAACATGAATCTAGTATTGTGATCCAACATCAGAATTTCATACTTTAAATATATCATTATCATGATCGAGTCAAACAATATGAACTCTCTAATACCAATTTATTAAAAGATAATGACATGCATACTGATCACCCAATAAAATAGATACCAAAATTTTACATGAAAAATCCTTTCAGAAAAAAATCATGGGCATAAAAAGAGAAAATTCACTAATGTCAAGAGAATAAGAATATAAGATGGTCTTCATGGACAACCTAATCTCTAACTTTAATTATAGTATCTATTTATAGGGATATATGTTTGATTATAAAGGAAACTTACAAAGTATAAATCTACTCAAAGTAAGTTTTCTACATAAAAGAAAAATAAAGTTTCTACTTCTAATCAAATTAGGTTTCTTAAATTTGTATATTAATTAATTTGCATCACTTTAAATTCAAGCCAAACTTTAACATTATCAAATATTTATAAATAATTTTATAATGCAAATGTAGATTTAATAATATGTTTTCAGATAAATATTTCACTTTAGTTTTCCTTGAAAAGTAAATAGAATGAAATTATAAAATGAGATCTTCACATTTAACGATCTTAAAATGTTGAAATTAAGAATTAAAAATGTTTAAAATAATATGTCAGGTTAATTTTAATCTATTCATAATTGAGAAGGAAGATTAAATCTTATTTCTTTTTATATTTCTTTTCATTTTGTTTTTATTTAAAAATAGTATAAAAAAGAAATTATAAATGTGATAATTTAGAGAAATTATTTAATAAATGTATTTTACCGCGTCATCCATCATCCTAATCACTAAAATATCTCATCTCACGTTTCTTATTCCATGTCATTAATTATTTCATAATTAATTATCTAATTTCATATTTACATGAAAAGAAAGGTGAAGAAGATTCATCATTAAAAAATGACATGTAGGAGAAAAAGGTGAGGAAGATTATTTTTAGTGATTAAGATCATAAATAACATGGTGAGAGGAGTTCATATAATAATTTTTCAAAGAATTGAGAAATAAGAATAAAAATAATATTAAAATAAAAATCCAAAAAAACCAAGTTTTTATATGTAGATATATATCAATTATATCTCATCAATATTTTATTAATTTAAAAAAATTACTTTTAAGAAAAATAATTATTTTAGAAAATAAGTTTAAATTCACATATTTAAGCTTTTAATTTATTATAATTTAAATTATATATATATCAAAAAAATTATTTTAGGAATATTAGTTTAATTTGTCCATATATAAATATATAGTAATATAAAATTTTAACAATTTTAAAATAAAGAAAAATCAAATATTTTAAGGGATCAAATAAAAATTTTAAAAAAAATCAAGAGGTCTAATGACAAGTTCTCCAAAATTTGGGGGGCATGGCCCCCTCTAATCCCCTGTAAGATCCGTCATTGTTATCCTGAAACATTCATCTTCAAACCAATTCACTGTTTATGAGATGCTGTTGATTAGTGAAGCATACCTAAATCTGTTCTGGATTTTATGTAAAAATCCCCATTGGATTCGGCTGTGGAATTGTGTATTAGTGCCACGAACAAGCATTAACTGCCCAGTTGTTACCCTCCATTAGTGTGAAATCGATGTGAAGGCTAAGCAGCTGTGGAGAATTCTTTGATTAGGAGAGGAAATGTTGCACATAAGTAAACGGGATAATCATAGGAGAAAGCGGAAAGGAAGATTGAACAGACATTATGATATTGACTGAAACGACCGTTGATAGTTAATACAGTAAAGAATTAATAGAAATATATATGAACATGACTATTAATAAGGCTGAAATGTTGAAAGAGTTTTGAGAGTTCTTTTTATGTTTGGACTGATTTTTATTTATAATTCTCAATAATAATAGTTTAAAAATATAGCATTAGGTGAGAATTATGAGTAATAAAAAATTTAGATTGTTAGACCAATAGCAATTTATTTTAGTGAAATATTCTTTAATTAAGGTCGAGTTTAAATTTTGACATATACGAATATAATTGTCCCCATAATAAGTCTTTGTAAAATCTAATTTATATTAACCGATCAATAGATCAAATATTAATGATTAATTTTAAAAAGAATTAGACTGTAAATAATAACAGACAATGAACAAGAATTTATTATATCTATGTAAAAAAATATGGAAAACAGTCGATATTAAAAAAAACACATCAACATATACATTTATTTTAAATGAGATATAAAAGAAGTGGTATCAATACTTATTAAAAAAAATATTGAAAGAAACAATACATCAACATTAATATTTATCTTAAATGAGATATCAACCTTGTTACTCAAGTAAGTGTTATTAGAAAATTGTTTGATAGTTGAATTTCTTAGTGGTCTTAATGGTTAAAGGAAGTGTTATTCTCCTTTGAGGTCTTGACTTTGAACATATGTATTTGTAAAGTGTATGCGCATTTTTAATAATTAAAAAAAATTATAAACAAATATTATTTTATAATCACCCTAACAAATATATTACACCGTTACAAAAAAAGATAATCAAAATTATCTACATGTATATATTAAAAAAAACTTAGATGCTTAATTAATATCATATTTAACAAACTGCACAAGGATTAATAAGTAATGTTCAGAAAGAACTCCATCCATCAATGCCCTGAACTTTTTCCAATAGGCCTTGAACTTATTCTTAAATAAGTACGAAGGAAGGAATTATTAGGTTTTTTGTTTTAAACCCAAGGCATATGTATTTGCAACATTAGAAACGGGCCTTTACGTGCATAACAAGGCTGAAGGCTTTATAGCTTTGCCCCGTTGCAACTTTAGGCAGCTCGCTTAGTGTCAATCTTATTCAAAGGAAAAAGAAAAAAACACACCCAATTATCTTATGATATTCGATTTGACTCATCTATACTATTTGGTAGGCTTATGATGTGACTAAAATCTATTATTAGATAGATCACCAGATACAGACAGAAGCAACTGTTGATAGAATTATTTCATCTATATTATTGTTCTTTTTAAAAAGAATTATGAGTATATCTCTTTATATATGAATGACATATAATTAAAAGATTCAGGGTATTTGTGTCTCTATATTAAATTGAATTTATTATTTTTTGATTTTATGATTTTTTTTATCAATTTAACTTTTTAAAATTGTTTAATTACATCATTTTATATTCTAATTTTAATTTAAAATCCCTAAATCTTATACTCTAAATTATAACCCCTAAACCTTATACTCTAAATCATAACCCCTAAACATCAAACACTAAATATTAAACCCTAACTTAAAACCCTAACCAATATTACCTTTCAAAAAAATAAACAATAGTAAATATTTTAAACATTGATGTAATTGAATAATTTCGAGGACTAAATTGATGCAAAAATATCATATGGACGAAAATGATAAATTATGTTTACTACAAGACAAAAATGACCCCTAAACTTCATTAAAAATATTATTCATAAAATTATAATTGTTTTTTTTTTGTAAAATCGTAATTAGAGTGTTGAGTAAAAACATATATTTCAATAAAAAATATTTCATAAAATTTTAAAAAGGGAAATCAACTAAAATATATTATTTCAATAGATCAAAAATGCCTGATGAGTTGGGATGAAGGTTTTAGACAGGTTACGGTGGAATCATATAACAAGAATGCGATTAATATTTTCGATGAATCTACGAATCGTTGAGGAGGAAGCTCTTTCCTGTCGCACATTGTTAAGCTAAGACACCGTAACTGGTATGTTACTTTTCGGTATGTTCCAAGAGAGGGAAATCGAGTAGCTGATTTCTCAGTCAAGTTGGCCACTGATTCTATTTTTGATGTTCAATACTTGCGTAATCCTCCGGATGTTGTTCTTTCACTGCCGCATGACGAGTTACATGTTACGGTTTAGTACTTTGGCTTGTGGTTGTTTTCTTGTACTTTTCCTGACTTGTTTAAGTCTGTTGTTTTGTTGTCTTAGTATTACTAGTCGTACTCTTTTACTTCGATTAGGTTTAAGGGGATTTAACGAGGCATCGGTAATACTCGCTGTGTATGATCATTTTTTTAACGCATTCATACCTTTTTCACCAAAAAAAAAACAATGCATGTAACAAATAAAAAACAATACTATAAATTAAAATTTTATAGGTTGAAGTTCTGTATGTTTTAGACTTAGTTACAAGATTTTATTAGATTTTGCGCCATAATAACGGATTATGTGGTTAATTCTTTTTAAATCCGAGTATAAAATGGAAACTTTATTTGGTAAAAAAAAGTAAAATATACTAAATACTGGAAGATGCACAGTAAAACAGTGAGGTAAAAACATATAAAAATTTAGATACAAATAAACAAAAGTTAAAATTAAAATTTTACATATTATAAATTAATATTTTTTTTCCTCTCATTCTCTCCTAAATTGAGATATTAAAAAACAAAAGAAAGCGAGAAAAATGAAAAATATTTAACTAACTTGACTGATAAAAAATATATGCAAAGAAGGGAAATGAAAATATTATACTTAATTTTCCTTCACCTCCACTTCGAACACACTGTTGAATATTTGTGGGTGAAACCAATGCTTGCCCGGGCTTTAACAGCATTGCCTGTTGACTAAGAGATCAATGGCTGGCATTTGGATCCTTCAAAACGGACAAATTAAAAATACAAACAATAATATATTTTCAATGAAAGAACACTAATTGATTTATTAAAAGCTTACATTTATAAATTAAACGACTGAAAGTAGTGTTTCTCTTCAACATGATTGTGTCCATCCGGTTAAAGATAACGCACGTTCCAAACTAGTTGAAATATGAAACAGCATCTGTGATTTATATTTCGTTGAGGCAATTGACCAGAATGTTGAGGCGAAGTAGTTGGCAGAGAGAGAGTTATTGATCCGCGTCCTCCGTGGGATCTTATCAGGGCATTTTTTTAATATACTTTGTTTTTCCTCGAGAAAATCATCAACATGTGCGGCGAGTACAGTACTCCACGTGGTTACGAACACCGATATATTATTGAATAATTTAATTTAATGATTTGTAAGATACATCAGGTATGCTGTTTTGTTGATCGAGATGAATTATTTTAGCGTATTTTCATTTTTGGTAGGGTAATAAATGTAATTGAAAAATACTTGAAAGAAACGAATTATAGAAGCAATGGTCATTCCCCTGGAACACGTGGACGTAATCTTTCGCATTTACTGTTATATAGTTATATTCTAACAGTTTTGAATATGTTCCTCAGTTGTCAAGTAATTTCTCCATACGTTAGAACCCGTTGTCAAGTCAAATATTGTTTTAAGTCTGTAGTGTAAAGAAAGCAAAAGAACGCTTTGAAACCGTCGGCTCGGTTCCCAGCCCTGGTTTTTGAGATTTCTTGACATATCGGTCACACTGCAAAAGTGGTAACATCAACTTTAAAGTGAAACTGCTAATGTATATTCCACTCATATTTCCCATTTTGGCAGCTCTGGTAAAGTTATCAATTTTCTTAACCTCTGTTTGTTTACTGGTAAAAATACCAGTAGAAAATTAGCAATCTGGAAAAGCAATGGAACAAGGGAAATTATAGCATCTTCAGATAACTTTTTTACATTTCTTATATAGATTTTGATAACATGAGCCTGCAGAAAATAAAAGAGAAAGTTGGAGGGAGAAAAACTTAAAGAAACCCCTGAAAAAAAAATACTAAAACGTTTCAAAAGAAATAGGTTCGAGGACGATTTGATACAGTAGCGGAAGGATAATTAGCGAAGGAAACACCCATGAAAGGGACAGCAAAAGTGGACTCCATAAACATTCTTTGATGCATAGCCTCCACGGTTGAACCTGCTTCAACGAGGCCCTTAACCAAATCGTTGTAATATTTCTTCATCTTCGTCAACACGCAGGTATACTGCAACTTCAGCCACCTTAGCCTCATCTTCTTCAAAACTTTCACTATGAAAAGCCCTCGCCGTGGTTTCTTCCCACCAAGTCGAACTGTGGGTAACTTCTTAAGGCGCTTCAGGCGTAGGAAGAAACCTCTCCTCCGTGCTTGGCATTGGGATGCGGTGACTACATCCTACATGGGTCTGACGGGGAGGTTTGGTGGTGGTTGACTGATCTACGGCCATGTTGATATAAGGTTGTGGACGACGAGAAGGGAACACAAATAGTTGGTTTATATAAGACGGAAGAGAAAGAGTCCACTATATGGAGACAAAATCATCATATAGGATGGCCTCCCTTCGGCTTTTGTTACATTATCCTTTTACACAATGTAAAATTCTTTTATATTTATATATATAAGATCGATGGATGAGCGAAAATTGATGACTTAGATTAGCAATAGTAAATGAAGAAATATTCACTAAAAAAATAAAGAGTTAATCTCAACTATTTTCACCCATCTAACGGTTCTAAATCTATGTAAAACTATTTAGTTTTACGTTGTGTAAGTGGATCTTTAACACACATGTAATACCCCAAAGTGGTTTAAGTGATCAAAATAAAAAGAAAGGTAAAAGTTCGTGTTTAAAGTATAAAGGTTGGGGATTTGTTTGATAATTTATCCAAAAAGATTGACTAATACAAATCCTAAAATTAGGAAATGATGTATTTTCTCTTACCTTAAAAGACCATAATAACTTCTTAAATTTTATATTCGACCTATTCATCCAATAAAAAGATATTTTAATGGAAAAATGGCCTTTTTGACATTCCATAGAATGAATAAAAACTATAGAATGTTTAGGAATGACATGTGATATATTATGGACCATAAATATGCAAGGGCAAAATAATTCTTTCATTTTGAAATGGTTAAAATAGTATCAGTTATAATATAACCATTATTTTAAAAAAAAAGGAAGTAAACTTACCTTCTTCCCAAGCTGCCGTGGGTTTCAAAGGTAAGTACAATTTTTTTATTTGATTTTACCTTCCAATTTAATTGGATTTTAAGGTTAGTGCATGAAATATAAAATTGATCTTATTTGAATTATCTTTTATTTGTCACTAATAATTTATGGTTTTCTTATATTATACGATTGGGTAGAAATATTTCATGTTTTAGTGTTTGGTGATTTATGGGATTTAAAGTTTGGATATGATGAATTGGGCGTTGTTCTATTAATTCCATACTTGAATAAGTGATGAAAAATTAATTGAAAATAGGAGAAAAAAGTTTTGGTCAAATAGGGTTTTATATGGATTGTTTGAATTAGTGATTCTATATGAAGATTAAATGGTTCTTATTGTTTAGATATGATGTTTGAAAAATAAATTCATGCTTGAATGCCTAAGTGACCAAACCGAAAACTTTGTAAAGTTTGGGTTTTATGTGTTAATATTATTTAATGATGAAAATGACTAGAAATGATGTTGCCTTTTGAATAGATTATTGACATGTATTTTGAATTATATATGTTATATAAATAGTGTATGTGTAGATTTCGAGCAAAATCGAGATCCAAGCAAGATCAAAAACAAGGAAAAGATCAAGAACTAAAGCTTATATTTTACTTCACTTTAGTTCGGTAAGGTACTAATGTAAGTACAATATTTTTTGTATTTTTATATATTAGTTATATATATGTTTGTGATAAAACGTAGTAATTATATTTATAAGACAAATGATAAATTTATAAATTATATTATATATATATTATTACAAGCAATGTATATGTTGGTATATATAATAAGGTATGAACTGCCCTATTATGATAGCTGTTATATTGTTAATAAATAAGTAATGTGACGTGATCATAGATATTTAATGTTATAAGTTATTAAATGTTATAAACTATTAAATATTATAGAGGTTTATATATATTGCCCAAGTATATTGAAAGAGTGATTGATATAATGGTGTATCATAGATTTAACGACTTTACAGATTTCATATTGCGGTATGATGCATAGTTTCACCTTTCAAGGTGATTCATAGTATTCCATCTTTCAAGGTGATGCATAATATTCCATCTTTTGAGATGATGCACAGTTTCTTACTTTAGTATGATACATAGTATAGCGCTTACCTTATATATCTTAAATTACTTTGGGCATTGAAAGAAATGAATAAAATATTTGCAGGCTACAGTTTGTGCAATTTATAGAGAATGATGAAAAGAGACTTTTTATGGTTATGTTATTTATGTGGATCTTAGGCAGTCATGTTGCCTAAACTATATGGATGATATGTATTATATTGTTGTTTAAATCTATGTTGTTTATGTCACATTTAATTATTTATTAAATGTGTGTTTTAATTGTGCACAAATAAGTGGTACGAGATAGTGAAGTGAGCAATTTTGCATATGTGTTTTTGGGGTGGATCTACAGAGTATCATAGTAAGTTTTGACATCCTACATGATGATTTTAAATATAGTGACATGTATATATGATATATCTATTTTGTGTTATAAATGGCCATTTTTACCTATTATGGTTACTAATATCCATTTTGTTTGTACTAGTAGATATAAGGTTACTAATTTTATGGATATGCATACTTATTTATTTATTTTGCTAATGATATGAATACATTAATAGTATTAGCATGATTATAAACAAATATGCACATACAAATTTTATAGGTGCAAAAGAAATAGGAGTTATAAGGATTTTTTTTAAAGTATAGTGACATCTTTGTCTCGTAATAGTATGTTACAACACACACAAACACACGCGCACGTCGCACACAATCACACAGCTTTACACACACCATACATAAATAGATTACAAATACACTAAATATATTTACCAATCAAGCACCATGAAGTAATACACAAGTATCTTTTAGGAGTTTCAGTCTCATGCATCAAGCACCCCAAGTAATGGTCGATCGCAGAAAATGAAAAGCTTATTCAGTATTAAGGTGTAGGAAGCTAGCCGGTTGCTTTAAAAAAGCATACCAAGTTTGGGGTGTTCATTAGCAGAAGCATAACCTTGGCGAAAACTAGAAGTGAGACTCAAAAGCATACATGCATATTGCTTACGTCTCTGACAGGCCACAAGAGGATCGATACCAAGTAAATTTATCAGCGTTGATCGCATTCATCATGAAATCTGCTATGTTGTCTTTGGTATGGATTTTATGCATATCTACCGTCCCTTCTTCTACCTTTTCACTAAAAAAGTGGTATTAAACTCGTATGTTCTTTGTCCTTGAATGAAATACTGGATTCCTTGCTAGATGCAAGGCGTTTTGACTGTCACAAAACAGAGAGACATACTATTGATTGCGCCCAAGCTCCTCCAATAGCATCTTCAACCAAATTGCTTCTTTACTGGCTTGTGTAGCTACTACATATTCTGCTTCTGTTGTTGACGTAGCCACAACTGACTGCAATTTTGAAACCCAGCTTACAGCTCCACCAACAATTTTGAACACATATCTTGTAGTAGATTTTCTTTTATCCAAATCCCCTGCATAGTCAGAATCTATATACCCATTGATTAGTAAGTTTGATCCTCCGTAACATAATACAATATTTGAGGTCTCTTTGATATATCTCAGGATCCTCTTAACTGTATTCCAATGCTCTTTGTCTGGATTCGCCTTGTACCGACTAACCACTCCCACTGCTTGTGCAATGTCTGGTCTTGTGCATATCATAGCGAACATTAAACTTCTCATTGCCGATGCATACGACACTCGAGACTTCTCCATCCTCTCTTCTTCACTGCTAGGACTCATACTGGAGGATAATTTGAAGTTAATACGAAGAGGGGTAAAAATTGGCTTACAATATTGCATGTTGAATCTTGACAAGATCTTTTTCAAGTAATTCTTTTATGAAAGCCAAATCTTCCTATTACTTCTGTCTCGGTGAATTTGCATCCCTAGAATCTTGTTTGCTGATCCCAAGTCCTTCATTTCAAATTCCCTAGCCAGTTGTGCCTTCAATTATTTAATATGAGTCCTGCAACCAACATGTCATCCACATACAACATCAATATAACAAAATCGTTATCACCAGACCTCTTGAAATAAGAACAAGGGTATGTATTAAGTCTGTTGTATCCAAGACACATAATAAAGGAATCAAATCTCTTATACCAACACCTCGGCGCCTGCTTTAGATCGTACAGAGATTTGTTCAACCTGCAAACCAAGTTCTTCTTTTCATTTTCTTCAAAACCTTCAGACTGGAGCATGTAAATCTCTTCTTCAAGATTTCCATGAAGAAAAACTATTTTAACATCTAGTTGCTCTAGATGTAAGTTCAGTGTAGCACATATTGCCAAGACTACTCGAACTGTTGTTAGTCGAACCATAGGAGAAAAGATTTCATTGAAATCAATACCTTCTTTTTGAGCATATCCTATGACCACCAGTCTTGCACGATACATCTCCACTTAATCGTCACCATTTCACTTGATTTTGAAGACCCATTTGTTACCAATTGACTTCATTCTTTGTGGTAGTGGCACAAGGTCCCATGTATTATTTTTATGAAGGGCTTCAATTTCTTCTTGCATCGCCATCATCCACAGTGAAGCATCTGAGTTGTTTATTGCTTCATGGTATGTTGATGGCTCACTGTCCTCTGTTAAAAGGCAGTATGCAACATTTCCTTCTATTACATAATCTGAGTGCCAATTGGGACGTCTTCTCACACGATCTGATTGACGAGTTGTTGGAGCTTCAGAACTCTCTGGTTCTTGTTCATCATGCTCTGGTTCTGCCTCAGAAGAATCTCCTTGTTCAAACTCTTTTTCCACATGTATCTGTGTAATCTCTGACTTTTCAGCGCTACTATCTTCTTCTTTTCTTTGTAGCTTATCTTCTACAAAGATAACATCCCTGCTGATGATCACTTTGTGGGCAGTGGGATCCCACAAGCGATACCCCTTGACTCCATCAGCATACCCCAAGAATTTGTATTTCCTGGATTTTGGATCCAGCTTTGAGATTTCTTGGGAGTTGTACACCACGTACACAATACTTCTAAATATATGGAGGTTTGAATAATCAGTTGGTTTACCAATCCACATCTCCATTGGTGTCTTCAGCTCTATTGCAGTTGATGGAGCTCGATTCACCAAATAACAGACGATATTGAATGCTTCTGCCCAGAATGATTTTTCTAGACCTGCATCCCTCAACATTTCTCTTGTTCTTTCTAACAAAGTTATGTTCATCCGCTCTGCCACTCCATTTAGTTGAGGAGCGTTCGCCACTGTGAAGTGTCTTTTAATGCATTTTTTCCTGTAAAAGTCATCAAATTCTTCTCTTGTGTATTCTCCTCCATTATCTATTCTGAAACACTTGATCTTATTTCCATAATCAAGTTCCACCCGCGCTTTGAAGTTTTTGAAAGTTAAAAACACGTCTGACTTCTTCTTAATATGGTACACCCAACATCTCATGGAGTAGTCATCAATAAATGAGACAAAGTATTTTGCTCCACCTAGGGATGTAACTGGTGCTTGCCATACATCAGAGTGAACCAATTCTAGAACATTTTTGGCTCTAAAATTTGATGTGTTGAATTTCAACCGGTGCTGCTTACTTGTTATGCAATGCTCACACAAAGTAAGCGATACATTTGTTAAGCCTGGAAGTAGCTTTTGCTCCACAAGGACTTTCATTCCTTGTTCTGACATGTTTCCAAGTTTCTGATGCCATAGCATTATCGAATCTGAACTACATGAGGCAACAGAGGCTTCTGCTTCTACCAAAGTCTCTCACTTCAGCATGTACAAGTTTGCAACTATCTTTTCACCTTTCAGCACCACAAGCGCTCCACGGAACACATTCATGATTCCTTTCCATGTTTCAATCTTGCTTGCATTATTATCCAACAATCCGTAGGATAATAAATTTTTCTTCAGGCCTTTCACGTGCCGCACATCTCGAACAACTTTAATTGTTCTATCATACATCTTCAGTTTGATTGTTCCCACCCCCAGTGATCTCTAAGGCATGATCATTGCAACTATACACAGATCCTCCTGAGACAGGTTCATAATGATAGAACCATTCTCTTCTTGAGGTCATGTGATATGTTGCTCCCGAATCAATGAGTCATATATCTGCAAATCTTTCTCTGTCTTCCACGGTGGTTGATGCTTCACAACATAGAGCATATCCATCATCTAAAGTGTTTGCGGTATTACCTTGTGGATTGGAGTTTTTATTTAGACTCCAACAATCCTTCTTCAAATGACCATTCTTTCCACAGTTGTAGCACTTTAAATTCTTCTTATTTCTCGACTTCGATTTACCATGTTTGTGACTGCTGCTTTGGTCACGTTCTGTTGATCTTCCTCTCATCGTTGTCAACGCTTCTGCTTGTTGCAGATTTACTTGTCTGTCTTCTTTGTTCTTGCGCCGATTTTCTTCTTGTAGAACAGCAGTTGCAACGTCATCGAATACTAGACTGGTGATATTATTGTTTGTCAAGTTGATAATGAGTTGATTATACGAATCTGATAGACTTTGAAGTAGAAGTTCAGCACGTTCTTGTTCTCCTATTTTACAGCTTAAAGATGTAAGCTGTGAAAATAAAGTGTTCAGTGTATTTAAGTGCTCCGTCACTGAAGTAGATTTTGGCATATGGAGAGTGTACAATTTTCTCTTAAGAAAAATTTTATTGTGCAGCGATGTAGCCTCGTACAGTTTGGTGATATGATCTCATATCTCCTTAGCTGTCTTTTTCTCCTCGATGCTTGACAATACTTCATCTACTAATGCTAGATGAAAGTTTGTCATAGTGTTCTCGTCCATTTCGATCCATTTGTTGTCATCTATGAAATCCACCGGTCTTTCACTGATAGCTGCTAGACAACCGTCTTTCCTCAGGATGACCTTCATCTTCAATTTTCACAATGAGAAATTTCTCCCATTGAATTTTTCAATATCAAATTTTGTTGTCATAGCTTCTTTTACGGATAGCTCCCACTATTTCACTATCGTGAATAGTTCTCTGGAACCTTCAAAGAATGTGTAATATCTTCTTACTTTCTTATATTGGAGGATCCACCTTTTGATGGCAACCACAAAGACAATAAACAAATATTACACACTGAAATCTGGCTTTGATACCAATTGTTGCGGAAGACGGCTATCAGATAGAGAAAAATCACAACTGATAATTTGAGAAAATAAAAAAGAAGATAAAAGAGACACAAAATTTACGTGGAAAACCCCTAAATAATATAAGGTAAAAACACCGGGCAGCGGTAGAAGAATTTCACTATGAGAAAATAGAAATTACAACTTTTCTCGATTTACCAATAAGAAAACGATATAATTCTCTCTTAATAAAAATAAGAAAACAACTCTCTAGAAAACTCTCTAAATTCTCTAGTATTGGGAGAAAGCTAGAATGATTTGGGATGGTTTTGAAGCTAAATGAGCTAGGGTATTTATAGTTGAAGCTTAAGGACTAATCTTATAAATACCCTAAAGTACAATGACTAAAATTGATATTTTACCATTTCTAATTTTCAACAAAAACCAACCCTTTTTGACATTTTTTTCAGTGTAATTTTTTATTATTTATTAACACCTTTAGGTGCATAGTCAACAAAAACATTTTTCATTTAAAAGAAGAAAAAGCTCACCAAAGTGTTCTTTGATTCGTCAAGGTCAAGAAGGGCTTTGCAAGGTTTTCATCCATGATGTCTATATAAATAAACATTAACTGCACCATAAGAGAAAAAAAAGAAAGCATGAAGCTATTTGCACCAGACTGTCAAGTAATTGGAAAAAGTAGAAAAAGAAACGACGCCTGAGAGATTTGAACTCTCACGGGGAAACCCCATGTACTTAGCAGGCACACGCCTTAACCACTCGGCCAAAGCAACATTGATGATTGAATCAAAGACAAGTTTTATTTATATTAAAATATAAATTTCAAACGTAAGCTAACCACATAAATAAAACACGTGTATGCATCTACCTTTTAAGTTTTTAGATTTGTTGAACGACTATTTAATGGTAAGTTTGAAATTTACATTTTCATACATCTTTAAATGCTTATACAATGACATCGAATTTTAATTGATTTACATATAATGTATGAAATTCTATTTTATAATTTCTGTAATAACTAAATTCCAAATTCATAGCAAATATAATATTTTTTTATCAATGATAAACCTATCGATTAATTATATCAATTCGGGTTGAATTGTATTAGTTTTTGTTAGGTATGGCTCATAAATATACTAGTAAAGAGGACAGGAGATGAGGAAGATTGGGAAGAATTGCAGCAGCGAGCGGCAGGAACCATACGATTATGCTTGGCGGACGAGGTCATGTATCACGTCATGCATCTATCGTCTCCAGACGAAATTTGGAGGAAGTTGGAAAGTCAGTTTATGTCCAAATCCTTAACGACAAAACTGTATCTGAAGCAGCGGCTGTATGGGCTGAAGATGCAGGACGATCACGATTTGGCGCAACACGTGAATGTCTTCAATCAAATCGTTTCTGATCTGGCTCGGCTTGATGTGAAAATTGAGGATGAAGACAGAGCGATGATTCTGTTGTGTTCGTTGCCTTCCTCTTACGAACACATGGTGACTACTCTTACATATGGGAAAGAGACTATCAACGTTGAGGAGATTACTGCAGCCTTGTTGGCTCACAACCAGCGGAAGCAGAATGCAGGGGAAAGCTCTCAAGCCGATAGCTTATATGTCAAGGGTAATCGAGATCGTGGACGGAAGCCAGAGAAGGCAGGGTCCGGGAAGCGGAATTCCAGATCCAAATCCAGGGATAAGAAGACGATTCACTGTTACAAGTGCAAGGAGGCGGGACATATGAAGCGAGACTGTCCGAAGTTGAAAAAGCAGACTGATGAGAAGCGTGATGGCTCATCCAAGTCTGTGAACGTGGTCGAGGATGATACTTCTGATTACAGTGAGGGTGATATGCTTTCTATTTCAACGACACAATTGACGGATGCTTGGATTCTTGATTCGGGATGTTCTTATCACATCACGCCAAATAGGGAATGGTTTTCGACATACAGGCCGGTTAATTCTGGTTCGGTTTATTTGGGTGATGATCGATGTTGCAATATTGTTGGTATTGGTGATGTCAGAATTAAGATGCACGATGGCTCCGTTCGGACGTTGAGTGGTGTTCGACATATCCCAGACTTGAAGAAGAATTTGATTTCCTTGGGCACTTTGCACAAGAATGGTTTTATCCCTAAGGCTGACAAGGATAGGGAAACCATTCGAATTATTAAAGGAGCATTGACTGTGATGAAAGGCAAGATGACTGCAGGGAATATCTACAGATTGTTAGGGAGTACCGTTGCAGGTGGAGTTCACTCTGTTGAGTCCTGTGATGATACGACAAAATTGTGGCATATGCGCCTTGCTCATCTTAGTGAACGTGGTATGGCAGAATTACACAAGAGAAACTTGTTGCATGGTGTCAAAAGATGTAAGCTCGATTTTTGCAAGTATTGTGTTCTTGGTAAACAGACTAAAGTCCGTTTCAAGACTGCGAAGCACACAACTCAAGGGATTCTTGATTATGTGCATTCTGATGTATGGGGGCATTCCACGACATCGTCTTTGGGTGGATCTAGGTACTATGTTACTTTTATTGATGATTTTTCACGGAAAGTTTGTATTTTTTGAAATAGAAATCTGAAGTTTTTGAGAAGTTCAAGCTGTGGAAAGCTGAGGTAGAAAACCAAACAGGACGAAAAATCAAGTGTTTGCGGTCTGACAATGGTACGGAGTACACAGATTCACAGTTCCTACAATTCTGTAAGGAGCATGGGATTCAGAGGCATTTTACAGTGCGCAAGACACCACAACAGAATGGTGTTGCGGAACGAATGAACAGGTCGTTGAATGAAAGAGCCAGATGTTTGCGGTTGAATGCGGGGCTTCCCAAACACTTCTGGGCTGAGGCTGTTAACATGGCGTGTTACCTTATCAACAGATCGCCAAGGGCATCACTGGCTGGGAAAGTTGCAGAAGAGGTATGGACTGGTCATGATGTTAGTTTTGATAACTTACGGATTTTTGGTTGTCCTGCTTATGTGCATGTACCTGCTGATGAGAGATCCAAACTTGATGCAAAATCGAAGGAGTGCATTTTTCTGGGTTACAAGAAAGGTGTCAAAGGATTCAAGTTCTGGGATCCAGTTGCGAAGAAAGTTGTGATTAGTAGAGATGTCGTTTTTGATGAACAGTCTATGTTGCAGCAGAAGCAAGACACGACAGTGGTAGATTTCGAGCAGTTTCCAGTTGAGAAACCAGAAACTTCTCAACCGACTTCTGGTGGTTCCACTACGGATGATTTGCAGGATTATAGTCTCGCCAGAGACAGGGTGAGACGGACGAATATAAAGCCTCCGAACAGATTGGGTTTTGAAGACTTGGTATCTTTTGCACTTACTGTTAGCAGTGATGATCCAGTTACTTTTCATGATGCCGTTACTAGTCAGGAAAACGACAAGTGGATGGCAGCCATGGTTGAGGAGATGGAGTCTTTGAATCACAATCGCACATGGGAGTTAGTTCCCCTTCCTGAGGGTAAGAAGCCGATTGGTTGCAAATGGGTGTATAAGAAGAAACCAACAGTAACAGAAAAGAGGGGGAGAAGTTCAAGGCTCGTTTGGTAGCGAAGGGTTTTTCACAGCAGAAAGGAGTTGATTATGATGAAATATTTTCTCCTGTGGTCAGGCACACTTCAATCCGAGCAGTACTTGCATTGGTGGCTAGTTGGGATTTGCATTTAGAGCAGATGAATGTTAAAACTGCTTTTTTGCATGGTGATTTAGAGGAGCAGATCTACATGCGGCAACCTGAAGGTTTCACTCAACCTGAAAACGAGCATTTAGTTTGCAGATTGAAGAAATCTTTGTACGGGTTAAAACAGTCTCCGAGACAGTGGTATAAACGGTTTGACTCCTATATGATCAAGATTGGCTACAACCGATGTGAGTATGATTGTTGTGTCTATGTTAAGAGCATTGATGATGGTTCTTTTATTTTTCTATTACTGTATGTTGATGATATGTTGATTGCTGCGAAGAACATGGATGATGTTATCGGTTTGAAAACTTTATTGAGTCAGGAATTTGATATGAAAGATTTAGGTGCTGCAAAGAAAATTCTTGGAATGGAAATTTGCAGGGACAGAGACTCAAGGAAACTGCGGCTATCTCAACGGGGTTATGTTGAGAAAATGCTAGAAAGGTTTGCGATGAGCAGCGCGAAACCAGTTAGCACTCCATTGGCGAATCACTTTAAGCTCTCATCAGAACAGTGCCCTAAGACAGATAAGGAAGCTGAAAATATGGCAAAGGTTCCGTATTCTAATGCTGTTGGCTGCTTGATGTATGCGATGGTATGTACTCGTCCTGATTTAGCTCATGCTGTTAGTCAAGTTTGTAAGTACATGTCTAAACCTGGTAAGCAACATTGGGATGCAGTCAAGTGGATCTTTCGGTACTTAAAGGGTACTGTGGGACATGGAATTGTTTTTGGGAGTCAGCGGGATAATCCTTTGGTTGTAGGATATGTGGATTCAGATTATGCAGGTGACTTGGATAATAGAAGATCTACGACAGGGTATGTGTTTACTCTTGGTGGAGGGCCTATTTGCTGGAAGTCTACTGTTCAATCTGTCGTGGCACTATCTACAACTGAAGCTGAATACATGGCAGCGGCTGAAGCTGCAAAAGAAGCTTTATGGCTTACTGGTTTAGTGAAGGAGTTGGGTGTTCAACAAGGTGGAGTTCAGTTGCTTTGTGATAATCAAAGTGCTATTCACTTGGCTAAGAATCAGGTGTATCGTGCTAGAACTAAACATATTGATGTAAGGTTCCACAAGATCAGAGAGTTGGTTGCATTTGGAGAGGTTTTGTTTCAGAAGGTACATACTGATGAGAATGCCGCTGATATGTTCACCAAGCCAGTTACGACAGACAAGTTCAAGCATTGCTTGGACTTGTTGAATGTTTCGAGTTGTTAAAGAAGCAAGGTAACCCAACCCACATTGAAGTTTCCAAGGGGCAGGATATTCGCCAAGGTGGAGATTTGTTAGGTATGGCTCATAAATATACCAGTAAAGAGGATAGGAGATGGAGCGAACATTAACTGTCCTTACAAAGAAAGTCTCGTTGTGGGGTTACAAATTATGTGGGTTGGGGGTGCGGGGGCGTAGCCCCCACGGTACGGTACAGGGTTGATTTTGTAATTATGTACCAGGGTTTTCTATTATAAATAGAGATGTAACCTAGACCTAAAACATTTTTTTGAATAAAATTCTAGCGCCGCCTAGGCACCGAGGACGTAAGCACATTGCCGAACCTCGTAAAATTCTCGTGTTCTTTCGTTTTCTTTACCCGTTTTCGTCAACAGTTTTGTTTCAATTTACCTTTTATTCATATTATTTTAGGTTTTAAAATTATTTGGTTAGTGGTAAATCAAGTTAGAATTAGGTTGAGTGACTTCTAGAAAGTTTATTTTAGTTTAGTTTAATCAAAAATTAAATATTCAAATTATATCTTTTATTAACTTTATTTGTTTTATTTTTTCTATCAAGATACTTAATGAGTTAACGTTTTCATCGTTACCATTTTAAGGTCAATTTTGTTACGATTATAAAAAAATCTATCAACCACTCAAAACATGACATGTCGTGTTTATACTTTTTTGAAAATTTTATTTATAAAATTTTTTGATAATAGTTGTTTTAGATAAATTTTGAGTTTTTTAAAATAATACTTTTAAGTTTTTATAAATAAAATTTTCAAAAAAGTATAAACACGACACGTCCATGTTGGTATCTCTTCAAAATAGTAATTACAAGATAGTATCTCTTCAAAATCTCTTAACATCAATTGACAATGAACACTTATATCCATGTTGGTGCTCGAACCCATGACCTTTGGGGAGAATTACAAGTCTGTTAACCATTAAAGTCGGTTGGTTTGTGCTGAACATGTAATATGCAATCCTGTAAAATCTGGCAATGATCTAGCTCCGATTTTCATTTCAAATTGGTCCTTGGATATTTTATCAACAGAAACACGCATTGATTTATGATGATACAAATACATAATGATAAAAAAAAGATGCATACGCCCCATCGATTAGCTATGGGTGATGTTGGGTCCTTCCTACTTTATTTACAGCATCTCACGGTCTGCAAATCAAATGGAATCCTTCAGTCCCTCAACACACCTAACAGCTACTGGACTCCTCACACGATGAACTCCGTCGAACCACTCAATCGATCCGGATGCTGAACCAACAGCAGACAAGGACAAGCCATTGCTTGCAAATGTGACCTCGTAGCTCAGCTTTTGGTTTTCATCGCTGAATTTGAGCTTACTAGGCGAAACACTGATTTCAACACCTGGCGGAGCATTCACTTTAGCTTCATAAATTGCATCAGATGAAGTTCCGACGTTCTTCACCATCCTCTTATATTTAACTAGGTGATTATTAGAATCAAAAACAACAGAGAATGATGGGTAATTGAGGTCGCCCGGAGTAGCCAATTTCCCTTCGCACATATCTGTTCCAGTAGGACCCCTGACAAAAACTGCAATCCGGTTCAAGTCATAACCAATGGAGCAAAGGAATGCAACGTATTCGTTATCCTCGATATCATATACCAATCCAGGGTCAAGAGCTCGGTTGGGATTGACATGGCCGGCTCCATGAACAAAAGGTGATGATTCTTCCCCGGTTGCAAGATCCTTAATGGTACTTCCCGAGTTATCTAAAGTGTTAGCGGTTGTCATCAAGGCGGATTTAATGGCAGCGGGTGACCAATTGGGGTATGCCTTTTTAAGCAGAGCAGCCAGTCCACTAACATGAGGACATGACATTGAAGTACCTGAAATTATGTTAAAATCAACTCTTCTTGGATCGATGTCCAAATCCGTTGGTGCAGCTAAACCAGTCCATCCAGCCAAGATATTAACTCCCGGAGCAATGACATCTGGTTTGAGAATCTCCGGTGTCAAATGGTTCGGACCACGGCTTGAAAACGCGGCAACCTTTGGAGCTGGTGGTGAAGGGCCAATCACCGTTCCACGGAACAAAATTGTAGCCGTTGGAAACTGACTCCTTTTGACGTACTCCCGGATCTTATCACCAGCTATCTGGCCAACTTCGGTGGCGGCAATGAGATGAGCATCAGCTAGGAGTTCTTCACCACTCTCAGCAGTGTTTGCCAGTATCATTCCTAGCGCACCAGCATACTTCACTGCAGCTCCTTTTTCAACTCTAGCATTCCCTCCCCTGTCACAAACAACGATTTTGCCTTGAACCTTCGATGGACTTATACTCCCCATATAACAATACCTGTTTCCAACATCACCAGCATAAACCAAACGAAGCTTGTAATCAGGTAAAGGGGGGCCAGAGTACAGTGAAACCCCGCCAAAAGTCCTGCCATCACCGAGAACCACATCGGCTGGAAACTCCCGGTCGATCGTGGAAGCACCAACCGTTAGAATCCAAGGCGCAATGTTAGCAGCAGTGTACGGACCAGGACCGGAATTCCCAGCAGAACATGAAACAACAATACCATGACTCGCAGCACCAAAAGACCCGATTGCTATGGAATCATGGTCATATTGAGGGGCATATCCACTGGCTCCCACGGATAAAGAAATCACATCGACTCCGTCCGCAGTTGCTTGGTCCATTGCCGCGAGTATATCGGAATCGAAACAACCCAAGCTCCAACAAATCTTATAAGCAGCAATCCTAGCTTTTGCAGCCATACCACGAGCCTCCCCGCGTGCGAATCCGAAAAGGCTGATGTTAGAGACCACAGATCCAGCAGCAGTTGAAGCAGTATGCGTGCCGTGGCCTTCAGTATCCCGTGGAGACTTGGATTCTTTTGTTTCATCCACTGGACGTCCAAGATAAGACTCGTAGCCTTTGAGAAAGGCTCTTGCACCAATTATTTTCCGGTTACAGGATGAAGCAGGAAAATCAGGTCCCGTTTCACATATACCTTTCCAGGTATCGGGAACAGGGGACAGCCCATAATCGGAAAAACTGGGGCGTTCCGGCCATATTCCGGTATCCAAAACTCCGATTATAACACCATCGCCGTAATAAGAGTTTTGCCAAAGGCCAACACCTTCGGAAAGGCCTAAAAATTGCGGGGTATGAGTAGTGTGAATCTGACGAACCTGGTCGGGAACCACAGAAAGGATTCCGGGAAGTCCCCTAAGCTTATCTGCCTGATCATCCGTGAGACGAGCGGAAAATCCATTGATGACGAGTTCATAGGTGTAGAGGGGCTGGATGGGGTGAGGGGAAGGAGGGAGAGAATGGAGGATGGAAGAGTACCAGTGATGGTGAGAGGAGAAAAGGGCAGGCTTGTGTGATTTTGAGACGTGGATGATGAAGTTTTCAGGAGGGTGGGATGATAATGAGTATGAGGAAGGGACGGAAAGGAGAGGAAGGAAGAAGAAGAAGAAGAAGAAGAAGAAAGAAAGAGCCATGGAGATTGGTGTGAGTTAATTCTGTTACAGGGAAATTGGAGGCGACAATTGTTAGGGTAACCCGGTTCAGCCTAGAAGGACAGAACAAGTAGGATGTAGAAGGAAATTGCGTCTAGGGTCATATACTAGTACACGTTGCTATCCGACACACATCATGAAAAACTATCGTACTTATATATATTTATTTAAAATAAAAAATAGAGTTTATTTCGTGTAAGACTTGGGTTTCAAAAGTATTGGCTACCATTTTCTGCTGGGTCCTTATTGCCTCCAAAATCCGAAAGTGAGTTTGAGATTTGAGATGGATAATGATAATATTAAAATTATGGTTGTGGAGAGAATGAAGGTTCGGGTGAGGCAATTTGTCGAGATGTTAGGCATAGTTGTTTGGCTCTAATCATGCAAATATCTAAGGATGATGGATGGTCAGTCACTGGATCATAATTATGCTGATTTTTGTTAAAGGTGATTTGAATTGTGGTTACAGACTGACCACTACATCACATCTCTGGGGTTGCTTTTGTTGGACCAAAGTAACAGTGGTTCGCAGCTCCCATCCATACCCGCAACTTGCAACTTGTATGGAACGGTTAATATTACGCTGGAATATGGGACTCCATTCCCAAAGAATAGAAACCAACAAATTTTGCAGTTGGATTCACTCACAAAACATTACAAAGCTTATTGTACAAAACTAACATAAATAAGCCTTAAGCTGAGTTTTAAACACTTCAATTCCACTATATTGACATATTTTCAGGGATTCATGTTATTCATCTTGCATCTCTGTGTAGATTCATAGTTTACCATTTATGACTTTTTTTTTTACAAATGAAAGGAATGATAGTAGCTTATGGAAACGATACATGGTCAAACTTGGTACCATTATTTGAGTTTTGTTGTATGTGCACTAAACACTAGAAGGTAAATTTAAAGATGTTTTTAAATTTTTTAAGCCTTCCACTTCGACTGTATTCTCTCTACCTTTCTTTCCAAATATTACTTATTAATTTTAATGTATCAAATCAGTCTCAACAACAATTAACTACATGGTGTCCATTTTATAATAAAATAATGATTTGATGACGATTTTAAACTTTATTATTAAATACCGGGAAGAGCTCATCTTCTCAACAAAGGATAAATACCGGGAAGAGCTCATCTTCTCAACAAAGGATAAATACCGGGAAGAGCTCATTTTATAAAGCTAGTTGAAGTACAATCTTGCCTCTTCCCTCTTCCCTCATAAATCATTTGACTGTTTTTTCAAGTATAAGGACGGGCAGCATGAACATTAAACATGCTTGGTTCGAAAGAAAGGATACAGAGAATACAGTGGAAGTGGAAGGCAGAGTTTTCACAGCAAATACTGAAGGCCTTTCATAGTGTCCAAGATACAACAATGGATTTTCTATGACATAGAATATGTTGATATAAACGATCCTCCTAATTACAACCAAAACATGAATCAACTTAAACCCTGAGTGATAGAAACCCCATAGCACTGCTCAGCCTGAGAAAAAGAAATATCACATAGAGCATTATAAGACCCACTCCTAAAATCTTGCCAGGGCGCATGTCATTCCGAGGCAAGACTACGAGTGCCCAGATTAGTCCTAACATGAGAAAGCCTATTGTATAGAACAAGCTGATATCCAGTGGAATCAAGTATGGAGAAGGACTCTTCGACCAAGCTCCGAGCAGCATTGAGATACCCAAACCGACAAGCGTGTTGAACATGGGACCAGCATAGCAGCCTGAAAAGGCAATCTGTACACCATCTTCCCCATTCATTGCTAGGGCAACATTCGACACCAAATCACCCATTGAATTGCCCCACGCCAGGATAGTTACTCCAAGAATGGATGGATTAATTCCAAAAATCACACCAAATGCTACCAATAGAGCAACAAGCTCATTAGCAATCATATAGAACCACACGATGCTCATAAGAAATCCACCAAATACCCAAGGAATTAAGAGCCTCTGGGGTGGATGATCAGATAAAGTATGCTGATATGCAAGAATACCAAGAGTGCAACTGACTGCAACACCAACACACCATGCAATCACTCGGCTGTTAGAGCCCACATCACATTGGCTGTTCCACAGAAAAGCCATCAGAATGGGAGCTAATGAAACGCTGGCTACAGCATATGGTTTTGACCATGATTCCTGCTCGACTAAAGGAATTGTTAGCCGCCTTGGAATTGTCAATGGCAGCTCCAGGAGCGAAATTAACTTGGAACATGAAAATGATGAGTCATTTGTTTCCGTAACCTTTTCTGTCCAACCCCATGGAGGCCTTTCTTCATCAGCTGAATTAAACTTCATGAAGTTGTTTGAATATATAGCCACATTTGAAGCCCACATCCACTGTGGCAGGGAATTAGGGAGTTGGGATGGATCATTTTCGGTGTCCATATCAAGCAGAGAACTATAAGCAAAAATGTCCTCTTCACTTCCTTGTAAAACTGGACTTCCTCGGACAGGAAGCAAAGGAGTAACAACATCCAGTTTCAACCCCCTTGCATGTTTCCTCAGAATCTCATTTGCAGCCACAGAAATTGCATAAATCACATATATCATGACAAATGCCATAGCACCAGTGACACTGACCTTACTAATTACCAATACGATCATAAGTGAAATGAGTGTAAAAAGGAAGAAACAAATATCTCTAATAAAGCATCTTTTATCGATCTGGATCCTCTTCTCCGCTACACAGAGGGAAACAATCCCTACAACAACACAAGTAACAAAAACTGCTCCACCCAACACACTATTAAGACCCACTTCACCCGTATCTGTCCCCAAAAATGCGGCAATACTCGCAAACACATCGGGCGCCCCATTTCCCAATGGAAGGAGTGCAACCCCAGCAACAGTTGGAGGCAACCTAAGCAGATGTGAAAGCTTCTCCAATGAACAGCAAAAGTAATCTGCTGCAGTGTTGCCCAGTAGATAAAACAAAGCAGCAAGCCAAAGAACCAATATAGCATAACCTGCTATCCTAAATTCTCCACAACTACAATAGAAAAACTTAATGTAATCAAAGAATCCATCCGAAGAACAATGCGAATTAGCTTTCAAGAACTCACATTGATTAGAAAAACCCTTGTGATCAAACAATCCAGAACACAAGCCAGGGTTGCTGGAGCTTCCATTCAAGACCTCCTGGGCATTCTTAACAGCTGAATTTGATGAAATCACATCAAGTTCACTAACTTTTCGATGAATTATACTAAAATGATCAAACCCATCAGTGAAACCAGTTCCCTGAGTCACGTGATTAATAAGCCGAGAAGATTGGCCTATATGAGGGTTCCTTGAGAAATCAGACCGGGTGTAGAATAAGAAAAATAGGATCAAAGCATATAACCCATTAAAAATTCCATGAACTTTGGGGTTTTTTGAAGTATAGAGACGATGATTCCTCGTTGAAGATCTCATTATCTAAGCTATTACCTGAAGCTATCCCAAAATTCCTAGAAAATGGAATTAGACTAGGGTTTTCAGCAAATGAGCAATGAAAACCCAGCCCTCGAATTAAGATAAATTGAATTATGGAATTGGGATACTTACCGATCACCAAAGCCGCAAAATTAATGATCTTCGAGGGGAAACATAAGCAGCAAAGATTGGGGTTTGAAATTCGAAGATTTAAACATAAAAGGAAATTTGACCGGGTTTATTGTTGTTGTTGTGTTGCTTCTTTCTTTCACGGCTTTACTTTCTTTTTGGGCTAGACAGGAGACGGCCTATGTGCAATTATACCCGTTGATTGCCGGGTTACCCATAAGGCTGATTCAATTAAGATTTTAATAAGAGTAAATTATGCAAATGGTCACTAAATTTTTAGTAAGTTTTTATTTTCCCACTAAATCTTTTAAAATGACAAACTAGTCACTAACATTATCAATTTGTAACAAATCGATCACTCGAACTTAACAACTTTTAATATGAGTGACAGAAAACTTACATGGCTTGCTAATTGCTTACCTGAACTGTTGACTAACATAATGGAACGTTAAAATGCTTGATCGCCTCGTAAAACTTTTATATTTTTCCCTCCTCAAACACAAACATACGAGTTAAACTAAGTGACCCAACAATATCACTAATCACTGTTAGGGATGACAATGGGTCCGGTTGTGTGAGTTTTTGGTCAATACGATTGGCCCGAAATATATATACCTTCCACTTGAACTTAATCACATCCGAAATATATATATACTATCTCCCGGTCCAACCTAAATTTTTAGAGTATAAATCCGACCGATCCAATTCAACCCAATATAAAATAAAGACCTAATAAAAAAAAACTAGAGAGAGGGGACTTCCAAGTTGGATTCTATTTAAAATATGCTGTATGGATTACTGCTTTGATTTCAGAAAATAATTAGCATACCATTCGTAATTTGATTGATGAAAATCCATCTTAAGTGGTAGAATAACTTTCTTTATGCAATTACATTTCTTTGACCAGCTTTATATTGGAATAAATCTTCAACACTTCGATTAACTATAAAAGATGTCCAAAAAATTTGTACCAGATAAAAAAAATTAACGTATTAAAGTCGATAATTGATTACACAACATATTGTTCATTCTAATAACATTTACGACTGACGATTGTTGCATGGACGTGTAACAAAAAATCAGACTTGTTATTATTCTCCACTTGTGTTCAACACAGGGCCCGCTGTATTTCCAAATTATATGAGAAATTTATCTATCCTCCCCATCAACTTCATTAACTATAACTTCATCTGAATGGATGTTTAAAAAATATTTTTATATTTCACCTTATTATACCTTTTATCAAAGTTTTAGAATTCTTTTCTCTTTTTGAATCATCATCCTTCAATATTTTTTTACGATAATATTATATAATGATAAATCTATTTTATCTTTTTCAATCATTTTATCGGTTTAGATTTTTTCAAAATCTCTTTAAGAGTCAAGAGATTTTAAAAAGAATCCATCATCTTTAAGGTTTGGGGATTTTCTCGCATACGATAGTTTTAGTGTCCTTATTTAAAAATCTGGATAAAAAATATTATTTAGAGAATATGACATACTTCAAAACTAACTCTATTAGACAACCATCGAAAGTGATTAAAGTATTAGCATGTTGATCATTTAGATAGATTTGCGTTATTTTCTATGAATATCATTGAAAATCAATCCAAGGAGAATAAAAAAATGAAATATGATTGTCTTCGTACCAATCTTTTCGTAAATGGTGATTAATTACGACGACAATCAAGGACGATTGAAAAGTTCAATGCCTAAAATTGATGCATCTTACAATTTAGTGGTAAAATCAACAAACAAATAGAAGAAATTATATAATCTATAAAATTGATATTTGAGCATTAACATATTCACACCAAAATGACATCATTTTAGTCATATTGACATAAATTATTGTTTACCACTTAATAATTAAGTGATGTAATTGAACTTAAAATTAAAATTTAGTGTTATAATCATATTGATTTATAATTTAATGATAAATTGATGAGTGTTCAGAATCGGTAGTATTTGCTCGTTAATTCTTCCATTTTATAGATTTATTGATGTTGATTTGGTTGTGTTATGCTTATTTTTGTGCAGGGTCTTACTTTCCATAATTAGTGATAAAACGGGTGCATTGTGCATTTGTTTTTATTATTTGGTCAAGGCTGGAGATATGGACACGAGTCTGGGCATGACACGGTTTGACATGGCAGTTTCTAGAAGGTTCAGTCAGCGGCAATTTGTAGAAGATCTAGTCAGCGCGCCTTCTGGAAGATGGACGAACTGAGTTGCATTAGGAGACTTGTTTAAAGTTTGAATTTAGGAAAAAACAATTATCTTTAGGATTATTTTATTTTAATTTCTTTGTTTATCTCTAGGTTTTTAGAGGCTATAAATACCCTTTTGGGGTAAGCTTAAAATCACAACTCGTATTACAATCTTCTTCTTCTTTCTAGTTTTTATTAAAGCTTTCTCTTTTATTTTATTTTTCAAGTTTCGTTTTTTCCTTTTTATTTTCAAACTTGTTTTTCAAATATGCTAATTATGACTTTTTTCATTCTTAGCTAATTTTCTCATAAGTCGAGAGCTGAAGTGATGACTCAATTCCAACGGGAGAATTGAAACAAACCCTTAATAACTTCAGAATATCTCTATCAATCTTTGCACTTATTTTTCAAAATCAAAGATTGAATTTGGTCAAGAGGTTGTTGCGATTAAATGTGTGGGATGAAGGATCGGCTTATTGAAAGCACATTCGACTTCCTGGGAACACACTTGGCGAGGAATTGAGATCGGAATTGATGGTTATTGAAGCAACAATCTGAGTTGGTTGCCACAAACTTAAACAGTAATTGATCTACGAAAATTGATGTTGATTAGATCAATTTCTGAAGTCGGAATCGAAGATTGTCTTGCGTTTTCGGTATACAAAATAGAGTCACGGGGATTGCCCTTGTAGACAAAGTAACCGACGTGAATCCCGAAGGAAAAATCTAATTCGATGATCTGAAGGAAATTTAGTCAAAGCGAGGTTTGAGGCTATTTTGACCATATTCAACTTTCAATGTTACACTCTTTTATTTTCACTTAAAATTACCTTTTATTTAATCTATTTTATTACTTAATTGCTTTTTACTAAAACCCTTTGTTTACTACATCACATCTGGCTTAAACAAACCAGACAGAAATTTATAATTTTCTAAGTCCCTGTGGAATCGACCCTTACTTCTCTTTACTATGTATTTCCTTATTTATCAATTGAGAAATGAAATTATTTTGACATCAAAACGATAATTGTCATAAATTTAATAAAAAGTTAAAATTTAGTGAGTATATAATATATGATATAATTTAGCTATAAATCATATATAAATTACCGCTAAACATACAAATAATATTGTGTGTATTTTTTAAAAAACAATTTCTACCTATGGACATGGAAAGATGAATTTTGCTTTTAATGAGCATCAAACCCACAATCTAAGAGAGGTGAAAAATATAAACTGAGAATTTTTAATCACTTATTCTAAAGACTATTGATACAATTACGTGTGTTTTAGATGTACAAAAAATAATAGAGAAAATAACCTCAATGACCAAAAATGCCTTATAATATACGAATTTAACCAACTTTTTTTGGATTTACCAAAATGACCAACAAATTCGCAACGCGAATTCCAATTTTGCAACCCAGTTTCCAATTTCGCAACGCGAATATGTAAATCGCATTGCGATTTTCCAAATTCGCAACGCGATAGTCAAATTCGCAATGCGATAGTCAAATTCGCAACGTGAAAGTCAAATTCGCAACTGAATTTCAAATTCGTAACTGAATTTCAACGAATTTAATTTCGCAACAGGTTTTAGTTTCGCAACACAAATGTTTTGGGTATATAACAACGCAGCAGCAACAACTCATAACCTAAATCCCTAAATCGTAACTCATTCCATCTCCATCTATCACTCTCTCCGGCGACATCCGTTCCTATATCCAACGACATCCTTCCCCATCTCTATTATTTTTACATAATTTTATTTCTATATAATTTTCAATGATTTCTTTCCCAAATTATCAACTATCAACTTAATAAAGGTATGGTTTTCTCTAAGTTAGCGATGATATCTAGTTTATAGCTTGTTTGTTTAGTAAATTAATTTACAATTTTTAGAATGAAATCATCTAATGTTGATCATGTTTGGATATATTTGTGTTTTGGAGGGTCATGGGAGAATGTTCATGGTGTTTTTCAATATGTGTCTTTACCCATGAATCTTCAACTAAAGTTGTCATTAAAAAAGTTAACTTATGAAACTCTAATGTTACGTGTTGCAAAGAAATTGAATTTAGAGCCTCTAAGTGGATTTAGGTTATCTTATCTGAGAAAAGGTAAAGCTTATTTGTTAACCAACAATGAAGATGTTGAACGATCCATTGCTTACATTAGTGTTTCGCAAAAAGATGAAGTTACATTGTATGTTGTTGAACCTAGAAGTAGTGAAGTTGGGTCAGTAGCGGGTAGTAATCAACTAAGTTCGTCAACCCAAAATTTAATGGTTCCACCACAATTCCATCACCAAGCAAATTTTGTTTCACCACATTTTCAATACCAAATACAATATCAAACACAATCTCAAAACCCACAACCTTTTCCTAATCCAAATCCCAATCAAATTTCATCACCAAATTCCAGTTTTCGTATTGACCAGTTAGACGATTATGAGCCAACAGAAAAAATTGTGAGTACTAGTCAGTATTCGAAATTTGATCTTGGTCAATACCCGGACTTTGATCTTGGTCAATACTCGGATTTTGATGATGTGATGGAAGAAGAAACAGACCATTCATGTAATGATTTTGATATTGGTCAATACCCGAATTTTGATGATGAAACAACCGCTGCCGAGGAAGATGTTGTTGATGATAATGAGGAGGAAGTTACGACTGTGAATGAACATGTTGAACATCCATTCTGTAATTTATATAACCCTGAAGAAGAAGAAGAAGTCCCCGAAGAAAAGAAAAAGAAAAAAATGCCACGGGAGTATAACTGGAATATGCCAGAATACTTCAGATACCGGAAGAAGAGTTGGTAAAGATATCAGCTGATTGTTACACAAAAGTTATTCGTATCAAGAAAGATGATTGTTTTGATACAAAGGAAGACTTGAAGATAGTTTTGTCTATGAAATATGTGGAAGATGGCTATCAACTAAGAGTTAACAAATCAAGCAAAGATCGTTTCGAAACAAGGTGTATGATTGACAAAAACTGTATGTGGCGTATGATTGCAAAGAGGATAAAATATTGCGAAATGTTTCAAGTTAGGACTTTTATTGATAAACATACATGTTCAAGAACCCAAGTTTTTCCTCACCATAGACAGGAAAACAAAAAGGTGTTGGGTGGTTTTCTGGCCGAGTTAATGTTTTTGAATGGAAGGTTATATCGGGGACATGAAATTATGACTGACATAAATGCTCGATTCAAGATTAGTATCTCATATTCTCAAGCTTGGAGAGCCAAATATTATGTCTTGGAATTGTTGAGGGGGTCGCCAGAAGCATCGTTTGCTCCACTGCCGGTTTATTGTCACAATTTAAAGCTGAAAAATTCTGGGTCGGTAACTCATATCAAAACAGATAGAGATGGACGCTTTGAGTTGCTGTTTATCGCCATTGGTGTTGTGGTTAGTAAATAATTATAATTTTGTTGACTCATTTTTGTTAGTTGCATGCATTTCACATTTAAATGATTATATTTCTTGTGTATATGATTTTGTAGATTCGTTCGTTTATTACTTGCATGCGCCCAGTTATTATAGTTGATGGAGCACATTTGAAAGGTCGATACCTTAGAGTAAACTTATTAGCAGTAGCCATGGATGCTAACAATGGGATACTACCAATAGCTTACGGGGTTGGCAAAACTGAAACCTCTTATTCATAGACATGGTTTATGGGGCATCTTAGGGATTGCATAGGTCCTATTAGCAATCTGACAATCATATCCGATAGGGCAAACTCAATTGACAACGTTGTTAGAAGGAGTTTCCCAGATGCTTTTCATGGACTTTGTGGTGTTTATTTGTACAGAAATCTAAAATCAAGGACTGTTGGTATAAAAAATCACAAATGGACATACTGGAAGGCTGTAAAAGCTTATCAGGAAGTGGATTTTAATAAGCATATAAATTGTTTAAGTCGTGTTTTGCCTCAATGTGCTCAAACACTAGATGATGTCGGGTTTGAAAGATGGTTAAGAGTACATCAACTTGGAGCAAGATATGGTTTCATGACGTCTAATACTGCAGAATCAATCAACGCTCTAAGTCGTTATTCCCGAAAATTATCCATTACTATGTTAATGGAGTTTTTTCGAGCATCTATTCAACAGTGGTACTACAAGAAAAGAAACCATGCATCTATTATTTCTTTAACTTCGTAACTTATCATATATTTTACTAAGTATTATTTATTTAAATTTACAGGAACATTGGAACGTCGTGTTACACCATGGACTGAAAAAAATATAACGAACCGTGTTGTGAAGTCAACGTCCTGGAGAGTTGATGTAACACCCCCCAACCCGTACCTGACCCGGATACGAGTCCGAGGTGTCACATTGACTTTTCAAACTTTGACTCTTGACAAAATTCAAAGAAAATTTAAAACTTTCCTTAGAGTAAAAGCAGTTTAGTTACATAATTTGACCACAATAACCAAAATCGATCAGAGCATATTTAACTCAATCAATTAGTACATGCCAACTATATTCAAAATAACAAAAATCATTTAACTCATTTATTTTCTGATCTGAAATCTTGTAAGGGAGATGCTGACCTGTATTGCTCCTCACAGCTTCCATATTCACTTTCTGTAACCTGTGTGTGAAACACTCACACGCTAAGTCGATGACTTAGTGAGGCATAAAGAAAACACATCTAATGGAATTCATACCCACTAATCATGCATGACTGTTTTATACTATCAAATTATACAACTCATTTACATATACATCAACATATATTCATGTATATTATATAACAGATACCATAACCCCTATCACACATATATTATATCATGCACACATCATATCACAAATCATATACATATATCACATACATTGTTCTCATATCACCAAGACATATATGCACTTCTACCATATCACGAGAAATACACATATCATTATATCAAATTATATTCTCTTTTCAAAACCCATGTACACATGTGAGAACTATAGATATGTGAGTCTATAGAGGTTGTGCACTATGCTGTCACCGCAGCTCGTATAATTGCACCAAAGTGCCATATAGAATTGCACCGGAGTGCCGTGTAGAATTGCACCGTAGTGCCATATAATAATGTCCATAAGGACTACATATCATTCCTTAAGAATCATATACATATACTAGGGATCAAGTATGTGTCTCACCAGACTTCACACATGTTCCAAAGAATACAAATATGTCCCGAAGGACCATATATCATTCCTTAAGAATCATATACATATGTCAAGGATCAAGTATGTGTCTCACCAGACTTCACAAATGTTCCAAAGAATACATATATGTCCCGAAGGACCACATATCATTCCTTAAGAATCATATACATATGTCAAGGATCAAGTATGTGTCTCACCAGACTTCACACATGTTCCAAAGAATACATATATGTCCCGAAGGACCACATAGACCCTCAACTCTTGGCATGCCAACTATACCCCTAGCTCTCAAGACACATAACATGGGCATTTTCTTTTATACTTATCATTTCACATAACACATAGTTCAATTACTCATAGAACATTTTCATACGAGTCACATTTACATGTCATATAGCTTATATACTTTCTCACGTAGTTACATATATCCCTATCATATAACATATATCCCAAAGTGCACATAATCACATATATCATATCATATAGCTTAAATCATTTCTCAGATATTCATATAAATATACATATAATATCTTGTTCACATATGATCATATATGCTTCATATAACACATAGAAACACCTAGAACACTTTCTCATAGCTTATATCACATAGATATATAATAACGGATATCATATTATCTACCTTATGCTCCATTTCTTTGTATTCCCTTAGATTATAAATTATGTCGTATTTCTAAACATATATCATTTAATAGTATTTTTATTTAGGTACTAATTTAATCTTTTTACTTAATTCAATTTCATATATTCATTATAATCTTTTCATATAGCTCCATTATACTAATTCTCATAATAAATCATACCACTATGTACTTGTCTAACTCATGTTTCCATTATGCATATACTATTACCCATGTTTACCTAGTTCATATCACTTCTTATAAACTCACTTTCATCATATTTTCCTATTATTACATATTTTATCTCATAACCATATATCCACATAGTCTTATATTTCATTATCATATTACATATATTTGTTCTCCTATGACTCTTAATAAACATCTATTTCTATTTCCCTACATCTCTCGACTTATCTTCTATATTCCTATAATTTCATAACTTATTTTATATCATTTTCCCTTTTCACTCACATAACCATAGTTTCCTTTAATTTATCAATCTTCTCTATATAACTTATGTATCCTTATTTATGCCCTCGAATTCATACTATTCTCTTAGAGTCTCCTAACATTTCTTGTATAATCACTTATACCATATCATATGACTTATACTTGATTATCTTATTCTCTCATGTTCATTTCATTTCTTATGACTCTATCATATAACTTATTCCATGTTCTTCCATTATTACATAAGAAAGTCTTACATAAATCATATAGCATATACAAAGCATATCATTATCTTTAGTCATGCATACATACAATCAATGTAATACATATAATCACATATAGTTATAACCAATACATAATCAAGTCTATGACTTCATGCATATTACTCTAGGAAATAGACTCATAGCAAATCTTATTTCCATTAAACACTACATGTCACTAGTATGCACTCACCTTGGCCTCACTAGTCAATTCCAATCTCTTATCTTTCCCTTAATCGATCTTACTTGCCAAATGTTCCAGAATTGCTTTACGCGCAGAATCTACATAAATGTACATTTTGAGGCAATCATTAGATACCTACACCTTGTAATTGGATACTAGCAACTTAAACGAACTTATTAAACTCATATTCACAATTTTCCTTTAGGGGGAATCAGTTCCCTCCTGTGGGGGTATCGGTTCCCCCTTGACATTCTGGAATTCTGTCGTTTGAGAGGGTATCGGTACCCCTTTGAATGGGTACCGATTCCCCCTAACCCATAAATCATTTTGCAACACGAAAATTACTTCATTTCCTCTCAAACACTTTATATATCATCCCCTTTTTCATTCTTAACTGTAGTACACATACTTAAACCAATCTATATTCATTTATTTCATCTTAAACCTCAAAATCCTATCTTTCATATGTAATTCAATAATTACATCAATTTTGCAATATGTTTCAAATCCAATTGTATTACTCCAAATCTCTTAATTTAACCATTGACAAGTCAAATTTAACTTCCAATTTAAGAAATGAACTTTATTCCAAGATTTCATTTGTAAACTCTAAATCTTTAATCTCTCCAAAACTCCACCATCCTTTGCTTTTAAGATGATTTAAGCTTTCCTTAAGCTTAGTTATCATCTAATAATCAAAACCCAACCTTAAAATCAACAATTCAATTATAAACAAAGAAACTTACCTTTGGCTCTTGGCTTCCACGTGAAGAAGAAGAAGAAAGGAGAAGAGAACTCTGGAGAATTCTCTCCCTTTCCACGTGCATTTATCCTTACCAATCCCATTTTTAATTCATTTCTTGGTTAATTGACTCTTTTGCCCTTTATTTCCTTTAATAATTACTAAATAACCTTCATCATATATATCCAATAATCATTGAACAATTTCATTCTTATACTTTAGTCACCAAATTCTGAAACTTTACAATTTGGTCACTAACCCGGTATTGCGGATGTTACAAATCTCCCCTCCTTTTAAAGAAAATTCGTCCTCAAATTTTCACTGGACATCTTGATAGAAACATATCTTCTAAAATTCTCATGTTGTTTCATTTAATTAATCTTTCTTGTCATCATCAGAAACTTACTTTTCAGTCCTTTAGCTTTTCAATTACCTTTTTCCTTTATATATATATATATTCATATCATGTCACTTATCATTTAAACAACAACCAGTAACTTCAATCCATTTTCATCAATCAACAACCTAAATCCATCTCTAACCAAATTCGTTTTTCATCATCATTAACCAAAACAAGACCTTAAATCTTCTTTAAATATGATTCAACATACCCTTTTAAAGAATCTATTCACATAACCTTACACACTTTTCTTACTTCTATATCAAAATTATCATCTACATTCCATATAATCTTTATCGTATTTGATCCTTTAACTCAATCCCTTTCATTTCTTTATTCCATTCTTCCTTTATTTATTCCTTATACACAAATCATATATTTCCTTTCATGTTCACATACTCTTGTCTTATCACCTATATTCATCTCTGTGTGACAATCTTCATTGCATCCTCATAACTTTGATATCCCTATTTATTATACCGAACTTTATTCTTTATCATCTCTTGTATTTGTATTTTCTTCTTTAAGCCACTTTTTAAAACATACCAATGCTTATCTCTTTGCCTACATCATATCTGTATGATCAAAATACATAACCACATCCAGATTTATATCCTATTTGATTAACTCCACTTTATCTTTCCTCCAATCTTATAACTCTAGCACCTTTACTCTGACAGTTAATCAATAACATCTGTCCAATCTAGAACACAACCCTAATCAACCAATCACATACATCCTTTCCAATCGAAATTATCAAAAAATTTCGTTTACTCAACTTATCAATTTCACCTCTATTCTCATACATCCCGAAATTTCTTTTGCTCAAACTCAACATTCTGACTTCCTGTGTCCTATAATCTGATCATCGATATACACATTCTCAAACTCTTCTTATCAATCCTCAGCTTTACTCAAATATACAAATTCTTACTTTATTTTCCTTTACTATACCACATTATTATGATCCAAATATGCAACTGTATTCAGATCCACCTCATCTTTGGTTTTTCTGTTCTGACAATATCTCAAAATCTTATAATTCATATACATTTTCCATCACATAATCTGGTTAGTCAACGCTAACTCTTTTCATCTGGAATACAAACCCTTATTATAGCCACACTCTTGCTTATACACAATATTATCCCTTTGTCTTAAATTCATAAACTCTATCTCCATATCTCTTATACACTTGTCACTGATGCATCTATTCTTGAATTCTTATACAAATACTCACCACATCCTTTGATCTTTTTAACAATCTTATAGTGACACTTGTTCACCACATTCTATATTATCCACATAATAACAAAACTACTCAATATCGTGTTTCCGATTCAAAACATTGAAAACTTTCTATCATTATTCAGATATGATTTCAGCTTTCTGAAATCAACTTTTGATCTTACTAGGCATTTCCTGAGGTGTCCGCTCTTCATCCTGCCTGGCCAGGGCAGGTGAATAGCTATCACAGTCAGGAATATCACCTTTCACTTACTTCAAAATTATCACGATCAGATTTCTACTGTATTAAACTATTCTTATTCTATTAGCAAGACAACATACTCCTTATACTATCAGATCAGAAATTTTTTCACTCTATGTTGGCATGTACACATTTTATGACACTTTATACTTCGGTTTATACCAAGAATCAGCTAAACCTTAGCTCTGATACCATTAAATGTAACACCCCCCAACCCGTACCCGACCCGGATACGAGTCCGAGGTGTCACATTGACTTTTCAAACTTTGACTCTTGACAAAATTCAAAGAAAATTTAAAACTTTCCTTAGAGTAAAAGCAGTTTAGTTACATAATTTGACCACAATAACCAAAATCGATCAGAGCATATTTAACTCAATCAATTAGTACATGCCAACTATATTCAAAATAACAAAAATCATTTAACTCATCTATTTTCTGATCTGAAATCTTGTAAGGGAGATGCTGACCTGTATTGCTCCTCACAGCTTCCATATTCACTTTCTGTAACCTGCGTGTGAAACACTCACACTCTAAGTCGATGACTTAGTGAGGCATAAAGAAAACACATATAATGGAATTCATACCCACTAATCATGCATGACTGTTTTATGTTATCAAATTATACAACTCATTTACATATACATCAACATATATTCATGTATATTATGTAACAGATACCATAACCCCTATCACACATATATCATATCATGCACACATCATATCACAAATCATATACATATATCATATACATTGTTCTCATATCACCAAGACATATATGCACTTCTACCATGTCACGAGAAATACACATATCATTATATCAAATTATGTTCTCTTTTAAAAACCCATGTACACATGTGAGAACTATAGATATGTGAGTCTATAGAGGTTGTGCACTATGTTGTCACCACAGCTCGTATAATTTCACCGAAGTGCCACGTAGAATTGCACCGAAGTGCCGCGTAGAATTGCACCGTAGTGCCATATAATAATGTCCATAAGAACTACATATCATTCCTTAAGAATCATATACATATACTAGGGATCAAGTATGTGTCTCACCAGACTTCACACATGTTCCAAAGAATACATATATGTCCCGAAGGACCACATATCATTCCTTAAGAATCATATACATATGCCAAGGATCAAGTATGTGTCTCACCAGACTTCACAAATGTTCCAAAGAATACATATATGTCCCGAAGGACCACATATCATTCCTTAAGAATCATATACATATGTCAAGGATCAAGTATGTGTCTCACCAGACTTCACACATGTTTCAAAGAATACATATATGTCCCCAAGGACCACATAGACCCTCAACTCTTGGCATGCCAACTATACCCCTAGCTCTCAAGACACATAACATGGGCATTTTCTTTTATACTTATCATTTCACATAACACATAGTTCAATTACTCATAGAACATTTTCATATGAGTCACATTTACATGTCACATAGCTTATATACTTTCTCACGTAGTTACATAGATCCATATCATATAACATATATCCCAAAGTGCACATAATCACATATATCATATCATATAGCTTAGATCATTTCTCAAATATTCATATAAACATACATATCATATCTTGTTCACATATGATCATATATGCTTCATATAACACATAGAAACACCTAGAACACTTTCTCATAGCTTATATCACATAGATATATAATAACGGATATCATATTATCTACCTTATGCTCCATTTCTTTGTATTCCCTTAGATTATAAATTATGTCGTATTTCTAAACATATATCATTTAATAGTATTTTTATTTAGGTACTAATTTAATCTCTTTACGTAATTCAATTTCATATATTCATTATAATCTTTTCATATAGCTCCATTATACTAATTCTCATAATAAATCATACCACTATGTACTTGTACAACTCATGTTTCCATTATGCATATACTGTTACCCATGTTTACCTAGTTCATATCACTTCTTATAAACTCACTTTCATCATATTTTCCTATTATTACATATTTTATCTCATAACCATGTATCCACATAGTCTTATATTTCATTATCATATTACATATATTTGTTCTCCTATGACTCTTAATAAACATCTATTTCTATTTCCCTACATCTCTCGACTTATCTTCTATATTCCTATAATTTCATAACTTATTTTATATCATTTTCCCTTTTCACTCACATAAACCATAGTTTCCTTTAATTTATCAATATTCTCTATATAACTTATGTATCCTTATTTATGCCCTCGAATTCATACTATTCTCTCAGAGTCTCCTAACATTTCTCGTATAATCACTTATACCATATCATATGACTTATACTTGATTATCTTATTCTCTCGTGTTCATTTCATTTCTTATGACTCTATCATATAACTTATTCCATGTTCTTCCATTATTACATAAGAAAGTCTTACATAAATCATATAGCATATACAAAGCATATCATTATCTTTAGTCATGCATACATACAATCAATGTAATACATATAATCACATATAGTTATAACCAACACATAATCATGTCTATGACTTCATGCATATTACTCTAGGAAATAGACTCATCGCAAGTCTTATTTCCATTAAACACTACATGTCACTAGTATGCACTCACCTTGGCCTCACTAGTCAATTCCAATCTTTTATCTTTCCCTTGATCGATCTTACTTGCCAAATGTTCCGAAATTGCTTTACGCGTAGAATCTATATAAATGTACATTTTGAGGCAATCATTAGATACCTACACCTTGTAATTGGATACTAGCAACTTAAACGAACTTATTAAACTCGTATTCACAATTTTCCTTTAAGGGGAATCGGTTCCCTCCTGTGGGGGTATCGGTTCCCCCTTGACATTCTGGAATTCTGTCGTTTGAGAGGGTATCGGTACCCCTTTGAATGGGTACCGATTCCCCCTAACCCATAAATCATTTTTCAGCACAAAAATTACTTCATTTCCTCTCAAACACTTCATATATCATCCCCTTTTTCATTCTTAACTGTAGTACACATACTTAAACCAATCTATATTCATTTATTTCATCTTAAACCTCAAAATCCTATCTTCCATATGTAATTCAATAATTACATCAATTTTGCAATATGTTTCAAATCCAATTCTATTACTCCAAATCTCTTAATTTAACCATTGACAAGTCAAATTTAACTTCCAACTTAAGAAATAAACTTTATTCCAAGATTTTATTTATAAACTCTAAATCTTTAATCTCTCCAAACTCCACCATCCTTTGCTTTTAAGATGATTTAAGCTTTCCTTAAGCTTAGTTATCATCTAATAATCAAAACCCAACTTTAAAATCAACAATTCAATTATAAACAAAGAAACTTACCTTTGGCTCTTGGCTTCCACGTAAAGAAGAAGAAGAAAGGAGAAGAGAACTCTGGAGAATTCTCTCCCTTTCCACGTGCATTTATCCTTACCAATCCCATTTTTAATTCATTTCTTGGTCAATTGACTCTTTTGCCCTTTATTTCCTTTAATAATTACTAAATAACCTTCATAATATATATCCAATAATCATTGGACAATTTCATTCTTACACTTTAGTCACCAAATTCTAAAACTTTACAATTTGGTCACTAACCTGGTATTGCGGATGTTACAGTTAAACCATGTTCAAACACTTTGTTTGAAGTATTGGATAATAACTTAAATGGGCTTGTCGATCTAAATGCAAAGACGTGTAGTTGTAAGAAATGACAAACATCTGGTTATCCGTGTGGCCATGTTATAAAAGTTGTTCTTCATCTAAACCAAGATGATTCAAGCGTATACGCTATGGATTGCTACACTACAGAAGTATATCGACAGACTTGTACCGAGATTGTCTACCCATGTCCACATTCTTCTGAGTGGGACATACTAGATGACTTACAAACAGTTTTGCCACCAGTCATGGACAGCAGGCTACCTGGTCGACCAAAAAATCACGATCGTATACCGTCTAAGGGTGAAGAGAAGAGGATATCGACATGTAGTCGGTGCAAGGAAAGTGGTCATACAAGGTTGACCTGTGGATCACCAGTACCATCACAATCATCTTTTCCTCTACCAAAAAATGGATCCTCATCAAAATCCAAAGCTCATATGGTGCCAAGCAAAAGGAAATCAAAATCGCAATCAAAATCAAAATCCCAATCACAACCGGCTTCACCTTTTGGGACTTATTAACTTAGGTGATTTTTAAATGCAAACGTTGTATTATGTGTATTTTATGTGTGAATGCATACATTTTCAGTTAGACATTCATTAGTAACTTGAGTTTGAACATTGCTATGATCTGTTCAGTTGTTATCATGTTGGGATTTTCTCTTGTGTTTGATTGCTTGGATAGTTGTTCTCTTGCTTCTTTAAGTGTCATTAGCTTGTATTTATAGCTTGGAATATGTTTGATGTTGTATATACCTTGATGTTGTATGTTGCGATCAACGCGAAATAAACGTTGTGAATTTGACTATCGCGTAGCGAATTTGACTTTCGCGTTGCGAATTTACCTTTAACAGGTCTTTTTTACCTTCAACATAATGCAGATTGAAAATTAAACAACAAATTAATTAAACATTGTTGTGGGTACATTATTTGAACATTGTTATGGGTACATTATTTGGAAAAATAACGTTCCGGACTTCGTTAGAAATAACCCTTTTTCATCAGATTAATTTCATTTTTGTGGGTACATTATTTGAACATTGTTATGTATAAATTTGTTGTGCATGTATGTTTTGGTTTGATTATATTGTATGTATATTTTCATTCAGATGAGATGGGATGTGTATAACAAAACAATCTATCTCTTCCATGTGAGTACTTTATTCCAACCATGTGACAAGTGTGACAACCCCATCAACTCACAACTCAGCTTTGAACTCAATCAATATATTTTTTAGATTTATGGTTCATAAAGCATGTTACTTGAACAGTATGAATCAATTATGCAATTTCCTTGTTCAATTTAACATTGCATTTCAAATTCATTTCATATGTAATTGGAGTTTGAATTTAAATTTCAATTTGAGTTTGAATTTCAATATAAATTTTGGCTCCACTATAAATATTAGCCCAAGCCAATATGCATGTTATCATTGAGTATTCCTAATTTCCATTATTTTTTTTTCAACTTTAAATGCGAGGGAAATCCCGACCATCGTATTTTTTGGTCAACTTTAAAGCGTCAGAAACGTTTCGGGCGTATGATATGGGCGGTATACGAGAAATACAACAAATGGCAACTAAAAATCCCGATAATTATGGGCTACAACTTGTAATAATAACAAAAATAATAAGTACGAAACGCTTCTGAGTACCACCCAAATCATAAGTTCGAAATGCTTCCGATGCTCATCAAAATCCAAAGCTCATATGGTGCCAAACAAAAGGAAATCAAAATCCAAATCTCATATGGTGCCAAGCAAAAGGAAATCAAAATCTACAACTTGAGTTTGAACATTGATATGATCTGTTCAGTTGTTATCATGTTAGGATTTTCTCTTGTGTTTGATTTTTTGGATAGTTGTTCTCTTGCTTCTTCAAGTGTCCTTAACTTGTATTTATAGCTTGGAATGTGTTTGATGTTTTATATACCTTGATGTTGTATGTTGCGATCAACGCGAAAGTCAAATTCGTAAACCGAAAATCGCGTTGCGAATTTAACTATCGCAAAGCTTATTTCGCGTTGCGAATTTGGTTTTTGCGTTGTGAATTTAACTTTTGTGTTGCGAATTTGTACCTTCAACAGGTCTTTTTTGCCTTCAAACATAATGCAAATTGAATTTTTTAGAAACAACAAATCAACTTTTACAAATCAATTAAACAAGCAAAAAAATAATTCTTATTTACAAATCAAATTAAATAAATCAACTTTTACAAATCAATTAATCAAAAAATAAATCTTATTTCCTCATCAATTAAACAAATCAACTTTCAATGTAAAATTCAATTAAACAAAGAAAAAAAAGTGTACCCCAGACTGTTGTTTATGCACAAATACATTTCACGCAGCTCACTTCAGGATTAACCTGCAGAAACCAAACATTTGCTCAAACAACACTTTCTACACATCTAAAACCAACAAACAGCAAATTACTGAATTCTAGGTACTTAACCAAATATTTTCAAACCAATTAAAGAGTATATATGTTAACAACACTTGCTCAAACTTACCAATTATTTATGTACAACTTTCAGCACGAGGATGCATGTAGGCAGCGTCTCGTATATATCGATCTGGCCATATAATGCTGAAACCACAAGCCTACTGCAGCTCTATCTCTATCTGTGGGAGGTAGATATTGTATACTTCCTGTCGTCAAACGTTCCAAGCACAAGCATACGAGAGGACCACAATCCCCTCTGGCTCCCTGCGTTTGTTGTGGCGCAATCTTGTCTTTGATCATTGTAATTTTGAACTTTTTTGGCTTCTTGTTTCCAGATTTTGTCCAATAATCAATCGCATTCAAGTATTTAGCCAAATGATCTCTCCATCTCTTTGAAATAATATCTCTCAAATCAGACAATGGTATGTAATTCAACATGCTGACATATACCATTGTCTTCAGTGATGGGAGCTGAAGCTCGACGAGAAGCCAATGACGATGTTCTAAAACAGGGATAAACACCTGCAATCATAAATAATTGCGCACATCAAATAAAATTTATGAAAACCTTTAAAATATTCAAAAAAATAAATACTAACCTTATCGACCTCCCACCACGCAGGATAAAGTTTAGCTTTTCTATTAGCCAACTTATATGAAGCATCTCTCTGATCCTTCAAGTGAGCTGCGTGAAAAGACGTCGGCATAATAGTCCATCGAGTACCTCTTTTCTTCAATTTTCTTATTATTAGAAGACGTGACACCCATGCATCAATATGATATTTTATTAAAAAAATAAATAAATATATTAGTGAATTTATTAATATTTAAAAAATAATAATCAAAATGCAATATAAGAAGAATATAATACTTACCCCCTTCGAGGTAGCCATTATCTTCACCCCTAATAAAATACCCCACCAAGACCGATCAAGAAACAAATGAATAGCATCGTCGATTTGGCATAGGTCAGAATAACACCCCTTGCTCCGCTCATGTAGATAAAAATCAACTGCGGTCTTAGCCCAAAGGGTATTATCCGTAATTGTGTCCGGTAGTGTTTCCATCTCCAATTGAGGAATGGTACTGGCCGGTAACTCATACGAAAGCCAACACGCATCCATCATATCGGGCACGAGAGGGGGTTTATCAATATGTCGACATATGACGCCAAATGAATCAGGCTCTTGAACGGCGGGCGGGACCACTTGAACGATGACAGGGGCCTCTTCAATAGTTGTATATTTTGATTACGTAAATGTGATATAGTGAATGAAGTGAGGATTCATATGGAAGTGTAAATGATAAGTTCGATATAGAAACACGAAAAGTGTGCAAGGTGATGTGAAAATATTGTTTGACTCCTTAAAGTATATGTTTAATCACAATTGAAGAAGATTTAAAGTTGTGTTTTGGTCAAATGATGACGAAATACAAGTTTGGTATGGGTATAAGGTAATTAGAGAGTTATGAAGAAATAGATGGATTTATGATATAGAGTGATGAGATGGATGTTACTGTCAACGTGATGAGTGACATTATATGGAATTTTAGAAAGGTCAAAGGAAAAATGCATAATCGAATGAGAGAAAAGACAACAATGGATTGGTATTACTGGTTATTGTTTATATGATAAGCAACAGAAGATGAATGTATAAGCGAAAAAGATAGTTGGAAAACTAAAGAATTGAAAAGTAAGTTTCTGATGGTGACAAGAAAGAATAAGTCAGGGAAGCAACATAAGAACATTAGAAGATATGTTCTTATTAAGATGTGCAGTGAAAATTCGAGGACGAATTTTCTTATAAGGAAGGGAGAGTTGTAACATCCCAAACTATGGGTTAGTGACTAAATGGTAAAGTTTCAGAAATTTGGTGATTAAAGTAGAAAAATGGATTAGTTCAATGATTTATCTGGAAATAAATCCTAAAAGTTGTTAGTAATTATCAAATGAAGTAGAGGGCAAAATGGTCCTTTGACTAATAAATAAATTAAAAATAGATATGATAAGGATATATATGTTAGAGGGGATAAGGATGAAGAGATATTCTCTTCATCTTCTTCTTCTTCTTCTTCTTCATGTACGAGAGAGAGTAGAGCCAAACTTGCAAAGGTAAGATTCCTTGTTAGCTGATTATTTGTTAATTTTAAGAGTGGGTTTTGATCATTAGGTAATACTTAAGCTTATGGAAAGCTTAAGTTGTTCTAAAATCAAAAGATAAAGAAGTTATGAAAGATTAAAGAAAATGAGTTTTTAAAGGAAATTCTGGAAAAGAGTTAGTAAGTGAATTTTGAGAAGGAATTTGACTTGTCATCAATCTAATTAAGGAATATGGAGTGTTAGAATTAGATTTAAAACATGTTAAAAATCTAGTATGATTCTTGAAGTTAATAAAGATGAGAGAATATTAAGGTTTAAGATGAAATAAATAAGTATATATTGGTTTAAGTATGTGTACTAGAGTTAAGAAGGAAAAAGGGGATGAAACATGAATTATTTAATCCAAAATGAATGATTTTTCGGGTTCAAAAAGAGGTTCTGGGCAGAGTGCATCGATGCACATTCATAGTGCATCGATGCATCAAGGTTAAAACCCAGAAATCGTTTGAAGGTGTATCGATGCACAGGAAGTGCATCGATGCACTCTTTTAAAATAAAAACATCGAATGCAATTCATGCATCGATGCGTAAGTAGTACATCGATGCATCCCAGTAATAATACAACATCGAATGCATTTTATGCACCGATGCATCAGTAGTGCATCGATGCATACATTCATTGAAAGATGAAATTGTCATTTTCTCTTAGTTTAAAGAGTAAACCATTAGACTATGTTAGTTATAATACTAATATAGATCTATGTATGATGATGTAGATATAGAACGTGATCCCGTTTTGGATCAATTGAAGGATTATAATCGAATCAAAGCAAAGCTAAGGTGAGTGCAATTTAATTTGTACTTATATTATTGAATAAACATTTGGCTTGCGATGAGCCAGTGATGGAGTTACTATGGTAAGAAGTAACTCCTAAAATGTTATTTGATTGGTGATCAATGTTATGATTTGTGTGATTATCAGATATATAAGTTATATGGAAAGTATATGTGAAATAAGATATGAGCTTATATGAATATGTGATATGAATAAAGCTATAAGAAATGATTTATGTGAATACATGTATTTGTGATGCGTGTTATATGATATTAGATATATGTTTACACATACATATGGTATGTGACCGAAGAGAATGAACATGTGATTATAAGATCAATGATTACATGTACATTTGGTACGTGACTGAAAAGAAAAGATATATGTTCATAAGAGAAAGGATATGAATAAGTAAATTGAACTGTTATGAATGTTAATGCCCATGTTATGTGATAAGAGAGCTAATGGTATAGTTGGCATGCCAAGGGTCGATGGTTTACCTATGTTCTTCGGGACATATGGACTGTTTACCTATGTTCTTCGGGTCATATGGACTGTTTACCTATGTTATTCTGGACATATGGACTGTTTACCTAGGTTTTTCAGGATCTATGGACTGGTTCTTCGGGACGAATACTGAACTAAGGTTCGGTGCCCCATGAGGGAATTGATACGAGCTGTGGTGACAGCATTAGTGCACAACCTCAATGTACTCACATACCTTAAGTTCTCAAATGTATACATGGGCTAATTCAAGGGCTTTAAAGATAATAAATAACTTGTTATGATACTATATATATGCTTTGTTGTGAAATGACATGGATACTCGATGGTGAGTATAGAAAGCTTCAATATATGCTTACATGATAGAAAGAAATTAGTAATAATGATATGAGTACTGATAAGTATATTAATGATATATGTATAAGTATGCATTATGTATATGAAATGGTTTGTGGTTTTATTATATGTTTTATATGCCTCACTAAGTCAACGACTTAGCGTGTAAGTGATTTACACGTAGGTATGGAGAAGAGTAAAGAGCGATGTGGAGTAAGACAGGTCAGTTCTCCTTACTCAGTGTCAGATCAGAAAAGAGGTGATTAATATGTACTTTAATATATAAAGTTCTAGTTGGCATGTATTCAAAAAGATATATTGTATAAGCTCTGAATAGTTTTGTAATCGTTTTGAATAAGTTAAATGTTATAAAAGTTTTTAAATTACTCAATATTTTATACGAATAAATGTTTGAAAAGTCAATGTGACACTTCAGACTCGTATCCGGGTCGGATACGGGTTGGGGGTGTTATATTTAATGGTATCAGAGCTACGATTTAGCCGATTCCAGGCTTAAATCGAAGTCAGAAGTGTTTTAAAAAGTATATATGCCAACTCAAAGTGAAAAATTCTGATCTGATAGTGTAAGGAGTATGATGTATTGCTAATAAAAATAGATTAATATGTGATAATAAAAGTATGATAATAAGAGCTTCGAAAGAAGTGAAAGGTAATAAACCTGAAGGTAATAGCATTCACCTGCCTTGGCGAGGCAGGGAGAAGAGCGAACACCTCAGGAAGTGCTTGTATAAAATTTGAAAAATTATTCTTCATGTTGAAGAATGTTCTGATGTGTTTTCAATTTATACTTCTTTAACTCATAGAATGAATGTATCAAATTAGTTGATAAAGTTGCGAGCACCCAAGTTCAATGGTGGATTTTAGGAAGGTTCTATTGTTATAGACCTTTGGTTGAATGATATGATAGAAGGTTTTCATTTATTCAAAGTGGAGATGTTGAATTGAGTAGTTTTGTTATTACTTTGGTAAGTTAGAGTATGGTGGACAATTGTCACCATAAGAACGTTAAAAGATTAAATGATGTGATTAGAATTGTATAAGAGTTCAAGAATAAGTGCATTGATGACCAGTTTATAAGACAGATGAAACTGGAATACACAAGCTTGAAACAAGGGAATTACACCTTGTATGAGTATGATTATAAGTTTAATAAGCTAAGCAGAATTGATGCTGAGTTAATTCCGACTGAAAATGATACATGTGATTTGTTGTTTAGGACTTGCGCCTTAAATTAAAAGAGTGTTACTGATTTTGAATTTGTTATCGTTTCAAGAAATGGTTAATTGTGTTAAAGCTTTAAAGAGAAAGAGCTCATAATGAAAAGTTTGGAGAATAAAAATCTCATATGATTAAGAGAATTGGTGCTTCATAGAGTTCAGTACCATCAAAGAGAGGTAGAGATTCTGGTTTTTAACTTCAGATAAGGTATGAATTAGTTGTATTCTCTGCCAGAGAATCAAATCTGATGAGAGTCAGACAGACTCAATTAGTATGGTCTGGTACTGAAAGATTAAACAATGATTTAATTGATAATAAACCAAGGTTAAAGACAACCTTTGTGAATTAGATTAAAAGTTCTGTTAGAGTTATGAAAATTGAAGCGGGAAAAGTATTATAAAGGGGTGAGATGAGTATTGAGATTTGGTAATTGTTGAAATAATTCCAATTGCAAAGAATGTATATGAATGGTTAGTTGAAGGTTTTCGCTTTAGATTAGAAGAATCGATGTTGATTAACAGAGTTATGAAGTTGGAGTATATTAAGTTAAAGGATTAGAAGCTGATGAAGGAAAATACAATTATAAGAGATAGTAAATAATGAGGTTATGTATAAGTGAAGTTGGTTATTAACGTTATAAAGAGGTGATAAAGATATGATTTATATATAAGAAGATTTTGATAATGAAAGGATAAATGGATAAAGAAATGAAAAGATGGTGTTTAAAAGATTAAATATGATAAAGGGTTATAAGGAAGTGCATATTATAAGTTTGATTAGGAGTAAGAAAAGTACGTAAGGTTATATGAAGAGATTATGTGTATCGTAATACAGACAAGGATGAAAGAATGAGTAAAAGTTTGGATTGTGGTGAATTAATTAGAAAATGAGGAAAGAAATCAATTGATTGATTTTTGATTTTGAGTGATAAGAATTGATGTTACTGTCTACAGGATAAGTAACATTATATGAATGAAATCAGAGTTATGAATTTGAAACAAAGGGATAGTATTGTGTATAAGAAAGAGTGTGGAGATGATAAGGATTTGTACTTTAGAATGAAAGAGTTAGCGTTGACTAACAAGATTTTGTGATGAAATTGTATTGGATATAGTTGTATATTTTGATTACATAAATGTGATATAGTGAATGAAGTGAGGATTCGTATGGAAGTATAAATGATAAGTTCGATATAGAAACACGAAAAGTGTGCAAGGTGATGTGAAAATATTGTTTGACTCCTTAAAGTATATGTTTAATCACAATTGAAGAAGATTTAAAGTTGTGTTTTGGTCAAATGATGACGAAATACAAGTTTGGTATGGGTATAAGGTAATTAGAGAGTTATGAAGAAATAGATGGATTTATGATATAGAGTGATTAGATGGATGTTACTGTCAACGTGATGAGTGACATTATATGGAATTTTAGAAAGGTCAAAGGAAAAATGCATAATCGAATGAGAGAAAAGACAATAATGGATTGGTATTACTGGTTATTGTTTATATGATAAGCAACAGAATATGAATGTATAAACGAAAAAGATAGTTGGAAAACTAAAGGATTGAAAAGTAAGTTTCTGATGATGACAAGAAAGAATAAGTCAGGGAAGCAACATAAGAACATTAGAAGATATGTTCTTATTAAGATGTGCAGTGAAAATTTAAGGACAAATTTTCTTATAAGGAGGGGAGAGTTGTAACATCCCAAACTATGGGTTAGTGACTAAATGGTAAAGTTTCATAAATTTGGTGATTAAAGTAGAAGAATGGATTAGTTCAATGATTTATCTGGAAATAAATCCTAAAAGTAGTTAGTAATTATCAAATGAAGTAGAGGGAAAAATGGTCATTTGACTAATAAATGAATTAAAAATAGATATGATAAGGATATATATGTTATAGGGGATAAGGATGAAGAGATATTCTCTTCATCATCTTCTTCTTCTTCTTCTTCATGTACGAGAGAGAGAAGAGCCAAGCTTGCAAAGGTAAGATTCCTTGTTAGCTGATTATTTGTTAATTTTAAGAGTGGGTTTTGATCATTAGGTAATACTTAAGCTTATGGAAAGCTTAAGTTGTTCTAAAATCAAAAGATAAAGAAGTTATGAAAGATTAAAGAAAATGAGTTTTTAAAGGAAATTCTGGAAAAGAGTTAGTAAGTGAATTTTGAGAAGGAATTTGACTTGTCATCAATCTAATTAAGGAATATGGAGTGTTAGAATTAGATTTAAAACATGTTAAAAATCTAGTATGATTCTTGAAGTTAATAAAGATGAGAGAATATTAAGGTTTAAGATGAAATAAATGAGTATATATTGATTTAAGTATGTATACTAGAGTTAAGAAGGAAAAAGGGGATGAAACATGAATTATTTAATCCAAAATGAATGAATTTTTGGGTTCAAAAAGAGGTTCTGGGCAGAGTGCATCGATGCACATTCATAGTGCATCGATGCATCAAGGTTAAAACCCAGAAATCATTTGAAGGTGTATCGATGCACAGGAAGTGCATCGATGCACTCTTTTAAAATAAAAACATCGAATGCAATTCATGCATCGATGCATAAGTAGTACATCGATGCATCCCAGTAATAATACAACATCGAATGCATTTTATGCACCGATGCATCAGTAGTGCATCGATGCATACATTCATTGAAAGATGAAATTGTCATTTTCTCTTAGTCAAAGAGTAAACCATTAGAGTATGTTAGTTATAATACTAATATAGATCTATGTATGATGATGTAGATATAGAACGTGATCCCGTTCCGGATCAATTGAAGGATTATATTCGAATCAAAGTAAAGCTAAGATGAGTGCAATTTAATTTGTATTTATATTATTGAATAAACATTTGGCTTGCGATGAGCCAGTGATGGAGTTACTATGGTAAGAAGTAACTCCTAAAATGTTATTTGATTGGTGATCAATGTTATGATTTGTGTGATTATGAGATATATAAGTTATATGGAAAGTATATGTGAAATAAGATATGAGCTTATATGAATATGTGATATGAATAAAGCTATAAGAAATGATTTATGTGAATACATGCATTTGTGATGCGTGTTATATGATATTAGATATATGTTTACACATACATATGGTATGTGACCGAAGAGAATGAATATGTGATTATAAGATCAATGATTACATGTACATTTGGTACGTGACTGAAAAGAAAAGATATATGTTCATAAGAGAAAGGATATGAATAAGTAAATTGAACTGTTATGAATGTTAATGCCCATGTTATGTGATAAGAGAGCTAGTGGTATAGTTGGCATGCCAAGGGTCGAGGGTTTACCTATGTTCTTCGGGACATATGGACTGTTTACCTATGTTCTTCGGGTCATATGGACTGTTTACCTATGTTCTTCGGGACATATGGACTGTTTACCTAGGTTTTTCAGGATCTATGGACTGGTCCTTCGGGACGAATACTGAACTAAGGTTCGGTGCCCCATGAGGGAATTGATACGAGCTGTGGTGACAACATTATTGCACAACCTCAATGTACTCACATACCTTAAGTTCTCAAATGTATACATGGGCTAATTCAAGGGCTTTAAAGATAATAAATAACTTGTTATGATACTATATATATGCTTTGTTGTGAAATGACATGGACACTCGATGGTGAGTATAGAAAGCTTCAATATATGCTTACATGATAGAAAGAAATTAGTAATAATGATATGAGTACTGATAAGTATATTAATGATATATGTATAAATATGCATTATGTATATGAAATGGGTTGTGGTTTTATTATATGTTTTATATGCCTCACTAAGTCAACGACTTAGCGTGTAAGTGATTTACACGTAGGTATGGAGAAGAGTAAAGAGCGATGTGGAGTAAGACAGGTCAGTTCTCCTTACTCAGTGTCAGATCAGAAAAGAGGTGATTAATATGTACTTTAATATATAAAGTTCTAGTTGGCATGTATTCAAAAAGATATATTGTATAAGCTCTGAATAGTTTTGTAATCGTTTTGAATAAGTTAAATGTTATAAAAGTTTTTAAATTACTCAATATTTTATACGAATAAATATTTGAAAAGTCAATGTGACACTTCGGACTCGTATCCGGGTCGGATACAGGTTGGGGGTGTTACACATTTAAACAAACCAGTAAGTAGTTTAACGTAATAAGTAGCACATATTTTATTTTAATCGGTTAATTTGTAAATATTTTACCATTTACATTAATATTATATCTTTAAATAAATCGGTGGGTAGTTTAACGTAATAGGTAGCGCCTGTTTTATTTTAACCGGTTACATTATTATTATACTTTTAAACAAACCGGTAGGTATTTTAACATAATAGGTAGCACATATTTATTTTACCGTTGACATTATCATTATACCTTTAAACAAATCGGTAGATAATTTAACGTAATAAGTAGCGCCTATTTTATTTTAATCGGTTAAGTTGTAAATATTTTACCGTTTACATTATTATTATACATTTAAATAAATCGGTAGCTAGTTTAACGTAATATGATGCACCTATTTTATTTTAATTGGTTAAGTTGTAATTATTATTACACTATCGATATTTTTATAACGATATTTTAATGAAATTTTTTCAAATAAGTAACTTTCGATATTAACTTGAATACTTTTTTCAAATAAACAAGTATCAATATTTTAATTTCCATCGACTTTCTCAAATGTTAAAGTATCGAACATAATAGAAAAAGTATCAATATTTTACCATTCATCAAATGTTAAAGTATCGACCATCAGATCGTCGTATTAATATTTATTTAAAAAAAGTTCAATACTTTGTAGTCTTCTCATTTTCTATGTTTTTTTTAAATTTAAAAGTATCGATATTTGTGAAAAAATATTAAAACTTTACGGTCTTCTCATTTTTCTTTTTTTTAATTTGAAACTATGAACATTTGTGAAAAAAATATTGTTATTTTGCAGTCTACTTATTTTTTAATTTTTTTAAATTCGAAAGTAATTATATTTGTGAAAAAATATCGATATTTACCGATCGTATAAATTTACCGGTTACATCATTATAATTAATATATTAAGTATAAATCAATATTTCCAATCACACTAAACCGATTTTATTAAGATTATTTTCAGATTTTCGATTGTACTATTTTTAATCTTATATTAATCTACTTTTATTTAGACAATCCCGTGTTTTCTTGAATTTTGATTTCCTTTTTCATTTACACGAATCTCCACCAACATTGTTTATTTCTTTCTTCACCTAAAAAAGATATAATCAAAAACGGATTTTTTATATTACTCAAACGGCGGGTCTGGGTTTGGGGAAACGAGAGGATGCTGCCTAAAGTCAACCCGACCCCTTCGGTACACGTGTTGCTCCAATAACAGATGATGGGATTTCACTTTGTGTTTGACTGCTTGACACGTTGCCTATTGTTTTCTCCTAAACCAACCCTACCTTTTCAGACTACTCTATGGTTGGGGTGGCGTAGCGCCAGTAGACGGAGAGCGGTAAAAAGAAGAGAAAAACAAAAACTTACAGGTTTAATATCTTAATTATTATTTTTTCCGTATTGGTTATCTATTTTTTAAAAATTATATTAACGTTATATTTTAATTTTATTTTGATAATTTATTATTAAGAAATAATAAAATTATTGATATAATATTTTTAATTTTTAATCATGATGTGGTATTATTTTATGATGATATGTTAATATTACTATTAATTTTTTAATGACATGTAATTAAAATGAAATTAAAACTAGAAGTTAGGTATGATTTTGAAAAAAATAATTAAATTGATCAAAACAGAATAAAAATAATAGTTGAAGTATTAAATATGTAATTTATAAAAAAATGAGTCGGAGAGGCTGATAAGGGTGACCTGTAAAGGGTGGGAGTTGGGAGTTTGAAATTTAGAATTCAGGTATCAGTTTTGGGTTCGGGATTTGAGTATGATTTTGGATTTTGGATTTATTTTTTATTTTAATATTTTTATACAAATAGAGGTCGAATTTTTTCATTAAATCTTGAAACTTGTTTTTTAAAACCAAAATAAGGGACAGGGACCTAAAGTGACGTTTAGTTCGCTGGAATGTTTATGAAGGAATTAGAATTTATGAAGAAATTAGAATTTGTGAAGGAATTGGGATCCAATTTCATATTTTGTTTGGTTGGCAGGAAATAGAATTGGAATCGAATTCCATATTCTGTTTGATTTGCAGACATGTCAGATAAATTTGATTTCAGTAATGTAAAATGACAGAATTGCCCTTATTATTTTTTTATTTTATTTTAATTTATTTTACAACTTACATGTAGTAATATATTATAAAAAATTAAAAAAAATTAATATTTTATTTTATTGATTGATTATTCATTTCAATAAATTATAAAAATCATGCTAATAAACATTATAAGTTAAAATCATCGCAATCAAAATATGTTAATAAGTTACCAAAAGATAGAGCAATATTACGATACATTTCAATCGGAGTATGTTAATTAGTTACAAAAAAATATATCAAAAACTATTTTTATTCAATATATGTATTAGAAACCCGACTCGACACAATACAAAATAATAAAAAAAATTATTTTTATTCAATAAAAACATTGACTTAATCGAAAAAATTATATATAGAGGGGTATTATTGTAATTATTCCTAAATATATAAGGTAAAATTATATATTTTTTTCGGGTCTGTCCAGTTTTTTCACCCTAAACCCGAACCCGATCCGACCCGAATATCACACTTAAAAAAACCTGACCCGAATCGACCCGAATATTACACTTAAAAATCCCGACCCGAACAAAATAAAGTTTCACCCGACCCAACCCGAATATATGAATTAGAAATCCGACCCGACCCAACCTGAAATAATAAAAAAATATTTGTATTCAATAAAAACAATGACTTAATTGAAAAAAATATATAGAGAGAGATAAATATTATTGTAATTATTCTTAAATATATAAGGTAAAATTATATATATTTTCGGGTAGAGTATTTTTCACCATAAACCCAAACTCAACCAAATCCGAATATCACACTTAAAAAAATCGACCTGACCCGACCAAAATAAAGTTTCACCCGACCCGACCCGAATATATGAATTAGAAACCCGACCCGAAATAATAAAAAATATTTTTATTCAATATATAAATAAGGTACGAAAAGATTGATGAGGGTAGTATAATCAAATTTCAATTCCCTCCAACAAGGGAATTGAATTACATCCATTCTTTGATAGAATTCACTTTCCCTCATTTGATGGAAGTTAAAGCCATGAGAGATTCTAATTCCCTTGAAAAACTTGAATCAAACATGGAAAAGTGATAGAATTAAATTTCAATTCAAAGGATTCCATCCAACCAAACACCACCTAAGTCTTTCGATAAATCTATAGTCTTTGTCGTTAAAATCTACAAAACATAGCCCTAATAATTCATGGGACAAGTAGGACACGTGGCACATGCGACCTTCAATCCTACTGTTTGACATCTCGTTTCTTGTTGTTTTCTTTGACATATCACATGAAACAAGAGTCTCGGCAAGAGTTCAGCGATTGGCCTCACGGATTGTTGGCAATAGGAACATTTGGTAACAATAATGACATTCCCGAGAATCCTCGACCCCGAGACGTCACCCGTCAAAATCCGTTGGAAATTCAAGTGGAGAAGGAGGCGTCTTCATCCGAGGATTTACACGAATTCACACCCGAAGAAGTCGGGAAACTAGAAAAGGAATTAACCAAACTCTTGTCCCGAAAACCCGCTTCCGATGTTAAAAAGGAACTGGCAAAACTACCATTGGATAGGTTTCTTAACTGTCTATCGAGCTTGGAAGTTGATAGGAGGATTAGCAATGCACTTTGCAGTGATTCGGGGGATAAATCGGACCAAGAAGACATTGTTCGAACCATCAGTGTTATCCTGGGCAGATGCAAAGACTTTTGTGCCGAAAATAAGAAGAAATCCATCGGGAAGAAATCGATTTCGTTCCTACTGAAGAAGATGTTTGTTTGCAGCAGTGGGTTTTCACCTGCACCGAGTTTGAGAGATACATTGCAGGAATAAAAAATGGAGAAGGTAAATTAAGCAGAGACGTGATTCTATATATTATAAACATTATAATTAACTGCGAACCTGTATCAGATTTTTTTAGCATTCAACAGCTTTTGAGGGTAATGCTTCGCAAGAAGATTTACAATCAAAACCCTTCTCGACCATTAGCCATGAAGAAATATTTAGAAGACAAAGAAGAACCCAGAAAACAATGAAGACGAAACGCTGAAGAGGAGTGAAATTGGATATAATTGGGTGAAGATAGATTCCGAGTGTAAGTTCTTTGGTTTTCATGGTAGATTTAATCATTAGCCAAAAACATGCACAAAGCCACAAACCACGTTTTTTAGTCTCATGTTATGGAATCTTATTGCAGATATTGTCCTGGAGATCTAAAAGCACCGAGATTTGCAGGTTCCCATGACCTAATCTACGATTCAGGACAGGAAGTTCAGATTCAGAGCAAGAATCAATTGTGATGAGTGGTGAATCAGAAGTTATAAGACAAAGAGAAGTGCATGATTCAGACAGGGATCTTTATTATAGCTATGCTTCCCCTTATTCTTCATGGTTGTAATTATGGATGCAATGCAACCCATGTTCATGAGGTATCTGCAATAGATATCTGTATTTCACTGGCAAAGCTCAACAGCTAGACATTATTTATTTGAATTTGATCATAAAAATTAATAATTTAAATTTATGCATTCAGTATAAGAGTAATTAAATATAATTTAGAAACATCAATTTAATAAAAGTCATATGAATTACATAAATTATTATTTATTATTTTCGATTGTGATAGAATATGCAATTACCAATTCATCCTATTTCTATAATTTTACATGTAAATTAGTTTAATTATATATATGCGATTCATCTTGGTGGTGGAGGAGTATCACCTTGCCTTTATTGTCTCAGTTAGATGGATTTACCGGTAATCTTTGGCCAATATTAGGAGATGGGCAATTCATAGATTTCTGGGCTGACATCTGGACTGTAGCTGCACCTCTTAAAATCTACTTTCCTCGAATTTTTGCTCTTGCTAGCAGGAAGACCGAAAAGGTGTGCGAGTTCGGTTATAAAATCAAAGATCGTTGGGAATGGAATATACAGCTTAGAAGAAGGCTTTTTGATCGGGAAATCGATGTGTGGAATAATTTCCTGAATGCGATTAACGATGCATCATCCAATTCTTTGAATAGGGATAGTGTCAGATGGACAGGGGACTCGTCAGGATTTTACACCACCAATTCTTTTTATAAATTGAATTTAGGAGATGGTGCAAATGTGGACAGGTTGTGGAAATTGGTAAGGACTGAGTTGATGAAGCGTGGAGTAGGCGGCTTATAATGGAACTGTTGTGCGTTGTGTAATAAAGAAGTAGAAACTGTTAATAACCTTTTTTGCCAGTGCGAAGTCTCTTAGAAAGTGTGGCAGGCGTGGTGTAGTCACTGGAACATTCAAGTAGTTATTCCCAAATCGATTGATATGCTATTAATCCTTTGGGAACATCTTCCAGTAAAATTGCCATCCAGCCCTTTTGGCAGGTAGCAGTCTTCGGAATTGTTTGGACTATTTGGTTGGAAAGGAATGAAGCTGCCTTTAATAATAAACAGTGCATCCAATCTCAGGTTTTTGATCTGGCTTTGCTTCGAATTGGTTCTTGAGTGAATAGTAAATGGCCAGATTCGATTTCATCCATTAATGAGTTTATCAGATTTCCATCGGCATCTTTTTTTTCCATCACAAATCTCATAGACCTAGATGGTTCTTGGGTGGCCCCGTCGCTTGGAATACTAAAGTTTAACGTTGATGGAGCAGTGAACGGGAGGTTAGGCATGGCTGGTATTGGTGGGGTACTCCGAGATCATAATGGTGTTTGCCCAGTTCTCTAAATCCATAGGGGAGTTGGACTTGATTAGCACGGAACTTGCCGCCATTTTGGAAGTGGACGAGATAATGTCAACAATAGTGGAGGTCCAACATAATAATCTGATCATTGAGTAAGACAATCTTTTTGCTGTAAATTGGATTAAAAATCTGAGTTCTTCCCATGCGCACCTCTTTGATTTAGTTAGTAATTGCAAAGCCATGTGCGTGCGTCATAATTGGGCCATTAAATTTATACACAGAGAGAGGAACATTGTTGCCGTAATCTGGCTAAAGAAGGAATTAGTATAGTTGTAGCACTGTTGTGGTTGAAAGCAAACGAGTAGAGGTAGCATCCTAATGGGAATGATCGGTCCGGGAAAATGATTGAACAAGATAGATTGTTTTTGTATTGTAGGATTGTTTTATTTTCCACTGAAGGAGTTGGGCCAAGGAGGTCGTGTAGTCAGATTTAAAGAACAATGTTAGGCATCATATTGTACTGCGTTGATTTGCTACTAGTGTGGGGCTGTCGGTTTAACATCTGGTTTGCTACTAGTTGCGTATCAACATCTGGTTTAAACTGCTGTTAGATGTTTAAGTGTGCAGGTCCCAGAGCTTGTATGGCGTCACTAGATAGCTATTGAAGCTTTGAAGTCACCACGTTCTCATCTGGTTTGCTGTGCTACGATTTGATGTCTGATGTTATTGATGGTGTGAGATGTAGTGTGTTCTCTTAGTATTGAGGAGTAGGTGATATGCATTTTAGAATCTGGTACAAGAGGTTTTTGAGCTCTAGATTACAGCAGTTCTCTTTCACTGAAATGGTATTTTGAATTTTATTTGGGTGGCTGCCGTTTCAAATCTGTTATGCTGGATTCTCGATATTGGCTTGAGTTTTGGTTCAAAGATGATTATTGCAGGTTGCCAGATTTTTTTTTTTTTTTTGTATTTGCTCTAGTAGTCTTTGACTTTGGAAGTTCGACAATCAGGTTTCAGTTAATTCCCTATTACCGCGGCGTTAGTTCTGGTATTTATGGCCTGATCTTTTATGGTCATATTGGTTGCTGTTTGGCTATCTGATATCATGACCGTGGCGTGCTGGTTAGTCTTATTTGGATGATGATTGGTCCTAGATTCTGATTATCTGTGGTTCATTGGCCTGGCGAATCCTTGCTATTCAAGTTTGGTGGTACGTGAGATTATTGCTTGCTGCGAGTATTGTTAATGTTGGTGATGGATATTTTGTTCTAATCCTAAATATGTCGTTCAAGGCCTGCGTAGGTTATTAGTAATGTGTATCGGGATCGAACAAAGGTACGTGATTGTTTTGTTTCGGTTAACAGTTTGGGCATTGACATGGTGCATTCCTTTTCTTTCATAAAAGTTTGTGAGAAGTTTTTTTAACGATCATAGTCATGTTATAATTTGTATGCGTCATCATTCAATAACATACTAAGTAAGTTCCTTTTAAAAAAAATATGATTACTCCTAATTCAAAAGTTGATGTATATTTTGTAATTAAATGAACAAAATAAAAAGTTAAACCCAACTTAAAAATATATATTATACTAATTAATTCACTTGAATAAAACTAGTTTTGGTACTGATCTTTAATAGCAATTTCCTTTTTTTTCATTTTCTATAGAAAATTGCCCAACTTTGGATAATAAAGTAAAAATATATATTTTATGGGTTATGAGTTATAATTGATTTAGGCATTGGATGAATTTCATGTTAAAATTTTTAAAGAGAGAGAGAGAGATAGAAGCTTTTGAGCTGCAAAATATTCCGAAATGAAATCAATTTCCACCATGTTAAACCCCACGACCTAATCCCCAACCCATTATTCCATCCGTCTCTAACTTTCTCGCATTTTCTCCGGCTTTCTCTCAATTTTCTCTCTTCCGGTGAAATTGGATCTGAGTGCTCTGATATATATACTTGTAGACACTCATTTTCGTCCATATTTATTTATTTATTTATTTATTTGTTTTTTATTTATATATTACATAATTTTGAAAACATTTTGAAAATATATGATATATAATTTTTAAAACATTTTAAAAACATTTATATATTATATAGTTTTAAAACGTTTTTGAAAAGAAATATAATATATAGTTTTCAAAACATTTTTGAAAATATACATATTATATAGTTTTTAAAACGTTTTGAAAATAAATATATAATATATAATTTTTTGAAAAACATTTTGAAATCATATATAATATGTAGTTTTTAAAACATTTTTAAAAATTATATGGTTTTAAAAAAAACACTTTTGAAAATTATATAGTTTTTTAAAATAATTTTTTAAATTTATATATAATATATAGTTTTTAAAAGAAACAGTTTTAAAAATGTATATTATATAGTTTTTATATTTATTATTATTATTATTATTATCATTATTTATTATTATTTATTATTATTTATTTTATTTTAATTTTTTTCCCGTTTCAGGTCCAAATGGGTCAACTGTCCACTCCAACAAGTCACGGTCAGGGTCCAAACACAGATGGGCATGATCTAGCCTGGTAAGTTTAGGGTTTGGAAACCCTGAATGATATCAGTTTCAACGGCGCCGCAAAACCAGGGAGATGAACGGTCAACAGTGCCAACGACCGGCCGAAATCCCCGGGACTGACCCATCCCGGGGTGACCGGCCACAACGGCCACGAGCACCCTTATTTCGGAACCGACAGGCCTCCGATGGGGGTATAAATACCCCGGTGAGGCCATGCAAATGGGGGGTAGCATCGAGAAGAGAAAAACATAGAAACCCACGGCGAGGGATCGACACCAAACGTCAACCACACACAGAACCACAGTACATCGAGAGCCATAACCAAACACAAGTCCAAACGAAACACAACCAGAACGCAAAATAAACCAAAACGGAGAACAAAAAAACCCACGAGGAACACTAAAGTACACAGAGAGAACAAACTGAGGCCAACATCGCACCAAACACCATCAACACAACAACACCAAGTATCAACAGTAAACGAGAACACAAGAACAAGGCGAAAACAGAACAAATCGAGCCATCACAGTGAGATAAAAAACCATTTAGGAAACTCAACACCAAGCAAAAAGAAACAAAAGATACGAAAAGTCTATTGTAGATCTACGGACTTTGAGGCGTTTCTAGACAAAACGAAGCCCGGATTCGTATCCGGGAGTGGAAGGCGCGTCGAAAGGAGACACCTTTTTCTCCTCAGGCACCGACGGACGACGGACGCCGCCGGTTAACGGCGACCTAGGCGGTGAAGCTTCACCGGATTCTGGGCTCAGCCGAAGCTGTTGAGAGAGCTCATCCTCTCCTCTCTCTTTTCTGGTTTTAAGGTAAGGAAACAAATGGTGATAAATGAGAAAATTAAGCCTTGTGATAGGGTTTATAAGACAAATGTGAAACGACGTCGTTTTAGCCTATAATACCCGTGTTTTTAAGCCTTAAAGGGGGTAATACCCTTTTTAGTCCCCCGATCTTTGTAATATGGCCATTTAATCATTTAATGGAGTTTTGATTTTCTGTTTTGGGCACTCATTCATCCTTCGTTTATATCTTAGTCCGTGTTTTATTTATTAATTATTTTATTTATTTATTTTTGGCTCATTTTAGTTGATATCTACTTTCATGACGTTTTTTACAATATCTAACCTTTCATTTTTTTTCTTTTTTTTTACTAATCTTCTTTTTGGTTTATTTTGTTAGTATTTTAATTAATTATTTACTTTTATTATTATTATTATTATTATTTTGATTTATTTAATATCTTTTTTATCATCTAACATTTTCTTTAACATTTTCAGTGGTCCTTTAAATCGGTCAAAGGTAAACAATTCGAATCGAGTATTTAAATTCTAATTTAATTTTTTTTTCGCATTCAAAGACAACCGATAAATTAATTGGTACCGAAAAGGGAGGTTCAAGGGTGCTAATCCTTCCTTGACCGTAATCGACTCCCGAACTCGACATGTCTCTGGTGCAACGCAGATCAGGTAAGAAATATGGTATCCGATCAACCCATTTGTTTTAAAATAAATGATCGGTGGCGACTCTTAACCCAATTCATTTTCAAGTCGAAGCCCAATTCCGGGCCCAACCAAAAGACGGTTACGACAGCTTGGCGACTCCGCTGGGGACAGGTAAGTGAGTCAGACCGAAATTAATTTTCGGTTGTCTTTTTATGCGAAAATGGAAAATTTAAATTTTAATTTAATTATTCAATTTTAATTATTTACCTTTGATTATTTTCGAGTAAATAGTTGTACTAACCGTTTTCTAATGATTTCAGCCTTTTAAACTCTTTTTTTCCTCCAAGGCTCTATACCCGAGTTTTAAACCCTATTTTAAGTAGGGGTGAAAGCGACGCATTCGTGTGAATTTATTCACCGCATATGCCTAGCAAGTAGTCTTCGGGATTCATATACCTTATGTCTTCGTGTGAATTTATTCTCCGCATAGACATAAGAGAATGTGTCCTCTCGAGTTTAACTTAGTCCACATGAGCTTGTAATAGGCTTAGGACTAAGGGTCTGGCAAGCCCAAGGGGGCACCGGCAAGGAGAACTCGAGTACCCTTTTTAGAACCTAAACCAGGAGAGTGCAGGGAATTAGAGCCCACCCCAAAACCTCATTCCAAACCCTAGGTTATTTTGTTTATTGCTCTATTTTCTGTTCAAAGCATGCGAACTAGACAAATATGCGGTTAGGATTTGTTTGAAATTAGCATGCAGAATAGAAAACATGTCCGGGTAGGAATGCTAAGCATGTTCGAGTAGATATCATGTGGGGTATGATTTTCATTTTTCCTGATTATTATTTTTTTTACCTCACTAACTCTTTTTATTTTTTTTTTATTTTTTTTCATTTTGTTCTCATCATTCGCATCATTTAAAACGAGGTGTTGATCCACCAAAAATGTGTTTGTTAAACGTAAATAATCTGCATTAACAGACAAAGGGTTTATAATACAAAGAGATAAAAAACTCAGAAGTCCAACCGTGGTCAAAGAATACTCAAAGGCAAAGTTGCAGGGGCAATACGAGGAAAAGGTCACTGACCCGGTCGCTCCTTTCGAAAACTACAAGAACAAGATGGTGAAACCCTAGCTGAGCTGGATGCCATCACTGACGAATTCAAGAAGCAAGCTTCGGATAGTTTCTCTCGATGGAGGGCTCCAATGACACTTTCGTTAGAAACAAACTCGGTAGAAAGTGAAAGTCGGAGATACAGTCCTTCAAGATCTTTTTTTTGGGGCAAGCATCTCATTATTTACACATTTTAGCCAAAGGAGCCAGAATGGTTCGACAGGATATTCAACTAGTGAAAAAGAAGAATCAACTTGTCAGAAGCTGTGCAGGATTTGTACCATCAAAAAAAGTTTTTTGTCTCTTTAGACGTAACACTTTTTTCACCAATGAGGGTTATTTAGAATAACAGGCACATTTTTTGGATCAATGCCTCGGACATTTCATGCATCATATATTTAGACATTTTGCATTTCTTATTTTCTTTGCATTTCGTTATTTTCTTTGCATTCACATTAACTAACATAAACATGTCTCATCAAAGGGAACAAATACTGGATACACCGCCTCAAGCATTGGACACACCCCATCCACATAACACTCGTTTGAAGAAGAAGATGATGGAAGCCAGAATTACACAAATCGAGGAGAATATGTTAAAACTACAGAAGGAGCTAGAAGACAAGATAAACCAGAACAGTCGAAATACTCTGGAAACAATCACAAAGAACCAGAGTCCTTGGTTGATCAGATCGTTGCCAAGTTAGTTGGCCTACAACAGACCAGTGCACCCGGGGCAGGTTCACCGGAAGGGGTAACTATACAACCTACCCCGCAAGTGGTTATCTCACCTGAAATCCTACCAGAACTTCGAGGGGACTCATCTGCTGCAAAAACAAAGCCCTTGTCCTCTGTATTTAACCCTAGGAACAATCCGGGTTATTACCATGTACCAGATTTGGATGAAGAGGAAAAAGCGAGGAAGATGGAGGAAAAAATCAAACAATTGGAGGACCAAATGAATATAGTCAAAGGAGACCGTGACTACCATGAAATCGATGCAACGGAACTTAGTCTAGTCCCGGACTTGGTTCTTCCCCCGAAATTTAAGTCCCCGGAGTTCGAGAAGTTTGACGGGAATAGTTGCCCATCTGCTCACATCACCATGTTCTGCCGAAAGATGACAGGATATGGAGGAAACGACCAACTCCTGATCCACTGCTTTCAGGATAGTCTATCGGGCTCAGCCATTCGGTGGTACAACCAGCTAAGCCGATCAAATATCAAGACCTGGAAGGACCTGGCCAAGTCATTTCTGGAACAATACAAGCATAACAATGACATAAGGCCAGATCAAGTTATGCTACAAAACATGGAAAAGAAGCATAACAAGAGTTTCAGGCAGTACGCACAAAAATGGAGGGACTTGGCTGTGCAAGTTCATCCACCGTTAGATGAAAAGGAAACCCGGAAACTTTTCGTGCAGACTCTGAAGGCTCCATACTTCGGGCATCTGGTGGCGATCACATCAGGAAGCTTTTCAGACTTGGTTATGGCCGGAGAAATGATTGAGTCGGCCATAAAGCAAGGCAAGATTAAGGATGGGGAAGCCAGTAAGAAGCCTCCTATGAGGGAGAGGGATGGAGAGGTTAACAACATCAAACACTCCAGCAAAGGTGTTACAATCTCCAGCCCAAAATCAACTGCAGCTGTACCGTTAGGTACTTCTAAACAAGATTCTAGGAGGGAAAGGGAACATTTCGACCCAATTCCCATGACCTACAAAGAGCTTTACCAGCAACTTCTTGACACCCATGTGGTGTCACCATATCCAGTAGAACCCATGAAGCCCTCATACCCCAAGTGGTATGATGAGAATGCGTATTGTGAATATCACGGCGGAGTCCCAGGGCACACAATTGAGAATTGTTACGCATTCAAGAGGGTTGTACAAAAGATGCGTAACCAGAACTGGATCGACTTCAAAAACTTGGGGGCATCCAAGTGAGGAATATCATTTCATCATTTGAGGCATTCTGTTTGACTTTGTTTTTCTTCCATTTTTTCTCAAGTTTTTGTAAAGACATTTTAATCAAATTTATGTTACTTTAAAAGATGTTAAACGGTTCAAAGTTACGAATCTTTGACGAAGTAACATGATTTAAAACAAGGACTTTGACCTTATCCAGAATATACCCTCAAACACCATACCCCGCTCTTGGAATTAACCAATATACCCTTTTCCTTTCATAAGATGCGGACAACACGGGGCATCATTTGCATATGACAATTACTATGTTTTTTTATTTAAGACTTTCAATGACGATGATGATATTTACAAATGAAAGAGTCGAGTAGGTGAATCCAGTTTAGGTCAGTTGCTTGAAAATTGAACTCTAAAGATGAAATTTTTTCAACAAATACCTAGGCTATAA